>NC_135889.1:82378376-82984029 GCF_964194155.1 Cetorhinus maximus
TGGCCAATTACCACTCATCAGTCTACTCTCGATCATCAGTAAAGTAATGGAAGGGGTCATCAACAGTGCTATCAAGCAGCAGTTGCTTAGCAATAACCTGCTCATTGATGCCCAGTTTGGGTTCAGCTCCTGACCTCATTACAGCCTTGGTTCAAACATGGGCAAAAGAGCTGAACTCCTGAGGTGAAGTGAGAGTGACTGCCCTTGATGTCAAGGCAGCATTTGACTGAGTATGGCATCAAGGAACCCTAGCAAAACTAGAGTCAATGGGAATCAGGGGGAAAACTCTCTGCTGGTTGGAGTCATATCTGGCACAAAGGAAGATGGTTGTGGTTGTTGGAGGTCAGGCATCTCAGCTCCAGGACATCACTGCAAGAGTTCCTCAGGATAGTTTCCTAGGCCCAAGCATCTTCAGCTGCTTCATCAATGACCTTCCTTCCACCATAAGGTCAGAAGTGGGGATGTTCGCTGATGATTGCACAATGTTCAGCATCTTTTGCGACTCCTCAGAGACTGAAGCAGTCCATGTCCAAATGCAGCAAGACCTGGACAATATCCAGGCTTGGGCTGACAAGTGGCAAGTAACATTCATGCCACACAAATGTCAGGCAATGACCATCTCCAACAAGAGAGAATCCAACCATCGCCCCCTGATGTTCAATGGCATTACCATCACTGAATCCCCCACTATCAAGATCCTGGAGGTTACCATTGACCAGAAACTGAACTGGACTAGTCATATAAATACTGTGGCTACAAGAGCAGGTCAGGGGCTAGGAATTGTGCGATGAGTAACTTGCCACCTGACTCCCCAAAGCCTGCCCACCATCAACAAGGCACAAGTCAGGAATGTGATGGAATACTCCCCACTTGCCTGGATGAATGCAGTTCCTACAACACTGAAGAAGCTGGACACCATCCAGGATAAAGCAGTCCGCTTGATTGGCTCCACATCCACAAACACTCACTCTCTCCACCACCGATGCACAGCAACAGCAGTGTGTACCATCTACAAGATGCACTGCAGGAATTCACCAAGACTCCTTAGACAGCACCTTTGAAATCCATGACCACTACCACCTAGAAGGACAAGGGCAGCAGATACACCATCACCTGGAAGTTCCCCTCCAAGTCACTCACCATCCTGACTTGGAAATATATCGCCGTTCCTTCACTGTCGCTGGGTCAAAATCCTGGAACTCCCTTCCTAACAACACTGTAGGTGTACTCACATCACATGGACTGCAGTGATTCAAGAAGGCAGCTCACCACCACCTTCTCAAGGGCAATTAGGGATGGGTAATAAATGCTGGCCCAGCCAGCGAAGCCCACATCCCATGAATGAATAAAAAAGACAAATGAGCAAAATATTTAACAGCCAATTTCTTACTTATTTCCCTGTGATGCCGCACTTTGAATTTTTCTTTCAATGCGGCCCGTCCACAGACTGAGCCCCCTATAACTTTTAAACTGGTCAGCTGCTCTCCGTGCTCTTTTCAACTCAAAGTTAAGGTAGCTGCTTATGTGACTAGCACCTCCTTCCTGCACCTCCTCCCTCATTCACCAAATTTACAAGCTCACACTCTGTGACTAGCTGCACTCAGTGACCAGGTGCAGTCTTTGTGATTGCTTACTTTAAAAAAAGGGTGGGATGATGTTGGGATCTTGACATGTCACTTTTAGAGAGCCTATTAACTCCCAACACACACCCAAACTACCTCCCCTTGCCTGGGAATCCTCCACCCTTAATGAGTTTATATGAAACTATTTTGTCTACCATTTTAATGAAGCCATTTAGCTTTTTAATAAAGCCAGATTTCCTGGCCACCCCAACAATTTTTCAACAGCACTGGGAGGGCAGGGCCAGAATATTATTTAGTTATTCATTCCACTACCTCCTATTGCTTGACCTTCCATTTACCAGACCCTGGATTCAGCAGCAGAGGGCACACCTCCAATATCACTCCCAGTATTTACATCCTTTAGACAGCAGGCACAAGGAACACCTGCGAGGGCCAGGTGCCCAATGTTCTATTCATACTCAAGCTTTGTTTACAGTAGAAGCACTCACAGAGCATGGCTTTCCCCTGGCTGAAACGAATTACAATTCTGATTTTGCAGCTGAGCAGTCCTAGACAAAATTTTGCCCTAGTTTGGCACAATGCCCCTGTAGATGTCAAGCAGCCAACCTCTAATAATTTCAAGGCTGGTAGAGTGGACCAGGACCAGTGAGGTATGTCTATTCTGCCCCAGAGCGGCACCTCAATTGATGAAGAGAAGCTATCTGTATTAACTTGCAAGCAAACCAATTTCATCCAAACACGTTAAATTTTTATGTTAATATGGTACAGCTAAAATTATCAATATCCGGCACAAATTTTGTTTTTTCTTTGCTTTTCTCAGTCTATCAATTTCAAAGAAAGTTATTTTCAATTCTGTTCAATACAAACTCCTTTGCATTGAATGATTTCGTTCTGCTAAATAATTAACAAGCTGCTGTTGCTTAGTTTTGTCTGTAAAAAGGGCCTTCTCAGTTTATTTTCAATTTTGTTGGCGTGCACAAAGATATGCAGATTACAGTCAAAGAGAGCAGGATGAATATAATGATGATAATTTGCTCACCATGATGAAATTCAAAAGTTCAAGTCAAGAGAAGAAAACAAAATATTTTCAGAATAAAAATAAAATGATTGCTTTAGAGAATGCGATGCAAACTGTCAACAGGAAGTACAAGTTGGACTTCGAATCATAAAGAAATAATTTCAGGAAATGAGTCCTTAGCTGTTAATTACATATTTCCATTCGATTCAATGGGAAATTCCAACCTTGGCGGAGGGAAACAGAAAACAAGTAGGGAACAACATTATTGATGATTCACAGGACTAATACACTTTTTAATTGGAAAACATCCAAAAACAGTGTTCAAAATTAGACAGTTACATAATAACAAGTAACATATCCTGACTTCTATGTTTCCTGCAAGCCTGTGGTGTATAATTTTGCAGTACATAACATTCACACTGACAAGAATGCGGTGACACATTAAAAGTACAAGTGTTAAATGTGCTATTATCAGCAAAAAATAAATACCATGATACTTATCTGCTCAGTAAAATCTTTCAAATTTACAGATTCAGCGTTTGTTAGTTTTTAAAGGAAATGGAATGCCAGATATAGTTGGTAAGTAGTTCAGGACAAACAGGTTCTTTAAACACATCTACATCAGTCAGGTACAAGTAATGATATTTGAGGCCAAACATGTTATTCCCTGGATGCCCATGAAAGCACTCAAAGCTTACAAATATGCCCTTTACTTACTTCTACAAGAATTAATCTCCTCTCTTTACCAACAATTTTGATGTGATCCGGGTTGTGAAACTTTAGTTTCTTAAAATACGATTTAAAAAATTTGGGAGTTTTAAAAAAAATGTCATAGAAGTTACAACATGGATGGAAGCTATTCAGTCCATTATGCCTGTGCTAGTCTTCCTAAAAAAACACAAATTAACTGAATGTTAACTATCACCTTGACCCTTCCTTGGAACCTACTACAGTGGATATTTCTTATTACCATGACAAGTGTTTGTACATAAAACTTATCCTGATGTCTTCAGGCTGCATTGTTCTCCTGGACTGTCACAGCCACCATTCCTCTCCTCACGAATGTCATATTCTGGCATTGTATCGTAGATGTGAGTTGTGGACTCCTTCAACTTTTCTGTCCCACCAGAGAAGAAACTGTTTCCAAACCCATACATCATATCCATGCTTCTGCTTCATGGATTTCTTAAAGGCTGGACCTCTGAGAACTCAGCCAAGGACAGCAATTTCTCTGCCTTCCTGAGAGAGGTGGATCTTTGTTCATCATTCTCTCCGGCTATATCTTGCCTCAGTAGTGTCTTCATCTGGAGTGAATGAGGGTGAAATGGGTCTTTGGTGAGAGTGAAAAATGGGCAATAGTTAATCATCAGCTCCAGTGCACAGGAAAACCAGCCACAGTGAAAAATGGGCTGCTGGGGATCAAGTAGAAAGTGATAGAAACTGAAGAAAAATATTCCATCAATACTGTAGATTGAATGATTCAAATAATTATTTGGAAATTGGGTACATAGCACATTATCAATTCAGTTTACAGATCACAGCTTTAGACTATAATTTTAAGTCAAAGGCTAAGTTTTTGGGAGAAGCTGACAACCGCAAAGAAAAATATTAATGAAAACATTAAAAGACAAATAAGTGGATGCATTTCATAATGTTATTATGAAATATGCACTTTTTAAATATTTTGATTTGTTTAAACTTTTATTTTAACAGAGTTTTCAGTTATTGGGATTAAAATTACCAATGAAAAAACATTTCAGAAAATATTTTGACTGAAACCAAGGATCAGATTTCATTCTTACACAAAGTCTATTGCAGATGTGAACGTAGAAATGTGAGTAAGAGCATTCTATATACTAGATATTCTCAACAAGTTCAATATTCATACCAGAAACTAAATATTTCCCCTTGTGAATTATTGAAGTTCAGGCTGATAACTGCCAGCAACAGTTTACACCAACATGCTCTGCTCCCACAGCGCTTTGGAGTTCAATGACCATCCTCACTTCTGATTCCAATTTCCATAAGATTTTACCTGTTCAGATGATTTTTAAATCTGGGTAGATTACTTGCAGCATACATGAAAAATGAAATAGGAGGGCTTACATGTTGCCATTCCTTGTAGGAATTGCCAATTTTATTGTTTCTCAAAGCTGTTACCTCTATTTAGATTATTGTACCTGTATTATGCTACTTTATTTAAACTATTGCATTCCTATGAGTAATTTAAACCAGAAAGGGATACTGCGCCACGTGAAATTTACCTTTCACTTATATTTTAATCGTCCAAGGTCACTCCCTCATTAACATTTGAAATGGCTGACTTGAGTTCAGATCTTCACACAGTTTTGAGAATCTTCTTATAGGTAACATATGTATAAATCAATTAATCATTGCACTACTATTTGCAACAACTTCGTCTGATGAGTGGATTACTATAAAGAACATTAGTCACTGATATATTAAATAAAATGGAAACGCCCCTGACCCGTCTTTGTGTTCTCTTTCGTTCAAGTAGCTGAAAGTGACATTTGAAACAGTGAGAGTTACTATTTACTGTGGCATCTCCTGATATGCAAGGGCCTCTGATAAACCTCTGACTTTAATGCACTTTCTGCACAACTCCTGTAAACGAAGATCTAAAGAGATTGTGCTCATTTTGTTTTTGGCAGTGCTTTTTAATATATGGGCATTAGGACCCAAGGGACACATGTTTGTCTTTGCTGCTTCATTATCAGATGACTGCTCAAAGTACAAGTGCAAACTCGAAAGCGCCACTCATTTTCCTGGTACGTGAGAGCCCTGAAGAAAGGCAAAATGAGAGATCCAGTGAGCGGGTGTACAGTAAGAAAACTTTCTTTTCAGTACTCCTTGTTCAAGCTTGTTGCTAGTACAGTTGAAAATAAAAACATTAAAAAACATGCTACTTAGTTTGAGAAAGAAAGTGTTTATCAAAGAGTTTATCAGGACGAGAACTTTATTTTTTGTGTAACTCGACTTTCACTGCTTATTTTAAATTTTGAAATTTACGACATTGTTGTTCAAAAGGTACATTAGTGTGACTACTGGTGTGATTTTTTTTTTGTGCAAGAGTTAACTGTATTCCGAACACAATTAAGGAAAATGTGTATGCGGACTTTAATGTGGAATATAATCAAATTAATACATTGTGAGGTAATTTAGCCCTTTTAATTCAGTATTGCCTGTTCGGATTCAGTATGGAATGAACTTGAGGGCCAACACGTTAAATTGGAGAATTTGTTCAGCGAATCCATTGCTTAGGCGAGGGAGAAACCAGGAAACTCCAGCCCTGTCAGTTCAACATGAGCTGTGAGGGAGGTTACTGAGACTGTGCAGTTGAAACAAGTATAAACTGATCAAAGAATCAGCACTGATTTGTGAAGAGTAGGTCATGTCTAACTAATCTAGTTTTTTTCTTTGAACAGTTTACTAAAAGATGTAAAAGGAAACGTCTATAGGTATTGTCTGTATGGAATTCTAGGCACTTCGTTAGGTTCATCATAAGAGAATATTAGCAAAAATGAGAGTGCATGGGATTGGAGATTACTTTGGCACATGATTTGATAATTGGTTCAGAGGTAGGAGACAGCAGGGAAAATGTATTCTTTTTGACAGAATGTGAAATTGGGGCTGAATTTTGCTTGGAAATGGGCAAGGAACTGGGAAGCTGGATTGAGGTCGGGAAACTTCTGTCCCTTTGCAGGCTCTCTACCTGTATTTGAAAACTTACTTTCCTACCTACCTTGGTGTCATTGGCAAATTTAGCTACAATACATTTGGTCCCTTCATCTAAATCATTGATGTAGGTTGTAAATAGTTGAGGCCCCAGCATTGATCCATGTGGCATTCCACTAGTTACAAGCTTGCCAACCTGAAATGACTCATTTATCCCTACCCTCTGCTTCCTGTTGGCTAACCAATCCTTTATCCATTATGATATGTTACCCCCTACACCATGTTCTCTTATTTTGTATAGTAACATTTGATGCGGCACCTTGTGAATACCTTATGGAAATCTAAGTACGCCACATGTACAGGTTCCAACACCTTACTTTCTGCTTCCTCAAAAATCTCTAATAAATTAGTTAAACACTATTTCCCTGTCATAAAGCCATGTTGATTTGGTCTGATCACACTGTAGTTTTAAGTATCCTGCTATAACCTCCTTAATAATGGATTCTAGCAATTTCCCTATGACAAATGTTAGGCTAACTGGCCTGGTAGTTAGGGAGGTCAGTGAAAGATAAGAAGGGTTGGGGGATTGCTGAGGCAAGTATGTTGATTCCAACGGTTAGACAAAAAGGCACGGGGTCCTGGATCCAGTAGGCCTCATGTTCCTTCAGCTGCCAGGATTTCCAAGGTTCAGGAAATCCAGCCGGCCTGATTTTAAATTTGAAGCCATGCTTCAAAATAAGGCTGACAGCCCCTGTTAAAACTAGAAGTGGGCTGGTTGGAGGCAGATTGGGGTTGGGATTCTGATTTTTTAAATACAATAACCTCCCAAATCCACTGCTTTTTGCTATTTGTTATGATGTGGCAGATGATGTGTGCCAGGCAGACCAAATCCACAAGGGAAACTTGGCCATACTATCATAACAGTTTTGCAATTTGTATTTGTTACGAGAAGATGCGTGCACTGAATTCAGAAGTAATTAGTCCACTAAGACCTTTAGAGATTTTAAAGATTAAATTAAAATATTTATTAACACAATAAAAAATTTCAAGCGCATTCATAAGACTACAATTACATCATACTATAACAACTCCTAAAGTTCCTAATTAACCTGACTCCCAGTTACCCATCCCCTTTAAGACAACAGTGAAAAATGGGTTTTAGTTTTTTTTTAAACCCAGCCAGTTAACACAGTGACTTGACAGTGGAATTCCAAATACTTTTTTCCAACTTCAATTATTTGACACAGCAGACTTATGCACAAATGGCTGGAGTTTTCTTAAAGGCTGTTTCACACACTCCTTAGCCTTGCTTATCTGGCTAGTTGGAAACAGACTAACATCCCTTTGGAATCCAAATAATCCCTTCATTTATCTAAAAATGAAAATTCCCTCCACACCTTACATGCTAAAATAGCATCTATTTTACTCATTAGCATTTCAAGTACATTTCTACACCTAGCTTCTTTTGATAATTTCAAGCTTGCAGTCTACCTGACTCCAAGGTAATTAAATCACACAGACAGAACCATCTATACTCACACCCATAAAACCTCCTTTACAACAAAAAGATTTTTACAGAAAAATATTATGAAAATTATTATACTTTCGTAACAGGTTAAAACTCTTGCTTTTTGCTTCCCAAGGATCTGTGCCAGGGCATCACTTTTTCATTATACTTATCAATGACTTGAGTACAGGAATAGAGAGTTATATATCCAAATTTGCAGACGAGTTAGTTAGGAGTAGCTGTAAGTTGTGTAGATGGGAGCTGGAGGTTACAAAGGGCACATGCAGAATAATTAAGTGGGCAAAACTGTGACAGATGATGTTCAATATGGGGATATGTAAGCTAATCTACTTTGGATCCAAGACAAATTGGAAACTGTTCTTGATGGCAAAAGACTAAACTGTGGGGGAGCAAAGGGATTTGAGTTTATGGGTGCACAAATCCCAAAAAAGTAGTGCACAGGTACAAAAATTAATTGAGAAGGCTAATGGAACGTTCACTTTTATCTTTTGAGGATTGGAACAAAAGTGGAATGATGCTCCAGTTGTACAGAGTTTGAATCTGTCCCCATCTGGAGTATTGCACTTGTGTTGGGTAACATAGGAGAGGGGGTACAGCACAGATTCACTTGAATTGTACTGGGCTCGAGGATAAATTATATGGACAGGTTGACTGAATTTGGTTTGTATTCCTTTAAATTTAGCAAATTGAGGAATGATCTAACTGAAGTGCTTTAAATGATAAAAAGGATTTGATACAGTAGATACAAAGACTGGGTTCCTCTGAATTCCTCTGTGGGCGAATCCAGAACAAGGGGACCTCATTTTAAAATTAAAGCTAGACCATTCAGGAATGAAATTAGGATGAACTTTTCTGCACAAAGGGCAGTGGAAATGTGGAATTCTCTCCTGCAAAAGGATGTGGATGCTGGCTCAGTTGAAAACTAGCCATAGAGTTTTATTAGGTAAGGGTATCAATGTTTATGGATCAAAGCAGGTAAATGAAGTTGAGATACATGTCAGCTATAATCCTATTGAATGGTGGAACAGGTTCAAGACACTGAATGTCCTACTGCTATTCCTATGTTCCAAATGACAATATTGTAAGTAGGTACTCAGTAAATTCAACATGAGAAATAAATGATATAAATTGGATTCATATGCTTCCTTTATTCTTTTCTGACAACCTTAGTCCTGACTTGTAAAACTTTACTTTTCCATTTATTTTGGTGAAAAGATGAATATATGTGAATTTTAACTGACATATTGTTGTTTTCAGTATGATCGAATATATCAACATATCAAGAAGTTTGCCAAAAATGGTGACAATTACTGCAAAGAACTCATATCTGTCCTTCAGCAGAGGTACAATAAATTTGATGAATATCTTTACAAAACTCACAAAGTAATTCTATTGTAAAAGTTGACCTATGGTCACTTTTTCTGAACATTGAAAAGAGGTTTTATGTCTGCCAATGCCGATCCATATTACTGCAATATAAAGTATGATCTTGTGTATGTGAGTCCTATTATTCTTCAATGGGATAAATAATAAGCATTAAAACACAATAAGACGCTGTGGAGCACCACCTAGATTACTTAGATATTCAGGTGGGTGAGAAAAAATAATTAAATAGCTAATAATTGCTGAATAAAAGGATTACCAGTATCTGCTTGAGTAATTTTAAACACAGTAGCTACATCATTATTATTGGCTCATTCTAATTATATTGTCCAATGCATCATGGTGTATTCACAAAGCTGTGTGATTTAATATATATTTAACTGTGATTAGTATTTGTTCTGGCTCACAGAATTATTAAATAAGACATTGGTTATGTGTGCTTACACCAAACACATTCAAATCATAATGTCAATGCTAGAAAGCAAATATTGAAAAGGTTAATGGAAATAATGTTAAAAATTGTTTTAAAAAAAACAGATTTTAAACCTGCAGCCATCAATTTTTTATGATGTAGGGTTAAAGACAAGAAAATTAACAGTTATTAAAATGTACTCAATTTCTTCCTATCCTTGAATTTGTTAGATGCACTTCCTATCCTTGGTAGGTTCTCCTGCGGCTGAAACACTTGTCTGTTGTCGGAAAATTCCTGTATTAGTCAAACATGCTTCTCTCACTTGAATGTTCTTTCCCTGAAATATTTCTCCATCACAGAAGTGTTTTTGTTTGTTTACATGCTTTTTGCATGGAAACAATTTTCAAATCATAATTATGTTCTTCAGTCACCAAAATATCAGAAAACATATTCCTCTTCACTGAAGAGTTCTTTCTGCTGAAGAGGTTTGCCTATTGCTAAAATGCTTTTGCCTTATGTTGTTCTTTGTATTGTTAAAATATTCTTTCTGTCAGCAAAACATTCTATGAGGCATAACTATCATAGAGTTATTGATGATTTTCTCATCAGAGGTGAATTTCAGGAACACGCAAATTGCCAGACAGCACTGACCTCTATTCTCCACCCCTCAGTTAGTGGCTAATAAACCAAGAAGTAAAACGTAGAGGTCAGTAACAATCCTGAAACTGATGCCAGCGTAATAACTTGAACACCTTTGTAGCAGATAATCCACGAAGAACAAAAACGAACAGATAAGATTATTTCTCCAAGGCTCCTTCGACAGCACCTTCCAAACCAATGATCACTACCATCTAGAAGGACAAGGGCAGCAGCTAGATGGGAACACCACCACCTAGAAGTTCCCCTCCCAAGTCACTCACCATCCTGATTTGGAAATATGTCGCCATTCCTTCACTGTCACTGGGTCAAAACCCTGGAACCCCCCTTCCTAACACCACTGTGAGTGTACCTAAACCACATGGACTTCAGCGGTTCAAGAAGGCAACTCACCACCATCCTCTCGAGGGCAACTAGGGATGGGCAATAAATGCTGGCCCAGATAGCGAAGCTCACATCCCCTGAATGAATTTTTTAAAAATCATGCCAGTAGCAGATTTTCCATGATAATGTTGACATATCAGAACATGCAACCCAGCTATGAGGTCCCAGACACCCAATCACTGCCCTTTTAAGATACTACCGGATTTTAAAAACTGTTGGTTTGCACCCTAGGAAAATGATAAAATCACAAAGTTCCTGAGCCTGCTTCTTCAGGGGATTGCGTACTAAATCTCCACACTGCTCTGCAAGAGTTTTAGTTCACAGCACTTGGAATCTAAGGTACTGAACTTGGGAAGTGAAGGCCAGCAGCAGCTGGTGAGATTAAGTTTTAGCAACAGGGAGGCATGAAATGAGACTTACCATGACTATTTTTCACAGCTCATTAATGAGTGTTAGTTTTGTACTATTAAAGCTAGGCCATGCCTAATTAACCTAATAGAATTCTTTAACAGAATCACTGAGGTGGCAATAGAGAAGAATCAATGAATGATGCATATGTGAATTTACGGAAGATATTTGTTAAGGGACTGATGTTATCTAAAATTGAAGTACATAAAGTAGTGGCATGGTTGGGGAAACGAGGGACCAAATTTCTTATGGACTTTGATGGAACAGGTCAGACAAAGGCTAGACAAACTGGGTCCTGATCTTAGCTGGGAAATCTCAGTTGGCATTTCTCTGCTGCTTACAAGGCTAAGCATATTAGACAGGTGGGACTGCAGGTTGAGATAGCCTACACTGGGAGTTCCTGGGTCCTTAAGGGCCCAACCTCACAATGGAGGCTGGTATGCTGGCTGATTTAGCCATACCAGCCTCCAGGAAGGGCGCCACTGGAGGGTAGAGGCCAGGGAAACAGCCTGGGCTCAGAGGTATTTTTTAAAATATTATTAACAGTCCCCTTGCACAGGGGGTGGTCTGGATTGGTGAATAAAGGGGAGTATATCTACTAAACTAGAATGGTATCATGAACAGCAAATGAGAGAGCACAAAACTATAAAAGTGCCTAAAGCAGATTAAGCAATTGGGCAAAGCAGTGGACAGATCCAGTTCAACAACTTGATATATGAAGTAGTACACTTCGAATGTAAGAATAACAGATAGGGATAAATGGTGAAACACGAGTGGAATAAATGAATATTGGGTTTAAGGGATGAGGTACATAAATTAACTCAGATATGTAAAATGCAATCAAGCAGACTAATGAAGTACTGGATTCATAAGTCTTGAATATAAAAGAAAGGGATTACTTCTACTATTTGTAGAGAGCACTGAACGGACCTCATTTGATTCAGTTATAGATCCTCAGGATGGAGACTGGA
Source organism: Cetorhinus maximus (assembly GCF_964194155.1). NCBI lineage: Eukaryota > Metazoa > Chordata > Chondrichthyes > Lamniformes > Cetorhinidae > Cetorhinus > Cetorhinus maximus. Next base: position 82,390,417 of record NC_135889.1, read on the forward strand.
GGAGAGAGAGATAAGGGGTGATTGAGGTTTAAAATTCATTTAATGAGGGGTACTTACAGGATTGATTGGGAATGACTTTTCCATCCTGTATAGAGACATAGGGGTTTCCCTCCGTTCCATTGCACTGGCAGAAGTGTAGTGGCCATGCATGTCTACCCACCTCTGAGCCACATTTCCAGCATTAACAAATTTACCAGGATCATAATATTTGCATAGTTGTCAACAGAGTCTTGCTAGAGACCAGTTAGCGATTGGCCTCAATCACCCATCAGGGTGGGAATCAACATGGTACTACAGGTATTAAAACAGCTTAAAAGGAAATTTTCAACAATTCAAACAGTGAGTACAGTAGAGGGAGAAGGAGAATGAAGTGATGAGTGCCATTTCCCCAACCCCTAGATCAACAATATAATGCAGGATAAAATAAAATAACTTGATCAGGATAGGCAACATAAAATATACCATTTGCCTTATTGTTATGCTGGTGCAACCAGTACCTTAGAGTTGCATGTACTGTCAGTAAGGGCATTGTAAAACACTTTTTCTCACGCATAAAATTAGCAGTCTGTCAGCGCTGAAAGAGATTGCATAATTACCAATTCCCCCTTCCCATGCTCACCACTGAAACTTTAAATATCAATCCTACCCTCGTCATGAGTCATCTGTAGTCCTGAGTCTTCCAGTAATCGTGCAGTTATTCAGTTCTCTGCCAAATTCCCACTTGAGCAGAGAGACTCTTAACGTCACCTGCATTCTCGTTGCAGCAAAAGGTGAAAGAAGAGCAATCATTTTGCTCCAGCTAGTACTCTACCCACACCCCATCGCCCGCCAGCCATTCATTCCATCAGCCCCAAGCATCAGCCCAGAAATAGGCAGCCAGAGGCATCAGGATGGGACAGCACTGTGTGATACACAATACATTAGTGGTCAGGGGAAAGGAGGATGGATGAAGAAGACAATGTTGTCTCTGATCTGAGGATCCAAATATGTAAAGCCTTGACTGAGGAGTTTTTGGATGTAAACACAAATCTCATGGACAATGCTTTCAAAGGATGCAAACAGAGCATCACACTCATGCACAAGCAGGTATGGGCCTGATTCCCAGAATGTGCTACATCTGTCTGCTTAGCTGTTGAAGTCTGCCATCAGGGAGGGTTTTTATCTCTTCAGAAGTCCCTGGAGAGGGTAGCAGCTATAAAAAAGTTGACAGGCCATCACCACAAACAAGGCTTCCGGAGTAATGTTAGTTCCAGTTTCCATGAAACCTTACAATAAAAGCAACTTGTATTTATATAGCACTTTGAGCATCCCAAGGGGATTCTTGGGGCCATTATAAAACAAGAAACGACGCTGAGCCTCATAAGGAGATATTAGGTCAGATGACCAAAAGCTTGGTCAAAGAGCTAGGTCTTAAGGAGGAAACTGAGGTCCAGAGGCAGAGCGGTGTAGGGGAGGAATTCCAGAGCTTAGGATGCGGCTGTCAATGGTGGGATGATTAAAATCAGGAATTCTCAAGAGGCTGGAATTAGAGGAGCACAGGTATCTCGGAAAGTTGTGGGGCTGGAGGAGAATACAGAGATACAGAGAGCATAAGAATTAGGAGCAGTTTGGGAGGGGCAAGATCATGGAAGGATTTGAAAATAAAGATGAGAATTTTAAAATTGACGTTTATCTGGCCCCTAATGTACATCAACGAGCAAAGGGGTGATGGGTGAATGGATTGGTGTAAGTTAGGACATGGGCAGCAGAGTTTTGGATGACTTCACGTTTGTGGAAGTAGAAAGTGAGAGGTCGACCAGGACTGCATTAAAATGGTCAAGTCCAGAGGTCGGAAAGGCAAGGATGAGAGTTTCAGCAGTTGGTGAGCTGAGGCAGTGATGGAGTCAGGCAATGCTACTGCGGTGGAAATTGGCATCTTAGTGATGATGTGAATATCTGGTTGGAAACTTATCTCAGGCTCAAACATGACACCAAGGTTCCGAGCAAGCTGATTCAGCTTCAGACAGTTGTCAGAGACAGTTGGTAGCTGGGATCAAAGACAATGGTTTTAGCCTTCCCAATATATAATTGGAGGAAATTTCTCTTCCTCTAGAACTGAATGTCAGACAAACTATCTGACAATTTAGAGATAGTGGAGGTGGTCAAGAGAGGTGGAGATGAGGTAGAGCTGGGTGGTGTCAGCTATTTGTGGAACCTGGCATTGTGTTTCCAGGTGATGGCGCTGAGAGACAACATGTAGATGAGAAATAGGAGGAAACCAAGGATAGACTCTTGGGGGTTGTCAGAAGTTAGGGTGCAGGAGTGGTAAGAGATTCCTACTAATAGATAGATAAGAATGGAGCCAGGCAATTGGCCTCACTGAACTGGATGAAAAGCAACCACAGAGGGTTCTGTGCCTCGATTGAGACTATTCAATCTTTTTCAGCTGATCCGTTGGCCCCTCAGAGAATGTACCAGGCATGATTGACCTGTCAGAATCTAACATCTTCTCAGGACTGCAGGTCCAGTAGGACTCACTGGGTCCCCCAGATGCTTGAACATGCTGGTTTAAATCAGTAGGACTGGGTGGCCTGGCATCTGATTTGGAGATGCAATCTGGCATTGATCTCTCTTAGGACGGTGGTTCCTGGATACGACAAACATCCCAATTCAATGTGGCCCAATGTGAAGCCAGCAGCTGTTTAAGGCATGTTTTTGGAGGCTCAGGTAGCACTTGGATGTTCTTGCTTAGAGACTGGTGGTTGAGCATGTAGAGATACAAGAGGGAAGCACAATGGTGTTGTTTTGAAGATCATATGTAGCTTATGCATGATATGTTGTAATAAATTGTATTTTCAACTTTTTCGCTCCTTGTTAACGCGGATACCAGAGATTAGAATATGATAGACCTTGGTACGCTTAGAAAATTACAGAAATGTTTAATTTGAGATAGGGAAATGATGCAGATAATAAATATAGGGGTTTGGGTGTGTCTATGAATTTGCTTAGATTTATTTCTTTTTCTCGTACATCAGAACATTTCTGACATTTCTTGGATCAGCGACAGGATGGCTTCCTAAGCCGTCCTCATTCTTTTGCTGATCATTATCTTCATCCAGATTCTCCTCCCTTTCCCATGATACTTCCTCCACTTCCTGTAGCTGGACTCTCTCCAGTGTATAATTATACAGGATGCAATAACTGAGAATTCTGGAGACTTGTGGTGGAGCATATTTCTTGGGAAGAATCTTTTTTTTGCTATAATGTAATTTGGGAGACAATTTAAATTCAGATGTCTGCTCCTATCAGGTATGGCAGATATACAAATTCAATAGTTTACTGCAGGCAAAAGCTTTTTATTGCACAGGCTGCTGCATCAAAAAAGGCAGTTGTGTAGTATTGCAGTTTTAAAAAGCATGCATCAATAAGCAGGCACCAAAAAAAAAGGAAAACTGTGTGGCACTCTAGTTTTAACAACTCTACTATACATCACATAACGGTTTAATTGTGTTTTTTTAAGAGCTGACCTAGAAAAGAGGTACGCCAAAGGACTCCTCAGACTGGCAAGCAAAATTACCAAAGCATCCACCAACATCATAAAAAAGTAAGTAACATATCTGAAATATAAGATTTTGCATTTAAATAATAAGGATAAAACAACACCTGATTTGAATGGAGAGATTATTGATGTGTCCTGGGTGATTTAAATCTGGTTTATATAGGTGAAAGACTCAGATATTGAAATGGTAATTTAGAAAAAATAAATTTTTTTTTAAGAAGTGCTGATGCAAAGCCTGAAAACCTCGTTAGTAATTTTTTTCATTAACATGGAGCCATGGAAAAGTTATGGCAGAGAAGGAAGCCATGTTTGGCCCATCCTGTCTGTGCCAGACGAATAAACGCTATCTGTCTAATCCCACTTTCCAACTCTTGGTTGGTTCCTGTAGGTTTTGGCACTTCAAATTAATATCTAGGTATTTGTTAAATGCCTTGAGGATTTCTGCCTCCATCACCTTTTCAGGTAGCGAGTTCCAGATCCTTAAGACCCCCTGGTGAAACGTTTTCTTCTCAACTGCCCTCTAATCCTGCTGCCAATTGCTTTAAATCTATGCCCATCATTTCTGTGCCAGCTCCTTGCTAGAAAAAAATCAAAACTAATCCTGTTGCCTCTCTTGTTCCCCACAGCCTCTGTTTTTATTCAGTATAACCAAGTCCAAATCATCTTCATACACCAAGACCCTCCTGATGTACACCATTTTCAACTTGCCACCAATCTGAGTGATATTGTTTATTGTAACTCTTTGTTTGCCAACCATCAACCAATTTCCTGTCTACGCTACCTCATAACATATGCTTTTTTTTCAATGTGCTGCTTATGAATGCTGTATGAAAATCTTTACCCACTGCATCTACTGCATCCCTTTATTGTTTCAGTCAGTCACTGCTTTTAAAAAAAAGTATTGGCTCAGATTTTGCTGCAGCAGGGCGTGCCCTGTTATTTAGACTTGTTCAAACCTAAATGTGTACAAGCTTGTATTTGCTGGTAGTGTGAGCTGATAATGAGGCAGCAGGGACAACAGGCATCTGGGACAATGTTTCTCTTCCTCGCCACAAGTTACTGGCCAATTTTCACATTAATAATGATGTGCGTTGTTCACACGCCATCATTTTCTCAGCAAATTTTGAATCATTAACTTTGTTAAGCACAACTTGCCTTTCATAAATCCATGCTGGCTTTCTTTGATTAGCATTTCTAAATGCTCATTAACTTTAAATTGAGAAGTTCAAAGTCCTTGACCCAGGACACAAACCCAGGCCACAGTGATGAGAACACCAAATGATAAGCACTAGACAAGCAGAGAAACTCATTTAATTAATGACGCCAAGTATCTATTTTAGTGTCAAAGCTTTCTTTATCCTCAGGAAAAGACACCACTAATATTTTTAGAAGATCTGTCGAAAAACAAGTGCTCTACCTCTGGACCTGGAGAATAGGAAATATTAACTTAATATTCAAAAAAAAAACGGAATTACAGAATAGAGTAGTTAGTCTAATATCTGGAAGTAGCGAAAAAAGGATTACTAGTATTACAGGACATAGAATCAATGCTCATTTCAAAAGAACAAACACCATAAGAAATAGACTTCATAGATTTCGAAGCAATAGGCCATGCCTTAGTAATCTACTAGAATTCTTTGGGGAAATAACTAAACTAAGGATACAAGGGATGATTCCATGATTCAGTGCTCTCAGCAGGAAATGATCTTCACTGTGAATGAACTTTTTGGAAATCTTGGGCATCTAGTCCATGATTTTCCATTCATTACATTAATAGAGAGAAAATCATAGGTTATGCACATGGGATTTGCGGAGATGTACATCTGACACTCACCACTTCCTGCTGGGAATGCAGGGTCAGGGGGTCATCATGATACTTTTCTTAAATTTGGAGAACACACTTGATAAGTAAGAGTCTATGTATGTGACTTGTAAAGAAGGTCTTAGTTGCTGAATTGAAAATTGTCTTGTCAAAAGAAGGATGACAAATGTGAAAAGTACCACCAGGGGCCAGTGAATTTCTGGATTTTAGTCGAGATCTGTTCACACAATTTAGATACAACTTGGAGAAACGGCTTTCTGTAAAATATGAATTTTGTGATTTGAGGGCAAATATAAGGTAGATTAATAACATTCAAAAAAACATAAATTGATAAAGCATATTGTATAATGCATGTGGGAACAAGATGCATAATGAAAGGGTGTCCAATAGCAAAGGTGGAAAAGGGAATGGATTTAAATGTGATTACAAATCAATTACTGAAAGTTCCCAGTCAATGAGAATCTGGTACTTCAGTTGTGTTATGGACAGGAAGTGGGTAAATTTAATTTCTAATTTCTCCTCACCACCTATCCATAAACAGAAAGGTGTTTGATTTGTTTCCCCCTTTATAAGCAGTGGCATATTTCCCAACCCCTCGGTTTTTGTGCAATCCAACTTTCTATTAATAGCCCTGCAGCAAACTCGAGATAGGATGAACTCAAAAGGGTTAGTTTATCTGCACACACTCAAAACATGAAAGCCAGTTCGCAATGTTCCCCTCGTACTTAGACAGTAAAGGGAGGGATAGTGAAAAGAATGGTTTACGGTACAGAGACCGCAGGGAAAGGAAATTTTGTTTCACGTGGGTCCCAGATTCCAGAATCAAAGTCCTATGAGTTACTCTTTCACGGAGGGTGGTGGGTTGAAAACCAATGCTGGATACTTTACTTTTCCCTACACACGCTGAGATAGGCATGTAGAGATGAATTAATCTTGTGGGCAATAGTACAGACTTCCAGCCAAAGAATGGTAGATGGGCCAGGTATCCAACCTGGGTTGGAGCTCCTTCAGTATGGCCTGCTAGTCAGATGTTAAACGGCAGACTGGGCTATGCCATTCAGCAAGGCAATATTATTTGTTCTACAAGCCAGAAACCCATATCACATGACTTTACCACTCCACAATGTCTTCAACAAATGGTGTTTATGCAGTGTCTGGAAATTGGCTTTATGTTCCAGGCTGATATGAATTATGGGTTAAAAGGTATGTTTGGGAGGCCATTGTCTTAGTAGCCGTTCCGTCTCCGCTGGCTATACTGGGTTCTCAAATACTAATGGCCTTCATGTAGCTCCCTTTGAAGTTGGGCTGTACAGTCCGTAGGTAGTCGTTAGAAGCTCCTCAGAGATAACAAGGTGTAAGTTTCCCTGAAACTGCAACATGGTTTTTTTTTTATTGAGGGGTCACTGGCAGACATAGTTTCAACTATTTTACAGGTCTTTGTTCAGTTTTGAAAGCTAATTAAAAACTACGTTATATCTCAAGGGAATCTGACCTTATATAGATTACTGCTGTGGTCATTATTGAAACATTAGGGATGATTCCATGATTCTATATTCAATGCAGAAAAGGCACATTGACACTATAGTTCTCTGCCCTGTGTTCCCTGTGAATGTGGTTCCCCTCTGGAAGCACAATTTTTGCATCCTACCTTCAAGAAATGCATTGAGCAAGAGTCATAGTTCTAAGTCCCAGGACTTAAACCCTTAGGAGGCACTTGCATGACTGAACCTGTTTTCACAGATAAAATTATTGAGAGGGATGTTATCTGGATCTGTGAAATAGAATATATGGGTGTTAACAAGTTTTTTTGACTTGTGTGTATAGGGCAAGAGGGTTGAAGTGCAAAACTAACAAGATCCAAACAAAACCAAAGATCAGAAAAATGCTTTGTCTTCAAAAGGGTAGTGGGAAAATGGATGAGATACTTGGTAAAAACAGTTTAGAGGAATGTTTGGAGAAATGCCCTTGTGTTTGTGCACTGTGCACGTAATATACTTCGGCTTGCCATAATCATGTGACCTCTGGATCATTGACTCTGACATTCCTTTGTGGGCAAAGGATTCAGACAGAAGACATTTTAGCCAACGCATGGAACAGATACTATGGCCTAGATTTTCGTCCGTGCATTGGACGTGCAGAGTTGGGAGAATTCCCAGCTCCGTGAACCCGACTTCTATAAACGTGGCTCCAAACATCTGATTTTCGGTCTAAGGATGGATGGGCTGTGTTATGAGTTGGGGCAGCGACCCCAGAAGTAGTGAGGGGTCAGAGGTGAGTCTTGTGTGAGTGTGGTGTCTCGGGTGCAGATAAAAAGTGGGCCTTCAGGAAGGCCCATTTGAGAGGTCAGAAGAGGGTAGTGAAGTCCCTGTGCCTCAAAGGAGATGTTGTTGACTTGTCAGGTGAGTGGGAACTCAATAAATGTTGTCCAACTGTTAGCTGTTGCACCTGGATTGGATGGTGCATCATGGGCTTTTCCAGGGGGAAAACGTTGTCCTTATTGCTGCCTATTCAAAGTGGGCTTTACTGAAGCACTTAAATCATAGAGTGGAATTGCAAGACACAGCTATGGAGATGTCATGTTTTGCACCACTACCTGTACAGATATTCTGCAGTAATGTAGTTAGCTGCTGTGCTTCAGTGGATGAATGTTGAACAGTACCATGGACATTATTCCATCATCGTTCCCTCTTACCACTCATCTATCAGGATGCACTCACACAGTTGAGCTTTGTCCAGGTCCCTCACAGATACACATTGTCATAACAGTGTGACTAAGAGGGAATAAACCAGTAGGGCTGCCAGTGGTCGTGGAACACAGCATACTACCTTGCAGCCGCAGCCATAGCACACATGGTGCCAAGCACTTTTGCAGAGCTATTTTTGTCACCATACCTTAACAGTAATCACTAATGATATGTTGAAAATGGTTACTGTATTCAAGCACAAGAAAATGAATGAGAGCATTCTAATCGAAATGGCTCATGACCCTTTTTGCCGTACACTTGTATTGTTAGAATGTCACACACATGAGACACGGAAAGGGATGGGTCCAGCTGCTCCATGTTTCTAAGATTACAAGCTGCAAGTTTTAGTCGATGGGGCCCAGAGGAGGAAAGCAGTCCCACATATGGACATATGAATTAGGAGCAGTAGTCCACTCAGCCCTTCAAGCCTGCTCTGCCATTCAATAAGATCATGGCTGGTCTGAGTTTAACCTCAACTTCATATTCCTGCCTACTCCCAATAACCTTTCACCCCCTTGCTTATCAAGAATCCATCTATCTCTCCCTTAAAAAAATCAAGGACTCTGCCATAACCACATTTTGAGGAAGAGAATGCCTCTGAGGGAGAGAGTTTTTTCCTCGTCATGGGCAACCCCTTATTTTGAAGCAGTGACCCCGAGCTCTAGATTCTCTCAAGAGGAAACATCCTTTCCACATCCACTCTGGTTTATGGGCTCCCAGTCCCGTACCCTGTTGGCTAGCATAATCCACCAGCCACTAGAAAGAAGGTCTGGATTCAAATTGTGACTATGGTGAGCACAGCAGGAGACCATCAGCATCCATGGATTCAGCGCAGGAAAAGGATCAACGACCTGCTGCCTTCTGGCAAGCTTGGCTCAACCACACACAACTCCAAGGGAAAGGTCACATCTGCATGCTCAGCTAAGGTGTGAGACCTGGCACATACCTCTGCTACAGCATTGAGGCTTGTATGTGTAAGCTGCTCACAGAACAGATGTGAATGAGCACTGTGATGCACGGACACAGTGATGACAGATCCCTGCTTGCACAATATATCAGGCTAACATAAAATCATAAAACAAAAACAAAAAATGCTGGAAAAACTCAGCATGTCTGACAGCACCTGTGAAGAGAAAGACAAAGTTAATGTTTCGAGTCCGTATGACTCTTCAGAGCTGAAGGGAAGTAGAAATGTGGTGAAATGTATACTGTTTAAGGTGGGGGTGGAGGGACAAGTGAAGCTGGATAGAAGGCCAGTGATAGGTGGAGGCAAAGGAGAGATTGCAAAAGATGTCATAAACAAAAGGTCAAAGGGTTGTTAATAGTGGTGGTGCTGGCTAAAGGAGGTGCTAATGGTGACAGTGGAAAGCAGAATGTGATAATGGCAGGATCAGGATAAGCACTCTGGAAAATGACAGATGGCCCGAGTAGGGGTGGGGTGAGTGGAGGGGATGTTGGTGGGAAAAAAGATCAAAAAGGCTAAAAGCTGGGGATAAAACAATGAATAAAATTGAAATAAATTATAAAAATAATAATGATGAAAATAAGTGGGGGAAAAAAAATAAATAAAAATTTAAAAATAAAAATGAATAAGAAAAAAGGGGGAGGATCAGAAAGGGGTATGGATGGAGGAGAGAGTTCATGGTCTGAAGTTGTTGAACTCAGTGTTAAGTCCGGAAGGCTGTAAAGTGCCTAGTCGGAAGATGAGGTGCTGTTCCTCCAGTTTGCATTGAGCTTCACTGGAACATTGCAGCAGGCCAAGGATGGACATGTGGGCATGAGAGCAGGGTGGTGTATTGAACTGACAAGCGACAGGAAGGTCTGGGTCATGCTTGCAGACAGACTGAAGGTGTTCCGCAAAGCAATCACCCAGTCTGCATTTGGTCTCTCTGATGTAGAGGAGTCGCATTGGGAGCAGCGAATGCAGTAGACCAAATTGAAGGAGGTGCAAGTGAAGCTCTGCTTCGCCTGAAAGGAGTGTTTGGGCCTTTGGATGGTGAGGAAGGGGGAAGTAAAGGGGCAGGTGTTGCACCTTCTGCGATTGCATGGGAAGGTGCTGTGGCAGGGGGTTGAGGTGATGGAGGAGTGGACCAGGGTGCCCCGGAGGGAAGGGTTCCTACGGAATGCTAACAGTTGGAGGGGGGAGGGATAGTTGAAGGGAAGATGTGTCTGGTGGTGGCATCATGCTGGAGTTGGCAGAAATGGCGGAGGATGATCCTTTGAATGCAGAGGCTGGTGGGGTGAAAAGTGGGGACAATAGGGATCCTATCATGGTGCTGGGAGGGAGAGGAAGGTGTGAGGGCAGAGGTGCGGGAGATGGGTTGGACAACGTTTCGAGTCATATGGACTCAAAACGTGAACTCTGTCTTTCCCTCCACAGATGCTGTCAGACCTGCTGAGTTTTTCCAGCATTTTTTTGTTTTTGTTTCAGATTTCCAGCATCTGCAGTATTTTATCTTTAACATGAAATCATGTTGTCATTGCAGTCGAAGAGGGTAAACAATGCCAAGGAGATGGTCTGGACTGGGGGTGGGTCAGCCTGGCTGACGACAATTCGCTCGGCTGAACAATGGCCATGGAGACTGCCAGTGTTCTTGAGCAGCTGTCTGTTGGTGATGGTGAATCACCGATAGCAGGCGATAAAAGGTAGTGGTAAATGCACCTTGGAACATGGTAGTAATGTGGAGGTCATGTTGTCACTTCACTGAGCACAAGAGGATTTTGGTGTGAGAGAGAGTGCAAGGATGGGGTTGCATTGGACAGAGTGGACATGGTTATGGCAGTGGCACGCATCAGAGTGTGATTTCGTAATGAGAAGAGCTATACCTAAAAAAAACTCCTTTGGTGTCTCACACAGATCCCAGATCTGCTTGCTTAACCCTGGGGCCTGATCATCCCTCGGCCATTGGAAGGAGGAAGAGCTGTCCGAGGAGGCAGCATCACATCAAACAACCTCAAACTCCAACTCAGATACCAACACAGTGGGGGGATGCATGTGTAGAGTTGGTGGCACAGGGTAAAGGGCACTGCACTGAGTGCAGGAGGTGGTGTCAAGAGTCAGGGAGATATCTGTGCACAGTCCCTCTAGAGGGAGGAATGGAAGTCACGATGCTGCCCCAATGGGCATTAACATGGTGCTTCAGGAATCCCTTTTTGGGACACAATATTTGGACAATCAGCAGCAGATGTGTGGACATCTGGTGGAGTTCCCTAAGGCAGCGGGAGCTCTGAGTGCGAATGGAGGAGTCCATCACCATCATGAGCTCCACATTGTCCTGGGGGCTCAACTACATGAGCTCCGACTATGAAAGATTGGAGACTGTCATGGAGAGACACATGCAGCAGTATTCGGAGTAGGTGCACGAATAGCATCTTGTCCAGAAAAGATTGCAAGCCTCCCTCAGTAGCCTGGATCAGTTCACTCAGAGCATGAGCGCTAACATCTGTGGAATACATGGCGACCCTTCACAGGACAGTCGCACTGTTGGCCCAACAGTTGCTGAAATGGACAGTTGCTGCGCACCAGCAGCCAGCCCCATCAACCCCACCTGAAGGCCAACCCAGGGCTGTGGGGGTAACTGAGGAAGGTGAAGGTACCGGGAGCTTCTCAGCACCCTCATTCATCATCTTCCACCTCCCTGGCCTCTCCATCAGAGCCATCGTCTGTTCCACATGTGCCAGTAACCATGGCTGCCCATGCAGAGGCTGCAGCCCAATGGGTGTCTGCACTACAAAGCCACCAATTATGCTACTCATTGCCGCTTGCTGTATAGACTGAGAAATGAGCAGCTTTCCTCTACCTCCCTAGAGGAAACACGTTGGTGGGGGAGCGGGCACTTTGTAAGAGTGTGCATGAGTGCAGAGTGCCATCTTGCTTAGAGCACAAAAGGGTTCATAGTGATTACACTTTTAACATTATAAATATCACATATGAGCATTTTTTCTATTTATTTACATACACTCAAAGATGACTCTGTTTGCACACTACAAAACTCAAAGAATGTTAACATTATGAAGGGCATTCTTATCAGTGATAATGAAGGTGGCAATTAGATCAGCCATGATCTTATTGAATGGTGGAGCAGGCTCAAGAAGCCGAGTGGCCTACTCCTGCTCCTAATTCGTACGGTTACGTATTAACTAATTAACCATCTTTAAAATTGTAAGAACACGAGAAAACAAGGAATGAGAAATGGCAGCAACACACAGTCTAACCTATTATGGATTTTATCCCACCCACATAACCTCCAGTAGGAAATTTCAGTACAAGTACTCCTGATCATCAAGATTCACATTCCCAGCTACCACCAGTAACCTTTGACCCCTTACTTATTGATAATTTATCTAGCTGTGCCTTAAAAATATTCAAAGACCACTGCTTCCACTGCCTTTTGAGGAAGAGAAATCCAAAGACTCTCAACCCTCTGGGAGAAAAACTTTTTCCTCATCTGTCTTAAATCGGTGACCCACTATTTTTAAATAGTGACCCCTAATTCTAGATTCTCCTACAAAAAGAAGCATTATTTCCACATCCACCCTGTCAAGAGCCCTCAGGATTTTATATGTTTCAATCAAGTAGCCTCTTACATTTCTAAACTCCAGTGCATATAAGCCTACCCTGTTCAGCCTTTCCTCATAAAATAACCCTCCCATTCTAGGTATTAGTCTAGTAAACATTCTCTGAGCTGTGTCCAATACATTTACATCATTCCTTACATAAGGTGATCAATACTGTACACAGTACTCCAGATGTGGTCTCATCACTGCTCGGTATTGCTTAAGCATTACCTCTTTACTTTTGTATTTAATTCCCCTTGTAATAAACAATAGAATTCTATTAGCTTTCCTAATTACTTGCTGTACCTGCATGCTAACCTTTTACAATTCATGCACTAGGACACCCAGATCCCTCTGTACCTCCGAGCTCCGCAACTTCTCACCATTTCAATAATATGCTTCTTTTTTATTCTTCCAGCCAAAATGGACAATTTCACATTTTCCCACATTATACTCCATTTCCCAGATCTTTGCCCACTCACTTTATCTACATCCCATTGTCCATGCAATTCACCAACTCCTTATGTCCTCTTCATAACTTACTTTCCTACCTATCTTTGTGTTACCAGCAAATTCAGCAAACATACCTTCTGTCCCTTCATCCAAATCATTTATATAAATTGCAAAAAGTTGAGGCCCCAGCACTGAGCCCTGAGGCACACAACTCATTACATCTGCCAGCCAGAATACGTACTGTCTGCTTCCTGTTAGCTAGCCAATCTTCTATCCTTGCCAATATGTTACCCCCTACACCATGAGCTTTTATTTTTGCAATAACCTTTGATGCGGCATCTTATCAAATGCCTTCTGGAAATCTAAATACTGTACATTCACCAGTTCCCCCTTATCCACAGCACGTTACTTCTTCAAAGAACTCTAATAAATTGGTTAAACATGATTTCCCCCTCAAAACCATGCCTGATTACTTCGAATTTATCTAAGTGCCCTGCTATGACATCTTTAATAATAGCTTGTAACATTTTCCCTGTGACGGATGTTAAGCTAACTGACCTGTAGTTCCTGCTTTCTGTCTCCCTCCCTTTTTGAATAAAGGAGTTGCATTCACTATTTTCCAATCTGATAGAATGTCCCCCGAATCTAGGGAATTTTGGAAAATTAAAACCAATGCATCAACTAGGTCACTAGCCACTTCTTTTAAGGCCCTTGGATGAAGTCCATCAGGATCCAGGGACTTATCAGCCCGCAGCTCCAACAATTTTCCCACTACCACATCCCTGGAGATTGTAATTTCCTTGAATACTTTCCTACCTTCCATTTCATGATTTACAGCTATTTCTGCGATGTTACTTGTATCCTCAATAGTACTTAAGAAAATGTTTTGTTATTTAGGCAATGGCAGTGTTCTTTGTTGGAATTTGTTTAGGTTTTTTTATTCATTCATAGCTTGTGGGGGTCACTGGCAAGGCTGTATTTGTTGTCTATCTTAATTGCCTTTGAGAAGGTGGCGGTGAGCTGCCTTCTTAAACCGCTGCAGTCTAAGTGGTATTGATGCTCCCACAGTGCTGTTAGGTTCCAGGATTCCTGTTCCAAGGTTTTGGCTTAATGGCAATGAAGGAACAGCCATTTTTTTCCAATTCAGGATGGTGTGTGACTTGGAGGGGAAATTACAGGTGGTAGTGTTCCCATATGTCTGCTGCCTTGCCTTTCTAGGTGGTAGAAGTCACAAGTTTGGAAGATGCTATCGAAGGAACCTCTAAGTTGCTGCAGTATATCTTGTATATGGGCCACTTGTGGCTATGGTGTGCCAATAGTGAGGGAGTGAATGTTTAAGGTGGTGAATGGGGTATTAACCCAACTGGATGCTTTGTTCTGGATATTGCTAAGTTTCTTCAGTGTTACTTGAGCTGCGTGCATCCAGGCAAGTGGAGATTATTCCATCAGACTTGTGCCTTTTAGATGGTGGGCAGGCTTTGGGGAATCAGAAGGTGAGTTACTTGATGCAGAATTCCCAGCTGTTAACCTTCTCTTGTATCCTCAGTATTTATATACTGGTCCAGTTAAGTTTCTGGTCAATGAATGTTGATGGCAGGGCATTCAGTGTTTGAATGTCAAGGGGTTGGTGGATATACCCTCTCTTGTTGGAGTTGGTCATTGCCTGGCAGTTGTGTGGCATGAATGTTACTGTCCACTTATCAGCAACCTAAACGTTGACCAGATTTTTCTGCATGCAGGCATGGGCTGCTTCAGTATCTGAGGAAATGCAAATGGTACTGAAAATTGTGCCATTATTAGCAAACATCCCCACCTCTGTCCTTATAATGGAGCAAAAGCCATTGATGAAATAGCTAAAGATGGTTGCGCTTAAGGCACTGCCCGAGGAACTCCTGTAACAATGTCCTTCTGCTGAGATGATTGGCCTCCTATATTTACAACTATACTTCTTTGTGCTAGGCATTACTTGAGCCATTGGAGAGTTTCCCCCCAGCTTCTCATTAACTTCAGTTTTGCTAGTGTTTCTTGATGCCATATTTGGTCAAATGCTCCCTTGATATCAAAGGCAGCCTCTCTTACCTCACCTCTGGAATTCAGCTGTTTTGTCCATGTTTAGACCAAGGCTGTAATGAGGTCTCAGTCTGAACTGTCCTGACAAAACCCTAACTGAGCATGGGGTCCAGATTCAATGACTCCCAGAGCCACTCCCTTCCAACTGTACACCACTGTGCTGCCACCTCAGATGGATCTGTCTTGCTGTTAGGACAGGACATACCCAGGGATGGTGATGAAGAAGCCTGTGATTGAGCTGAGATTATGATTCTCTTAGTATGATCTTGCCGGGTTGTGGCCTGACTTGGCTTGTAGAGCGACTCTCCCAATTTTGGCACAATTCCCTCAACGTTAGTGAGGAGGACTTTGCAGGGTAGATTGGTTGGGTATGCCTTTGTGTGTTAGAACCATATCTTCAAAGACTATTTAAAAAAAATATGGAAGGACACTGCATTATCTGGACAATTGGAAGCTGACCTGGATCTTTATTTTTACAAAAGGTTCGCAAGTTCACCTTTGGAGTGGGAGCCTTTTCTAAGAATTAAGCTGACCAGCATGGCACTTGATGGGGGAGTGCTGTTTGCTCGTTTGCACTGCAGTTATTTTAACTGATGGAAACTGGTTTAAAGGCAATTAAAGTGATTTACTGGAACTCACATGACACAGATGAGTTTTAAGTTTTGAACTTGTTTTTTTGAATTTGGTTGGAGACTGAACTGAGAAGACGAAAAGCTGCCCAGCTCACATTCTGCTTGCCTTGCCTTAAGTAGAGTGGTTATCAGGATCCAGCTAGGAATCCTCATCTCAATGGAACTTGCCTGTCTTTGGAAACCCGAGAGGCTGAGACCAGAAAGATTGGCCCGGCACTATTTTCTCCACGTCAAAGCTCCATTGGTGAGGCCTCTATTGGGATCTGTAATCTTCTCTTCACACGAGGGGAACCCAGATCAACAGCATCAAAACGCTGCGAGCTTTATCGTTTTTTTTTCATGAAGTCTACTCTTCAGTTTCCCATCTCTGCAGAGACTGTGTGTGTGTGTGTGTGTGTGTGTGTGCCCGTGTGTGCGTGCTTGTGGCATTTTGGTGAGGGAATTAAACTTTTAATGCGACCTGCACTGTAGTGGGGTTACGTCAACTGCACACTTCCCCCCCCCCCGCCCCCCCCATCCCATTCCGGTCATAAGTGTCTTTGAATTGAATTGACCTTTTTTTTTGTAATTTCATGTACTCCTTCAACAAAGGTATGGGACAGGTGGTGCTAATGCTCTCAAATATCAAAACAATTACCAATGGCTCTCCTCCTTCAGTCTCTCTTCATTCAGAATGATGGTTCTTAAAACAGGCATTTTCTGAGCTAATTATAATGCCACATTTCTTGCGACTGACGCATTTAAAAGGGGTTGTTATTTAATTCTTTACTGAAAGTCAATGTAGAAGCCATAATCTAAAAAATTCATACCACATCATTTTTCAGATGAAAACTGATACCTAAGCACCCAGGAGTCTGTGCTCGAAGTATATGCAAACACCTGTTTGTTGCCCCTGTTGTAAAATTGGGCAGCCTTGAACATAGCCAGCACCAGGTGGTGTTCAGGGAAATGTGATCCTTTTAGGGACCACTAGAGGCTGCCACCAAAAAGATAAACTTTTAAAAATAATACTTGCCTGAATGTGGAGCCAGGAATTGCAGGATTACTACAAATGTACAGTTGATGACTCCCCCTGCTCTCCACCCCCCCCCCCCCCCCACCCCCCTCAATGGGGACAAGACAAAAACAGTAGTTACTTTTGTACTTCAGAAAAAAAATAATTTTGGTTTGCTCTTGGCTCAGACATTGCTCTGAATTAATGTACAAAAATAAAAATGTGATTTAACACCAATCCACCTTGATTTGAGATTAAAGTACAAAGTAGAATTAAACGCTGCCCCCCCTTCCTATTTTGTGGCAAACAAATATTGAATGGACAGTGGTGCTTTTCTGCCTAGTATTAGTGGGCAAGGTCATTCACCAACTTCATAAATCAGCTCCATAGTCTTTTGTTCAATTTCTAGGAGCTGTTTCTTAAGCCATAAAATATTGGTTCTGAACTGCTAAGCCGGACAATTTGAAGCCTCCCATAGATATGTCTTAGCCATTGCAATCTTGATGTGGTCACTTTTAGTTCCAGTGGCATGTCATGAAATGGAACTCTGTATGTACAAAGTATATACTCATTTACAAATGGTTAAGCATTAATATTCAAATCTGCCAGTTGTTCAGTGAGGTTATATACAGTTGCTGAATCACACAGCACCTCTAGATAGGAAGGGAAAAAGAGCCAGGTTTACTATTCTTGATCACTGTACAGCAGCCCCTGCTGAACATATGGAGTTGCAAACATCAAGTGAGGCCTGGGTCGGACTTGGCGATGATGTTATATGTGTTTAAATAGCCTGTTAGTCCTCAGTGGCAGGATTCACACATGAATAATGGCCAGATGGTAACTGGCGTTCAAGGAATTGTATCCCAGCTGGGAGTCAATGTCATTAGGAGTGACAGTGAAGGGAGAAAATTGGCAGCAAAAATAAAGAACTGATTGTGTTACAGTCTCCATGGAAACCTGTATCTTTGAGTCCAGATATTTTGTGATCTTCAATTGTTGAAGTTTCTGTAGCGACTATACATTTCCAGCACCTCAGCAAAGTGACATTTGAAAAATATTTGCCATCCTTCAACTATATTTTTATCAGAGTAATTTTGGACAGTCAAAAATGATTTTTTTTTATACAAACCAAGTTTATTTTCAATATACTTATTGATAACTTCGTGTTATTAATTATTTAACAATCATTTTTCTTTGCAGCCCTATTTTTGATGGGTGGAACTGCGTCTCTCAAGAAATGACATTTACAGCGGATTTGCACGGGTGGGTGTATAGGTTGATTGCGTGGGATGAATCAGAGCCACTATGTCATAGAAATAGTTTGGAACCATGTCTACTTGACTATTGTGTGAACTTAAGCATCGAAGGATTTTTATTATACTTTATCCTGCTGTGTATTATATAATGCTAATAGCTGAGACTGTAATGGTCAAAGTTTTTAGAGATCTGTTCAACAGGGCAGGTCATAACTCCACGCACATGGGGCAGGATTTTACGAGTCGGTGAGCGGAGGCGGGGTCTGCTTGCCGACGTGTAAAATGATGTACGGTGATGTTGGGCGGAATTCCCGACCTCACCGCACCCCATTTAAATTTTCAGGTAGGCAGGGGCGCAGCGAAATCAACTGTGCACCCGTCCACCTGTCAATGGCCAATTGAGGGCATTGACCAAGTCAATTAAGTAATTAAAGGACCTGCCCGTCCATCCTTAAGGTCGGCGGGCAGACCAGGAGCCCCGGCACGAATTAGAAAAAGCATGAAACCTCATCCACAGGCGGGATGAGGTTTCATGTCAGTTTTTTAAAATTTTAATAAACTTTCTGTAAAAATTATGAACATGTCCCAACTCATGTGACATTGTCACATGAGGGGACTTGTTAGGGAAATTTTATTTTTCTATTTTTAGGTTTTTAACATTTAGAGCCAATCTCCCTGAGGCTGCACTTAGCCTCAGGGAGATGAGTGCGCTCTTTCGTGCGCATGCGCGAAAGAGCGCACTCTTGATTTTCGGATTACCCCCGCGCACACAGGAAGTGCATAGTGCTTCTGTGCGGACGTCACGCTGGCCGGGCCTTAATTGGCCCGCCCATGTAAAATGGTGCCGCGCCCCCAATTGGGGGCGCCCATCGGAAGCGCGCCTGTGCGCGCCCACCCTTCAACTTCACCCCCAACAGGGGGAAAATTCAGCCCATGAGATTCCTGAGCCTCTGTCTAGAGAAGAACAGCTTTGCCTTTTCCTTCCTCATGGTTTTTATCCTTGTTACGCCTTCTACTGGATGGGCTGCCACCAAGGTTAAAGAACCCCAACTGTGCTTTATGATGGGGCGGGACACACAAACCCACCAGATACATGTAGCCCCACTGGACCTCAACCCAGCATCCAGAGCTGGGGTTCCAGGGCTGTCTGAAGTTGGTCCCTTCTGACTCAGAGGCAGGAAGGCTACCACTGAGCCAGTAGCTGCTCACACAGGGCATGTG
Organism: Cetorhinus maximus; assembly: GCF_964194155.1. Lineage (NCBI taxonomy): Eukaryota > Metazoa > Chordata > Chondrichthyes > Lamniformes > Cetorhinidae > Cetorhinus > Cetorhinus maximus. Next base: position 82,409,704 of record NC_135889.1, read on the forward strand.
TACCTGCCGGAAGTCAGCTTAGTTTTTAGAGATCCTATTCATTTGCTGAGGAATATTAGAAGAAAATTCAAAAACTACTAAAAAAAAAAATTCCTGAATCCGAGGACTTGAGTGACTTTCATCGACAAGGTGGCAAATCTGGCTAAAATCAGGTCTGTGCCATTTTGTGCTCCTTTTGGACCTGCATAGAAAATCCTTTTATCTAAGCTGTTTTTTGCCTGTTTATTTGTTATGAATTATTGATATAACCCCTGCAACATTTCATGCCGTGCAAAATTTAGAATTTAGAAACTTTGTTAACTATAACATTTAACTGTTTGGCATCTATTAGTTGCAAGTGGGTGGCTTTTTGTATTTGGAAATATATTTTTTTCAATATCATAATCTCTGACTATTTAGAATGCAGCAATTGAAAGCTTAGATTGGCATCGTGGGGCTGCCATTTTCTGTTCTCTTCTTCCGTACAGGTGAGGTTTTTAACAACTGATTTCCAGTTAAATCGAATGGATGCTTTATCTTCCCTCGGCAGCACTTTATCAGGATTGTGCTGGCTGTTAGAACATAGATTTTCCCAGTGCAACCTATTTCTCAAAACTGATCAAAATCTAACCACGTCACTTTTCTGCAGCCTGGATGATCCTGTCACGATCCCTGTCTGTGTACTGCCTGTAGTCCCTTCACTGTATGTTTTATATGTACTCATGGCAGCTACATTACTTAAAACTGAACCAGTCTCACAGTCATCTTCAGCAGAGTAAGCAATGCAGAATCAGGTTAAGCCCACAGCATGAAACATGAGAATGAAGATGTTTGGAGGATTTGACATTGTTTGAATGAATGCTAAGAACATGATGCCAAGTTGTGCAGCATGTTTACAGATTCATCGAGCTGTTTGAGCAATGTTGAATCAGTCAGCTCCTGCTTGTAAATAATACCCTTTGTGGCAAACATGCTTTAATTATAAAAGGAATTGCACTTCAACCTGTCTGACCAGCCTGGCGAAAGACACTGATGGCAGTCTGTGAGATTAAGACTGCAGCTTCATGTGCCCATTTCTCCTACTCACTCTTGCTGCTGCCTCAGAAACTCTTGATCATTCCATTCCATTCTACTGCCTCTTCTGGAATTAAACTACATGGCACCTGTCTGCATCAGCATTCTTGTCCTGGTTCAAATGTAGCCACTACTGTGTGTCTCCTCAAATAGTTTCTCTTCCCTTGTCCTATATAGTCAATCATGGTGTGCCCAAAGTACCCCCTCATCATCTAGTCTCTAATAGCCATAACCATGAGGTAAGCTTCTACATGTATCCTAATGCCACCCTACTCAACCCCTCTGCCAACATCACTAACTCTTATAGTATTTCTCCATGGCCTCACTCCACCCTATCTGGGATGTTTTCTTCAGTCTTAAATGGTGGTGTACTAATTTCTTCCAACCTGATTACTGTGTGCTATACCATTCCTTCTGTTCCACCATCAGAGGCTGACTGTAGCCATAACAGGAACAGGAGGAGGCCATTCAACACCTTGAACCCACTCTGCCATTCTATCACATCATGGCTGATCTCTACCTCAGCTCTGTTTTTCCACATTTTCTCCACATCCTTGATAGCTTTACCTAACAAATATTTATCAATCTCAGCCTTAACTTCCAATGGACCCAGAATCCAGAGCCTTTGGGGAAGAGAGTTCAGATTTCCACTATCCTTTATGTTAAGAAGTGCTTCCTGATTTCACTCATAACTGGCCAAGCTTCAATTTTAAAAAAATTTCCTCTTGATCTAGGTTCTCCCACCAGAGGAAATAGTTTTTCTGTGTTTATCCTATTGAATCTTTTTATTGTTTTAAACACCTCAATTTGATAAACCCTCAATCTTCTGAACTCTAAGGAATACAATTCCAGTTTATGTAGCTTGCCTTCATAAGCAAAACCTTTCTGTTCCAATATTATTCTGGTGAATCTGCCTCATACCATCTTCAATACCTTTATGTCCTTCCTGAGTTTGGTGCCCAAAACTGAATGCAGTACTTGAGATGGGGTCTAACCAAGGCTCGTGTCCTCACTGTTGTATTTCAACTCCCTTGAGGTGAAGGCAAACATACCACTAACCTTTTTGATTACTTTTTGTTTCTGTATGCTAATTTTTAATAGTTTGAATAATGAACACCTAAATCCCTTTGCTCCTTTCAATGCCTAGAAAACTCTTCTAAAGCCACTCAGGATTCCTCCCTCCCTTGACTTCAAAAACCTCCTGAAAAGCTTTATCTATCTTTGCTATCCTTTGGTTCCCCTAAATCCCTCTACTCTCTATTAAGTAGCTACATCTTCCAAAGCATTCTGAAGAACACTTTACAAGTGCAAATTTTCACATTTTATAAGTATTTTTGGTGATAATATCCATAGAAAAACAATCTTGCTGCATGATATATTTTTCAAATGTCCATTGAATTCCAGATGTAATAATTATTTTTTAATTTTTTCCTGTTTTATTTTTTGAACAGGAAATTAGCCAGTACCATTCAGCAAGAAGCCATTAAACCAATCCGTCAAATGCTGAATGAGCACACTAAAAAGAGAAAGTCAGTATGTATTGTGCATTCTACAAAAATAACATCATTTTTCTGTATTTTAGATAAATCTATTTTTTTTACTTTTACATAATATTTCCTATTCTGTCCAATCTTAACACTTGTGCATCAGGTGGATAGTGCAGTCGAAAAGTCATCAAAGCTTGTTATAGACAACTGGAGTCAACAAATTAAGGTAGAATTTAGCATTGTTAATATTGTACTCTAGACTGTCTATTCAATGTTAAAGCGCAATATTTGAAAATCATTTTACTAATTTTTTAGCATATTTTGTAAAAGCGCAGAAATAATTTTACTGAAGTTGTTTTGCTTACAAACCGGTAGTATAGTTTTAGATAGATAATGTATTGCATATCTACCTTGATTTTGGGTTCAAAGGCATTAAAAATATTTTAAAAAGCATATGTGGTTTTCTTGCTTTATCAAATATTATCACATAGGAAATCTTGGTTATTTAACACTTTCTAATTCAGATTATAATTTGTTGCAATACTTTTGGATTACAGAGTAAAAAGAAATTGATGAAATCAACCAAGGACCATGAAGCTGTCTTTGATTTAGTGGAAAACAACAAACAAATAGTATCTGAAAAAGAGAAAAGAAAGGTTGTTCAGACTGGATTATTTAAAATAGTTTACTTTCATAGTAGCACTGCTGTTTGATCTTAAGTGAGCTGCACTGAAATTAAAATATTTTATTGAAATTATTTGCTTAACATTTGGTTATAGGCTGGCAGTACATTAGGCCCTTTAACATTGAACAGCTATAATATTTCCTCAACCCTGTCATTAAAGAATTTAGGCTATTCATCTTTATGCTGATTTTCATTCTCTTCAGTCATTTTGGTTACTCATTACTAAATTGACAGTGGCAGGTTATGTGGCAGTAGACGTTATAGGTAAGGTCCTGTTGGGTTCAACAAATTGGGGGGGAGGTGGGGGGAACTAAATAATGAATGATACAGTCAAATTTTTTAACACCATTAAAGTGCAAAAAAATTATTCAAGTTACCTCAATATCCATCAGAGCTACCACAAGAATGTAGTTCACTTCGGAATCATTTACAGGAATTTCAAACGTATGGAAGTAACATAGTCCTATTGGTCCATTTAGCTTGGCCCATATAGTTGTTATCCCTAGTGGATCACAATACAACTATTCCCACCTGTCCAGAACCATGTAATCACCTGGGAAAGGTGAAACTAGTCCAGATCTCTCTCAAATAAAAACAGAAAGCGCTGAAAATACTCAGCTGGTCTGGCAGCATCTGTGGAGAGAGAAACGGAGTTAATGTTTCGTGTGAATATGACTTTTCTTCCAGATCTCAGAGACCCCCCTGTTTTACATTATTGCAGATTTATATTATTGCCATCACTAATAATCTCTCATAACTTCCCTCTCTTAGATTCTTTTATATTTATGATAGCTTCTATCTTCCTACTTTGTCTTTCTTCTGTGAAGCTCTTTTGCATGGGAGGTGATAACAGGCGTCTTCCTGTAACTCTCCAGCTCCATTTCCGTTCCATGGTGTTTCAGAGTGTAGTCTTTGCGCATCATCCGCCCTTCATATATGTTCCCTAAAATTCCCATAAGATTAAAACAAGTAAACAATGCCTGTAAAATAGTGTCCTTTACTCATGGTGTAAGCTTGAGTTTGACAATATTTAGACAATCCATGAATGCAACCATGAAATATGCTTTTTATCTTAAATACTTATTTATTATTCAGTTCAATCTTCCTTTGTATTAATAGTGCATCCAATGGAAAAGTGATATACATGAAAGTATGTAAATATATATATAGCACTTATACTAGTTAAGACCAGGGATATTAACCAGCAAGATAAGATTCTGTGATCCATTGTTAATAGTGGAACCAGTCACAAAACAGCTTGCGAATCCAGATGTTTTCAATGCAATTTGTCCTTTTTGCCTATTTTCTCCTAAATCTCAACTCTGGAATAATTGGAACAAAATCAAGTGTAATTTCAAGAAGTTTGTGCAGAATTATTGATTTCTTAATAAGACATACAATAGAGAGCAGAATTTGTGAAAGACATAATATCTGAAAGTAACCATGATCTCTTCCTACATTTGTGTTTTGTTTGCAACTGCTGATTCTTATCCTATTCCTATGCTTAATACTAAACTGCGTTTGACATTTATATATTTTTGTAAAACCCTGTTATCAGGACTTCATTACTCATCTTTCAGTTGTACCATTTCATAAAGCTAGTGTTGAGAAGATTATGGCACAACATATATATTTTTTGCCTGTTGTCTTCCCCTATTTGTTATATTTTTTTCTCTTTATTAGATTTCCCTTCATGTCATGCAGTGCATTCCACAGGACAGCCAGCCTGGGACATTGACAGTTTATGGAGTAGAAATTCCAATTGGCAAATGTGTGTGTGCTGGTTTTGTGCTGGTGTTAACCCAGTTATTTTAAAACAGTCTAATACATGCATAAAAGTAGTGTACACATGAATGTAGTATGGGTGCTTTAAACATTTGCATGTGAAGTTCATAGATTGGGATTGCATTTCTCATAGCTCTTTACCACCAGTTCCATGAGAATGGTGTGGCTTACTCTTCCAACACTCCCTTCAGGAAGAAGCTCAACTTTTACCCCTAATCACCAAGCGAAGATCAGGAACTGACTATAGGGAATCAACTCTGTAGTGCAGGATTCTGTAAGCCTACAGGCATGTATTTAATGTCAGCGAGTTCTGTTTATTTTATCCAAAAGCAAAATACTGCGGATGCTGGAAATTTGAAATCGAAACAGAAAATACCGGAAATACTCAACAGGTCTGGCAACGCCTGTGGTGAGAGTTAACATTTGAGGTGTATGACCTTTAATCGGAACCCTGATTTGTTTTATCTTTAGTATAATTAATCATTCACCTAACCTGACAGACTATATGCTCTAATGTGAGTTACTCTCCAGTGAAGGTATATTTTTTATACATTGGGCTGTTGTAACCTATTTTGTAAGCAATGTTTGTTGTAACCCATGTTTGTTGTTAATGGTTTGATCCTATAGCTGCTGAATAAACTGAAAAAGTCAACAGAGATACTGACAAAAATTGACCAACGGTACTATGAATTAAACAGGGCTGGTGAGGACATCAGACTAAAGTGGGAGTCCATGTTTGAGCAGTCTTATCAGGCAAGTTAAAGGTATTTGTAGAAAACTATCTTAAAGGTTTGCATGATTTATATAGAGTATTTTTATAAACCAAAGGAAGCTGCTCCTTATAATTTGAGGTAGAAGTTCACTTCTTTCAGATCTAGCAGCAAATGTTGCTAACCTTGTGATAGAAGGTGCTACATAAACATGAGTCAAAAATTCCTTGGGCTAAATTTTACAGGCTCTTGGTGGTGGGATGGCAGGCGATAGGGTGGGGGGATGATGGCTGTAAAATTGGTTGACAAACCAGTGTCACTGTTCCCGGTGCCTAACCACCCCACCACACTTTTAGCAGCGTCAGGTAAGGCGTTGTGCAGCCCGCTTGTCCATGGGGCAATTATGGCCAGTTAAAGGCCTCCTTCCATCGCTGCTGGGTTTTACCTGCAGCGGAGGATGCTGAAGCCAAGAGAACAGCCAGTTCAATGAAACCTAGTGTACTGATGGCCAGGCCAATGAGAGTCCCCGCTAATGTACCCCCTCCCCCACCATGTTTTCCTTCTCCTCTGCCCTGTCCACCACAGCCACCCACACCCCCCTTACCCCCCTCACCAGAGTCTGCCAGGCTTGGCCCTGGCAAAACCGCAGTCTCACCTCAGGTCCGGCTCCATTGCAGCACGCTTCCCTTGGCTACTTATTGCAGTCCCAGCAGTGGTCGCCGCTCCAGGTGGCGCTGCTGGGACCAGAGAACTGTTGGCCATTCTTTGACTAGTAACTCTTGGAGGCAGGACTTTCTCCCTGATGAGGGCGAAAGTCTCACTTCAAGCCAGTTAATGGCCCAATGGCTGTTAAATGTCTGCAAGGTGAACTGGCTAACTAGGGGTGGGCTTGCTCCCAACTTTTGTCTGTGGGTTGGGTGGGGCGGAACCCCCAGCATAAAATTCAGCTCCTTTTAACAAACTCTTTCATCTCCATCACTAGTGATTTGCTATTAAAAATGCAACTTCGGATTAAGTGTGCAATTTTGGAAACAGTAATTTAGCTAATAGGTTGTTAGCCACAGAAAACAGTCAATTTCCCACTTCTTGTTCACTGGAGATTTGTCCCTTCATATAATTATCAGGAAACATGTTTACTCACCAAGAAAGTATTTGCTAAATTTGGCTTGATCTGAAATGCATATATATTTTAGCCACTAAAATGCGAATTGAAAAGCCAAATAATCTGAAAAAGGAAAAACATACAGCTTAGGTGGGGTAGGAACTATCAGACACGGCACTAATAAAATACAGCAAAGGGAATCTTATTAAAATTCCATCTTGGGATATGGACATCACTGGCAAAGCTGGCATTTAAACATAGTTTTAAAAAGGGGTCTTCCATTTAAGATTTGAGATGAGGAGATTTTTTTTCTCTCTGAGGGTCATTAGCCTGTGGAATTCTCTTCCCCAGAGAGCAATGGAGGTAGGGTCATTGAATATTTTTGAAACTGAGTTAGATAGGTTCTTGATTGACAAGGGAACCAAAGGGTAAAGGGAATAGACAGAAAATTAGAGTTGAGGCCACAATCAGGTCAGCTGTGATCTTATCAAAAGGCATAGCAGCCTCGAGAGGCCAAATGGTCTACTCCTCTTAATTCGTATGCTCATATGTATTTATTGCCTACCCTTAGTTGGCCTTGAGGAGGTAGGGGTAAGCTTTCTTCTTGAACTGCAGTAGCCCTGTGGTGAAATCATTTCTACAATGCTGCTAGGTATGGAACTCCAGGATTTTCACCCAGTGACAATGAAGTGAAATGGCAAACATAACGCTAGTTAGGCCACAACAGGAGTACTGTGTGCAGTCCTGGTCATCACACAATAGGAAGGACGTGATTGCACTGGAGAGGGTGCAGAGGAGATTCACCAGGATGTTGCCTGGGCTGGAGTGTTTCAGCTATGAAGAGAGACTGGATAGGCTAGGGTTGTTTTCCTTAGATCAGAGAAGAGGACCTGATAGAGGTATACAAAATTATGAGGGGCATAGATAGGAAGAAACTTTTCCCCTTAGTGGAGGTGTCAATAAGCAGGGGGCATCGATTTAAGGTAAGGGGCAGGAGGTTTAGATGGGATTTGAGGAAAATTTTTTTCGACCAGAGGGTGATTGGAATCTGGAACATGTTGCCTGAGGGGATGGTAGAGGCAGGAACCCTCACAACATTTAAGAAGTATTTAGGTGAGCACTTGAAGCGCCATAGCATACAGGGCTATGGGCCAAGTGTTAGAAAATGGGATTAGAATAGATAGATGCTTGATGGCCAGCATGGACACGATGGGCTGAAGGGCCTGTTTCTGTGCTGTATTTATGACTCTATGACAATGTTAATCACGAGGTGAGTTTCTTCAGTATTCAGCTCAATGTATCTGGAAAATAACTGCAGCTAGTTGGAGGGTGAAATTTTGCTATTTATGTCATAACCTATGTTGTTCTTGTATATCTCTTAATGGCAGATATGGAGAGGTATTAGTAGAGGCCTGTAAACATGTCACCTGAGTGTCTTCTAATTATTCTTCTTTTGTATGGTAGCAGCAAAAAACCAAACCAAATATCAATATCCAAGTCAGATATCCAGGTCTTCTAAATCAGAGAATGGTGTTTGGATGACCTAAACTGGCAAAGGTTTTTTTTTCTTTAAATGCTTTGTTGAAGTGGAGGATTTCTTTAATTTAATCTCAAGGAGATGAATAACTCCAAAATACATACATAGCTGTGATTATCTGTTACTATAGCCAGCAATATATAACTGGAAACATCTGGTATAGCTCATTGTTATAGTACTGTTCCTTTGTTCCACAATTTAAACCTGTCCTCAGTTGTTTCATCAGGTTAATTAATATGGAAAAGCCATCAGATTCTGTGTCTTTATCTGTTGGATTTACATTTAAGTGTCTCAGATCATTGATTATTCATGGTTATTTTCTGCTTTCTAACAGGTAATACATAATTTGGAAGAAGATAAAATAAAGCTGCTATGTGATATCTTGAATAAATACAGCGACCACATCACTTGTTTTGGAAGAACACTTATAGAAGTAAGAATTGTGCCATCAGTACACTTCATTCCAACAATTACATGAAGGACTGTTGTTAAGCAATATCGATGCTTAAGTATTTTTAAATCTGAGTTTATATAATGGAATGAAATACTTTTTTGTTATCTTTAGCGTCAAAAGCAAATTCATGAAACTGTACAAAATGTCAACATTGAGGAAGATATCCAGACATTGCTGGACAACACATCTATTTTATCAGATGAAAACAAAATAGAATTTCTGCTTACAGATTATTATGTAAGTAGATATTTAAATGCTATAATTTTAAGTTATTAAATACTTCACTGTTCATTTGTATGTTAATATAGTACCAAAAGCAAAATATCAAATGCTTGCAAGTTGTCCTATAGTTTTATGTAAACAAAGATTCAAAATAATGTTAACAGGAGTTAGAATATATTAGATAATGGAAGCGCTGGAAGCATGCAACAAGTCAGTTAGCAGCAGAAACATAAATTAATATTTCAATTGGGAGCCTTTGCCTACATTCATATTACTGATTTAGAAGTAATCTGCATTCAGAAAATTTGAAGGAGCATTTGAACACAAAATTGAGTACAGTCCCATTGCATTTCTAATATTATAATAGTGGCTATATATCATTGGCTGTAGAACGCTTTGGGATGTCCTGGAGCTGGTGAAAGGTGCGATATAAACGTAACACCTTTCTCCTTCTAACAGGAAGAAGATAGCAAGAACACAATGGATAAGGAAAGAAGGAAGACTGCACTAACACTGAAACTACAAAGACTTCAAGATGATATAACCAAAGTAAATAAGGATAAAGAAGGTTGGGTTGCACCTTAAGTTTTCTCTAAAAAGACAACCTAATTTAATGTGAATATGTTAGCTTTAAAACTCTAATAAGAAATATTTTGGTTGCTTTTTCAGGGTTAGAGAAGATGATTAGAACACGTTTAAAGAGTCCATCATTTTCAGATCCACAGACTGAAGAAAAAACTGTATCAATGCTGGATGAGGTAAATCACTTACTTATCGTGTTGGCGTTTCAATAAAAGTTAGACTAAGTGGTTCCAAGACTTAACAGAGTGAATAACACCATATAATTATTGGATAAAAGATAATTATAAGTGAAGGAAAAATGTAGGCCTTCTAGTAAATATTGGGAAAATTGTGTTTTTTCACAAGTAAGTCCAAAATACTCTATTTTGAAATGGTTTTAATTTTTGATTCTGTTTACTCACTCCTGGGGCAGAATTTTGCCGACGGCGAGCAGGGGGCGGGGCCCGCTCGCCAACGCGTAAAATGATGCGGGATGACGTTGGGCGGAACCCCCGACGCCATCCTGCCCCATTTAAATTTTCAGTAAGGCGGGGGCACAGCAAAATCAGCTGCGGGTCCGTCGACCTATCAATGGCCAATTGAGGCCATTGACAGGATCATTTAAACAATTAAAGGACCTGCCCCTCCAACCTTAAAGTTGGCGGGTCGGCCAGGAGCCCCGGCAGCAAATAGAAAAAAACATGAAACCTCATCCACCGGCGGGATGAGGTTTCATGTAGGGTTTTAAAAAGTTTAATAAAGTTATAGTGTAAACTATGAACATGTCCCATCTTATGTGCGAAAGACCGCACTCTCGCTTTTGGGGAATCCCCCCTGCCCGCACAGGAAGCGCATAGCGCCTCTCGCCGGACGTCACACTGGGCGGGTCTTAACTGGCCCACCCATGTAAAATGGCGGCGGGGCCTGCTTCTCCAGCGGGGATCAGCTCCCCGTCCACCGGAGATTGGGTCGGGCCTGCCTGACAGGCAGAATATTCTGCCCCTAATGTGATATTACTCACTCAAAACCCATTCATTTATTTAAAGTTAAAATTGGGCCCTACATTTCCCTAAGAACTGTAAAGTTGACAATCCATTCACACTCCACAAATTTACTGTTGGTGTGAAGTTCAAATTGCTAAATTCAGAGTAGGTCAGATGTCAAAGTCTAAACTGAAGGAAGCAGAGTGAGACTACCACTTCCAGGAAGGCTTGGTCTGCTTCATGCCAGTGAGCCTAATAATACAACACAGGAGGCCATTTGGCCCTTTGAATCTGCACCAGCTCTTTTGCAGAGCAATCCAGTTTGTCCCACTTCCCAGCTCTTTCCCCATGTTGCTGTATGTTTTCCCCGTCAAGTATTTATCCATTTCCCTTTTGAAAGCTACTATTGAATTTATATCCACTACCCTATCAGACATTGAGTATCACTTGAAAAAAGAGACATTTTGTGTTTAAGCAACATATTTATACTGTATGAGAAGTGTGCTGATTGGTTGGCAAGTGGACTGATTGGTAAAGGCTTTGTCACTTGCCAACCAATCAGCACTCTCTTCTCATCCAGTATAAAGGTGTTGCTTCCCCTGACATTGGTACTTTCTTGCAAATTGTGCTGATGGGTGCAAGATGAAAAGCTCCGACAAAAAATCTTTTTTCAGAAATACTCCAAGTTCTGTACTATAAAACAACTATTTCTGTCAGACATTGTGTTCCAAATCTTACCCACTCATGTAAACACTTTTTTCCTCATGTTGTGTCTGCTTCTTTTATCGACCACCTTAAATATGTGCACTCCGTTTATTGACCCTTCAACTATTAGAAGCACTTTAAACATTTTCTCTTTATTTTCTTTATCTAGATATTGCAGGAAAACATACTGATCAAATCTCCTCTTAACCTTCTCTGCTGTAGGGAGAACAACTCCAGCTTTTCCAGTCTATCCATGTAACTGTAATCTCTCATCCCTGGAATCATTCTAGTAAATCCCTCTGGACTATCTCTAAAACTTGCACCTCCTTCCTAAAATGTGATGTTCAGAATTGGACACGCTACTCCATCTAAGGCTGATTTAGTGTTTTATGTAGCATAAGTTCTTGGTTCTTTTATACCATGGCTCCATTAATAAAGCCCAGGATCATATGCTTTATTAACTGCTTTGTTAAACTTGACCTGCCACCTTCAAAGATTTGTACACAAATACCCCCAGGTTCTTGTGCCCCTTTAAAATTGTACATTTAGCTTGTATTCTCTCATCCTTTCTATCTAATTATATCACCTGTAAAGAACATTTTTATTTTTTCTTGGACTGTGGCTTTAAATAAAATACCATGGCTGCAGTTTAAAAGAGATCTTCACTGGAGCAGGAAGAAGAAAATCTACAATGTTGCCGTCTCCTGGAACAGTGTGTGCCAGAATGGACAGAATGGTGCTGGACAGGAGACCTGGTTTAAGAGGGAACTGTGTAGCGATGTGTTTTGATTGGCTCCTGACCAGGTGGCCAGGTTACATGTGAGGATAGTGGAGTTGATTAGCTCCTAGCCTGAAAAGAGGGAAGACACGAAACCTCGCTCTCCTGTATTTTGTAAGACTCCAGTAATCCTGCCATAGCAGCTAACTAGTTATTCCTTACATCGCCGTATCCTGGGGCAGCATTTTCCTGTCGGCGAGTGGGGGGCAGGGCCTGCTCACCGACGCATAAAATGTTGCTCGGTGACGTCGGGCGTGCGTCCCGACGTCACCAGAAGTCATTTAGATTTTCAGTTTGGCGGGCACACAGCTGACCTGTCAACGGCCACTTAAGGCCTTTAAAAAAAGCAATTAACCCAATTAGTGGACTTGCCCGTCCTACCTTAAGGTTGGCGGGCAGACAAAGAGCCCAGGCGGCCTTCAGAAAAAACATGAAACCTTATCCATGGGCGGGATGAGGTTTCATGAGGGATTTAAAATGTATATACAATTTTTAAATAAAAGTAATTGACATGTCCCTGCTCATGTGACAGTGGCACATGAGGGGACATGTCAGGAATACTTTTTTCTCCCTTTAATAAAGTTTTCAAACATGAGCCGAGCTCCCTGAGGCAGCACTTTGCTTCAGGGAGATCTGTGCGCTCTTTCGCGCACATGCACCTGCGCAACCCCCGTGACGGGGGGAAACTGCTACCCCTGCTTTCTTTGAGAAGCCCGCCAGGAGGAAAAGGGTAAAAATCACCGGTAGAGACACTAAAAGCAAGTTTCAACCAGAGAACCACAGGCTGCAAGTGATGGGAGACCACCTCGTGTGAGCCACAACAACCTGCAAGGAATTTGGAAGAAACCAATCAAAGTTAACCCATCTAATCCTGAGCTCCGGATTGGTGCTATTGAACTGTTTTATCTCATCCTTAAAATCCATGTTTGTGTGTCTTATATGTGTGTGTGTGTGTTTGTGTATAGGAGTTAAGAAGGGGTAGAGTTTAAGTTGTAGAATTAAAAGTTAGCACTTCATATTTCTCTTTTTGCCACTGGTTATAGACAATGTGTTTAATAAACAGTTATTTACTTATTAAGTTTACAAACCTGGTGCTCGCATTGTTAACATAAATTAAACAGTTAGATAGAATTGGGACAATCTGATGGTCTAATCAAACTTCTCACATTTGTCACAGCTCATGGAACAGTGGGGCTTGATATCACAGTGCACTATCCCCAGTGAGTCGTGACACACCTCATGCTTTTGTGTTGAATATCATGTCATATGTCCGCCCATTCCACCAGTCTGTCTGTCCTCTTGAAGTCTATTACTATATTTCTTATTGTTTACTGTACCTCCAAGTTTTGTGTCATTGGCAAGCTTCAAAATTGTGCCTGTGCCTCTAGTGCAAGTCATTAATGTATATAAAAACATTATTGGTCCGAGTACTACACCCTGGGGAACAGCATTGTGTACCTCCCTTCGTTTCAAAAAACTTATACCCTACACTCTAATTGCATAGTTGATGTGATGAGAAATCATTTCATGGTTATAGTGGGAATATATCTTGAATTTAAAAAGTAGCATTTTTTTTCTTCAGAAGAATGTGGCTAAATTAAAATGGATATCAGAAATCAGTTCATCACAAATTTGAGATCAGAAAACGAGATCATTCCAATGTTATAATTGTTGTACATTTTTCCATTTTAAGAATTATAATAATCCAACTTCTATTCCTAGGCAACACTGAAATTGATTCTCTTGGAATTAAATTTCTACAAAATTACATCAGCTGTGGCGGAACTAGAAGGAAATCTCAAACCATCCCATCCATTAAGTGACAGCATCATTAAATGGAAAGATAAGGTGCATCCCAAGTTTTAAGTTAACTGCACTGTGCTTAGACATTCAGAGTACTTGTCTCCTAATTTCTCTACTTAGCAAAGCTATAATGCCACATGATATCTTTGTATAGGTTCTTTTTGACAAATAAATTGAAAAAAGTGAATTTTAGCTTCATTTAATTTATAAAATAATTAATTATTCAGTATAATTGACTAACCTACATTTTCCTTTGAGGGTCTGGTCAAAGTTGTCAAATCAAAATATTTTCTGAATTTTCTTTTAGCATTAAATTCTCACTTTGCTGGTAATTCATTTTCTGTGCTTAAAAACATAAGTATCAGGAAGCCTGTAAAATACTTTAAATGTATAATTAATTAAATAGTGCTCGGACCAGTGCTATTTAGAATATATAAATGAGTTGGAGCCTGGGATGGAAACTAGTCTAAGTTTGAAAATGCTATCAAATTGGGAATGAGGGTTTCAAACAATGCGGAAGAGGCAAAACCAGATACAAAAGGATTTTTAAAAATTTTTCTTTCTTGGAAGATTGCATTGCTTTTGGGGGTGAGATTAGTTGCTGCAGGGCAGTGGGAAGATTTTATCCCTGATGGTCCAGCCATTATGGTGTGAGGCAGGCTTGATCGACCAGCTGGTCTTTTCTTGCCTGTTGATTTTTGATGTGTTTGTAAGATCTGGATAAGTGGGTCAACAAATGTGAAATATTATTTAATGCGGACAGTTGTAAGTTAATCAAAAAGAAAAGAGAAATAAACAGTGAGAATATAAACTAATGGCTCTAAGCTACAGGGCACAACACAGGAGAGGATTCTAGTGTAAACTCATTCAAGTCAAAATCAGTGTGCAGCATTGTTAAGGAAAGCTAACTGAATCTTGGGGTGTATAGTCAAAGGGATACAGTATAAATCCTAGGGGACAATAATGAGTATCTGTGAGACACTGATAAGAACATGGAGTATAGAGCTGTTCAACGTAATACAAGGATATTGAGGCATTGCAGAAAGGACTTAACTATTAGTGAAGAGAAACAGAATAATTTGAATATTTTTGCAGAAGTGGGATGGTAGCAGACAGATCAGAATCATATCAACACAAAGTTGTTACATTTCTGGGGAGATAGTTACTTTCATGCAGTTATTGTAGCCAGTATCTGACAATGTTATCGGAGATGTCCTGGGAAGTTGCAAAGATCACTTCTGACTTTTGGAACTGCAATCCTGGGGACCATTCTCTCAGTGTAACACTGTACCTTTTGAGTAGGGAACTTTAAGCATCATAATTTCTTTACCAAATCAAAGACTTGAGGGAACAGTAGATCTGAACCTTAAGATATCCTACTGAAATGCATTGGGTTGCATAATGATGGACAACATGTGATGTCACGCTCAAAGTTCCTCAGTTGGTTTAATAACTTTTAATCATTTTTAATTATTAACTTTAATTTGGTAGGATCATCATCACAGTTTGGCACAGGTATCACGCCCTACGAAAATGAAAAATGTGCAGGCTCACAGAACCTTGACAAACTCATTATCTTCAAATAGCAGAAGAGATCACCACAGACACAGCTCCCAGCAGATATCTGAACCCATATACAGTAATCATACAATTAATTCAAATCATTCAGAGCTGGGAGTGGAGCAATCAGAAGAGGATGCAAGCTCAGCGGGCTATCGTAATTTGGGTAAAGAAGTTAATTTTGGTCTAAATGATTGCAAGACTTTTCTGATCAGTTTTATGCAAACTGTGATTTGAATATTGCTGAAAAGAGAGATGTTTCATTTTGCACTCATCAGGACAAATACAAAAATGCGTCGAAGAGCCACACTACGAGCTCAGCTGATTATCTTAAATTGGTTGTTAGTGTAGCTATTAGCACATTCAGGATTGTTCAGCAAGTGCTTCCCAATCACAAAATCACATCTAACAGTAGACAGCACTGATCCTTGTGGTACACCACTCATCACATCCTGGCAATCAGAAAAAGACCCATTTATGCCAAATTTGCTTCTTGTTAGCTAGCTAATCTTTTATCCTTGCCATGTGTTACCCCATATGCCATGAACTTTTATTTTCTGCAATAACTTTTGATGTGGCACCTTATTAAATGCCTTCTGGAAATCTCAGCACAGTACATCCACCAGTTCCTCTTTATCCACACCACATGACTCCTTCAAAGAACGCCAATAAATTGGTTAACCATGATTTCCCATTTACAAAACCATGTTGACTCTGCCCGATTATCTTGAATTTTTCTAAGTGCCCTGCTATAACATATTTAATAATAGCTTATAACATTTTCCCTGTGACAGATGTTAGGCTAACTGGCCTGTAGTTTCCTGCTTTCTGTCTCCCTCCCTTTTTGACTAAAGGAGTTATATTTGCTATTTTCCAATCTAATGAACCTTCCCCAAATTTGCGGAATTTTGGAAAATTAAAACCAATGCATCAACTATCTCACTTGCCACTTCTTTCAAGACCTTAGGGTGAAGTCCATCTGGACCTGGAGATTTGTCAGCCCTCAGCCGCAACAAGGCAAAAAGCTTAGAAAGCATGTCTCCCTTTTCAGCAATATAAGGAAAATGTTATGACATCATTAAGAAAATTTTTATCAATTATAGTGAAATATGTTTGCAGGTAGTGAGTTATGTAAATAAAATATTAGGTTGCCATGTATAGGGTGACCTGTGGTAATTTATAATTTCAGCACTTATCCAAGCATCCTCACTTATGGGCATATTCATTAGATGTGATAGCTATGATATTGCTCTGTATTGGTCAATAAAATATCAATTTCACAGCTCACAATTAACATGTCCAGTTAAAAGATCCTGCCTCCCCTGACTCCATCATCAGGCTAAAAGAAAAGGAAAGCAATAAGATACTATCAAATTTCTGTATAGTAAGCAGAATCAGACACTTGGGAATATGTTCCAAGTTAGTTCAAAGTTTAGGATATCATCACACCTTATGCAGGGTGATGTTTTCCTGTTAATTGTCAGTCTCACTTGACGAGGTGAAGGGGATGAAATTGAATTTTACCAGTAGCTTGAAATATGCTCATTGCAAATTGGCAGTCAATGAAAAAGAAAATGGAGGACAGTTGAAAATGTGCTGCCAAGTCATGGTCAGCAGCACTAAAATGCTCAAAGGCTAGTTTCACACCCCAAAGATTTACACTGGGTGGAATTTGAGTGCCACCAGAAGGGCCTTGAATAGAAGAGGTGTGTGGCCTGCGATTTTCTGGTAAAATGCACGCTACATTTGAGACCCTTTTGATGGAATTAAATTGCAAAGATTTCTACTCGTTGTGTGAAGTCTGATCCAGACATGACAATTTAAACAAGTAGCTTTGTAGGCCAAGGAGAAACATTCATTTATTTGTTCATAGATTGATACCTTTTAAATTTATTTCAAAACATTCTAATTTCATTCTACAGTAGCCAATCCTGTTCAGGAAGTTGGCACATGTAAAGCTCTGTACGACTATCAGGCTGCCAGAGATGATGAACTTAACATGCAGCAAGGTAAGGGCTCTTATCACTGCTATATGGCTGGGATTAACAAGTTTCTGTAATTTCTATGTCATTCTAATTAAACTGATCATTTCTTGATGTCTCCAACAGCAAAGTGCACCTTCACCCATAATAGCATTGAGAAAGACCTCTGCATTTACAGTTAGTTGATCACAGTTTATGCAGTAATGGAAGCAACAGCACTGGGCAGCAGCAACCATCACAGGAGTACTGCAAAAATCAGTAACCATAAAATACTATTTTCTTGGATACAAATTGACTTTCAATTTCTTTTTCCACTGTAGGTGACATACTTATTATTCACAAAAAGGATGTGACTGGATGGTGGTTTGGCAGCTTGCGAGGAAAGAAGGGCATTTTCCCAGCTACCTATGTAGAAGAATTACCCCAAGTGGAAAAAAGCAGCTCATCAGAGGCATAAACAATGCAAACCCTTGGTGTCACTGATTTTTGGATAAAGACAAGGTGGCTTGGCAAAATGCTGAAAAGATGCTGAAGAATTGGATTTCAATACAATGTTGTGGATTTGCACTAGTTAAAAAGTTGATTCATATTTTGGACAAAGACCTTTATAACCTTATGAATATGCTGACATAATTTATGCATGTGTACTAAAAAGTAAACACATTAATGGGCCAGAATTTACTGGAGCCAGCGAACGGATTTGCCTTTCAATTTCTACACGCTTTTACATTGGTGTTACTGTAAATGGAAGTGGGAAACAGCATCCTCTACAGGACATGTGGGATCTATATAAACAAGGCAAGCAACTGCATCTCCTTAACCAATCAGATTGAAGGACAGTGCAGTCTGAAAGCAAAAAAGATTGAATTGAGAGACAGACAAAGAAAAAAATCTCCAATTAAATTCTGAATGAATTAGACAACTTTAAAAGTTAATTTTCAGTAGCAGTAGTACTTTGTCAGTAGACTTACCATGCAATTAAAAAGGGTATTTAGACTGAAATTGACAAGCCCTAACTTTGTGGCATGTTTAGTCTGTATTTACCATGGAAGTACAGAATAAGAATATTATGCTAGTCAACATATTTGAATGGAGGAGCAGACAGCAAGATGTTTTTAAGGAGCTTACTGAGGAGCGGTGCATCATGAATTTTCACATTTAACCATATCAATGTCAGTGCTTAGCTGAAGTTGCTGTGCAAATTGCACATGAATGATAGCAAGTGATGTTAACCTCAGTTACTTTTACAGTAAATAATGGTCCATTACTAACATATGCCTACTCTGAATTCATGAACCCATGGTTCTTAAGTAGAAGGACAGCAGGATTAGTGCAAATCTTTACCTGGCAGTGATTTATAACCTGAGTGTCTTTTCTTTTTAAACATACAAAGCTGTTAAAATGCTTTAAAAACATGTCAATCCATTCTTGATGGTTATTTTATCCAAGGCCAATCACAAAATAAGATTTACGCTTAAGAGAAATATCACTCCATTATTACTGTTTACTTGGAAGCAGCTTTTTTTTGTGCTGTTACACAATTTTAATCAATTTGGAGGTTATTTGGGCATCATTCAACAACTCCTACTGTCAAAACAAAACATAAGTAACCCGCATAAATGTTTTTGCATTTGTAAGCAGATGAGACAGCTGAAAGCAGGGCGACTTAAAGTGATGGCCAAAGCCAATAATAACTTAAGCTCATAACTACAATTAAAAACATTACAATATCATTTACATTCTTGTGGAAATAGTACAGAAAGTAACCTGATTCCAGCCATATGTCTTCAATATCTAGGAAGAACAGCCTACAGAAAGTTATTTCATGCTTGATCCAGATGTGGTATTTCTAGCTTCTTATGGAATATCTAATCGCTACTTCAACACCACTATCCACAGCACCTAAACAACTTGCATTTGTGTGACACCATTAACTTAATAAAATATCCCAATCTGCCCTTCAGGGCACATATAAATGGATGCCAAGCAGTAGCTCAAAAATTAGTGAAGAATGAAGCCAAGAGCCTGACTATTTCTATCATTATGTTACCAATACTCTAATGAAACCTGTTTATTTTTAAAAATTAAATAACACCTTGTACATAAAATGTCGATGAAAATGTTTATTAATCATAACTATAGTATAGTGACTATACAGGAGGCATCTTGTGTTCAGGTCAGAAACAATGACTAAACTCAAGGCTGAATTAGACAGACAGATTCTTGATCTACAAGGGAATCAAAGGTTATCAGGGGATGGGGGTTAGTCAGGCAGGAAATTGGAGTTAAGGCCACAATCGGATCAGCCATGATCTTACTGAATGGCAGAGCAAGTTCGAAGGGCCAAATGACCCACTCCTACTTCTTATGTTCTTAATAGAAACATTTCATGATGTTAATTTATGCCCATGTATAACAAACAAAATAATTCTGGCAGCTGTCTAAGAGAAACAGATATGAACAAGTTTTTCTTTTTTTAAAAAAAAAGGCTACAATTAGAAAACCAATATATTACACAGCCAGTTACTAACATGGGTTCATAAGAGAAGAAAAACTTTAAACAGCCAGGGAAAATGCTATATTAAATACAAAAACCAGGAATACAATCTGGAATTATACTAATGTTATAAAAGCTTTTCTGACATTTGCAAGAAATGCAGAGAAATTGTTGGTTTCTTTGAGTTTTTCCTGCAACAAAGGCATACATTCCAATGGTGGTTCACATGACGTGACTGAAAAGGCAAAGGAAAACAATTAGCTAAATTAACAATTAGTTAGCTAAAATTGATACATTCAAGTAACATACTATCCACAATATTGTTGTAAAATCAACATTTTAGGAACTTTTTTCTGTATGGATCACTGGACCAAAGCCCAAAGATCATGAGTTCAAAATTCCATCAATGCAAGATGTGAAAGTAAATTCAAGAAATGCGTGGACTAGCACCATAATTTTTAACAATTACCATGAAGCTGTGGATTGTTGAAAACACCCAATTGGTTCATAATGTTCTTCAAAGGGAAGGAACAACTCTTATCCAGTCTAGCCTGCAGTCCACACTATGTTCTCAAGGCAGCTAGGGATGGGCAATAGGTATAAATCCAGAGACCAAGGGTTTGATGCCACATCTGTACCGCTCATTTGACACTATCTCTGAATATAAATGCCCTAATTGGGCCAGAGGCAAGCTAGGCACCCAATTAGCAGTGTTGTCTGCAGAGCACAATTGTCAGAGGCAGACAGCAACTATGTCTTGCAGAAGAGAGAAGTCAGAACGTTGAAGGGCCAGCAGCTTTTCTGCACAGAAAAGTGGCAAACAGCCAATAAAAACGTACTGCACCGATCTCTCATTGAAAACCCTAGTGGTTATGATTTTTCATCATAAAAAAAATACTTACATGTTCCTTGCATTGAACCTGACATCTCTGCATCACATGCACCACATTCTTCATGCTGGTAAATTAGAAGTTGAAAATAGCCTTCTGGCCTGCTAACAAGCTCTTCATGGAGCTTAACAGGCCATCAATTGGAAGTGAGTGGGTTCCTAACTCTTTCCCACCCGCCCCTCCCCATCATCTTGTCCTCCCATTGAAAATTCCAGTTCATCCCGGAAGCATCAGAACACAGATCATTAAGGAGTGCAATGTTCAAAGCATGTCCACTGCACCCCCCCCCGCCCCATCTTCACAAGGGCCTTTAATCTACCCCCTGCCATGTGCATGTGTATGATCACGTTTCCACTGATGAGGTTAACAGCCAAACTTTGAGCACTTTACTCATAAGGCCAGAAGCCTTAGTACAAATAAATGCTCCAACACGTCTTTTGATCAACTTCAGCACTTGGTTGGAGGTCAGTTGAACTATCCATAGAGATATAGATGGTACAGGTGCAGCAGATGATGAGCATATTACTAGACATCACTGGTTGAAGTTAACATAGTTAAACATTGGATGAAATCTCCTCACTTTCACATCTAAAAAGTGGTTAACATTGAGAACAAATTTACAGCAAAAGCTGCTGAGGGCAAGATGCTGGATAAATATATAGCTGTGTTGGTCATCATTTATGTACAGGCTGCAAACATTAAATATTCCAAGAGATACCTGGTTCCAGTACTGCCGAGGCAAAAAAAGGCAGGGTAGTGTTATCTGGAGCTCAACAGAGCAAGAATGGAGCTTGTTACCTTTGGAGATCAGGAAGCATTTATGCAGAACTTTTCCTCAAAAGATAAGTAGGATTAAAGTCATGACAGGGTAGGTGGTACATGGCTTATGAAAGAAGCAAGCTTGGAGGGCTCAAATTATTGTCTCATTGCATGCTTATGCTCTTAGAAAGGTCCTACATCTCAGTTTTCAAAATGCCATACCTTCATAATTTCCTTCTTCATTGAATTTCAGCAGAAATGTAAATGGCTGCTTGGGATTTTTATGGCTGATGCATTTGAAGATAAATTGCAGTTGCTCCCCTTTTGAAGAACCATTAAATTAGTTTTACACCAGAAAACTCAAATAACATATCACAAAGAACAATTCAAAATTCAATGCAAAGAGTCACATCTTATCTCACATCATGCCCGAGTTAGAAAACAATGGATTAAATTAGGCTAAAGGTATAAAGTAGAAAACAGTTGATCGAGGCAAATGTTTAAAGATATTGGAAGTATATGGATGCAGCATTTTTTGTGCACAAAACACTAAGCAAAAATATTTTACTTTTAAAAATCTGCACAAGTTTTAAGGAAAACTGACTGTCAACTTTGCAACTCAAAGTTCAGGTCTTTAAAAAAACTATTCCTTGTTCTTACCCTGCACCTTCCTAATTTCGAGTCCCATCCGCTTCTTAAACATTTCTGCAGATGTATTTAATTCTTTCAGCTTTGCTTTATTTTCTTGCTTTTGTGTAGAAATTACTGTTTATGGAGGAAGAACTAATTATTTTCATGACTAAAAAAACCCAACAATTTTAAAGATTCAAGTAGTTCCAATTATTTATGAATTATTAGAAGAGCAAACTTCACTAAATTCACAATAACCAACAATTTAATATCTTATACAATATATACTATTGCATATGCAATTGGGACCAATTTATCCATTTGGTGTCTAAACCAACACTAGATTTAAGTATCTTGCTACAATTGTATGGGGCTTTGGTGATACACACCTGGAGGACTGTGCATAGTTTTGGTCTCAATATCTAAGGAAGGATGTACTTGCCTTGGAGGCAGTACAGCAAATTTTAACTAGTGTGGCTCCTAGGTTTAAAGGGTTGCCCTATGTTGAGAGGCTGAGTAAATTGGACCTATGGTCTCTGGCGTTTAGAAGGTGAGACGTGATCTAATTGAAACGGAGATTCTGAAGGGGCTGGACAGGGTAGACACTGAGTGGTTGATTACATTGGCTGAGGAATTACTTCACCGAAATAGTGTGAATCTTTGAAATTCAAAGGTTTAGCCTCAGAGGGTTGTGAAAGCTCCATTGCTGTATATATTTAAGGCTGAGATCTCTCAGGTAATCAAGGGATATGGGGAGCAGGCAGGAAGTGGAGTTGAGGCTGATCAGCCACGATTGTTTTGAATGGTGGAGCAGGCTCGAGGGGCCTCATGGACTACTCCTATTTCTTATGATTTTATAAAACGTAATCAGGTTACCCTTTCTTCTCCCTGAACGAATCACATTATACATACATTCCTGTTTTGTGAGAAGTCCTTCTTTCAGCTTCTTAATCTTTTCTGATACTTCCTGCTTTTGTCTTTCAATATTTTCAAAATTTTTGTTGACACTCTCCATATTTAAGCGTGTTTGTTCTATGAATGCTTTCTGCTCAGCAATAACTGCAAGAAAAGTGACATTTCCTATTAGTGGTGAGTTGTTTCAGCTGAAGTATAGAACTGCAGTAAAGTAGTATATTAGCAAATACCTTTTTTGGTTAATTGGATATTTTCACACATCTGTTTCTCCTCTTCATATATTTCTAAGCATTTTCCTGTAAAAGTATTAACAATTATGATATTTCTTTAAAGATAGCAAATTGACTCTTAGAAATTAGCCATTTGAAAATGATAGATTTAATACTGTACTAACGTGGTAGTACCATACATTCAAACAAGATCATTTAAATATTGCAACAAACCCAATCTGAGCTTTTGACAGAGAGCTCCACAACTTAATTTTTGTATGCTTCCATGTGATAATGGAGTTTAACCCTGGGTGCTAAATGTACATTTTAGATGTTCATGTAAGAGACACTTTAAAACCAGCAAACCATAAGCAAGTGTATATATGATCAGATAACTGCAATTTGAAGGCCATTGTGCCTCTTAACTTACCATTGTCTTTTGTTGTTAACACAATACTCTATTACAAGGTTTTCAAAATGCACTTTTGCATTGTTGTTTGATACATTGATAAATATTTTGTAAGTACATTAACCAATCACAAAAATGGTTAACAATGGCTACCAAAACGATTAGCCTCGAGCTAACAATATTTACTTCCGTGAAACAAGTTCATTGAAAATAGAAGCAGAAACCTGACGTAAGTGACCAGAAATAGAATGCACATAACAAGGTCATTTCTCTTCCCACTCCATCACCTTTACAGTCCCAATCCTTGGCCCTATCCTCTTCCTCATCAACATGTTGCCGCTCAGTGGCAGTGGCATCATACCCTGACATAGGGTCAGCTTCCGTTGTACACCAATTACCACACAGCTCTACATCTCCACTGCTGTGGTGCTACCAAACTTATTCGTTAACTAATCTTTGTTGAACTAAAAGATCCTCCAGCTAAGCATTGGAAAGGCCAAAGGCATCAATTACAGCTCCCAGCACAAATTCCATAACCTGCACCACTAACTCAACTCCAACCCCCTGCCCCTCCAAACTCCTCACTTAGTCTTAGGCTGAATCAAAATATTTATCACATCAGCTTCTGTTTGAACTCAACAGAATCTTCGAGTTCATGAAAGACTATGATCAGGTCAACACTGATAATTTAAGGAACACAAATCAGAAAAAGAGGGGAAGTTAGGAATTTCTTTACACAGAGGGAGATAAGATTGCAGAAGTCTCTAACTTTCTTTCAGTAAAGTCCATAAGTTTTTTTAAAAAACAGATAAACCGATTTGAAAGGAGCATAAATGCTACATTTATGTGTATAGAACACTCTCCTTTTCTATTCACCTTCATTTCAGTTATAGATTTCACAAAATTTGTAATTACACAGTTTAATTTCATATATAGCAGATAAAATTACAATCTATAAACATACCTTCTGTGATTTTTAAAGATTCTCTGTATCTCTGTTTAAATCCTGCTGGATTATAATTTTCCCACAAACTCAAAAATTTGATCCTGGTTTCGTTTAGCTTTTCATTTAGCTGACACTGTGCATCTTCTTTGAAGATATCCATCGATCTATAGCAAATTATTCACAATGTTAAAAATGCTTCACACCTGTATACAAAAAAAGGGAATTAAATAATTATTGTGTCCATATACATTAAGATATACAGACGTAGTTACCAGATCGCTCACCCTATTACAATAACCTAGAAATAACATTGGTATCAATATGCTTTTAAAAAATTCAGTTAAAGGCTTAATCTTGGAGGGTGAAAGCAGTTTTATAGCTACACAAGGTATAATCTGTTACTGTGAAACATTTTAAAAAGACTTGTTAACTAAACCTTTTCCACCTTTGATATAATGAGGGATGATTATTATATACTTTTGGGGTGAGGCAATGAATGGTACTGAAGGGAATAGGGAAAACACAAAATTATACATTTCATAAAATTATTTTCTCTAGATGTTCAGCTGGAGTAATGCAAGCCATATCATAATATTGTGAGCCAATCCAGTGAAAAGTATACATTTTGGGATTCATTGCTTTGCATCATTTATGTAAAGGACTCACGTGCAAAAATGGCCAGGTTTTGCAGGGGCTGGGAATGAAAGATCCAACAGCAAAAAGCCAGACCCTTTCTTAGGCATAAAATGAGAAAATTTACCTTTAGGCAAGTGAGTAGAATGATGGTTACTGAATGTGTTCAAACCAAAAGATGAGGAATCATTCCTGCCTAAGTGATCACAGTACCTCCTCCTTGTGGTCATTTGTTTAGATGCTATACAACTGATTTTTCACAGGAACTGAAATGCAGTTCAAGAACTAGCATTAGACAGATCACCAGCACACTCACTCACCTTGGGTAGCCCAGTGAAGCTTAAAACTTTCAGGACTGCAACACTGTTGGTGAACTCATAACAACTGGAAGTGCACCTTTCATTTGACAGACTAAAGTAACTATTCCAGGATCAATATAATCCTTACTTAACCCTCACAACATGAGGATTAATTCAGATAAGACTTTTTCTTGGCAGTAAAGTCAATCTGTAGGCATTTATTTACGTTCTTAAAATGGCATTTCAATAGGGGTCTCCTATAGAACTTGAGATTTGTCAAGCAACTTCAGAAAGAACTGAGCATTTTTTCAATCAATAAAAGACAATTCCCGTGGGAAATGACTGATCCCTTCCTAAGACGTTATACTGTCCCCTATGCATGGCAAACCGTGCAGAATTTAGAGGTTTGACATAGTGCTGTGTTATTTGGTCTTATAATTTGCTTTAAATAAATTAAAAACAGGTTCAATGTGTTGCTTTAATCATGTGTAAAGCAAGGCAAGATAAAAGATGGGTTATTAAAGGATCATAAATAGAAAACATACCAATAACAACCATTAGTTCAGATACCTGCAAAATTATGCACACAAATCAAATTAGATCCTATGCACTTGCATTGTTCAGTACATTTACAACTCCCTGAAGTAACACATTGGAGTTTCTGCTCCTGACCAAGATACCTTGTGAAGACATGTCCCCCTTCCAAAGTTCCTTAAGAAAGAATGCTCTGTTCAAAGTCATTTGTTGCAAAAACATTGGCAAACTCCCTATGACATTACTCAGAGTCAGATACCTTAGAACATGGGTGATTAAGACAATTAGTATTGCCAAGCACACTGATTTATTAGTACAGGAGTGATCTGGAATCATCCGGAAGAGGCCCTGGGATGTGGCAGTACTTTCCTTCTCCCTTGTGCATCAGTAATCTTTCCACATAATGCAACCCATTTTAATTTTGGACATCAGTTTTACTACAGAGCTCAGTTTGGGTTCCGTCCAGGGCCGCTCATTATAGCCTTGGTCCAAATATGGACAAAACAACTGACCTTAAGAGATGAGGTGAGAGTGACTGCCCTTGACGTGAAGGCGGCATTTAACTGAGTGTGGCATCAAGGACCCATAGCAAAACTGGGGTCACTGGAATCAGGGGGAAAACTCTCTGCTAGTTGGAGTCATACCCAGCACAAAGAAAAATGGTTCTGGTTGTTGGAGGTAAACCATCTCAGTCCCAGGACATTGCTGCAGGAGTTCCTCAGGGTAGTGTCCTAGGTCTAACCATCTTAGCTGCTTCATCAATGACTTTCCCCCCAACATAATATCAGAAGTCGGGATGGTTGTTGATGATTAACAATGCTCAACACCATTCGTGGCTCCTCAGATACTGAAGCAGTCTGTGTCCATATGCAGCAAGGCCTGGACAACATTCAGACTTGGGCTGATAGTGGTAAATAACATTAGAGCCACAAAAGTACCAGGGCAATGATGATCTTCAACAAGAGAGAATCTAACCATCTCCCAATGACATTCAATTGGCATCACCATCACTGAATCCCCCACTATCAACATCCTGGGAGTTACCATTGACCAGAAACTGAACTGGGCCAGGCATTTAAATACTTTGGCTACAAGAGCAGGTCAGAGACTGGGAATTCTGTGATGAGTAACTCACCTCCTGACTCCCTAAAGCCTGTCCATCATCTCCAAGGCACAAGTCAGGAGTGTGATGGAATATGCTCCACTTGCCTAATGAGTGCAGCTTCTACAATGCTCAAGAAGCTTGACGCTATCCAGGACAAAGCAGCCTGCTTGATTGGCACCCCATTCACTACCTTCACCATTCACTCCCTCCACCGCACAGTGGCAGCAGTGTACACCATCTATTCACCAAGGCTCCTTTGACATCACCTTCCAAACCCTCAACCTCTATCATCTAGAAGAGCAAGGGCAGCAAATGCATGGGAACACCACCACCTGCAAGTTCCCCTCTAAGTTACACACACCATCCTGACTTGGAAATATTTCCCCACCATTCCTTCAGTGTCACTGGGTCAAAAGCCTGGAACTCCCTCCCTAACAGCACCGGGGTGAACCTGCAAGGGCTGCAGCGACTCAAAAAGGTGGTTCACCACCACCTTCTCAAGGGCTGTAAAGGATGGGCAAGACATGCGGGTGTAGCCAGCAACACCCACATCCCATGAATGAATGTATTTTTAATAAACATTGAAAAAATTGGGGGTGGGGGTGAAGGGTGTCAAGAATGAGTGCATTTTGACACAGCTCCCCAGGTGGAACATAAAATCAGGTTGCAGATGTCATCAGCAAGATCAACTGCAGAGTTGGGAACATAAGGAGAGGGGTTCCAGGGGCAGCAACAGCAGCAGTTTGTTTTTGTGAGTCATGGAGGAGTACAATGCTCAAATTCAATTTTCAGAGTACAAATTCAACACTCTTGCCCCACCCCCTCTCCTCTCCCTCAATGCCTCTTCCCCTTCCTCCCTCTTTTCCCTCTCACCTCACCTCTCGGTGATTCTCCTTCTCGCGCTCTCTGCTGTTTTCAAATTTCAACGGCGCGCCTCCACTGGAAGGTACCAAGTCTGTGAAATCTGCGGGGGGGAGGGTGCAAGGCAGTCCTCTCACTGTCTTACTCTTGTTAAAACAACACAAGCAATCATGTGGAATCTAATTTATCTTTAATCAGGTCGGCGTTAATGCCTTTGAGGTTTGCATGGTGTTTCTATAAACCCCATGGTTTCACGGTGGTATAACCCACTACGGTGCTGCCGGTAATAAACTCCGGCATAGGTCAAAGTGTAACTGGAAGTTCCGAAATGCAAACAGGGGCGGGGGGCGGGACCGTTAGCGGATGAGGGCGGGGCAGCGAGACAGTGAGGGGCAGGGCAGAGAGAGGGTGAGGGCGGGGTGCAGGGCAGTGAGGGCAAGGGGGTGGGGCAGTGAGTGGGGCGGGCCAGTGAGCGGGTGAGGGCGGGGCTGTGATCGAGGTGGGGCAGTGAGCGGGTGAGGGCGGGGCTGTGATCGAGGTGGGGCAGTGAGCGGGTGAGGACGGGGCTGAGAGGGGGCGGGGCAGGGTGGAGCGTGGCTGTGTGCGTGGCGGCGGTGGGGGCGGGACAGTGAGCGGTGGGTGGGGCTCTGAGTTACCCGGAATCAGCGTCCAGGGAGAGGAATCGTGCTGGGTGTACAAACTGACGTGTCTATCCAGTATTTTCTGCTTGGTAGAGCAGAGAGGGGGTTTTCAGTAAGAGGAACAGGGTTGGAAACTGAAGAAAATAACAGCACTGGATAATAAAGATAAAAGCAAAATACTGCGGATGCTGGAAATCTGAAACAAAAACAAAAATAGCTGGAAAAACTCAGCAGGTCTGACAGCATCTGGGGAGAGGAACACAGTTAACGTTTCGAGTCCGTATGACCCTTCATCAGAACTGAAGAAAAATAGAAATGAGGTGGAATATGAGCTGGTTGAGGGGGGTGGGACAGGTAGAGCTGGATAGAGGGCCAGCGATAGGTGGAGGCAAAGAAGAGATTGCCAAAGATGTCATAGACAAAAGGACCATAAGACATAGGAGCAGAAATTAGGCCTTTTGGCCCACCGAGTCTGCTCCACCATTCAATCATGGCTGATAAGTTTCTCAACCCCATTCTCCCGCCTTCTCCCTGTAACCTTTGATCCCCTTACTAATCAAGAACCTATCTATCTCGGTCTTAAATACACTCAATGACCTGGCCTCCACAGCCTTCTGTGGCAATGAATTCCATAGATTCACCACTCTCTGGCTAAAGAAGTTTCTCCTCATCTCTGTTCTAAAAGGTCTTGCCTTTACTCTGAGGCTTTGCCCTCGGGTCCTACTCTCTCCTACTAATCTTCCCCACGTCCACTCTATCCAGGCCTTTCAGTATTCTGTAAGTTTCAATCTGATCCCCCCACATCATTCTAAACTCCATCGAGTATAAACCCAGTGTCCTCAAACGTTCCTCATATGTTAAGCCTTTCATTCCTGGGATCGTTCTCGTGAACCTCCTCTGGACCCTCTCCAGCGCCAGCACATCCTTCCTGAGATACGGGGCCCAAAATTGCTCACAATATTCTAAATGTGGTCTGACCAGAGCCTTATAAAGCCTCAGCAGCACATCCCTGCTTTTATATTCTAGTCCTCTCAAAATAACCAACATTGCATTTGCCTTCCTAACTACTGACTCAACCTGCAAGTTAACCTTAAGAGAATCCTGGAATAGGTCTCTCAAGTCCTTTTGCACTCCAGATTTCTGAATTCTCTCCCCATTGAGAAAATTGTCTATGTCTCTATTCTTCCTACCAAAGTGCATGACCTCACACTTCCCCACGTTGTATTCCATCTGCCACTTCTTTGCCCATTCTCCTAACCTGTCCAAATCCTGCAGCCTCCCCGCCTCCTCAATACTACCTGTCCCTCCACCTATCTTTGTATCATCTGCAAACTTAGCCAGAATGCCCTCAGTTCCTTCATCTAGATCATTAATGTATAAAGTGAGAAGTTGTGGTCCCAACACTGACCCCTGCGGAACTCCACTAGTCACCAGCAGCCATCCTGAGAAGGACCCCCTTATCCCCACTCTCTGCCTCCAGCCAGACAGCCAATCTTCTATCCATGCTAGTACCTTGCCTCTAACACCATGGGCTCTTATCTTACTGAGCAGCCTCCTGTGCGGCACCTTGTCAAAGGCCTTCTGGACAAAGTGGTGTTGACGGTGGTGATATTAGCTAAAGGATGTGCTAATGGTGACATTATGAATAAATGATAATAAAGAGATGCCCTTGATGTGCATATAGATTTCAAGGGACAGAAATTTGACTTGGCGGGCGGTGGCGGTTGGGAAGCTGACTGCTACCATGATTGAGGCTGGAAGGCGATTTCACGCTGGTGGGTCAATTAAGCATGAAACGCAAGTGGCAGCATCAGTGCTGCCTCAGGGAGATGAAGTGTTTTCAAAAAAAAATAAAGATTTGAAAAATGTTATGAAACATGTCCCCTCATGTGACAGAGGTTGTCACGCTATCGGTGAAATTTAAAATTTTTTATTTTTATTCCCGCCTGTGAATGAGGTTTCCAAAAAAATTGCAAAGGCTCCTTGGCCTTTTCCCCTGCCCACCAACCTTAAGGTTGGACAGGCAGCGGAAAATTTAAGTTAATTGATACTTTAATGGCATTAACAGGTCTTATAATTGTTGGTTGGCACGCTGCTGATTCCCGCGCGCACATGCCTAGCAAACTATCATGCGACTGCACATTGATGTCAGGATGCTCGTCCGATGTCAACGTGCATCATTTCACACTCAAGCGGGTCGACCTCGCGCCCGCTTGCTGAGGTGAAAATTCTACCTATGAGGCTTTTGTTTAGGGGCTGAATTTACATTCGGAATGCTGTGCTCCCGAGGATGTGTAAAATCCTGCGAGATAATGTAAGGCCGGGAACCTGATGTCATCACACTGATCCACCAGGGCTAGAATTTTATGTCCCATGGGCGAATTGGTGTAAATTAGTGCAAGATGGCGTCGGGTGAGCGCCCCGACGTCATTGTGTACTTGCGCGATATTTTGCTCAGCGGGCGGGTTGGTGGATGGGCCAATCGGCCTTTACATTTTTGATGAAACCTCATCCAAGGGCGGGATGAAATCTCTGTTAGGATTTAAAATAAAAACAAATATCTGGGGGCTTTTTTTAAATTAGCTATGCTTTCAGGTGCCTGATTATGCTGCATGGACATTTTTTGCAGCATTTTTGTGCTTTCTTTTATTAATTGGAGGTCTGCAGCTCCCTGAGGCACCTATCTGCCTTCAGGGAGCTCAGTGGAAGTGCTCATCAGCACCCACAATGACATTGGCGCCCGCCCTCTACCCGCCCCCACCGGCGGTGCTGAGCTGAGCCTTTCTCAGGGCATGTTTCATGCTGGTTGGCTGTTAATTGGCCAGCCGGTGTGAAATTGCGGGCGGGCGTCGATCGCGGTTGGGGGACGGTCCGCTCCCAGGCCCGCCAATCGCACGCGCCCGACGAGCCCAAAATACAGTAGGAGGGCGGACGCCGAAATTGGCAGATCGCCCGCAATTTTTAAAAACCTCGTTAACTAGCAACGAAGTTTACTTGGAAGCCAGTTGACTGGAATAAAAACATTGCCCATGACATAATCCTGTGGGTGCATGAGAAACAGTCGGTGGGAGATACTGTTTTTTAAGGGACTGTTGAAAAGAAGGATTTAAAGGCTGCAAGTGGGACTATGCCTGACTTTAAGCTGTGAGCCTTGGGTAGTGTTGCATAAGAACATAAGAAATAGGAACAGGAGTAGACCATTTGGCTCCTCGAGCCTGTTCCGCCCTTTAATAAGATCATGGCTGATCTCCTTGTGTTTCGATTTCCACATTTCCATCTAACCCCGATAACCTTTGATTCCCTTGCCTAACAAGAATCTATCTACCTCTGCCTTAAAAATGCCGTCTGCACCACCTTCTGAGGCAGAGAATTCCAAATTCGCACAACCCTCTGAGAGAAAAAATTCTCCTCATCTCTGTCCTAAAAGGGCGATGCCTAATTTTCTAACACTGCCCCCTAGCTCTGGAAGGGAGAGGAAACATCCTTTCGACGTCTACCTTGTCAGGGTCGTCCAGGATCTTGTATACTTCAATCAATCACTCCATACTCTTCTAAACTCCAGTGGAAACAAGCCCAGTCTTTCCAACCTTTCCTTAGAATTTTTCTTTTTAGTAGGAATGTACTTATTCTGAATACTCTGAAATATCCCCTAAATGTCTGTCATTGTTTCTTTATTGATCCATCCTCTAGCCTAGTTTCCCAGTTCACTTCAACTAGCTCAGCTTTCATCCCCACATAGTTGCCTTTTTTTTAAAGTTTCAGATACTAGTCTTAGACCCACTCTTCTCCCTTTTATGCTTGATGTAAAATTCGATCATATTGTGGTTGCTGCTACCTAGCGGTGCCTTTACTCTGAGGTCGTTAATTAATCCTGTCACGTTATACAATACCAAGGTTAACATAACTTGCTCTCAGGTTGGTTCCAGAACATGCTGCTCTAAGAAACTAACTTGAAAGCATTCTAAGAACTCCTCATCCAGGCTACTACTGCCAATCTGATTTTTCCAGTTTATTTGCAAATTTTGGTTTTCATAACATTTACATCTGCATCAGGACATTTCCTCAGGAAAGGGGTCAAAAAGGAAATATCCTGATCAACATTGAGCACTGCACCATTTGTGCTGTAAATTGTTGTCTCATATGGGAAATGTTCACTCTGTTGCAGGCACCATTCCAGTGAGGAGGAGGAGGCCAGGGACAGCTGCACCATGAGGTGCAGAAAGGTGGACAACTTGCTGCAGAACAGGGGCTGCAGCAGCAGGTAGGCAAAGGCCCTACCCTGCCACCTGGGAGTACAGGGTCAGGATGTCTTATCTGCAGGTGATGGAACAACAGTGCCTCTGAAGACTTTTTTTTATTGATTCATGGGATGCAGGCCAGCAT
The DNA here is from genome assembly GCF_964194155.1 of Cetorhinus maximus. Classification (NCBI taxonomy): domain Eukaryota; kingdom Metazoa; phylum Chordata; class Chondrichthyes; order Lamniformes; family Cetorhinidae; genus Cetorhinus; species Cetorhinus maximus. Next base: position 82,442,822 of record NC_135889.1, read on the forward strand.
TTATTTCCCACCCCTAATTGCCCATGAGATGGTGACGGTGAGCTGCACTCTTTAACCGCTGCAGTCCATGTGGTGTAGGTACACCCACAGTGCTTTAAGGAAGAAAGTTCCAGGATCTTGACCCAGCGACAGTGAAGGAACGGCAATATATTTCCAAGTCAGAATGGTGAATGGCTTGGCGGGGAACCTCCAGGTTGTGGTGTTCCCATGTGTCTTCTGCCCTTGTCCTTCTAAATGATAGTGGTTGTGAGTTTGGAAGGTGCTATCTAAGGAGCCTTGGTGAGTGCTGCAGTGCATCTTGTAGATGGTACACACTGCTGCCAGTATGCGTCAGTGGCAGAAGGAGTGAATGGGGTGCCAATCAAGTGGGCTGCTTTGTCCTGGCTGGTGTCAGGCTTCTTGAGTGTTGTTGGAGCTGTACTCATTCAGGCAAGTGGAGAGTATTCCATCACAATCCTGACTTGTGCCTTGTAGATGGCGGACAGGCTTTGGGGAGTCAGGAAGTGAGTTACTTGCCGCAGGATTCCTAGCCTCTTACCTGGTCTTGTAGCCACAGTATTTATATGGCTAGTCCATTTTGGTTTCTGGTCAATGGTAAACCCCAGGATGTTGATAGAGGGGGAATCAGCGATGGTAATTTCATTGAATGTCAAGAGCCAATGCTTAGATTTTCTCTTGTTGGAGATGGTCATTGCTTGGCACTTGTGTGGCGCAAATATTACCACTTTTCAGCCCAAGCCTGGATATTGTCCAGGTCTTGCTGCATTTGGACATGGACTCAGCACTTCTGGCTGAAGATTGTTGCAAATACTTCAGCCTTGTTTTCTGCATTGATGTGCTGGGCTCCCCCATCATTGAGGATGGGAATATTTGTGGAGCCTCCTCTTCCAGTGAGTTGTTTAATTGTCCACCACTTTTCGTGACTGGATGTGACAGGACTGCAGAGCTTAGATATGATCCGTTGGATGTGGAATCGCTTAGCTCTATCACTTGCTACCTATGCTGTTTGGCACACAACTAGTCTTGTGTTTAGCTTCATCACGTAACACCTCTTTTTTAGGTATGCCTAGTGCTGCTCCTGGCATGCCCTCCTGCACTCCTCATTGAACCAGGGTTGATCCCCTGGCTTGGTGGCAAAGGTAGAGTGGGGTTTATGTCAAGCCATGAGGTTACGGATTGTGATTGAGTACAATTCTGCTGTTGATGATGGCCCATAGTGCCTCATGGTTGCCTAGTCTTGAGTTGCTAGATCTGTTTGAACTCTGTTTCATTTAGCATGGTGGTAGTGCCACACAACACGATAGAGGGTATTCTCAATGTGAAGACGGAACTTTGTCTCCACAAGGACTATGGGGTGGTCATTCCTACCGATACTGTCATGGATAGTTGCACCTGTGGCAGGCAGGTTGGTGAGGATGAGGTCAAGTATGTTTTTCTCTCATTGGCTCTCTCACCACCTGCCGCAGACCCAGTCTAGCAGCCACGTCCTTTACGACTCAGCCAGTTCAACCTTTAGTGGTGCTACCGAGCCACTCTTGGTGATGGAAATTGAAGTCCCCAGCCCAGAGTACATTCTGCGCCCTTACCACCTTCAATGCTTCCTGCAAGTTGTTTTCAACATGTCGGAGTACTGATTCATCAGCTGATGAAGTGGGGTGTGGAATGTGGTAATTAGCAGGAGATTTCCTTGCCCATGTTTGACTTGATTCCATGAAACTCTATGGGGTCCGGAGTCGATGTTGACTCCCAGTGCAATCCCTCCCGACTGTATATCACTATGCCGCCATCTCTGCTGTTTCCACCGCCTTTGTCTGTCAAGAGATTGTCACATTTCTTTGTGACATGCTTTCCGGTGAGATAGCTTTGAATTGTGTGTGGCTACCCGATACCGCTGGCCTTAAAAGTGATTGTGGCATTGAATTACTTTGCCTCTGGGTCATTCCGGGTAGCATGTAAAGACTATAGTGGCATCATCCAGCCTGCAGAACATCGCTGGATTAAGGTCTTCACTGATGTCATACTTAGCTGTGCCCATCAGTATATCTCTTTTACATATGACAACGCAAGTCAAGTGGAAAGAGCCAGAGACTTTGCACCAATAGCTGATACAAGGAGTAATTGATTGCACACACTTAGGCATAAAAGTACCAGCTGGGCAGTCAGGGGTATTCATTAAAAGATGAACAATGACTCCATCATTGTTCAGATAGTATGTGATCATAATCAAAGAATGTTTGTTACCCAGGAAGTAGCCATGCCGCATACACCTTTAGACACTTCCAGGTGCCAGGGACGTTTACCAGCCCAGAAGCTTTGAATGGCTTGCTGCTCGGTGATAAAGGATACCGGTTAAAAATACGGCTGATGACTCTAGTAAAGGATCCATGGAGAGCCTGAACGTGGGCATAATGATAGCCACGCTATGACCAGGCCATTGGTCTGTCAGAGGAGGAATTGATGGAGACAGCCTTGTCCTCTGATAACAACTCTGATGAGGAGGGTGAGCTACACCAGACAGCTGTGCTAACTGGTCGTGGGAGGGTCTGGATGCCCTTGAGACAAGAGATGCTCTGATACTTAGAAGATTCCAGTAGCAGTGTCTTCAGCTCAGTAGCACATTCCTGTCTCTTGGCATCTTCTCCTATTAGTTCCCTGTCATGAACCCCAGGGTCATGTAATTCTCAATCCAATATATTACCCCCAATCCCATGTACTTCAATTTTGCACACTAACCTCTTATCTGGGTCTTTATCAAAAGCTTTCTGAAAATCCAACTACACCACATCCATTGGTTCTCCCTTATCTATTCTACTAGTTACATCCTCAAAAAACTCCAATAGGTTTGTCAAACATGATTTCCCTTTCAAAAAGCCATGCTGACTTTGTCTAATCCTGTTGATATTTTCTAAGTGTGTTATCATCACAACTTTATAATGGACTAGCATTTTCCCTATTACTGATGTTAGGCTAACCGGTCTGTAATACCGTGTTTTCTCCCTCCCTCCTTTTTTACATAGTGGGGTTACATTTGCCACCTTTCAATCTGCCAGAACTGTTCCAGAATCTACAGAATTTTGGAAGATGACAACCAACGTATCCATTATTCCCATGGCCACTTCCTTTAGTATCCTGGGATGTAGATTATCAAGAATCCTATCATTCATTCTGTATTCCCTTACCTTGTTTGTCCTTCCTAAATGCATTTCCTCACACATCTCCGGATTGAATTTCATTTATCATTTTTCTGCCCACCTGACTATCCATTGGGATTTTCCTGCAATCTACAGCTTTCTTCCTATCAACCACATGGCTAATTTTTGTATTATCTGCAGACTTCTTAATCATGCCTCCTACAATTAAGTGTAAATCACTGATATACACCATGAACAATAAATGACCCAGTATTGAGTCCTGCGGTGCCCACTGGGAACAACCTTCCAGTTACAAAAGCACCCATTGACCATAACCATTTGCCTCCTGCCACTGAGTCAATTTTGTCACCAACATGAAAATCCAAAACAAGAACAGGTGGACATCATTCTCTGCACTGCATGGGAATTCTTCTAAGGCTTTCATTATCAACTGTTCAATATCAATGCTTAGTATCTTCATATAGTAACCAGTTGCTTAGGCCGAACTAGACAATACAAAATCTTTGTTTCCTATTCCACATCCTCCATAGCATAAAGACTGACAATTTCTACCTACGATCTTCACTCAGATTCTCCACAGAATATATTCTTCAATCATCACTTGATTTGATGATTCTAATCAATGCTCTTTCTGGCCCTTTATTTAAGCTGATTACAGATACCATGCTGTTTTTCCTTTCATGTCACAAGCAAATTTCATCATTTAATTCTTGAAGTTTTGGAACCTTATACATAAATTCCTACAATTTTTCTTAACAGCAGCTTATATTTATATAGCACCTTTAACACAATGAAATGTCCCAAAATGCTTCATAAGCACATTATAAAACAAAGTATGACATCTAGCCACACAAGGAGCTATCAGGTCAGATGGCCAAAAGCTGGTCAAAGAGGTAGGTTTTATGAAGTGGAGGCAAGAGAAGTATAGAGACAGAAATGTGTAGTGTGGAAGTTCAAGAGTCTGTGTCTAAGGTAACTGAAGGCACGGCTACCAATGATGGAGCAATTATGGTAATACAAAAGGCCAGAATTAGAGGAGCAACATATCTTGGGAGGGTTGTGGGGTTGGAGATTACAGAGATAGGGAGGGGCAAGGCCATGGGTGGGTTTGAAAATAAAGATAAGAATTTTGAACTGAAGACATTGATTGACTGGGAGCCAATTTAGGTCAGAAAGCACAGGGGAGATAGGGGAACAGCACTTGAGTTCAGACACTGGCAGGAAAGTTTTGGATGACCATAAATTAATGGAGTGTTAACTTTGCAAACAAATTTTTGGACACGACAAGCAAGTCTTTTTTCTGGTGTTTTGTTGCAATATTGAGCGATTTAAAGAAAAAAATCCTGAGGATGTGTTGTATTTTTGGTTTCTTTAAATCCATGTTTGTGGAGTCATATTAAAATTGAGAAGCTTTCCTGACTGTTGATTCATGAACATGTCTGAATGGAGTTGAAACTTAATTCACATTTAAAGTATATAGTGAGAATTTAGCATTTTCCTTAGGCCCCAATTGTTTACGCTAATTTACAGCCATTTTAGGTTCTGGTGTATTCTAATGAGACTGCACAAAATTTGTGTGTAACTTGATACCAGGTGAATGAGCCTATTTTCAGGTCCAACTATCTTCAAGTCTCTACCAAAACTGTCACTTGTGAACACAGAACTTGAATATTGCTGAAGAGACATGTTGCAGAAGCTTTTCTTTTCACACTTGTAAGGACGTTATAAGAATGTCAAATTTCAAACAATCACAATTTATATTACAGAAGTAAATGGTGCTGACTGGTTAGCAAGTCAACTCTGATTGGCCAAGGTGTTGTCATGGAAATAGCAATGGGGAACTATAGGCTCTGAGAGTTCCTGGGTGGTTCAAAAAAAGCACAAGGCTTGAATATATTTATTTTGTTTGCAGGTATCAGGTCCCAGTGTATGAATGTATATCACTTCTAACAAGTGTAAATGAACCACGATTCTGTGATTGGGCAGCACTTGCTGACCAATCCTGAGTACAAAGAACTGTCAACTAGGTGTTGCAGACTGGCACATTCCAAGGTCCAGGGCTCCGTGTTGGGGGATGGATTAAAACTTGGCCAGCCACCACAAAGGCTCATTGGGAAAAGGTCATTGTCCAAGGTCCTCCTGCGATAGTATACTGAGGGGCTGGAAAACATGTAAACCCCTCAGGCTGTAAGTTTAACATGAAATGAATATTGTAAAAATAACCTGTAATTGAGTGTAATGAGGCACCTGAGGGCCACATATTGTATTGAAACAGATCTGTTTCACACCCAGAATTGAATGCAATACTTCAGTTGAGACCAAGCCCATTTTAAAGGTTAATCATAACTTCCTTGCTTTCATACTCTATGCCTGAAGCCCAAGATCCTGTATGCCCTATTAACCACTTTCTCAAACTGTGCATCCTTTTTCAATAGTTTGTGCACATATAACACTAGGTCCCCTTTAAGGGGCTGTTAATTTGGTCATTAGTTTGTTAATTTCATTGGTTACAAAAGAGCATATAACACCAGGTCTCGCTGTTCCTGCACTCCCTTTAAAATTGTAGCCTTTAGAATATACTGTCTTCATTCTTACTAGCGAAACGTATCATTTCACTACTTTACATTAAATTTTATATGCCACATGTACACTCATTCCACCAGCTATGCCTTCTTTAAGTCTATCACTATCCTCCTCTGTTTACAATATTTACAAATTGTTACTTACAAATTTTGAAATTGTGCCCTGTACACCCAAGTCTAGGTCATTTACATAAATCAAGAAAAGTAGTTGTCCTGGCACCAACCTGAGGAATCCCACTGTATATCTTTCCCCAGTCCAAAACAATCATTCACCACTACTATTTCCTGCCACCGAGCCAATTTAATATCCATGCTTCCACTGTCACTTTTATTCCACAAGTTTCAACTTTGCTGACAAGCCGATTATGTAGCACTTTGTCAAATGTCTTAATGTTCCTTCATATACTTTACCTAGCAAAGTATTATACAAGAAACTAATATTAATAATGTTCATTTGTATACTTGTAAAAGAGTTTTTCCCTAAAATAAACTATAGAATATTTTTAAAATGTATACATAAATAATTTAGAATCATCTGCAGATAATTATTACATCACTTAAGAAAAATGCTTGCAGTAGTTTATTTTAGACAGGTAGGCACAATAGATTCCAAAGAGCATTATTTCAGCTAGTATTACAAATTCTAGCTTTAAAAATCCATTATTTTTCCAGAATGCAATTATATTGCAATTCACATCAAAACGCAAAAATGCTAAATTTCTTCAAGATAGAAATCTCTTGTCATGAAACAGAAGTTTAGTGCTTGAGGAGTTACGAGAGTGAAGCCTGCATTCTCCAAACATCATGTTTTTCTGTGCAAATACCAAAATAATGAGTAGACTTTTCAGGGTTCATTTCATTAAAGGTAATGACTCCGATTTTACATCTGTACCTGTAAAATAGGAGAACATTCATCTTAAGCTAATTATTCCAAGCGTTTTTATAAGTGTATGAATATGCACTAGGATGAACTATTTACAAAAATATAGTCCATTATAAAAGCATCTATTCACTTAATATTCCTCCATTTCTTACAAGCTTGCAAGCAAAACAATACAAGCATGCCTTTGTGGGAGGATCCTTAATAACAGTCTTAAAGTGCCCTCAAAAGCACCACTTAAAGAGGAATGATGGATTAAATTCTTATAATTAGTAACTATAAAATAGTCCACACCAAGACATGTCCTAATTAGAACGGAATAACTTTAGCCATGTACACCAGTACAATTGTACAGCTTTAAAAGATTGATTAATTCCATTACGTGACTCAGTAAATTGTGCTAGATTCAATTGCTTGCCTGAATTAAGAACTGTATTATCAAAAATCACAATTGCTACACAGAAAATGAATCTTACCAAAGTTTGGCTTATATCACAAGAGGGAAGTCCTTTTCAGTAAAGCCAAGACACTAATTTTCAAAATGCGACTTCAGACACTAAAATAAAATGTAAAAAGCCTGAATATACCTTGCAATACTCTTACAGACAAATGACAACAATTTATTACAACAAGCATTTATATAGCATCTTTAATGTAATAAAACATCCCAGGGCATTTCACAGGAACAAACAAAATTTGACATTAAGGCTACATAAGGAAATATTATGGCAGTTGAACAAAAACCTCCTCAAAAAAGGTTTTAAGGAGAAATTTAGAGGAGGAAAGAGGCACAGAGGGCTTAAGAAAGTTTAAATTTTTTTATTCCCCAGTGCATTGTATTATCATTCATACATATTTGTTCACTTATATAGCCCCTTTCATGTAACAAATATCCTCAGGGCTACAAAAAGTGATTGAAGATGTTGATGCAGAAGTGGAAGGTATGGGGTGTGACCAAAGAAACTGAAAGAGGTAGATTGGAGAAAATGCCTTTGAAGGTGTTGTTCTGCTCAACCCCCTTTAATGAATGCTACTAACATTATTTAAAATCGAAACAACTGCAGCTCATGAAGACTAAATTTGTTGGAATTAGTGTATACCAGCCAGTATACGGAACAAAACATGGCCAGTCGTAGGTATCTTCCATTTTATCTTCCCTCCATGTATGATGCAAACTTGTTACTATTCGCAAGTCAGTCTTAGACCGGAGGGTTCCAGTTAACATTTGCAACTAGCAATGATTAGATGGCTAAACTATGCTTCCAAGCATCCATACCCTCATTAAGGGAAACAAGATTCAATAAATTTGGTTCTGCATGCTTTATGAACTATCTTTGGCAAATTCGAAACATCCAACATGGCCAAGGAAGGCCAGATGTGGCACAGCTGCAGAATCTCACCCAAGCACCAACATAAACTGTCAGTTCTGTGGATATCCATCTCAATTTTGTATCAGACGCTTCAGCACGCACACTAGACAATGAAGTTACTTACAGCTTAGACATATTCAAATAACAAGTAGTCTACCACCAATACCTTAGTTTTGCACCTCCCAATTCCTCAGCTTGCTAAATATATTAAAACAAAACCTATCAGATCATTCCTGCATCCCCTTAAACTCATACCCAAGACACATTTAAACATAACCTGCCCATTACTTCCCATTTAATAGATCGGATTGGAAACCTTTTCACTGATACGACTGTGTCAGTTTGTCATCAGGTGAGTTGGACTAAAATTATCTATTTGGTACAATGCCACTGTAGATAAATCAGTAATGTGGAATAAGTACCACTGTAATCATGGCACTGGAGAAGAAGCGTTGTCCGACAGCAATTGCTGACTGGGTGGCCACGGCTACACTTTTAGTAGGAAATGCTTCGCATGCGCATTTCAGGAAAATTTACTACAAGCATACGAAGTAGCATTGGCAAAATAGTTTTAACCAAAGTAAAAACCCACAATCAAAAAGTACTCCCATAGATTTTCATTTTACCAAACAAAGCACAAAAAGATTAAAGTGCACATGCATCTCCCCCCCGGCCAGCGTAGATAAAATGCCCTGGATGGTGTTAGAGCCACATCTGATTCCCAGTTAGCCACGTGGAGAGCTCCTGGGCAACACTCCGGTTTCGGAATTAAGTGATTTAATACCCTCAAATAGTCAATAAATACTGATTCCAGTGTAACCCACAACCAAGACATTAAATTTACATTTTACTCACTCCAGTTTAATAGCTAACCTTACTTACCGTGGACACAACTCCTGAGAATAACCACGTTGACTGCCATTTCCCAGGCCGGCACTGAGTGCGGTCCTGGGCTTTGCCTAAATACAAAAGCCCTGGTGCCCAGCGCCCCGCACCCCGGGGGGGCTCAGTGGTCAGGCCCTCTTCCAGCAGCTGAACACCCCAGTCCCAGCCCCGCACAGCCTCATTTCCCTGGTTTTAAATCACCGGGAGGAGTCAGGCCCAGGCAGGAGCCGCTCACCGCCCTCCAGGCCCAGGTTCACCGGGACTCGGTTCCAATGCTGACGGGATATCTTCCTCCCGGCCCCAGGGATGAAGTAGCCGCCGGAGGAGCGGCCTCGGACACCCCTCCCGGCACAAAACCTCATGAACACCGGCCTACACTCGGCCATCTTCACACGGTGGGTGAGCCCAAAGCCGAGGACATCTCAAACCGACCTCGGCCCCGTCCCGCCTCTCTCCCTCATACTGACTCTCTATCCCCTATATATATATATAAAATCCTTCATGCTGACACTCTCTCTCTCTCCGTCTGTCTATATATATATATATATATATATATCTATCTCCCTCCCGCTCCGCCCTGACCCGCGGACATTTTCCAGCTGACAGGTTTTCACCGACTCCCAGGATTACAAAATGGCGGAAAGGGAGGTCCCACCTGCTGGGGGCGGGGCCTTCATCAAATCAAAGCTGTTTCATAATTTCCATTTGCTTATGATAATACTATTGTCCCCATTGCTTTAAGGTAATATAGATATTTGCTTTTAATAGCGAACTATTTATAAGACGAATCTGTGACTGTTTATTACAGGCCACATTATAGTCCATTACAGAGTCTGGAGAATTTATAATAGGGAATAGAGAAATGGCAGAGCAGAAGCTAAATGATTACTTTGTGCCTGTCTTCACTGAGGAAGATACAAGAAATCTCCCAGATTTAGAGATTCAAGGGACCAGGGTGAATGAGGAATTGAAGGAAGTTAATATTAGTAAGAGGGTTGTATTGGAGAAATTAATGGGACTAAAGGCTGATAACTCCCCGGAACCTAATATTCTACATCCAAGAGTGTTGAAAGAGGTAGCTGTGGAGATCGTGGATGCATTGGTGATCATCTTCCAAAATTCTATAGATTCTGGAATGGTTCCTGCAGATTTGAAGGTAGCAAATGTTACCCCATTATTTGAGAACGGAGGGAGAGAACAAAAGGGGAACTACAGACCTGTTACATCAGCAGTATGGGAAATGCTGGAATCTATTATAAAGGATGTGATAAATGGAAACTTGGATAATAATGATCTGCTTGGGCATAGTCAATATGGATTTATGAGTGGGAAATCATGTTTGACGAATCTGTTGGAGTTTTTTGAGGATGTTACAGAATTGATAAAGGGGAGTTAGTGGATGTAGTGTCCCTGGATTTTCAGAAGACTTTCGATAAAGTCCCCCACAGGAAGTTGATTATCAAAATTGATGCACATGGGACAGCAGGTAGTATACTGGCATGGATAAAGAATTGGTTAACAGGCAGAAAACAGAGTAGGAATAGAACAGGTCATTCTCACGTTGGCTGACTGTGACTAGTGGGGTACCACAAGGATCAGTACTTGGGCCTCAACTGTTCACAATACATATCAATGATTTAGATGTGGGGACCAAATGTAACATTTCCAAGTTCGTAGATGACACAAAGCTAGGTGGAAATGTTAGTTATGAGGAAGATGCAAAGACGCTTCAAAGGGACTTGGATAGACTTAGTGAGTGGGCAAGAACACAGCAGATGGAATATCATGTGAAAAAAATGTGAAGTTATCTACTTTAGTAGGAGGAACAGATGTGCAGAGTATTTCTTAAATGGTGGGAGATTAGAAATTGTAGATGTACTAAAGGACTTTGGTGTCCTTGTCAATAAGTCACTGAAAGCTAACATGCAGATGCGGCAAGCAAATAGGAAGATGAATGGTATGTTAGCCTTTATCGCAAGAGGATTTGAGTACAGGAGTAGTGAAGTCTTGCTTCAATTGTGTAGAACCTTGGTTAGACTGCACCTGGAGTACTGTGTGCAGTTTGGTCCCCTTATCTTAGGATATTGCCATTGGGAGAGTTCAACAAAGGTTCACCAGACTTGTTCCCAGGATGGCAGGACTGGCCTATGAAGAGACATGGTGGAAACTGGTCCTGTATTCTCTAGAATGAGAGGTGATCTCATTGAAACCTACAAAATACTTAAAGGGATAAACAGGGTAGATTCAGGTAAGGTGTTTCCTCTGGTTGGGGAGTCTAGAACCAGGGCACACAATTTCAAAAAAGGGGGAAGCTGCTTAGGACCGAAATGAGGTGAATTTTTTTTTTGCTCAGAATGTTGTGAATCTTTGGAATTCTCTACCCCAGAGGACTGTGGAAGCTCATTCATTGAGTATGTTTAAAGCAGAGATTGACAGATTTCTAAATACCAATGACATAAAGGGATATGCAGATAGTGTGGGAAAAGGGCATTGAAGTGGATGATCAGCCATGATCGTATTGAATGGTGGAGCAGGCTTGCTGGGCTGAATGGCCTACTGCTCCTATGTACCTGTTAGTTTCTGCAATGTGTTTTCCAATAATGATTGGGAGAGTTCACCTCACAGCATTTCCCTCAACATGAAAGAACATCTGCTGTAACTTAAAGGAGCATTTCTACTTCTTATGTTGGTGAAGTTCTCTGTTTGGCAATCATTTTATGACAACGTTCCAGGAGATTTCTAGGATTCAGGGAGAAAGGAGTAATGCTACTTTTATATTGACAGAGCTCTGTAGATAATGATCAGGGATGAGAGACTAAGGAGGGTTGAAGCAGTCTTTGAGCTGAAGGTGCGTCCTTTTTAAAAGGTGGAACTGCATGGGCTGACATGGTGGAATAGGTCAACACAGAATTTATGATCAGAAAGTTGTTGTTGCTACAATGCAGAAAGATGCAGCGCTATGCTAGCATCTTCTGAACGTACCCCTTTCCATTATGGAATGGTGTGCCAACATCACTCACTCCTTCTACAGAAAACACACAACATTAATGAGGAGGAGGAAATGCAGATGGCAAAAGAAAAACAAGAGGTATTTTGTGGAAAACCATGTCCAGACCACCTTCATCTGTTGAGTTCTGGGATTAGTGCCATTCAGGACTTATATTCAAAAGATTGCTGTTTACCAATCAGCAGGGATGAGAAATTTCTGTTGTTTAGCAGAATTACGACTTTTAGATCTTGGAAATCCACCCTTTTACTTTTTTTCCACCCTCCACCTGTTCCATCATAGCCATCACTCAGTCCTCCTCTCATCCTCTGCCAATTCTGATCTGCCATTTAGTCACTTTCTGTTATTGGGAGAAGAGACCACACCGCCAGTAGCTGCTGCTCCCATGTGCAGCCTGCCGAGTGCCATCCTGCGCTGGGCTATCTTCTTGGTGCTGCATCCATTGTGTGAGTTACTGCTGTTGGACAGTGGGAAGACCAGGGCCGAGAGCCAAGCTGGGGCCAAAAGCGGGGCGGTGTTGGCGGGTGTTGTACATTGGTTCGTCTAGCATTGGAATGATTACTGAGATGTTGAAATGTCCAAACAATAACTGGGTTATTATATAAAACTAAACTATGTATAGGTATCCATGACTAGGTATTACACTGCTGAAGCCATGAATATTCTTTCCCATTGACTCCTGTTCATGTTTTCTCTTATGTCATTGCTATGGGAGGTGTTATTTACACAGTCCCACACATCCCTTATGAACCCTAATTCTAGACCTTCCCCCAAGCCTTTGTCCATATTTTTTTACATTCATATATTTACATACTACCTCATCTATCCCAAGTCTCTGACATCACAGGTTCAACGGCCCATTGCGGCGGGACAAAAAATTTGACGGACCAGTTAGAGGCCCGTTGACTTCAGGCAGAAATTTCCGGCCCTATGGCAGGCGGGACCAGAAAATCCCACTTAATGGGCAGAATTTTCCCAGAATTGCACCAAGTGTGGGAGCGGACGGGTAAAATGGAGTCCGGAAACAAAAACAGAAAATGCTGCAAAAACTCAGCAGGTCTAATGGAGTCCTACCCGCTGACGGAAATGGAGGGTTTGCACGCCGTATCATACCGAGCCGGCCTCATTATTCATTCCCACAAAACACGCTGTTTCCTTGCGAGCGGGCTCTCATTCGCCTGCACGTCATCACTCCGCTGTTGCATCACGCTGGCCACCATCTTTAAAAGGCAGCTGCCTGCAAAGCGTTCATCGCCGCCAGATCACCACTGCTGCCCAGGAGACATGGCCAGTAAAAGAAAAAAGACTGCAGCCTCCCGCTTAAATGACGGGTCCCTCGAGCGACTGCTGGATGCCATGGAGGCTTGCTGGGATGTGCTCTACCCCCGTTCTAGCCGCAGGATGGGCAGTTAAGTCACCAACCTGGCTTAGGAGGCGGTGGCAGCGGTGGTCAACGCAAACACCCTACGGAGGAGGACAGCCACCCAGTGCTGCAAATGGATGAATGATCTCCTCTGTGCCACCAGGGTAAGTCACTCTTTTCATCACTCCCAACTCACACACTCACAAACCCATCACACATCCACAGGGCCCACACTCACTGCCAGTGCAAGGGACATCACCATTCACTCTTTCACACACATTGTCATTGTCCTCATCCCATCCATGGTACCACTCACCACCCACATATGCCAGGCATACTTACCACCTGGTCTGGCAGGTGTCTTGATACACTTTCCCCATCTCTAGCTGTGCCAGGAAAAAGTGGCTCACAATGGGAGGGAAAGGTCGCAGACAGGTGGAGGGATGTCAGAGATCAAAGTTCTGACAGAATTTGAAAACTGAGCCATCCAGCTGGCCGGCAATGACCGGGACCGGTCCTGTGCTGACCGTGAGGTCGGCGCTGCTCTACCAAGTGAGAATCCAGCAGTGCAACATCCATCAGACAACGATGTCGTGAGTGATGTGTCCTCTTTCAGAGGCCACTGCCATGCACTAATTATCTCTCCTTGCTTTTGCAGGCACATCTGCCAAACAGCCGACAGAGTCCATGACCCAGAGTCTCCAATCAAGCCCCGAAGAAACCTTTGAAGAAGAATCTGAAGGCACCCTCCCTGAAGTCCTGTCACAGCGCTCGCCCACACCCTCCACCGGCGCAGAGACACACACCTCAGTGGGACCTAACTTTAGAGTAGCCTCGGGATCATAATCTGGTGAGCACATCGCACTTTCTGATCCACAGCAGGCGGAGGCAGGGACTTCCTAAGTGCCCGGCACTTGGAGGACTGCTGGAGGCCAGAACATTGCTGAGTCCAAGTCAGATGCTGAGCCTCTGGACTCGGTCATGTCACAGCTGCTGGAGCTGTAAAGGCAAGCTAGGGAACAGCAGGAAGGGATGTCCGCTGCACTCCTCAGATTGCAAGGCACGATAGAGGAGTCTGTCCATCTTCAGGCTGAGGTGATAATAATGGCATTGCAATGCACCAAGGTCAACACTGGCAGGATGGCGGCCACCATGGAGACCTTAGTCCAGGACGTCACTCCTGCACTGCTGCGCAGGCTTAACTCCATAGCTGATGCCATTGTTGGCCTCCCAACAGTGTGAATGCGAGAGGGGTTCTGGGCAGCTCGATTTCACTCCCGCTACCCCTTCCGCTCACCAAGTCAGCCAGGGGCCCTCAGGCACCCGTAGGGAGGAGGGTCAGCAGATGCACACTCCGGGGCCATCCACCCGGGTGACTCTGAGAGTGACCGGCCCATCCAAATACCATCTTCCTGTGACCTCCGCAGCTCCAGCTTCACAGACTGAAGAGGGTGCCACTGCCTCACAGCAGGACCCCGAAAGCAGGCCAGGGCGCTCCAAGGCTTGGCCCTCTAGTGGACCCCCGCCAAAGTTATCACAGACAGGGCATCGCAGTCAGCAAGCTGCCTCCACCTCTGCTGTGGATGTCCAGGGAGCACCAAGACGTAGCGGCAGGGTTAAGAAAGTTAGATAAAAGCAGCTGCACAGCCTGGGCATAGGTGTTGATCACTTGTACATATGGTTCACTATTGTCAATAAACTCCCCTAAGAATGTCACCCTGCCTGTGGCTCCTTGTTCTGATGAGCAGTGTTCTTGTCACTCAGATGTGAAACCTTTCTGCACAAGATAAAAGGCAGGTGTCTCAGTCCAGCATCTTCCCTGTGCTCTGTGCAGCCTTCAGACCACAGTGATGGTCCAGCCTCACACTCCCTGGAAACATTACTGATGCCTGCACCTTGGCGGTGCTGGTCATTGCTGCCAGAATGTAGTGGGCAGGCACCACAGGGTTGTCTCATTCTGTGTTCTCTCAGCACCTTTAAGGTGGGGCTGGCCCCGATCACACCAGCATCTGCGACCAGTGATGCTGTGCACCAGCTCCTGAAGGGATGAGGTGCTGAAGGCAGACACAGCATCATATGCATTTCATGGCTGTGTATTTGAGATGGCTCTGATTATGGAGTGCAAGCGAGCTGCCCTCAACCAGATAAGAGTCAGACATTCTCAGAGGCTATGTGAAGATCTATGGAGTGTCCTGACTGCAAGTTGTCATCACCCTCCTGCGATCGAGTGACTATTAGGGCCTCCACTGCATCTCCATGACAGCAGCATTCCCACAGAGGGCATTGGCACTGCCATAAGCCAGACTAGAGTCAAATGTTCACAACTGCGATGTGAGGATCTTTGGAAACACCCCAGTGCATGTCGTCATCATCCTCCACAAATCTGGCGGCTATAAGGGCCTCCCGAGCACGTCTGCCTTGTCTATCCAGTGCAAGAGCCTCATCCCCGTCATTGTCACCACCGAGGACCCCCTTACCCTCATCCCCATCCGTGTCCTCCTCATCGGAGGAGACGTGCAGCTCCTCCATCTCCTCAACCAGCTCCTCTCCCCATTGCTATGCCAGGTTGTAAAGAGCACAGCAGACGATGACGATGCGTGAAGCTCTCTGTGGACTGTATTGCAGGGCTTCACCAGACCGGTCCAGGCACCAGAACTGCATCTTCAGCATCCTGATGGTCTGCTCCACCAAGTTGCAAACATCTGCATGAGCCTCATTATAGCGTCGCTCTGCTGCAGTCTGAGGCCACCGCACAGGTGTCATCAGCCACGGCCTCTGCAGGTAGCCCTTGTCCCCAAGGAGCCAACCCTGCAGCCTCTGTGGACCCTGGAAGACTGCAGGGATCTGCGAGCAACTCAGGATGTAGGCGTCGTGCACAGTCCCTGGAAACCGTGCACACACCCCTGCAGGATGCGTTTCTGGTGGTCGCACACCAGCTGCACTTTCAGTGAGTGGAAGCCCTTGTGGTTGATGAAGTCCACAGAGTGCAGCGATGGAGACCTGAGTGCCACATGAGTACAGTCAATCACACCCTGCACCTGTGGGAATCCCGAGATCGGGGTGAATTCAATGGCCTTCGCATCCTGGCTGTCACGGTCCTGGGCAAAATCTACAGAGTTGTGTGCCACGGAGAAGATGACATCTGTGACCTCAGGAATGCATTTGTGGGTGGTGGATTGTGAAATCCCACAGAGGTCACCTGTGGAGCCCTGAAAGGAGCCACTGGCATAGAAATTGAGCACCGTGGTCACTTTCACAGCCACTGGCAATGGATGCCCTCCATACCCCCTTGGCGCCAAGTCCTGCATTAAATGGCAGATGTGAGCCCCAGGTCCTGGACATGCGCAGTTGTCGGCGACACTGGTTCTCAGTCATCTGCAGGAATGGCAAGTGGCATTTATAGATCCTGGGTGTCACTAGGTGCCGAGCAGCCACAGCTCGCTGTCGCTCCTTGGCAGCGTGTGCTGGAGCTCCTGCTGTGCCTTCTTCATGAGGTTGCTGCTCCTGCCTTTGTGTGGCCAGGAGCCTCAGTCACTCTCCCTTCCATGTTCTACAGTCTCTGTAGGCCATCAGGCATACAGCTAGGTCATCAGGATCCATGATCTTGATGTAGGGTCTCCTGCAGCATGAAAGAGAGAGAGGCATGGTTATCATGGCTGTACTTAGCACCTTTCCTGGCCCTGTGCAACCGCCCCTTAATGCTTCCTGGAGAGTGCTGGTCACCCCTCGGATTGCCAGAGATGAGTGCGCTGCATGGCTGCCCTGTCAACCTGTGACATGGGGGACACTGGTCCAAACCAGGATGCTGAGATTGTAAGGGGCTGTGAGCGCCTCCAGCAGAGACTGTTACATGGCCAGTGTTGGCGAGGAGATTGTACAATCTGTGCAGTCCAACTGCTCCGCGGTCTAACCAATAAAGTGGTGGCGAACTCGAAGCCTGTGCCGGGGGGTTGGGCTGGGGGCAAGGGGGTGGGGGGGTGGGGGGTTGCAGTGGGGTGTGGAGTGGCGGGGGTGGGGGGGGTGGTGGTAAGGTATGGAGTGCTTGGTGGCCCTTTGGTGCCTCTATGTTGCTTGCATGGACAGGCAGGCTAGGAGCCTGACCCCAATTATATTTATACATTAATGATCGAGATGAAGGAACTGAGGGCATCCTGGCTGAGTTTGCAGATGATACAAAGATAGGTGGAGGGACAGGTAGTATTGAGGAGGCAGGGAGGCTGCAGAAGGATTTAGACAGGTTAGGAGAATGGGCAAAGAAGTGGCAGATGGAATACAATGTGGGGAAGTGTGAGGTCATGCACTTTGGTAGGAAGAATAGAGGCATAGACAATTTTCTAAATGGGGAGAGAATTGAGAAATCTGGAGTGCAAAGGGACTTGAGAGTCCTATTCCAGGATTCTCTTAAGGTTAACTTGCAGGTTGAGTCGGTATTTAGGAAGGCAAATGCAATGTTGGCATTTATTTCGAGAGGACTAGAATATAAAAGCAGGGATGTGCTGCTGAGGCTTTATAAGGCTCTGGTCAGACCACATTTAGAATATTGTGAGCAATTTTGGGCCCCATATCTCAGGAAGGATGCGCTGGCCCTGGAGAGGGTCCAGAGGAGGTTCACGAGAACGATCCCAGGAATGAAAGGCTTAACATGTGAGGAATGTTTGAGGACTCTGGGTCTATACCCGATGGAGTTTAGAAGGATGAGGGGGGATCTGATTGAAACTTACAGAATACTGAAAGGCCTGGATAGAATGGATGTGGGGAAGATGTTTCCATTAGTAGGAGAGACTAGGACCCGAGGGCACAGCCTCAGAGTAAAGGGAAGACCTTTTAGAACAGAGATGAGGAGAAACTTCTTTAGTCAGAGAGTGGTGAATCTATGGAATTCATTGCCACAGAAGGCTGTGGAGGCCAGGTCATTGAGTGTATTTAAGACCGAGATAGATAGGTTCTTGATTGGTAAGGGGATCAAAGGTTACGGGGAGAAGGCGGGAGAATGGGGTTGAGAAACTTATCAGCCATGATTGAATGGCAGAGTAGACTCGATGGGCTGAATGGCCTAATTCCTGCTCCTAAGTCTTTTGGTCTTATCACTGTGGCTGCGCCAGATCTATCTTAGTTGCTGAGGCATGGTCAGTTTATACAGGTGTCCCTAATGCGCGGCCATTTCCCTCACTTACCCTGCCCCCCACCTCGATTGTCTGTGCGCAGGATGCAGAGCCAGGGCAGCATTTGGTGCCCCCCCCCAACTACAGACAACGGTCGCTGCTTCAGGCTGGCCAGCACCTGCCCCCGGACACCCCCCACTCCCCTCAGCAGTCGTCTCCGAGGCTGGCTAGCACTTGCCCCTGGATACCCCTCCACTCAGCAGTCGTCTCCGAGGCTGGCTAGCACTTACCCCTGGATACCCCTCCACTCAGCAGTCATCTCCGAGGCTGGCTAGCACTTGCCCCTGGATACCCCTCCACTCAGCAGTCGTCTCCGAGGCTGGCCAGCACTTGCCCCCCGGATACCCCTCCACTCAGCAGTCACCTCTGAGTCTGGCCAGCACTTGCCCCTGAACACCATGCCCCCACCCCTCCCCTCTTCAGCAGTCGCCTACGAGGCTGGCCAGCACTTGCCCTCAGACACCCCCCCTCCTCTCAGCAGTCACCTCCAAGTCTGGCCAGCACTTGCCCCTGAACACCACTCCCCCACCCCCCCCCTCCTCAGCAGTCGCCTCTGAGGCTGGCCAGCACCTGCCCTCAGACACCACCCCTCCTCTCAGCAGTCACCTCCAAGTCTGGCCTGCACTTGCCCTCCACCCTCCTTCAGGTTGCCTCCGGGGCCTGGCATCAGTTGCCCCCACCCCCTGGCGCTCCTGAGGCCTGTAAACAACAGGTGAGCTGTGGAGAACGCTGCTGCTCACCTCAGTTCCCCCAAAGTGAAGGCCACTAAGTGCACGTTGCCTGCGTGCTGTTGTGGAACATGTTGGTGTGCTTTCCTGCCGACGTGGACAGACGATACGGTGGGGTTCCAAGAGCCTGGCAGGATGGTGTTTTAATTACATGCTGATGTATTACAGCTGACCGATGGTGGGAAATGCGTCCCGCCATTGGCGGGCTGAGCAGGCGATCGCGACCTGCCTTTACGCCGTTGTGAAGCAGCTCACGCCATATTTTCCGCGCACGCCACCTATCACACCCGCTGCCAGCGGGCTCGGAAAATTGCCCCCAATATGTCAGGAGGCTTCACAAACCTCCCTGATCGTGTTCTTGTCGGACTTGGAAGATCAGTAGTCTCTTTTGAATTCCTTTTTCTTGACTTGGATTGTCTTCATTGAGAGTTATACTATCTGGTTCTTTGTTAGTTTCTGATTTAATGTCTGGTTCTTCAAAATGTATGACTGATTGTCTTTTTGGATGAATAGAAATAAGATTCCTCTGGTTTCTATATATAGTACCTCCTGAAGTATGTACTACATAAGTTCTCTGTTGATTGTCACCTCTCTGGACTATTAATGCTTTCCCTTGATCTGACTTCTGGATCTGCACTTGATCTGTTTCTTCCTCTTTTTACTATTACACTTTTCCTGACCACATTTCCTTCTCTCTTTATTTGATTAAGCAGGTTAGTCCCTCTCTTTGTGCTTTGCATGCTCCCTATCCTTCTTGAGTTTCCCTTTCCTCTTTGGTTTTTTTCTATCCTTCCTTACTTCTGGAGCGATGATTCTTTGCAATCTCTCATTCTTGAACACTTGGAAAGTCCTGGACTTCTAGCATTCAGTCCCAGAATGTAACTGACTGGTTTGATTATTTGCTAAAAAATATTTTAAAGTTGTAACTTCTTCTTTCCCAGGCTTGTCTGCTCAGCTCTTTGGATAGCTTTCTGGGTCATTAAGTTCATTCTGTGCAGACAGTTTTCAAAACTGGGGATGGGGGTTTGGATGTGTGCAGGGAGTTAAGAGTGGCATTGGGTTGGGATCCTGATATTATCCTGCCCCTTTTCGGGTTTCACCAAGAGGGGTTTGAAGTCAAGCGGGAAACCCTGTACAGAGCACAATTAGATTATGCATTTAGTTTTTATTGTATATGTCTTAGTTTTCTATACAAGCTAACACAAATTCTAAAAGGCAGGGACATTTGTAAAGATTAAAGCCTGAAAGTTATCCAAGGGCAGAATTTGACCTTCCGCGTGTGCGCGCATGCACCTGAACTGAACTGAACAGGCATGGAATCGAGCGAGATGACGTTGGGCGAGCATCCCGATGTCATCACACACTTGTGCGATATTTAAGTGGGTAATTAAGCAGGAATTTAAACTCATTAGTGACGCAATTGTCCACAATTTTTTTACGGTTGGCGGATGGGTGAATCGGCCGTGTGGCCATTTTTGATGAAACCTCATCCAAGGGCGGGATGAAATCTCTGTAAGGAAACAGAGAAAAAGAAATATCTGGGGGCAGCATTTTTATGAGGTATGCTTTCAGGTGCCTGATTGTGCTACATGGCCATTTTTTTGCAGCTTTTTTGTGCTTTCTTTTATTATTTGCAGGTCTGCAGCTCCCTGAGGCAGCTGTCTGCCTTCAGGGAATTCTCTCGAAGTGCTCACCTGCACCCGTGGTGACGTCGTCGACCTCCCTCTTCCCGCCCTGCCCCAGTAGCACTGAGCTTTACAGTGTGCATTTCACACTGGCTGGCCATTAATCGGGGGCTAATGGCGGTCGGGGTGCCCATTTCCCGACCGCTCCCAGGCCCACTGATCGCGCGTACCTGACGAGGGAAAAATTCAGCCCCAAGACTTTTGCTCCATATGTCTATATGGCTAGTTCCAATGTAAATCATAGCAAAGGCAAGGGAGTAAGCACAGTAATTCAGTTCCATTTCACAAGAGAGAATCTAGCCATCACCCCTTGACGTTCAATGGCATTACCATCACTGAATCCCCCACTATCAACATCAATGGTGATTATCATTGACCAGAAACTGAACCGGACTATCCATATAAATACTGTGGCTACACGAGCAGGTCAGAGGCTAGGAATCCTGCGATGAGAAACTCACCTCTTGACTCCTCAAAGCTTGTCCTCCATCTACAAGGCAAATCAGGAGTGTGATGGAATACTCCCCAGTAGCCTGGATGAGTTCAGCTCCTACAACACTCAAGAAGCTTGACGCCGTCCAGGACAAAGCAGCCCACTTGATTGGCACCACATCCACAAACTTTCACTCCCTCCACCACTGTTGCACAGTAGCAACAGTGTGTACTATCTACAAGATGCACTGCATGAATGCACCAAGGTTTCTTAGACAGCACCTTTCAAACCCACGACCACTACCATCCAGAAGTTCAAGGGCAGCAGAAGATGGGAACACCACCATCTGAAGTTCCCCTCCAAGTCACTCACCATTCTGACTTGGAAATATATCATCGTTCCTTCACTGTTGCTGGTTCAAAATCCTGGAACTCCCTTCCTAACAGCACCATGGGTGTACCTACACCACATGGACTACAGCAGTTCAAGAAGGCAGCTCACCACCACTTTCTCAAAGGGCAATTAGGGATCTTGGATCATTTGTACAATTTGAATATTTATGGTCACAAATTCTTAATTGTCGTGCTATATTGAATAATAGCACATTTGTGCTGGTCAGTGAAATCTACAGTGACATTCTGAGATGTTCAAAGGAGCAGAAAGTGCCAGAGGTGTATGCGATTAGGCAAACGTAAGATTTGGTGATAAGAGTCACAGCATCATCACAACAGTCTTGGCGGTTCTAGTGGTGGAAGGTGGGGAGACATCATTTAGGGGGAATGTGACATCATCCATCAAACAGGCTTCCACCAACTCCATGATTTCGATGTAATCATCTCCAATAAGTTCATGGGTGGCAAGGGTCTTGTTCACACTCTTGACAGGGATGCAAAGAGGAGTGGGAGAGCTGATCCACTGGCTGAATCTACAGGATCAGTAGTAGAAGCGTTGAGTTGGATGTGAAGGAGATTGGCAAAATTAGCTCCAAGTGGAAGTTCGGCGAGATAGTAGTGTGGGGCAATTAGCTTTGCAGCTCATAATTAGCCAACAGCAAGTGCCTCGTTTCAGAGAATGTCAAGGGAATCACAGAGGGAAGCTGCAGACTTATATAAGAGGGAGCTAAGCTTGGGATGGTGGTAAGAGAGCAGGAACATTGAGGAATACTGAAGGGTTAGGATGGGGAATTGGAAGGGCAGAGCAGCTGAGAGGGGAGAAGTGAAAGGAGGCATGACTATAGAAACAAATAATCTAGGAGGGATAAAGAGAAAAGAAGTTCAAGGAAGAAGAAGTGGATATAGAAGATGATGGACTCAAGTCTGGAGCAGCAGTCAAAATGAGCATGCGAATGGACATGGAAAACTCAAATTACATTGACCTGTTTATGTAACAGTTATTAAGATACATAACAGCCTGATAGTAAATAAGAATTAGCGAGGAGACAATGGGGAACTTACTGTAGCCGACCCGGGTCCAGAAACCAGCGTAGCTTCTGAGGAGGAGGTCTGATCAAATTAGGTGCCTGGCATTTAACTGGCCATCATCAAACTTTTTCCGGGATTTAGGACCTTGGTAACAGAAATCCCGCCCTCCGAGAGCTAATCAGAGGCCAGCAGCTCTCCATTGCCCGCAGTGCCACGAGCAGCAGTAGCCATTGGTAGGAATGTTCCAGAGTCTTTATCAGAGATCAGCATTGGATCTCTAGACTCAGGTGAGTGAGGGCGGGATGGGGGTTATTGGGAAGGGGTCGAGGGAGAAGTGGTGCAGGGGGGGTTGGAGGCAAACAAATGAGGGTGGCTTTCAGTGGCCACCCTCCTTCCCAATGCCGGGGCCTTCAATTGGGCACAGAGTGCTTTTGAAAGAGGAAACCCCCCTTATTGGATTTGCCTGGTGACCTTAAGGAGGCATGGGAAAGCTACGTCACTCACATGTAATCCCTGAGCCACTTCCAAATTCTGGTGGGCTCAGGGATAATTGGTGTCAGGTCAATAGTGAGCCTAACTGACATCCTTCCACGAGCAGGTGAGTTCTCCTCCGCAGGCCCCTTCCAGCCTCCAACTTAACTGTGGGGAGGTTTTCCCGTCACCAGGAGACTGATATGAAACTTCTCCCATGGTTAATTGGGCCCAGTCACCATGATTCCTGCCATGATAGGCTGCATTAAATCCAGCCCATTAGGTGGGAGACCAGAGAATACAGATGGGAAGTTTTGGATGCTGAAGTTCATAGAGCATAAACAATAGGAAACCAGTCAGGAAAGGATTGTGGTGACAAAGACATGGAAAAAGGTTTCAGCAGCAGGTGGATTGAAGAAGGTACAGAGGTGGGGAATGTTTTAGGGGTCAAAGTAGAGGAGGCCTTTAGGCAGAAAGGATATGGGGTTGCAAACAATCTGGCTCAACCTGAGAAAATGGTTCAGGAGATGGGTGGAATCGGTGGCAAGGGTACTGAGTTTGTAGTGGGGCCGAAGATGATGGCGTTGGTCACCCCAATGTTTAAATGGAAGAAGTTGCTGCTGATCCAAGACTGTCAGACAGTCTGACAGTACAAGGCAGTGCAGTGGTTACATAAATATAATCTATAGCATAGAAGCAGGCCATTGGGCCCAACTGAACTGTGCCAGTGTAGATATCTTAATGCTTCATCCCATTCTAATTACCACTTCCCAATCTAACCCCTCACCATATTCCTATATTCACTGCTTTCTCATGCTTGCATTATGTCTCCTGTTAAATGCATCAATATTATCTACTTCAAGATCGTCAGGCGTTCGAGACAGAGTAGATAGAGAGAAACATATCCCACCGGCAGAAGGATCAAGAAGTAGAGGACACCATTTTAAGATGATTGGAAAAACAACCAAATACAAAATGAGGTAAAAACTTAATTATGCAGCAAGTGGTTACAATCTGGAATGCATTGCCTGAAAGGCTGGTGGAGGTGATTTAATCATGGTTTTCAAAAGGGAATCAGATGAGCACCTGAGGGAAAAGATTTCCAGGGCAATGGGGAAAGGGCTGGCATAGGAGGTGTGGTGGAACTGGCTAAATTGCTCTTCCCAATTGATGGCATGGGCTTGAGGGGCCAAATGGTCTACTTCTGTAGCCATTCTATGATTTTATTCTATAATCTCTCCGTGTGACAGAAAGTTTCACGTCTTCATTGTTCTCTGAATAAAGAAATTCCTCCTAAATTCTTTGTTTGATCTGTTAGTGGCAGAAAATTACAGCCATGTGTTATCAGCTTACATGCGGAAGCCAATCTGATATCTTCAAATGGTGCCACCAAGGATATAGATGAGGAAGGGAAAGGGTCAAGAATAGATTTTTTTGGAGACTCCATGGGTAATAGTGTATTGGCAAGAATAGAAGCCATTACTGGAGACGTCTTGACTATGACTGGATAGTCAAGAATAAAACCAAGCATACAGATATAAGGAGCCAGATTTTATGGTCAGTGGTGCAGCAACAGTGCAGCCATTGACCTTGAATCAAACTATGAAACTATGAGCCACAATTCCCATGGTGAGAATTTCAGTTTGAAGGAGGGGCATTCCCTCCCGGTGTCAGCCCCAGCAAGGGCCAAAAGCGCTATATGCAGCACAGGCAGAAATGATTGCCAGTTGTGGGTGGGGTTTCCACTCACTGCACTACAAAATCTGTATAAACCAGGCTGCTTCAGTGAAAAGGCATTGGAACAAAGGATTAAATCAGATTTTTTTGACATAAATCATTTTACAAATTAAAAATTTAAACGTTTTTTATAACGTGCAATAATTTTGATCAGAGCCATGTTTATTTTGAGGAAGTCAGATAAATCAATTTAAAAAGTGATGTATATTGAAACATTTGAAAACTGATAAGTAAAACTTATGACTTTTTAGCATGATTTAAAAAGATTTATCACACTTTAATGTAAATTACTTTTTAACAAGATTTACTAGACTTTTAAAAAAGCATTCATGCTGACTTTTTAACAAAATTTCTCTTTTCGAAAGTTAAACAATTGAACATTAAAGTTAATGAAAGAGTCTGATAAAATTTGCAGTTATTTACATTAAACTAGTGAAAAAAGTCTGATGAATCTTCTTAAAACATTTAAAAAGTCAGATTAATGTTCTTAAAACCTCATTTATTTGGAATCCATTTTAACATTTAAAAGATGCTTTCTAGTGCTGGCTCCTCATTAAGCATTAACAAAGTAAGAGGAGTGCCTAATCACCAATGGAAGGATTAACAGCAGAGCAAGAGGCCAACAGCAAAGAAAGCAGTTAGACAGCATTAAGGAGTGGCTTATACAGAACGCCAAATGAGCCATCCACTATTGCTGTGATCAGAAGGTTTGGAAGACCAATATCGCCTATGCCACTCGAGAATGCACTTAGATGATGACGACATCCCTTAATGACTGGAAATAACCATATATGTATATTTTTTTTTCTTTATGAATACTTTGCTTTAATGGGTAATTATACCAATTCATGCTTGTTCCCTAGATACTGCTTAAATCTGCAGTAATAAAAACAGAAAATGCTGGAAAAACTCAGCAGGTCTGGCAGCATCTGTGGAGAAGAGAAACAGAGTTAGCATTTCGAGTCTGTATGACTTCTTCAGAGCTTTCCAGCATTTTGTGTTTTTATTTCAGATTTCCAACTTCATTTTAGTGCTTAAATCTGTAGCTCGGTGATAAAAGTTGTGAGGCCTTGGAAGTAGCATTGGTTGGCCCATCGCAAATTGCGGAATTACACACTATAGTGTGCACAGTTCGGAAGTTGCTGGACTAGTCCGATATTGCATTGCTGTTATTGCTCCTGTAAAATCTTCCCCATTGTTTATATTAACAACACTGCATATGGACACCAATACCATCATTTTTATTTCTAATTCAAAGCAGTAATCTTAAAATTATATGTTAAAAATATTTCTGCAATTCATTGAATATGTTTTAAATTCTCCAAAAATATTATCAATACACTTTTATTTAATTCAAGGTAAAGTTTCTCTTACTGAAGTTACACAGTTTTAATTTAAATACATACTATAGACAAATACCATTTTAGTAGCTCACATTAGCAGAGCTAAAGGGATGTGTGTGTTGTCAATATATAAAAACTACCAACAATGTACTAAGAAATTCTACTGGCAAATGAACAGACATGAAAAATATAGTATACACACATTTTGTTTTACAGTACTTACTGTAGATAGGTTACTGTATTTATGCAGGACAAAAAACCTGGTCATTTGGAAAGCAATTTGTCTAATAAACAGTGCGGATTTAGTTTAACACTGCTTAACTGATTGGAGCACCAGTTGTGACAAGTTTATAATAAGCCCCTTTAAGAGCCATTAGTTCCTCATGAGTTCCCTGCTCAATAATGAGTCCTCGAGACATGACAGCGATAATATCTGAGTTCTGAATGGTTGACAGCCGATGTGCAATCACGATGCAAGTTCTTCCTTGCTTTGCTTCATCTAAAGCAGCTTGGACAATCTAAACTCAAGAGAATGCATTAAACTTTTATCAATGTCAGACAATAAGTAATATACTTGAAGTACTGATAGGTGCTGACTGTGGAGTGTTGTGGCACTCATATTGCATCAGTGTTATTTATCATGCCACATTGTAGGTTGGTCATAAAATAATTCTGTTTCACCTATTGGGGCCAGCTCACATGTTGGGTTAGTAGCTTCCTCTAGGTGCCATTTAGCAAAGGCTGGATTGTGATATCTTGAATATCAAACATTTCTAGGGAGAAATCATTAACAAGGTATGCATGCACAGTGGTTCCAATAGAAGCACTGAGTTCAATGCATCAACAGAAACCAAAAAAATACTGGCAAGGAAGATACAGGGCTCAGAGAAAGGAATGCATTTGTACAGGGAACATTATTAAAGGGCGTGCTAAAGATCAATCTTAATGGATATGTATAGCAATTTCTTTAAAAATATTTTATTAGAAATTTTATTTGTGGGGTAAAAGCAACATGGTATCAAAATAATCTTAGGAAGTTGAGTAATTTGATTGGTTGGTTGGTTTTGTGGTAGCTGCTTATAAGACTAGATTTTCTACTTGATTGGAAACTAGCCACAACTCTAGCAGGCTGGGAATACTAAATATCCAAATAATCAATGCTAATCCTGGCTGATTTTAGGAGGTTTACCTCATTTAAACAATTTTATTCTCCCCCCCACCTCCCGAAAAATTCCCACCTGTGAGCCCATACCTGAGATACATGTGAAACATTGCTGCTGAAAACATTAGACCCATCAAGCAGCACTGTTAATCTTTGGTGCAGCTGAAGGCAAAAATACTGGCAAGGAAAATAGAACCTTAAATCTCCCTCCACCCTCCACAGCAATGTTGCATGCAGCACTTATCATCACTTCTGATAGAAATGGTTTGCAGGCTGCAGGGAATTAGCTGAATGGTACCCTCCCCAACTTTCCAACCCTACCCCCTTGACTGCATCCATCTAAAATGAGGTGGACAGAGAGTGAAAGATTGTCCATTTTATTTCCTGATTGGCATTAATGAAATGGGTTATTTGAGCAAATTAGAATGAGTAACCAAAGAGTTTATGACTATTTAGACAAATTAGTGGCAGATTTAAAGTATAGCATTCAGATTTAAAGTGTAACACAGACCATAATATAGGGCTTTTAATTATAGAGCAAGATACTAATTGATGTCCTGTGGCAAGATTTGTTGTCAAAAATAATAAAAATATATATGCATAAAGCTGTACATAAACCTGATCCACAGTCACTCAATAATCTTACAAAAGCTATTCTTGTCATGCTACATAAAGCTCAATTACAAATTCGATTATGGAAATGTAATGTCAAGGTGGAAAAGGAAATGGTTTGAAACAAAATAGAAGAAGTTAAAAGATAACAGAAAGTGTGCTGAAGATTGTAACACATCTTCTGATGGATGGTTTGATGATAAAATAAACAGCCCATTCCCCCTTTTTGGTGCATTACAGCCTTGTAACATGTCCCCACATATCTACCATCTTCTAACCAGTCATGCCTCAATATTTTCTTTGTGAGTACCTTTTCACTTTCTGTATCTAATGCAGATGTTGCTTCATCCAGTAAAAGAATTTTTGGATCCCGGACAATGGCTCGAGCTATAGCAATACGTTGTTTCTGTCCGCGCGATAACTGAGAACCTTGGGCACCCACATTAGTGTCATATTTCTAAGTGAAAAAAATACAAAAATACACATAAAATTATGTGTTTGAACGAAGTAACCTTTAGGAGATTTTAGCATTTTATATCAGATGTGAACATTTAAAACTATTCCAGAATATAGAACTGTAATTTTACATATAATAAAATAATAATTTTCAATATCTTAGTTATCTCAATATTTGTAAAGTTCCCGATTTTGATTGTTTTTTGATTCTTCGGGGTTGAATCCAATCCAGTCCTCACCTGATGCCCGCACGTGCAAATTTTGAGGATGGAGTCATTGGGTAACAATCTGAGGCAAGAACTCAGGGTGATTTTCTCCTTCCTAGTTCAGGAAAACTGAGATCAACTGCAATTACATCCTCCCAGCCTAGGCCTGAGAGAGACACTGGATGGACTAAAAATTGATAAAGAGGAAGCATGGTTCGGCTGGGCTGTGCTTAACATCGGTAAGTTACCAGAGCTGAATGAGATGCATCCAAGGATACTGAAGGAAGTAAGGGTGGAAATTGCAGAGGCATTGGCCATAATCTTCCAATCCTCCTTAGATACAGGGTTGGTGCCAGAGTACTTGAGAATTGGAAATGTTACACCTTGATTCGAAAAAGGGTGTAAGGGTAAGGCCCAGCAACTCCAGGCAAGTAAGTTAAGTGGTGGTTTTTAGAACAATAATTACAAACAAAATCAACAGTCACTCAGACAAAAGTGGATTAATTAAGGTAAACAAGCATGGATTTGTTAAGGGCAAATCATATTTAACTAACTTTCTGAGTTTTTTTTTGCTGAGTTGACAGAAAGGGTTGAAGGGGTCATGTGGTTGAAGTTTAATTCATGGACTTACAAAAGCATTTGATAAAGTGCCACATACAGGCTTGTCAGCAAAGTTGAACCCCATAAAATAAAAGGAACAGTGACACCATAGATACAAAGTTGGCTGAGTGACAGAGAACATAGTGTAGTGTAGTGGTGAATAGTGGTTTTTTGGATTATATGTGGCAACCTTCTATTCATAAGATGATGGTTTGTGTCTTGGTGGTCAACTCTGTTAAGATCACCTGTGGCTCGGAGGCCACACTCTGGCATGATAGTCTCTACTGCATCTGCTGCAGAGGAAGACAGTGGACCAAGGAGGTATAGGATTTGCTGGCCTCCGTTTTCTCAAAGCCCTCTTTTCGGCCAGCTGAACTTTTCTTTCTGCTTGCCTCTTCCAATGCATTTCCAAAAAGTCAGTATCAATATTTGCCATTTTCATATCTCGCTTGCAGGTGTCCTTTTTAGCGGAAGTGGGGTCACCCAGGAAGTCATGATCCCATGGCCAATTCACCGTAAGAAGGTCTTTCAGTATACAGCCACTATCCCTTTAATGAACATGGCCGAGCTAGCTCAAATGTCGTTGGCTTAGGAATGATTGTATTCTGATGGAATTTGCACGTTCCAGGATCTCTGAGTTTGTGACCTTGTCCCTCCAAGAGATACCGAGGATACATCTGAGACAGTGAAGATGGAAACTATTCAGCCTTTTCTCCTGCCGAGAAAATGTTGTCCAGGTCTCACCACTGTAGAGGAGTGAGCTAAGGGTGCAGGCTTGGTAGATTCGCAGTTTGGTGTTCTCATTCAGTTTGCTGTTGTTCCCCACACTCTTACTCTTGGACATAACAGCTGCAGCTTTTATGATCCATGTGTAGATTTCAGCATCAAGTGACAGATTTCTGGTGATTATGGAGCCTAGACATGTGAACTTATCAACAACCTCCGTGTCACATAATCAATGCTGATAGATGGCAGTATGGCAACATCCAGCATTGTGATATTTGTCTTCCTGATGCTGATGAGCAAACCAAACGCTTTACAGGCATGAGAGAGTTTGTCCATTCACTACTGAAGATGTTCCTCAGTACAAATGCTGGTTTGGCATCGTCAACATAGAGGAACTCTCTGATGAGGACTTGGCGCATTTTTGTCTTGGATCTCAGGTAGGCAAGGCTGAACACCTTTCTGTCAGTTCAGTAGACACTTTCTGTAGATGACCTGTAGGCATATGGCAGCAGCAAAGAGAAGAATATGCCAAAGAGTATCAGTGCTTGAACACAACCCTGTTTGACTCCACTGCGAATCTCAAACAGTTCTGATGTTGCCCTGTCATATCTGACCTTATCCATCATGTTGTAATGGAAAGAGGACATCACATTGAGTAGCTTCAGTGGCAGTCAATTTTCTCCAGCAACTTAGAGATCGCCTCTGCTCATATGATCATGCCTTGGTAAAATTGATGAAGGCAACATATAGTGGCCTCCTTTGTTCACAACATTTCTCTTTCAGCTGCCGGACTGAGAAGATCATGTCAATTGTAGATCTTCCCGTTCTGAAGCCACATTGGGATTCAAGGTAGATTCGTTCAGCCAAGATCTGGAGTCTGACAAGGGCACCATAGGCAAATAACTTTCCCATGATACTCAGCAGGGAGATGCCTCAATAGTTATTACAATCACTGTGGTTGCCCTTGGTTCTTGTACAGGGTCACAATATTTGCATCACACATATCCTGGTTCGCTGCCGCCTCCCTCCAGCAGAGATAGAGAAGTTTGTGCAGGTGCTGCAGGAGTGCCGGTTTTCTGTGCTTGATGAGCTCAGGCGATATAACATCATCACCTGGAACTTTTCCTTTTCCAAGGGAGTCAGTAGCTTTGCTAAGCTCCTCCACTGTGGGTTCTATATCCAGCTCTGCCATGTCAGGCAGGCCTTCTATGGTGTCTAGAGCTTCCTTGATGACAGTGACAACTCAAGATAGTGTTCCACCCATTTCTTCAATTGTTTATTGCAGTGGGTGATGACCTCCCCTACCTTTGTTTTCAGTTTTATTTGCTGATGGACCTGTTGCCTTTTTTATCCCTTCATACATGCCCCTGATATTCCCTGTGTCAAAAGACATCTGGATATTCTAGCAGAGTTGAAACCAGTAGTCAGTGGCTCATCACTTAGCAGTCTATTGTACTCTACTTCGAGTGGCTCTTAGTGCATTCAGAGTTTGCTCCCTCAGATCTCTCTTGTAATTAATGAAAGCAGACCACTTGGCTCCAATGACAGGATCCATCACAGTGATGTTAGCCTCAAACCAGTCAGCATTTTTCCACTCTTGCATTTCTTGAGAGTATGGTATTGTGGATGCTGTTTCAAAGTATATTCCATTTTGCTTGTGCAGTTTGTGTGGGAATGCCAGAGAGTGCCTGCTCAATCAAGACACAGAACTGTTGTGTTTTATCTGGGAAAGCAGAAAGTGGGTGACACTGATAAGGACGGCATTTCAGCTTTGAATGAAAAAGCTGGGTTTCATCCTCACCAAAAGCACAACAGGGAGTGACCTGCGTTACAGTCATGCTTTGGTAGCTGTGCATGTTGAGAATGCTGTTCAGAGAGTCATGTCTGATGAAGATCCAGTTGGTGGATGTCTCCAGGACACCTTGTGGCATGGTTTGTTCTGAAGGAAGGTGTTAGTTACACAAAGGTCATGGTAGCAGCAAAACTCAAGTAATCTTTGTTCTTATTTATTTTTGCCAGGCCATGATGTCTGAGACAGAAGGGCCATGCCTCATGGCCTGCACCCACTCTTGCATTGAAGTCCTCAAGTAGGTAAAGATGGACTGACTTAGGGATTCTCCTGATAGCAGTGTCAAGTTCCTCATAGAACTGGTCTTTCATCTCTGAAGTGGAGCACAGCATTGGAGCATGAATACTGATGAGGTTAACTGGTCCTGTTTGAGTTGAGAGGTGGATGGAGAGAATACATTCTGAACCATTTGAGGGGCCCCTATCATTGAGGGTAGTGAATTCCTTACAGCAAAGCCTGCACACTGCTCATGCGTTTCCTCTAAACTCTTTCCATGCTGGATGAATGTGTAACGCTTTTGTTTTAGTGTGTTCCTCTCCACGCGTCTGGTCTCATGCAGGGATGCTATGTCTATGTGCAGCCTGTCAAGTTCCATGTTGATCACGTGCATTATCCACCAGCTGCAAGTGACTTGTCAGTCCTGCGCACATGATTTGCTTGGATTCTGTCCACTTGTTGAGCAGAGATTCTAATCTCTAAGCATCCAGTGAAGCAGATGGACAGTGGCGGGTCAGCACTTTACTAGTAAGGGGCAGTGGCTGACTATTTGTACACGATGTTCCCTCCCACCATCAGAGATAGCCTGTAACACCTGTTCCCTGCACCAATTAAGTTGGGTTTATCACTTGTGATTACTGTTAACACTCTGTAGCAAGATTGAAGTGTCCTCGAGGACGCAAGCCTAGGCAAAATTTATGGAGACCCTGGGCTGCCCAAATGTCAGGGTCCGTCTCTCGACCTCCCCTGTAGAATCCAAAGGAATGCAAATCACATTTGGTCCCCTATCAGGCCGGAGCCCTCCAGGCCTTGGGTCACCAATGCGTATCCGCCAAGGTCATCACAGACAACAGGACGTAGCTGTCAACAGGCTGCGCCCACCTCTGCTGTGGATGTCAGGGCCGCACCCAGGCATAGTGGTAGGGCTAGGAAAGCAAAGAAATATCAAAATCACTTTTGGGTCGGGGTGTGCAACTACTGTAAAAATATTACACTTTTGTAAATGCATTTGATGATTATGTGAGTGGCTTGGTCAACTGAAGGTGTTGTGATTATGTACATTCAAATTCTCTCAATTTGAGGTTTAGCCATCCTCCCACTCAGTGATAGTTTCCCTTTGTGAGCTTCACATTCATATAATAGCAACCTCATTGAAGATAGTTT
The DNA here is from genome assembly GCF_964194155.1 of Cetorhinus maximus. Taxonomy (NCBI): domain Eukaryota; kingdom Metazoa; phylum Chordata; class Chondrichthyes; order Lamniformes; family Cetorhinidae; genus Cetorhinus; species Cetorhinus maximus. The sequence goes on from NC_135889.1 coordinate 82,476,032, forward strand.
CTGCACCTTGTGTAATGTCAGGGAGATGTCTTAAAATTTTTATTGGAAGGGTGTGATTAAAACATTTGTAACCCTTCTTCCTGACGAAACACCATTGTGTGAGGACAGTCCAGCAGCCTTGAAGGATTAGCAGCAGTTGTGTCTCCTCAGTGGTAGTGCCAAAGGACAAGACCTGGACAGGAGGAGGATATCCCCAACCATGTCCTTATGTCCCTGGCCATTGTAGTTATTCATTAACGTGGCGACGACTGCTTCAAGTACGTTTTCGCAGCATTCTCACTGTTGAGTTGACTCACTTCCCAGAGTGAGCACATAGAGGGGGTACCACTGACCTTCTTAGGGATCATGGCCTGGTGAATCATGAGGCTAGAAGTTGCAAGTGTGAATGCTGAACTTGCTCCCCATGTGATAAGTCAGACATCCGTTTCAATGCAATGGAATGGAATTCAGGACCAGGAGAAATGTGACCATCTCCCCTTGCTTCACTTCACTCCTTCTGGAATCTGGTAGCAATTAAAGTGGCACGGGCAAGTCTCCCACATCTTGTTTCCTCTATGGCATTGCCCCATGGAAGCTGACCGTCATCACCCTCTTCAGGTTCCTGGGCCTCCTGATCTTCATCCACCGAGGAGCTCTCATCTTCCTCCATTTCTCCCTCTGGCAAGGGATCACCCCTTTGCAGCGCCAGGTTATGAGGGGCGTAACACTCAACAATAATGCAGGAGACCCTATCTGGAGTGTACTGTAGTGCACCACCTGAGCGGTCTAAATATTGAAAGCGCATCTTCAGGATGCCAATGGTCTGCTCAATTAGGGACCATGTGGAACTGTGAGCTGCTTTGTACCTCTCCTCCGAACCACTCTGAGGCTGATGCAATGATGTCATCAGTTATCATTTCAGTGGGTACCCCTTATCCCCAAGCAGCCATCCCTGCACATGCTCAGGCCTTTCGAAAATCTGAGGCACCTGGGAGTGACTCAGGATGTATGAATCATGGCAACTCCTAGGGAACCTGGCACAAATGTGCATTATGTACTTCTGATTGTCACACACCAGTTGAAAATTGATGGAATGATAGCCTTTATGGTTAAACATTAGGGGCTGTTGCCATAGAGCTTTAAAGCCACATGGGTACAGTCAATTGCGCAGTAATTGCGGGGCCACCTCCTGAAGCTGCGCTCGGCGTCTCCTCACCCTTCTCCTCCTCCTCCATTGAAGTAGAACCATCAAAAAGGCAGCATTGAGCCCTGGATGCATAATTGTTTTATCCTTCTCTCCGAAATGAAAGATTGAATAGATTAATGAGTAATGGGTGAACATAGTGAATCTCACAATCTGTAGCCAATAGCTATTGTAATGGTCTATAGTGGTTTCAGTCCAACTAACCTCGAAGCTAATGCAGCCTTGTATCTGAGGCACAAACAGACACAGCAAGGTGACCAAAATGCCATCTCTGTGACTTAACATTGAATTTCACAGTAGTTGAAGAAGGTTTGAATGACTTGCAAGACCTGACCTAGCTCAGTGCTCCAACCTCTGATCTGGCATACTGATTAACAGTTAGTTGTTCATGATTAATGACTGGATGCTCTTTGGGCCGTTATGAATGCCAATTCTGGAAAGCATATGAAAGTCTTTCATTGATGGGATGCCATATATACAGCACCTGCACCTCCTTAACAGTTGCCTGCATCCCCAAATTTCACATTCCTGTGTGTTAATGTTGAAATGGAGTGACTGTGATGTTAAGCCAGTGACTCCTACACTTCCCTGTTACTGCGTGGCAAAAGGCATGGGTTCCAATGGCTATCTTCTCAAGGAGGTCTCCCTCCTTTCTCTTAACTCAAACTCCAGTTTAGTCTTGTGGCTCCAACAAGTTAGGGACCGCCCCCAAAAAGGGCCCCTTAGTCCAGCAGTGCGCTCCCCTCACACTGCCTCAGACCATTCAGGTTCGTTCCTACTTTTGATTTATCATTGCGTCATAACTTCAATAGTGAAAGATGGTGGTTCTGCACTATTATTTCGAGACCAACTTCAACGGTCCTTCTCTCACTATCTGTGTCCCAGAAATCTACCTGGATCCTCACATTGTGAAGATAGAGTGCCCTCCTGTTATTCTCCAGCCTCCCCCAGTAATGCTGGATCCTATAGTTGTTGTAGTCAACATTCCTACCCTCTCCCCAATCCGCCCATGCCCCTTTGTTGTCCTCTACCTCCTCATCTATAGGCTGTGTGCATGGTCAACTGCCAAGCAGAACACCCGCCAGGAAAGCTTCACATACTGTTCCCCTCCCCCTTATTTTTTTTCCCAAATACAGGCTGGAGATGCCCCCCATAACCATTATGTCCCCATTTGCAGCCCAGTACAGAGATGGACATGCCCATGGATAGCAACTGTGAAAACGCCCTGACACTAAGCTGTGTATTATTTCAATTGAGCCCTTGGCCCTTCCTGGAGAGGGAGTACACCACGCCAACCCCCTCTGCCCCCGGTCGCAATACTGGTCTCAGTTTGTAGGTTGAGTCCTGCCTGAGGACCGCTGAACAGTGGTGTCCTTGTGACTACGGGGGCAGCTGGCAGGAGCAGACCAACCCCACAGCTGCAGCAGTATGGTATTCCACTGGCATCGCAACGACACCGGCGCAGTGCTGTGGCAGGTAGGCTATATGTGTTGCACTCACTTCAAAGTCGACTGGTGCACGCCACGCTTTTTCAAATAAGATTCAGACCGATGTAATTTCCCGCTGGCGTGACGCCCCTTTGGCATGTGATTCCGGTGAGCAGCTAATTTAATGAGCATCATGAGATGGTTACGAATGCAAAAGGCATTCATGCCACTAGTCAGTGGAATACCTGACCCGCCATTAAACCACCAACGGGAGAATTACAAACTATTTTTACGACGGCGGGTTTCCAACTTTTTCGCTCTCGCTAGATTCTCCGCTCCTGCCTGCCACAAAATCCACTGCGGGCAGGATGGGAAAATTCCGCCCTGTGATTCTGTGATATCAGCCCAGCTTGAGATCAGCTAACTCAACACATCCTCAGAGTTGAATTAACAGCCTTCTTACTGTGGTGTCTTAGTTTAATGCTGACTTTATCAACTGATCCATCAGAGAACCTTGCAGCTATTATACAGTATGATGATCTCATATTACATAATTATCAATGGACAGAGCACATTATATAGTAAAAATAATTCCCAATTCCAAATCTTGTAAATATAACAAACCATACTTTTGGTAATGACATCACATAGTCATGGAGCTGAGCTTTCCTTGAAGCTGCAATGACTTCATCCATACTGACTTGACGGTTGTTGTCACCATATTTAATATTGTCTGCAATGCTGCAGTCAAAAAGGACAGGCTCCTGGGACACTATTCCAATTTTAGATCTTAAGAAGACAGTGCTGACATTCTCTGTGTTATGGCCATCAATTAACTGAAATTAATGGAACAGAGAAAGAAAGCTGAGTTAAGTAAATGGCATTTTTAAAGTAGGATGTTTACAAGCAAACACAACAAATTGGAACAGAATATATTCTCTCACCACTTTCCCCTCATTAGGGTCATAAAATCGCTCAAGCAGTTGCATGGTAGTGCTTTTTCCACATCCGCTACTGCCAACAAAAGCAAGTGTTTGCCCAGGCTTGACTGAAATTGAAAGGCCATTTAGAACTTGGCAGTCTGGCCGAGAAGGATATGTAAATTTGCAGTCAATGAAGTTAATTCCTCCTTTAAAGTTGTCCTGTTTAAAAAAATGTTTAATTTTAGATGCAATCATTATGAACATTCATTGTGGATAGTCAATTCATTCTTTGCCATATGTAAATCAGGCTCCCACAATGCAATTGGAAATCTGCTTTAAACTTAACAGTTGCCCCACTGCTCTCCCTGGGATTGGGAACCTGGCAACAAAAGGAAGGCCAGGACTGCCGACATTAGAAGTAAGCACTTTTGTATTACTCCTTGTGGGCCATGAGGAACTGGAGAGCTCCCCTCAGGACCCCAAAGCAAGCCTTTGGCCTCCCCTCTGCCAATCATAGCCTCTCTCTCTATCCAATGCTACAAATTGCAACATGCCCCCCCTGCTAACCCCATATTTGCAGCCTGCCCACAATCGGTGACCCCAAACCCCTGATCTGAAGGCTACACCATGATTATGGCCATCTCTCCTCCCCAACACCAATCCATAACCTGCCCTGCAAATGTGATTGCTGAGGACTGTCCACAATGGTCCCGGGCTACGGCCTCCTATCACTCACTGATTTTTCCAACCAGCCAGCCTGTCAATTTAGCCAACTGCTAAGTGAGAAATGGAAGAAAAAAATTTATAATGAGGCCCTGTTCTTAAATTCAGCAGGATCTCCATGTCCCCAACCTCAACATGTTTCCCCTAGCTGCACTACCACCCTTCCCTGTACTCTACCTGCCTCTCTGTAAATATCAAGGCCATAAAATCAATTATCCCAATGCTAAAGGTACTTAACATATATTGTAGGGCAATTAACTAAGCCACAATCTAGTCAGAAGAACTCTAGCTTTCACTGAATGCCACACCTTATGATGGTGTTCAAAATGTTTTTTTTTTATATATGTAATTGTTTTTATACATGCAATAGTGTAGGTGAGTAGATTATGGGCTATGTTGTTAGTTTTGGCTCAGTGGTTTTAGATATTTCATTGAATCAGGTGTTATAACTTTGACCAAACTATAATGAAGATGGAGCAAGCTGTGAACTCCATGGGTAGAACTGAATGGGGAACTGTAGCATGGTGGTAATGTTACTGGACTAGTAATCCAGAGGCTCGGGTTAATGCTCTGGAGAGACAAGTTCAAATCCCATCATGGGGGGTCATCTAGGGGAAATTTAAATTCAAATATTGAAATCAATTTAAAAAAATCTACTCTCAGTACTGGTGAACATGGAAGTACTGGATCCTTGTAAAATCTCATCTGCTCCACTAATGACCTGCATGTGACTCAGAACGGTAAAATGATTGACTCTTAGCTGCACTCTGAAATGGCCCAACAAGCCACTCAGTTGAGTAAAAAATCCAGTTGTATCAAACTGCTACAGAAAAGTCAAATAGGAACAAAACAGGATGATAGGTATCGGACACACCAAAGACACACACAGCCCAGTCGACTCTGCAAAATCCTCTTCATTAATGTATGGGACTTCTGCCAAAATGGGCAAATCGTCTCATAGACTAGTCAAGCAACAGTCTGATATAGTCATACTTACAGAATCATACATTACAGCCAAAGTCCCTGATACTCCAGCAGCATCCCTGGGTATATCTTGCTCCACCGCCAGGACAGACCCACCAGAAGTGTTTGCACAGTTGCATACAGTCAGGAGGGAGTGGCTCTGAGAGTTCTCAACATTGACTGTAGACCCCAGGAAGTTTCATGGCATCAAGTCAAACATGGGCAGAGAAACCTTTTGCAGATTACTACCTACCACCCTCCCTCAGCTGATGAATCAGTGCTTCTCCACATTGAACATGATTGGAAGAGGCACCGAGTGTAGCAAGGGCACAGAATGTGCTCTGGATGGGTGACTTCAATGTCCATCACTAAGGGTTGCTTGTTAGTACCTCTACTGACTGAGCTGGCTAAGTCCTGAAGGACACAGCTGCTAGACTGGGCCTGCAGCAAGTGGTGAGGGAACTAACATGAATGAAAAAACTGCTTGCTGTCATCCTCACCAATCTACTTGTCGCAAATGCATTTGATGACACTCCACCATCATGTTGTGTGGCAGGCTTGCTTAACAGGATAGATTCAGATCAGATCCAGTAGCTCAAAAAACTGGACATTCATGGGGCACTGTAGGCCATCAGCAGCAGCAAAATTGTACTCAACCAATCTGTAAGTTCATGGCCTGACCTATATCTCACTCTATCATTATCATCAAGTCAGGGGATCAACCCTGATTCAATAGGAGAGCATGCCAGGAGCAGTACTAGATATACCTCGACATGAGGAACCAATTAGAGCATAAGAACATAAGAAATAGGAACAAGAATAGACCATTTGGCCCCTCGAGCCTGTTCCGCCATTCAATAAGATCATAGTTAATCTTCTTGTGTTTCGATTTCCATATTCCCATCTAACTCTGATAACCTTTGATTCCCTTGCCTAACAAGAATCTTTCTACCTCTGCCTTAAAAATATTCAATGACCCCGCCTCCACCATCTTCTGAGGCAGAGAATTCCGAAGCCACATAACCCTCTGAGAGAAAAAAATTCTCCTCCTCTCTGTCCTAAAAGGGCAACCCCTAATTTTAAAACAGTGCCCCCTAGTTCTGGACTCACCCACAACAGGAAACATCCTTTCGACGTCCACTTTGTCAAGGTCATTTAGGATCTTGTATACTTCAATCAAATCATCCCTCACTCTTCTAAACTCCAGTGGAAACAAGCCCAGCCTGTGCAACCTTTCCTCATAAAACAGCCCACTCATTCTCGGTATCAATCTCGTAAACCTCCTTTGAACTGCCTCCAATGTATCTACATCCTTCCTTAAATAAGGAGACTGAAATTGCACACAGTATTCGAGGTGCGGTCTCACCAATGCCCTGTATAACTGAAGCATAACATTCTTATTTTTATGTTCAATCCTCCTTGTAATAAAACATAGCATTCCATCAGCCTTCTTAATTACTTGCCGTACCTGCATACTAACTTTTTGTGACTCATGTACTAGAACACCTAGATCCCTCTGCACCTCTGAATTATGCAGCCATTCTCCATTTAAGTAATAGTCTGTTTTTTTGTTCTTCCTGCCAAAGTGAACAGCTTCACATTTTCCCACATTAAACTCCATTTGCCCACTCACTCAACCTACCTATATCCATCTGCAGCCTCCTCATGTCCTCTTCACAACATACTTTCCTACCTATCTTTGTGACATCTGCAGATTTAGCTATGTCTTTACTCCCCTCGTCCAAGTCATTGATGTAAATCATAAAAAGTTGAGGCCCCAGTACGGACCCCTGAGGGACTCCACTCGTCACATCCTGCCAATCAGAAAAAGACCCATTTATGCATACTCTCTGCTTTCTGCCAGCCAACCAATCTTCTATCCATGCTAACATGTTATCCACTATACCATGCGTTTTTATTTTCCGTAATAATCTTTCATGTGGCACTTTATCAAATGCCATCTGGAAATCCAAGTATAGTATGTCTAGTCTAAGCATGTATCACAATAGAGGATACAAAAAACATTCCATCTGTCCTGCCACTCATCTTTGCGGAGTCGTATGCTTTTTCCTTAAGTTTGATGTTTTCCTTAACATCGTTAGTTAACCACGGATGGTGGATCCTCTCCTTAGAATTTTTCTTTATAGTAGGGATATATTTATTCTGAATACTCTGAAATATCCTTTTAAGTCTCTGCCACTGCTTCTCTATTGATCTATCCTCTAGTCTAGTTTCCCAGTTCACTTCAGCTAGCTTAGCTTTCATCCCCAAATAGTTGCCCTTATTTAAGTTTAAGATACTAGTCTTAGACCCGCTCTTCTCCCTTTCAAACTGGATGTAAAGTTCAATCCTATTGTGGTCGCTGCTACCTAGGGGTGCCTTTACTCTGAAGTCATTAATTTATGCTGTCACGTTACACAATACCAAGTCTAATGTAGCCTGCTCTCTGGTTGGTTCCAGAACATGCTGCTCTAAGAAAATATCTCGAAAGCATTCTAAGAACTCCTCTTCTGGGCTATTACTTCAAACTGATTTTTCCAATTTATGTGTAGATTAAAATCACCCATGATTATTGCCATCCCTTTATCACAAGTGCATAATATTTTCTCTTGAATACTTTGTCCTACACTGTGGCTACTGTTAGGGGGCCTGTAGACCACTCCCACTAATGACTTTTTACCCATACTACTCATCTCCACCCAAACCGATTCTACATCCTGATCTCCTGAACCAAGGTCATCTCTAACTATTGCACCAATGCCCTCTTAGATTAACAGTGCTACCCCTCCACCTTTACCTAACTTCCTATTCTTCTTGAATGTCATGTACCCTTCAATATCAAGGACCCAATCTTTGTCATCTTGCAGCCGCGTCTCCGTAATTGCAATCATATCATATTTATTTACTTCAATGTGGGCCATCAATTCATTTACTTTGATGAATGCTACGTGCATTCAGATAGAGAGCCTTCAGTTTTATCTTTTTCTTACATTTGTAACATCTAGTCTTGACTGTTGATGTATTCTTAGGTTTTTTTTCTCTGTCTTTTCCAGCCATTCTCTGACCCTCATTTCTCATGTTACTATTTTGCTCTCCTGTCTTGACTTCTACACCTTGAATTGCTACCTCTACTCAAACTTGATCCCTCACCCCTCTTGTTTAGTTTAAAGCCCGCTCTATTTCCTTAGTTATGTGATTTGCAAGGACATTCGCCCCAGCACGGTTCAGGTGTAACAGTACAGCCCCCACTTTCCCCAGTACTGATGCCAGTGTCCCACAAACTGGAACCCACTTCTCCCACACCAGTCTTTGAGCCACGCATTCGTCTCTCTAATCTTATTTGCTCTATGCCAATTTGCACGTGGCTCAGGTAATAATCCAGAGATTATTGCCTTTGAGGTTCTGCTTCTTAATTTGGTGCCTAGCTTCTCATACTGACTTTGCAGAACCTCTCTCCTAGTTCTACCTATGTCATTGCCACCTATATGGATCACGACAACAGGATCCTTCCCCTCCCACTACAAGTTTCTCTCCAGCCCTGAGCAGATGTCCCGAACCCTGGCACTAGGCAGGCAACATAGCTGCCTGGACTCTCGCTCTTTGCTGCAGAGAGCAGTGTCAATCCCCCTCACTATATTAACCCTACTATCACTACATTCCTTTCTGCTACCCCTGCTTGAATAGCTGCCTGTACCACAGTGCCATAGCCAGCCAGCTCATCCACTTTGCATACTTTGCTTTCATCCATATAGACTGTCAGCACCTCAAACCTTTTTGACAATTGCAAAGTCTGAGGCCCCTTCAATACTGTCTGCTCGGTCCCATTACCTGTCTCACTGACAGTCACATCCTCCTGTCCCTCACTGCTGACCAAAACAACCCTATTCTAAGAGGGGTGACTGTCTTCTGGAACAAAGTACCCAGGCATTTCTCCCCCTCCTTTATAATGCACAGTGTCTGCATTTCAGCTTCCAGATCAATAATCCTGATCCAGAATTCCTCAAGCTGCTTACACTTCCTGCAGACCTATTTGTCATGGATCACCTTGGTGTCCAAAAGCTCCCACATCTCACAGCTGCAACATAACACCTCTCCCACCATTCTAACTTATGTTATTTAATTTACTTTAATTACTTTCTTCCTACATATGCTACAATTTACTGTATTTATTAAATGCTAGTACCACTGACAACTAAGGTTATATGCTTCTTAACTACATGGTACGTCTTCGCGCTCTTTTATCCTGTGTCTCCGCTGCTCTCCTCACGCTCTTTTATCCTGTGTTTCCGCCGTTCTCCTTGCACTGTTTTATCCTGTGTCTCCACAGCTCTCATCACACTCTCTTATCCTGTGTCTCCGCCGCTCTCCTTGTGCTCTTTTACCCTGTGTCTCCGCTGCTCTCCTCACGCTCTTTTATCTTGAATTGAATTCAATCCACGTAATATCAAGCAATGGCTGAGCACAATGGATACAGCAAAGGCTATGGGACCCAACAACATCAGACTGTAGTGGTGAAGACTTCTGTTCTAGAACTAGCCACACTCCTAGCCAAGCTGTTCCTGTACAGCATCTACTGACAATTTGTAAAAGTGCCCAGTTATGTCCTGTCCACAAAAAGCAAGACAAACTTAATTCATTCAATTATCACTCAATCTGTTGATGCTCAATCATCAGCAAAATGATGGAAAGTGTTGTTGGCAGTGCTATCAAGCGCCACTTATACAACAATAGCAATAGCCTGCTCACCAATGCTTACTTTGGATTTCACCAGGACCATTCGGGTACTGACCTCATTACAGCCGTGGTACAAACATAGACAAAAAACTGAATTCTGAGATAAGGTGAGAGTAACTGCTCTTGACATCAAAGCAGCATTTGACCAAGTGTGGGATCAAGAAGCCTTAGTAATACAGAAATCATTGGGAATCGGGGGAAAACTCTCCACTGGCTGGAGTTGTACCTAGCTCAAAGGTTGTGGTTCTTGGAGACCAATCATCTCAACCTCAGGACATCGCTACAGGAATTCCACAGGATAGTATCCTAGACTTAACCATCTTCAGCTGCTTCATCAAAGTTCTTCCCTCTAACATAAGGTCAGAAGTGGGGATGTTCACTGATGATTGCATAGTGTTTGGTCCCATTCAGATCTCAGGTAATGAAGCAGTCTGTGCCAGCATACAGCAACACTTGGGCAACATTCAGGCTTGGACTGGTAAGTGGCAAACATTCATGCCACACAAGTGCCAGACAATGACCTTATCCAACAAGAGAGAATGTGTTATCTGTATATTAATTGTGTTTAATTGTATATAGTGTTACGAAATAGAGATAGTTTAAGTAGGATATATTTGGATTTGTGGGTGTTAGGAATGAGTTTTAGTTTAATGTTTAAGTTTGATTTGTATTTCTGTGTTTATGTGTTAAGAAAGGTCAAATGGAGTTTTAGTTTCACTTTAAAAGCTGCCTGCATTTCTAATGAGAGTTTTACAACTCTAAGCTAAGTTAAACAAACAAAAGTAGAGAAACTGAGCTGTTGCCTAGCAACAGGAGTCCAGAGAGGCAGGACCCTCCCACAGATACACCAAATAAACTAGAAACAGCAGCTTTATTTGGAAGCTGTTTGAGTTCAGCTGGTTTTGAAAGTAGCTGCCAGGAGAGACTGGAGCAAAGGGCACAGATAGCCAATCCTAAGCTAAGGAAAATACCCCAAAATCCAGGGACGTGGAACTGGAGCAAGTCCCAAAAAGACCTTCTAGTCAAAGGGAAAGACGGGAACCTGAAAACGTCCCGTTAAGTAAAGTTAAGAGTGAGGGGCAGAGAGAAAGGCTCCAAGCTTTAGATTTAAAGAGACAAAAACTGCAGAAAGCAGATTTAAAGTGAGAACAGCTTGCAAGAGGCCAGAAGATCCAAAGAGACAACTGAAGGTCTATAGCTCTTTGCTATGGGCATATGAAGCAGTGCTATTCTGTTGAAAGCTGAGTCGGTGAGAGAAAGTGCATGGAAGAAAGTAAGAACGCATGTGGTGACCCAGGGGAGAGGAACATTGGAAGGAGGGCTTGAAACCCTGGAGATGAACCTTATGGAAGGCATCTGAGAGAAAGCATCAGTTTGGGAGTAGATTCCAAAGCAAGTCCTTGGAGAATGGAGTTTGGAAACATCATGTGAAAGATGGAGTTCGGTGAGACTGGTTGGCTCAGTGTGTAACAAGCATCTGCGGGGAGTTGAGGAGAGATCCATAGCATCTGTGTGGCGTGGCATCTGTCACTTGGTGTCAGAGTGTGGTGTGTCTGACCACAGTTCGTAATTGGTTTACGTGGACTGCGTACTTACTGTGAACATTAGAGTATAAGATAGCTTTGTAACTCGTGTTACCCTTAGAAACCTGTATATATCTATAAAGGTATAGTTGTGGGTGAAGAAGTATTGTAATATAGTTCATCTTTTCTTGTTAAATAAATGTTTTATTTTTTTGTTAAAAGTTCATTAGCTGACTCCAATGACCTTGTTCAGTAGCCACTTTCCACGTATCTAAACAAACAAATAAAAGTTAGGATCCATCATGCCGGGTTCCACCCTGGGATCAGGCTTGTCCAGTGGTAACCTCAGCTGGGGATCATAACAATCGTTAGTGGGCATTAACTGGAGATTTACTTTAACCCCTATAAAAATAGACACAGACTAAAACTAATTGTTCAGTTCGGCTGTAACCCCGTAAACGATTATAAAACTGTCCTATCCTTCATCAACTGGCTTTCTGGTATAGAACACTGACCACTCTCCCCTTGACACTCAATGACATTACTCTTGCTGAATCTCTCACCATCAACATCCTGGGGGGTTACCATTCACCAGAAATTTAACTGGACCTGCTACATAAACGTTGTGACTACATTAGTAGGTCAGAGGCGGGTAATTCTGCAGCGAGCAACTCATCTCCTGACTCTCCAAGGCCTGTCAACCATTTACAGACACAAATCAGGAGTGCAATGGAATACTCTCCACTTGTCTGGATGAGAGCAGATCCAACAGCACTCAAGAGGTTGAACACCATCCAGAATAAAACAGCTCACTTGACTGACACATTATCTACTGTCTTAAAACTTCATTCCCTTCACCACCGGCTCAGATCAACAGCAGTTTGTACATCTACAGGATGCACTACAGCAGCTTTCCAAGTTTCCTTTGACAGCACCTTCCAATCCTGCAATCTCAACCACCTAGAAGAAAAAGGGCAGCAAACACATATGAACACCACTCCCTCCATGTTTCCCCGCAAGTCTCACACCATCCTGATTTGGAGTTATATCACCATCCCTTCCCTCTCACTGGGCCAAAATCCTGGAACTCCCACTCTAATAGCACTGCGAGTGTACTTACACCCATGGACCACTGCTATTCAAGAATGCAGTTCACCCACTTAAGAGTAATTAGGGATGGGAAATAAATGCTGGTCTTGCTATCCCATGAACGAAGAAAATAAATGGCTGCTTAGTCTGAATGTTATCACAAATAGTTGGGTTTAGGATGCCACCATGGTGCTAATAGAATCTACTATTACCTGAAAAATCTTCATATCAAGTTGAATCATAGGAACTCACTGTTTGGTTTGTCTGCTTAATTGTTTCCTTACATGCTTCAAAATAATTGTTATTCAAACTAACTGTGCTAATTTTGGCTACATTTTGCTGCAATTCTAAAATATTCTATCCTTGAATAAGTTTGTTCGTTAATTTTAAGAAAGTGGCATGACTGATAATCATCTTCTTGGATGTTAAGCGGAAACAGAGCACACTATCTCAGATTACTTTGCATACCAGATTCAGGTCATCAACCTGAAACGTTAACTTTGTTTCTTTCTTCACAGATGCTGCCAGACCTGCTGAGTATTTCCAGCATTTTCTGTTGTATTTCATATGTCTTTCACACTTGCATTAGGGTGCTGTAGCTATCACAGGATTTAAAACACAGAGAAGAGACCAAAGCCCCAATTTCACAGTGCTATCTCCCATGTCCCAAGAGTGCCTGAAATAGATCCAATCCTGTTGGACAATTTTTCAGGCATCCCTGCTGGCCACATAAAACAGGCTAATAGCATTTGTATTAATTCACAAGATGTGGGTATTGCTGGCAATGCTGGCATTAATTGTCCATTACTAATTGCCCTTTTCTGAGTGGCTTGTTAGGCCATTTCAGAGTCAGGAGATTGGGTTGGTCAGTGGAGGAGATCAAAGACCTTGGTATGGACTCAGAGGAGACCAGAAGGGTCAGTGGTGGAGGAGATTGGAAGCCAAGTAGGGAGAGATCTTGAGCTGCAGAGATGGAATGGGGAGGTAAGGAAGTGAGAGCATGGGGATGATTGGAGAGAATGATTGGAAAGACAAGGAGCAAGTGATAGATTGGTGGAGGAGTGCAGAGGGCGAGGGGTGGGTTGGTGGTTGGGGGGTTAGTGGAAGCAGGCAAATGGAAACGCATATACCTGTTGGATCTAGCAGTCTTTACCTCCATTTAGCTGCCAGATTTCCTCAGGCTCATTTCCCAAGTATTAAATTAAAATAGGGATTAAATCTAAGGCATGCAGCCCCATTATGATATTTAAATGATTGAATCATCTCCTGGGCATGATTTGGTTGCCCTAACCTCGTCCACTCTCTGAGTAAACTGCAAGTGGGTGGGGTTTGAGGTGGATTGGAGTTGGTTTTGAGTTTTTAAATATTTTTACATCCCAGTTGACTCAAACATACCTGTTTTTAGGAAATAAAATTTCCCGATTACTGTTTCTCTTGCCGTAGATGCCACGTGATCTGCTGAGTATTTCCAGCATTTTATGTTTTTATTGAAACATATTATTTGGCTAGAAAGCTATGTGCTGTGGTTGGATGGAAACTTTCTACTGCAGATTAATCCTGCTCTTAGCTAATAAAATTGCCAAAATTTAATAATCTACCTAAATGGAATTAAAGCATTGTTCTAGTCTGATAAAGGTCTGTTGCTAAATGCGAATCATTAATTCAACATGAGCCAGTAAGATTGCCAGCTCTTTGTCATTACAGAATTGCAAAACTAAAGCAGTAATTAAATAAATACTGGATCAAAGGTTAACTAGAGCGTACGGACATAAAGTGTGACATTGAAGCTTGAGTGGTTTGTCAATGTTATTTTGACTCAGAGAAAGTGTCATGTTGATGAATCACAGTTCAATTCATGTTTTCCTCTATATTCTGGAGGTGAGGGAGAGAAGGATTTCTACAATTTTTGCCAATTGTTTTTTTTTTGCTGGTGACATGCTGTGGTGGGTAGGGACTGGGGGCAAATAATCATATCAGATTGAAATTAGGCAGTGAGTACCCTGTGAAAGGATTGCTGGTGGCTGCTGCACAGAAGGCTCAGAATTTTTATTCCAGGGGATTTTGTGGAGCCAGCAGGAGCAGAGCTTGTCTTCCACCTGCTCCCAGGCCTGGCCTGTTGGCCTGCTGAACACAGAACCAAGCTGATTTCCACCACCCCATCCCACCCCCCCCCACATGTGACGAACTGCAGTGGAGCACCCATTTGATGCCTGCAGCTAACTAGCTACATTCAAACTTTACATATCCAAAATACATGCCCAAATTTGCCATGAAACAAACATAGGCGGCATTGTAGATGGAAGCCTAAAATTACAAAGAGATAATAACACATTAAGTGACTGAGCAAAATGATGGCAAATGGATTTCAATATAGGCAAGTGTGAGCTCAACCACTTTGGACCTAAAGAGGATAGAACAGAGTACTTTCAAAACGGCGAAAAGTTAGAAATAACAGAGCTCCAAAAAGACTTGGGGTCCAGGTACATAGATCATTAAAAGTCAGGAAAGGCTAATGGAATGCTGGCCTTGTAGCTAGAGGTCAAAAACAAAAAGAGTTAGAACAAAACTCTGGTTAGACCACACCTGGAGTGCTATGAGCAACTCTGAACAACACACTTTATGACAGATATATTGGCCTTGGAAGGAGTGCAGCTTAGATTTACTAGAATGATATCTAGACTCCAAGGGTTAAATTATGAGGCAAGATTGCACAAACAAGTTTACATTCCTCAGACTTTAGAACATCAGGGGTGATTTGATCAAAGCTTTCAAGACATAAAGGACAATTGATTGGTAGATAGAGGGAAACTATTTCCACTAGAGGACAGAGCTTAAAAATTAGAGCCAGGCCTTTCAGGAGTGAAGTTAGGAAACACTTCTACGAACAAAGGTGATAGAAGTTTGGAACTCTCTTTCAAAAATGGTAGTTAATGCTGGGTCAATTGTTTAAACTTAAGATTGATAGATTTCTGTTAACCAAAGGCATTAAGGGTTATGAGGCAAACGTGGGCAAATGGTGTTAGGTCACATATCAGCAACAATCCCGTTGAATGGCAGAATAGGTTTGAGGAGCTAATGATCTACTACTGTTCCTATGTCCCTAAATGAAGCCACAACCTGAAAATAGTTAGGGCTGCGGGCAGGAATTGGGGTTGCTCTGCTGAATTTGCACTTGATTTGGGTGGAAGACATTTCCCACACCCACTCCCTCACCCACTATTCAATCTGTTAACTATACTGATTCTTGACTAACAAGGGGGTGACAGCTTATTGGGGGCAGGCAGGAATGTGGGGTTGAGGCTACAATCAGATCAGCCATGATCTTACTGAACGGCTGAGCAGGCTTGAGGGGCCGAGTGGCCTACGCCTGCTCCTAATTCGTTTAGTTCATATGTTCTCAATCAGTTCATTGTTAAAAGTAAATCTATTTCTTTGTTAAAACAAATCAGTCAACTTTCTTCCAAAGCAGCCTGCACGTCTGTTGATTCTTTTATTGAAGATTCTCAACAGCAGAGTTTTGAAAATGGGTGAAAGAAATTAATGATCTTTAAGCAGAAACATTTACTATTCACTTTATTTTTATATCACCCAACACAACATAACTGAAAACTTTTATTATGAGCTCTGTCATACTTTCTATCAAATGATATAAGTCCTCATAAGAAGTCATGAACAAACATCTCATGAAAGACCTGACACTGAAAGTCCCTGGTTTTGACCTCCCACAAAGCTCATGGGCACCCCTGCAACACATCCTTGCAAACAATGGATACCTGATGCTCAAATGGAAAATTAAAAGCTCTCCTGTGCAAGATTGTGGTCACCCAGAACAGAAAATGGAACACAAAACAACTCAATGCCTGACTCCTAAATATGAAGCAGGTGTTACAGTGATACACACTACCACTCCTGACATAATATCCTGACTTGACCGCTTTGATGTAAAATTATAGTTGTTGCTCTCCACCCAACCATCTGAAAGAAGAAGTTGTCTTCAAAACCATTGTATTCAGTGAATTCTCAGAGCTCCTTGTTCCATCTTGAGCTTGGGGGTCATGATGGGGTTTCTTTAGGGTTTGACTGTTAACCTAAGAATGCTACCATAGACCATTATTTGTAAAAATCATTCTTGTTTATTTACAGATCTTTGTATATCCTAGTATTCCACACGAGGTTGTACTCTTGCTTCCCATCAGATCTCAGTATTTTAATTATGTGACATTGCATTATAGTTAATCAGTAGTTACATCTGTATCAGGAGCTCCCAACGTTAACCCTTTACTCTACACTCCTAGCCAGTGTTACAGTCCTGTAACGAACTCCAGTCTGTGCTACTTTATATAGAATTGTAAACTAATTTCATAAATCACTGCTTGAAATGGTAAACCAATTTTTAAAAAAAGAGCTGTCTTCAGTTTTTGTTTTCTTGATTATGCAGCAAACTGTTCTATTACCTTTAAAAGAGGTAACATGAAACTTATTAACACTGTATGCATCATTGTTCTGAAACAAAAGCCTAGCTCTCTATTGATAAAAAATTGATACGATACCCATTTTTCCCCATCATCATTGTAGATATTGATTTTGGGAACTTGGTCAATCAGTTGAAAAAAGCGTGCAGCAGCTATCTTAGCTTTTGCATAGTCTGGGGTATATGATGAAGCTCTTCCCAGTGCTGTGCCACTTGTTACTATGGCAGAAATCACTCTGAAATAAAGTAAGATTACTGATTTTAAAACTTTGTGACTTACATATGATACAATATTTTTGTTATATAACAGAGTAATCATACCTGAATACCATGCTGAAGTGAAGGTTTTCAGCAACAACCAAATAACCGCCAAATCTATATGATGCAGCATTGGCCATGAAGATTATAGATTGGGCAAAACCAAAGCATAAGCCATAAACATTGGCTTTTTTAATTGCAGCTCTGTAAGGGGCTTCTAGCTGTGTCTCATACAATTGCACAAACATTTTCTCCTTTGCTAGGCCAGCTATAGTTCGGATGTTACTCAGGGCTTCACTGGAAATCTAAAGAGTAAGAGAATGTTGAATTCAAAGTATGTTTATTGGAATAAGACAAAACTCTGTGTGGCAATGGAGATAATAATCTGAAATATACCTGGCCAGCAACTTCAAGGGCTTGCTTATCCTGATTTGCAAATCCTGTTAACATTTTAGCTTGCAGAGCACCAGACAATGCCAGAAAGGGTAGAAAACAGAGTATAACCAAAGTTAGTTTCCAGCTAAAGTAGAAAGCGATGATCAAAGACACTCCTATATTGGTGAGAGAATTCACTATCATTCCAATCTGAGATCCAGTCGCCTGAGGGAAGATAAACAAAAGAAAATCAGTTATAGAAATTGCACACACTCAACAATAGAAAACCAGTTATAGAAATTGCACCCACTCCAACCACTTCACTCATATAACTGTTGTTCAAACTGAATTTTTTTTTATCATCCTTGATGTAGCATTACCGTATAGCTACATTCTCCAAAGAAAACAGGTTATTGGCATTAAATTGGAATTGGGAGCACCCAGGGTTTGGGCACTGTTGGTGCTATTTGGTGACCAAAATGGTATCTGCAGTGCACGTGCGTACTTTTTGGGTAAGTTGCACCAAATGCTATATTGGTGAAAGTGTCAGCATGGGCACAGTAAATGGCTGCTGGAACTATGCAGAGCAGGAAGATTATGATATCAGTCAGCATGTAATGCTGATTTGACCCCAGTGGTGCCATTTTGGTGTTTAGTGCTCCAGTTAATGCTCTCGGTTAATCTCGCATAGCTGAACATATGTTTAACAGCAGGAAGAACCCTCCACCAGTGCTATTTAAAAGATAGTTGTTGGTTGATTTCTTCTGCCTGTTGCTTTGATTCTAGAGGTATTTTGATATAGCTTTCTATAGCTTAAAGTTGCAAAAGTCTGCAATGACAGGTGCTCAAAGAGTTTCTGTTGACCTCAAGGCTTCTGCACAAACTAGTTGCTCCCATACATGGTGCACTAGTTGGCATTCCCTCTGGAATACAGTATAACAGGGTGAATAAGCAAAGGCCACGCTAGAGCAGGACAAGCTGCTGGAAAAGGGAGGAAGAGGAGGTGGGGAGAAGAACTCTCAGCAGGAGGCCATATCCAATGAGAGTGTTCAAGGCGCAATTCTCTGACTTGAACATCAGCAAGGAACATGTGCGCAATATCTCTGCTTCAACAAGGACGTCCTTATTGAAATCTGCCAGTTGCTGCAAGCACAACTGCAACCTCAGAGCAGAGCAAGGATGACATTGTCAATGATTGTGAAGGTGATGTACATTTATGAGTCTGGAGCTGGAGATATCTGTTACATCCTGCAGTTTGCCATCTACCATTGTGTATGGGAGGTCACCGAGGTTCTCTATTCATTGAGAGCTAACTACATTTCATTCTCTCTTGCCAGAGGTAAGCAGACAGAATGAGCCTGCAGCTTTGCTAGGATTGCAAGCTTCCCATGGTGCAGTGCTGTTGACTGCATTCAAATGGTTTTGTGGGAATTGCACGCCAATTCTGCCCTGCACTTGAACTGTAAAGGATTCTACTCCCTCAATGTGCAACTGGTGTGTAACCATAGGCAGAAAATCATGCAGGTCAAGCCTGGTGTCCTGGAAGCAGTCATGATTACTTTGTTTCATAGCAATCTGCTGTGTTAACTCACTGCATTTGAGTCATCATGATAAACCAAAGGGTGGCTACTGGGTGACAACGGCTATCCACTGATTACTGATGATACCAGTGTGCAGCTCATGCACATGTGTGCAGCATTAATACAATAAAAGTCATGCTGTCACACAAAATGTGTTAGAGCAGATCATTGGCGTACTGAAACAATGCTTCTGCTGCCTGGACCCCACTGGAGGAGCCCTGTAGTACTCAGCAGAGCAGGTGTCAGGATTCATCATGTTCTGCTGAATGATGCACAACCTTGCCATCATGAGGGGACATCCCTTGCCACCAAGTATACCAACTATATAGTATACAGGGCATGTGGAGGAGAAGAATGTGGAGGAAGAGGGGAAGCAGGAGAAGGAGCATGAGGAGAAGAATGAGGTGGCAGCCTACACAACCCCTTTCTGGCCCTGTGGATTGGGAAGAACTTGTCTGAGTGCGATACCAGTAACCACAGCCCCAATTCTCCATTCAACAACAGTCCCAAACCTGACTTTCCTGTCATTGGCCATCACAGCTGACGCAATACAAAAATAAAAGCCAAAATATGCATTTCAAACCAAATTTATAAATGAAATAAGAAGTTGTTGCCAGCAACATGCCACCTCAGGGTCTCGCTGCCCACTGGACTGGGGCCGGTTACCGCTTTCAGTCCCAGAGGAAGAAGTCTGTGAAGAAGAGTCATATGGACTCAAAACGGTAACTCTGTCTTTCGCTCCACAGCTGCTGTCAGACCTGTTGAGTTTTTCCAGCATTTTTTGTTTTTGTTTCAGATTTCCAGCATCCGCAGTATTTTGCTTTTATGCAGTTGATAACTACCTGCATTCTGGGAATGTCCGCTATAGAATTGTGTTGTCTATCATGCTGTTACTGAGGCAAAATGTCTATGATCTTGTACCCTTGCTGAACAATGTATCCATGGACCTTAGACTGAGAGGAATTGCTTTTATATGGTTCTTTAGTTGCCAGAAACCAAAGAAGTTCCAGAGGTCCTTTTACTAATTTGTTTCCCCAAATGTCACCATTCTTCCTGGGGCCACACGGTCTGATGATGGCAGCACTTTTAGTGTTTGTGCTATAACACTAAGGGGGAGCACTTCATGCACATGTGCAGATGTGCAGACCGGGAGTGGTGGCCACTGCTGGAACAGCATCCAATCCCAGCAAAGAAGAGCCAGGAGTTGGATGACAGGCACATTGGGTGGGGTGGGGGTCTCTCAGCTGGGCCAGATGAGGAGGCTCCGGGGGAGGGGGCAGGGACCTCTGATAGGGAAAGAGGGCCCATGAAGGAGGCAGAACCCCTTTCTGAGGTCCAAACAGGTTTACCTGCCAGGCTTCCCACCCATCGCCAACTCCTCCTGCCGGCTGAAAAACTATGGCTGAGTGGGAAGTGACCTTTAATTGTCCATTAATTGGCCACTAAAGGGCCTCAATTGGCACGATAGCAGGCAGGCAGCCTGAGGCCTTGCCTGCCACCCATTAGATCATGTCCAAGTTGAGGGCAGGTGACAGGAAAGGTATCCACAGAATTTTACAGGACTCCCTCACCTGCAAAGCCGCCAGCAGAGGACTGTAAAATTCTGGCTCAAATCTCCTCTTTTTGTACTCTATTCCACAATAACTGAATCCTGTTCCCTTGCTATGTCATATTCTGCCACTAAGAGTAATTTTATGCATCTGCAGTGCCGGGAGATCTTCCTTACTAGCAGCACTGCCAGGAACTAGTAATGCATTGTCCATGACTTTCCAACCATTAAATACATTGGAAATTCATGGGCAGTATCCACATGAATTTTCTAGTTGTGCTGCTGGTGTACAAGGTTTTCCATTGATGGACAGAACTCTCAATTCTCTCCTCTACACAGGTTCCACTGGCAGGAACTAGAAATTATTCAGAGAGGAGATGCAGTAAGTTTAACACAGATCTAAGCAGCATGGACTATTGTGAATAAGAATCTAGATCTTCAAATAATGATATACGTTAATAGATTTTATCTTTAAATTTGGCTTCATTCACCAAACAAAGATTACTTGGTATGTCTATTTTATACAGCCACAGAACTCTACTTTTTGGGAACCAAATGAACTTGCCAAATTTCTTCAGTCTGTTTGGCACCAATGCTGCCCCATGAATCAACAAGAGAGAACAGGGCTGATTTCAGTTTCCTTTGCCATGTATAGCTGCCCAAGAAAGTTGTCAGATCCCTTACTGCTTAGTTTATGCTGATGCTCTCACCCCTCCCAACTTGGATGGTCCTGAAATAGGAAGCCAGAGTGTCTGACTTTCTATAGAGGAGGTCATATATAATATGTAAACCAGGGTCCTATGACCTCAGAGGCCTGCTAATGAAGCTGGGCATCAAGCAGCACTGGCCTCATGCCAGTAAGAATTGATGGACTGTAGGCACACACTGTTCACTGCTCACCTAATCTCAGCCTGTAGTTAAAATCTGCCTGGGCGGTTTCAGCAATTTTTAATTTCAGCACACTTGAAGGGTATTTCATTGATCAACTCAATATTCCACAAAACCACGATATCAGGGGGTAAATTTTGGGCTTCACCAATACTCATTATGAAACTATTCATTTTTTAAAGTGCCATTGATAGAAATTACCATAGCTTACCCCTTGAACCTGTGATGCATCTGTCGCAAGCCGCGTTGTTAATGTCCCAGGGCTGTTCTTGCGATCATCAAACCAGCCAATTTCTTGTCCTAACATTGCTCGGAGACCTAACTTCCGGAGTCGTCGTGTCAACAATTCACCAGATTTGGCAAAAAAGTAGCCCTAGTAGGAAAAAAAAGTGCCTATTTTTGACAACAAGATACAGAATAAAGTGGCAGTGTAGAATATAATTAAAAATAATGGAAAGGCAAAATACTGCAGATGCTAGAAATCTGAAACAAAAACAAAAAATGAAACTCAGCAGGTCTGAAAGCATCTGTGGCATTCCGTAGGGACTGTTCCCTCCGTGACACCCTGGTCCACTCCTCCATCACCCCCAACACCTCAACCCCCTCCCACAGCACCTTCCCATGCAATCGCAGAAGGTGCAACACCTACCCCTTTACTTTCCCCCTCCTCACCATCCAAAGGCCCTGACACTCCTTTCAAGTGAAGCAGTGCTTCACTTACACCTCTTTCAATTTGGTCTAATGCATTCGCTGCTCCCGATGCGGTCTCCTCTACACTGGAGAGACCAAACGTAGACTGGGTGACCGCTTTGAGGAACACCTTTGGTCCGTCCACAAGCATGGCCCAGACCTTCCCGTTGCTTATCATTTCAACACACCATCCTGTTCTCATGCCCATATGTCCATCCTTGGCCTGCTGCAATGTTCCAGTGAAGTTCAACGCAAACTGGAGGAACAGCACCTCATTTTCCGATCAGGCACTTTACAGCCTTCTGGACTTAACATTGAGTTCAACAACTTCAGACCATGAACTGTCTCCTCCATCCCCACCTCCTTTTTGATCGCCCCCTTTTTTCTTATTCATTTTTATTTTTATTTATTTATTATTTTCATTCTTATTACTTTTAAAATTTATTTCCATTTTTATTCATAGTTTTATCCCCAGCTTTTAGCCTTTTCGATCTTTTTTCCCACCAGCATCCCCTCTCCCCATTCCACCCCCATTAGGGTTATCTGCAACTTGTCAGAGTGCTTACCCTGGTCCTGCCATTATCACATTCTGCTTTCCACTCTTAACATCACCATTAGCACCTCCTTTAGCCAGTGCCACCACTATTAACAACCCTTTGACCTTTTGTTTATGACATCTTTCGCAACCTCTCCTTTGCCTCCACCTATCGCTGGCCTTCTATCCAGCTTCATCTGTCCCGCCCCCCTTAAACAGTATATATTTCACCACATTTCTACTGCCCTTTAGCTCCGAAGAAGAGTCATATGGACTTGAAATGTTAATTCTGTCTTTCTCTCCACAGATGCTGTCAGGCCTGCTAAAAATAATGGAAGGTTGGATGGCACAAAGGAAGGCTGTCCCTTCGTATCTGGGGCCTGGGTTTGAGTTGCAAATTACCTGTCCAAAATGTAAAGTCCTAACTAATATTAACTTGGACAGATTACGTTACATTCTTCTGTGAAAATACAAAATTACCTAAAATTCAATGGCCCAAATCTTTTGGTCCCCAGTTGTACGACTGAAGATGTGCGTTGGGACCTTGTGGAAGTCCAGATGCACGGACCTATGTGGGAATTGCCTGAGAAGCTTCAACTGCGATGGGCAATTCCGCTGCTCCCTGGGACGTTCCATAAGTGTTTCCGACTTTGGGTTAGAGTCAGAGACTTCGGACAGTTCCGATTTACTTACCTGAATAGTTACCGAGGAAATGTTAGACAGAAAAAACCTAGTCTGGATTTTACTACACAACTAATTCCTCAGTCAACTTCCCCTCTCCCCACCCACCTGAACGGACTCAATTAACCGCCTGAATCAGCTACCTCCTGACCACCCAACTACACCCCTGAACCAATCCGACTACGCCTCCCGAACTGACCTGACCCGATTACACCCTGTATTGCCCTACTACCTATTAGACCGACCCGACCTGACTGCCCTCCCAACCAGACCTGACCCGACTTATGCCACTGACCGCCTAACTAAACCTGACCCAACTGCCCCTTATCTGACTCCCTCCCGCCACCGCCCACCGCCCCCCCGCCCCCGAGTCCCCTCTCCAGACTTGACCTGACTGCCCCCTGACCCAACCCAACTACCCTCCTAACCTGATCCGACTAACCACCCAACAACCACCTCACCCACCTACCATCTCACTCACCCAACCCATCTACCATCTCACCACCCACCCTCTCACCCACCCTATCACCCCACCCACCTCCCACCTAACCCACCTATCCATTCACTCATTCACCCATCAACTAATGCTCATCCACTAACATCCGTTCACTAACATTCAAACTGGACCTTTAAGCTCATCATATGACATCTAGTGCCATAAAACGGTGGCAGGTCCTGTGTTCCCCAAACTCTACTCCGCTTCAACAGAGTTCCCTGGAGGATGTTGGCACTGTGCATTTCTGGGAAAGCCGGGCCTGGAAGATCCCGGTAGAATTGTGCAGAACCGTACAAGTCAGGGGAATTTTTGATTGCAGTGGAAATCCAATGATCATTGCCACTGCTCAGATGACCTGGCCAGTAGTAACTGGTTGTTTTTCTCAGAGCGGTCAGATGGATGGTGGATATGTCAAACTTTGGAGTTAAGATGTATTGTTGGGGTGGATTAGACAGAACTTGTCCTTGCAGCTAGCCTGTGCTAAACCCGACCTGAGGGTCTTAACTGCAGATAGTCAGGCCCAGATTAATGGGGACAAAAAAAAAAAAATCACCAGGAAAAATCTAGAATCAAAAACAAATATTTTGCTGAAAGAAAACATGTTTATACCTGTAGAAACTGTGTCAGAAATGATATAATTCCAACAATAACAAAAAATAAGCAAATTGAATTGATCTGATTCCTTTTCTCTTCTTCATTTTGCAGAGAAAATATCTGGGGAAATGAAAAAAACAATTATTACCTTTCACCCGGATTATGTTATCCAAATTAAATTAACAGTAAAATGGGAAAAAGAACTTTCTTACCCGAAGAATCTGACTGAACAAAAGTGCGTAGACTGGATTGACTCCACCATTAACAGCAGCACCAAGTGAACCAAGCAACATATACGGCCATTCAGCAACATTGTATTTGAGAATTCTAGTCACTGGTGCAGGCTCAATATTCTCCTCTTCCGCCCCCTCCTTCTCCATTACCTTATTGTAAAATAAATCTCTTTTAGACTATAATTAAATTAGTCCAGATTAAATTTATAGACCATATACTGGATGGTAGCTATTAAGAAAAAAACAATCAAATTTTGTGATTTGATAGAGTAAAGAGAGTACAGTACTGGCAATAAAAAATGTAAATTAGCTGATCATGATTGTGAATTCATTCAAAACTCAGCTGAATGCTGAGATGTCATTGACTCTTGGGTGTCTTTCAATTCTGAGTGAAGGACAGTTGAAGCCAATTAATAAAACTTGATACCTTTTTATTTTTTCTTTAAAGATTTGCATGATTGTCAAACTAATATTTAGACCATGGAGGACCACAGCAACAAAGAGAGATCTAAAAAGATATGAAATTTAATACAAAGGTGTGTGAAATGACTCCTTTTTGGTAAGAAGAGCGCAGAGAGACAATGATGGGTACAATTCTAAAGAGGATGCAGAAGCAGAAGGACCTGTGTGTATATGTGCGCAAATCATCGAAGGTGGCAGTACAGATTGGGAGAGTGGTTAATAAAGCATATGGCACTCAGGAATTTATCAATAGGGGCATAGAGTGCAAAAGCAAGGAAGTTATGTTAAACCTGTATAAAACACTGGTTCGGCCTCAACTGAAATATTGCGTCCAGTTCTGGAACCACACTTTCGGAAGGATGTGAAGGCATTAGAGAGGGTGCAGAAAAGATTCACAAGAATGGTTTCAGGGATGAGAGACTTCAGTTATGCTGAATTCCCCCAGTATCAACACTCTGGGATTATCATTGGCCATAAAAATACTGTGGCTATAAAAGCAGGTCAGAGGCTAGGAATCCTGCAGCGGGTAACTCACCTCCTGACTCTTAAAAGCCATCCACCATCTGCAAGGCACAAGTCAAGATTGTGATGGAATACTCTCCACCTGCCTGGATGAGTCCAGCTCCTACAAAACTCAAGAAGCTGAACCATCCAGGACAAAGCAACTCGCTTGATTGGCACCCCATCCACAAACATTCACTCCCTCCACCACAGACACCCAGTGGCAGCAGTGTATACCACATACAAGATGCACTGCAGCAATTTGTTAAGCATCCTTTGACTGCACCTTCCAAACACACAACCTCTACCAACTAGAAGGGACAAGGACATCAGATGCATGGGAACACCACCACTTGCAAGGTCCCCTCCAAACCACACACCATCCTGATTTGGAACTATACTGCCATTGCTTCACTGTCGCTGGGTCAAAATCCTGGAGCTCTCTTAACAGCACTATTGGTGTCCCTGCACCCCATGGACTGCAGTGGCTGAAGAAGGTGGTTCACCACCACCTTCTTGATGGTAATTAGGGGTGGACAGCAAATGCCACCCTAGTCAGCAACGCCCACATACTGTGAAAGAGCAATGAGAAAATAAAAGTGGCTGTTTCTGGGACCAAAATGCAAAATTTAGAAAAAATCAAATCTTGAATAATGAATGGTCATATTTGATTTATTTAAAATTCAAGACAAATCATTTGGACTGTTACATATGCCTTGCATCCACTGAAACTCAGAGATATTCCTCTCCCTTCATCGCTATAACTTATTCATCAAAGGGTATCCAGCCCAAGATGCAGTCGATAGTAACCTAGAATGGAGGAAATATCCTGTAGAAGCTTGAAGTTTGGGCTTTTTCAGACTATATTATTTTCCAGCTAATCTTGGAACCAGGGAACCTCAGTGATAGTTCCACAAATTAAGTCATTTAAATATTTGATGATATTACTTGTTAACTGTTCATCATCTCATTAAGAAATTCTGCTTAAAGAACTGTAACACCTGAAGGGTTCCACCCATCACTCCTCTATAAGCAACGCCTTGCCCTTTTCTCATCTCAGCCTATTTGCCATTAATTTCCTTTACAAAGTCAAGGCATTGGGTAGATTAAATTAGACTTTGCTGAACTTGTTTTCTAGGCGGAAGAGAAGTCCAAGTTAAGGAGCCAACTTCTCATGCCAATACTGTTTTCTCTCTTCTTTCCCTTCTAACATTATTTTTGCCATTTTAACACTCCACCCTGCTCTCATGCCCACATGTCCATCCTTGGCCTGCTGCAATGTTCCAGTGAAGCTCAACGCAAACTGGAGGAATAGCACCTCATCTTCCGACTAGGCACTTTACAGCCTTCCGGACTGAATATTGAGTTCAACAACTTTAGATCATGAACTCTCTCCTCCATCCCCACCCCCTTTCCGACCCCCCTTTTTTCCAATAATTTATATAGATTTTTCTTTTCCCACCTATTTCCATTATTTTTAAATGTATTTCCATCCATTGTTTTATCTCTACCTTTTAGCCTATTTCGATCCCTTCCCCCCACCCCACCCCTACTGGGGCTAGCTGTACCTTGCTCGTCCTGCTTTCTACCCTTAATGTCACCTATTAGCACATTTCTTAGCTAATATCACCACCATCAACACCTCTTTGTCCTTTTGTCTATGACATCTTTTGGCAATCTCCACCTATCACTGGCCCTCTATCCAGCTCTACTTGTCCCACCCCCCTTAAACCAGCTTATATTTCACCTCTCTTCTTTTTTTCCTTAGTTCTGTTGAAGAGTCATACGGACTCGAAACGTTAACTGTATTCCTCTCCGCAGATGCTGTCAGACCTGCTGAGTTTTTCCAGGTATTTTCATTTTTATTTTAGTTTTTAGTTTGGATTTCCAGCATCCGCAGTTTTTTGCTTTTAACATTATTTCTTCTTCGCTTCCATATTTAGTTTCCTTATCTCCTTCCCTCCACACTCACCTCTTTGCCATGTTTTGTATTTCCTCCCTTTCTATGTACCATGACCCTCCTGAGTATGTCTATGTCCTTTTCCATTTTTGTGTATGTACATCACTAATTTCTTTCCCTTTATTGGTTACCTTCCTTATATAGAAGTAGTATCTTCAACAAGTATTTACAACAGAGTTATTGAGAATAGACCTGTTCTTACATAGGATATACAGCACAGAAACAGGCAAATCTGCCCAACCAGTCCATGCTGGTATTTATGCTCTATTTGATCCTCCTCCCATCCTTCCTCATCTAATTGTAGTAGCATAACCCGTCTATTTTCTTCTCCTTCATGTGCTTGTCTAGCATTCCCGTAAATGCATCTATACTATTCACTTTAATTACCCCCCATGGTAGGGAATTCCACATTCTCACCATTCTCAGGGTAAAGAGGTTTCTTCTGAATTCCCAATTTGATTTCTTGGTGACTATTTTATATTGATGGCCTCTGCTTTTGCATTTTCCCACAAGTGGAAACACCCTTTCTATGTGCACTCTGTCAAAGCTTTTTATAAAAGACCTCTATTAGGTCACTCATCAGCTTTTTCTATTCAAGTGAATGGAGGCCCAGGCTTTTCCACCTTTCTTAATAAGGGTAACCTTGCAGTTCTGGTATCATCCCTGTAAATCTTATCTGCACCCTCTCCAGTGCCTCAATATTCTTTTTTCCTTCTGTGGTAAGAAGAATTGTACACAATACTGCAGGCGCAGTCTAACTAAGATTCAATACCACTACTCTCTGCTTTCTGTCTTGTTGCCAGCATGTTATTTTTTCTGCTATATGTCCCTTGACTTCTCATACCCTGATCTTATTAATTAATTTGTTATATTGTACCTAATCAAGGGCCTTTTGGAAATCAATGTTGATCTACTACATTACCCCAGTCTCCTCTTTACTAATTCTTCAAAGAATTTAATGATGTTGGTCAAACAAGACTTTACCTTTTGAAATTGATGTTGACCATTAATTATAATATGTTTGGGTTCTAGATTTTTCTTGAATTTCTCTTTTAGTATCCTATCCTTTCTCTTCTTTATTGATTCATTCCTTTTCCTATTTTTATTGTTCCTCTCTTTCTCTCCTCTCCCATTTGTTTCTTTCCAACACTTCTTGCTTTTCTCTCTCTCATCTACTTTTCTTTCCCTCGTCCTTTTCTCTTTACTGCTTTCCTCCCTCCCTGTGCTTACATTCTGGTTAGGTGGATGGGAGGAAGAAGGGGAAAGAGACTGTAGGATATGTGGTCATTGAAGACCAGAAGATAATGGGAACAGAAAAGAGGCTGCTAAGGTAGGTTGAAAGCCAACAAGAATTTGTGTTGAGGGAGAATGGACAACATCAAGAAAAGGGCCAAAAACAATACACTACACTACCACAGGCAGTGGGATGGCTCCAGACTGTGCTGCAAACATCTCATTCTTGGAAGCACAGACCAATGCTCCCAATATTTGAGATAGTTGCTAGCTGAACCACTTTGCAGAGATGGTCCTTGCTCATCTCTATTGCTGTCCCGCTTCCCAGTGTTTAAAAACCACAACCCAGGTTATTAATGCTTTTAGAGCTTCAACAATTGGATTTTACCATTGCAAATTCACACTTTAAATTTGGAAAAATTCCCCTCTCTGATTCAGGGAGCTCCTGAAAATTTAGTTAGAGCTTTGCTTATGTTTTTAGTTTTTTCCCCCGAGGATTTAGGGTGTATCTTACTTAACATAACATCTTATTGTTCCTTACGTTTGTTATCAATTCCCAAACCAGTTTTGTTAGATCTAAAATTTTGAGAGATATTCTTATAATGTAAAGAATAAATTTACCTGTCATTGCCTGATAGACTTCCTAGATGAAACACTTTAGAGATTAATTACAAATATGATTGTTCCAGTGGGACTGGAGAGTTTATTGTGCCATGGGAGCAAGATTCTGCTTTGCACTGTTTATTAATGTAACACAAGAGTTCCTGAGATACTCAGTCTGTTATAAAATCCAATACAGCAGAACTGAAAGCAATGCATACTTGTTTTAAAAAAAATTGCATTTCAGTTTTGCAAGTTTGAAGAAAAAAATCATGGAAAATACGTTTTCTCGAAAGATTAAACTGGACAATAAAGAGTATATTATTTTCCTTGTGAATAAGATATAACAGAAAGAAATGGATCAACTTGCTGGATTCTGAGGAAATCACTGTGAACTCTGCTCTCATTCTTCTACCTGAGACACCTGATCATTAATTTTTTGTTCTTCTCAACTTAATATCACAAGTGACTTTTCTTCTGCCCACAATAAAATAAATCTAGTCAGGTAATTGACAATAGATTTTACATTAAATTAATGGAATTTCCAACCTTGTCTTTATCATCAAGATACCCAGAGGAACGACGGACAGTTGAAGCAACATCTCCGGGCACAGACAGATCAGCAAGTAGGTTTGACGTCTGAGATCTAGAACGCTGACGAATTGAGGATCTGCAGATATATAGTGATTTCTAATACAGTTATATTTTCCAATATATATTTTAAAACAACAACAGGTTCAGTTTGTTCAATTGGAAAGTATTAAGGAAGGAAACAGTTTTGTGATTATCATTGTCCTTTTGCATTATTAAAACTTGAAGAATTTAATCAAATTGTTTAATCTAAACAAAGTTAGAGATCAATTAGGTACAATTGTGCGCTGGAATTAAACCAAAACATGCATCTGGATGAAATTATTCTTGATGCACAGGCAGTCTGTAAATGGATGTTACAGGAATGCACTTGCCTTTGTGAAGCTTGGATGCATTAAAATGCTAAAAGTGACGCACAGCTGAGGGGTCATCCCCTAGAATGCTGCTTTACTCACTAAATAGCTATTTATTTCAAAGTAGGCAAAATTCAGACAAAGGCACTCTAGAAGGCTATATATATTGAAGAACTAAATATGCAAGAGCTATCCTATTTGAGAAAGGGCAGAGGTGAAAGTTGGAATGGATCTTAAAGGAGTGGAAATGTTTCGAAGATTGGAAATCACAAACCATTGATGGGCCTCAGCAGAAATTGAGACCTTTTATTAACAAATCATTGGGGTGGAATGGACACATCACTTCAGAGCAATATACCATTATTTCCCATGGCCCACTGCCACCTTTCCCAAGGTGATTCCAAGAAGTGTTGGTAACATAGGACAGAAAGAAGGAAAATCCTTTGGCACCTGGGCCCTGTTCCCATTCTAATATTTGCATGCAGCAGGTGTGAAAAGGACAGGCAGCGGTGGATCTGGTGGGGGCGGGAGAGGAAAAAGTTTAATAAAGCAGAAAATGCTGGATATACTCAGCAGGTCAAGCAGTGAGAGGGACGCAGAGTTAACATTTCATCAAACCGAAACATTAGGCTGGATTGTCATCTTTGAGGTGGGTAGTGGGAGTTGGGAAATTTCCTGGCTTGGCACACCCGTATTGGGAGAAAGTGCCAGCAACGCTGGGATTTTCATTGCGTAGTGTGGGGGTTGGGTAGGGTGTTGGGTGATGTGGGTGTGGGCTGCAGTTGGGCTAAGCAACCCTGGAAAGAGTTCGGCAGTCAGCCACAGGAGCTGCCGGGTGCCATGGCGGGCTGTGGGAAAGGCCCACCTTGGTGCTGTAGGACTTTGTCCCAGTTATTATTAAACAGTGGGACCCTTTAGCCCTCGCCACTCACACCCCCTCACCTCTCCCCCCACACTCCCCATGGCCTAGCCATGTCCCTCCACTCACTCCCCATGGCCCCTCATACCCCTATGCCAAACTATACCCCCACCCCGCTTGGCCCCTATCATGAAATCCATTGATCTTTGTGTCCCTTGGTGCTAAATTAGCTGTCTGTGGAGATTGTAACATTTAAGGTACAGGATATTCAAATGCTTGTTAGATTGGTTCCTGCCTAGTAACAAGGGTAGGACTCTCTGGCAGTGTTTTGATAGGCCACCAGATCAGTTCAAGAATCAGTGAACAACAGTTGTCAGTCAGTCAGTTTTGGGGGAGTCAGCCAGAAGTGTCACAGACACAGAAATAGGAATAGGTCCTGTTAAGTATATTAAAAGAAGGAAGATAAGAAATGGGGTCCAAATTAAAGAAAGAGCTGCAGTTATTGTGGGCTGCTGGGACAGAAGTACCTCTTCGGAGCAGTGGTGTTCTGCTTGGCATAGCCAAAGAGCTGAAATTGTGCTTTTGAGATAGTGTTTGAGTGTATTCAGGAAACTAGGGAAAAGGAATCTTGGAAGGCGAGATTGAAACACTTTGAGGTGAGCCATTGTTAAAGCAATCCTAGTGGGAGTGACTTTTGGAGAGAATTTGGAGAGAAAGTGAGATCTTTGAAGGTGAAGCTGGAAATTCAATGTGAGACAGAGTTTCAAAGAGATTGTTTGACTTGGTGGTGACTGACATCTGGGTGTGTTCTTGAGAAATCCATGGACTCTGTCTTGGTTGCATCCGTCACTTACTCCGAAGTGTGGTGTGTTTAACTACAGTTTATCTGTTAATTCACACATACCTCACACTTACCCTGAATGTTAGTGGATAAGATACATATTGTGAATTGTTTTATCTTTCTGAACTTATAGTTGTTTGGTAGTACAGGGCTTGAGTATTGCTGAAAAAATAGACATGTTGAAGCTTTTTGTCTTGTATTCATCAGGACACTTCACAAGAATACCAATATAAGGGGAAAACAACAATTTATACTGTATGTGAAGACAGTGCTGATTAGTTGGCAAATGGACTCTGATTGGTAGAGGCATTGCCATGGAGAATGCACCACTAATGGTGAATGACAGTTAACTGCCAAGCATTGTTTGAAATTTAAACCATGCATCCTGACCCTGATTGGTCAAGGCATTGCCCTGAGGCATGAGTCATATATCACTTTACTCAAATTCTGCTCAAACCAGTTTTGAATAAGTTTTCCACATACAAAGTGAAGGATTCCTTCATATTTGCGAAGTCCATACAAGACTTGCATATCAATTGCAATGCTGTGTCCATGTGCTCATTAAACATAGCTAGCCTATTCACCAATATTCCACTTATGAATCCATTGATATTTGCGCTGCAGCATTATATCATAGCAATCTAGACCTGCCACCATTGCGTGAATCAGTATTCATTGAACTTATGATCTCAGCAACTCGCACAGCTGAGTTCAGTACTAATGATACTACATATGCCCAAATAAATGGTGTTGCCATGGGATCCCCTCTAGGCCCAGCTCTAGCAAACATCTTTGTTGGATTCCATGAGAAATGTGTTTTTGATGGAATGGCACCTAACCTCGTACCCCTCGCACATTTCTGGTATTTGGATGATGTGCTATATTTAAATCCACAGCACGTAATAATTCCCTTACATGTCTTAATGGGTTCCATCCTACGCTCAAACTCACCTTTGAAATGGAGCAGTCAAATGAACTTCCCTTCCTTAACATACTAGTCGAGAAATCTGCTGGGGGTTCTCTACCACGGTTTACTGCAAGCCTACCTTCACTGATCAATATACGCAATGGGATTCTGACAGTTCCACGCGCTATAAGATTGGTCTTATCAGCAACCCTGTGAAAAGGGCCTGAGCCATTTGCTCACCATGCAAGTTTGATGCTGAAATGGGGCGCATCAAAGGCATCCTGCAGAATAATGGCTACTCTGATCAGATCATTTCGCGCTGTATATCACGCAAACTCATAAACGAGCCTAAGGCCATCACTCTCGACCCTAAAAAATGCCCAGTCTACCTCAGATTACCCGGAAGAGCAAAGTCTCTCAAAAATTTGAACAACAGGTGAAGCTAGCTGCTTCACGCTGCTACTATGCAGTAGCAACATGAGTGATATTTGCCACTAACAGGATGCTGTCATCAAGCCAAAAAGATGTTCTGCCTTTCGCACAAATGAGTAATGTGGCATATGGATTTCAGTGCCAGTGTGATGCTAGGTATGTAGGCCGTACATCCCAAACACTGGCGGATATCATATCACAGTATGCCCCAGCCACTGTCCGCAATGGACAAGACCGTACCCAACCAGCCCATGTTTGCAAAACTCAAAACACAGTGTCCAACTTTCAATATGATTCTGCAATTGGACAACATTTGCTAAATAGCCCTCAGTGTGCTAAGAATTACCCTGACAGCCAATTTAAGATTGTCAGTCAGGCTCACAGTGTGGTACATTTACGTGCACTGGAAGTTACATATATTAATACATAGGGCCTTGTTTTTTGTAGACAGAGAGAACGTACACATAGTGCGCCTGTTTCAGCTAAACAAAGTGAATGACAGTCATTCCTCAGGTCAAAACCTTGACCAATCAGGGTTGAGCTGCCTGGTTTAAA
Organism: Cetorhinus maximus; assembly: GCF_964194155.1. Classification (NCBI taxonomy): domain Eukaryota; kingdom Metazoa; phylum Chordata; class Chondrichthyes; order Lamniformes; family Cetorhinidae; genus Cetorhinus; species Cetorhinus maximus. The sequence continues at coordinate 82,510,241 of NC_135889.1, forward strand.
TTTCAAACAATGCTTGTTAGTTAACTGTCAGTCACCATCAGTGGTGCATTCTCCATGGCAACACTTCTACCAATCAGAGTCCACTTGCCAACCAATCAGCACTGTCTTCACATACAGTATAAATTGCTGTTTTCCCCTTATATTGGTATTCTTGTGACATGTCCTGGTGAGTGCAAGACAAAAACCTTTGACATGTCTATTTTTCAGCAACACTCTTTCTGAGCTTCTACAGTTAAGTTTGTTTTTGTTTGCTCAAAACCTGTGGAATCTTGTGCCTTTATTCCAAAAGCAGGTGTCTTGAATCTCAACTTCTATCTATTTTAAACACAACATTATTGGTCCTAACTGAATCTCCCCGAACGTCCCAGGGTCTGGCCAAGAATCATATCATCGCTCATACCCCCATGCCAAGCTTTCTCCAGCCACACCCCCATGGCCCCTCATACCCTCCATGCCATGATATGGCCCTCACCCACCCCCATGGCCCCTCATATACTTCATGCCAAACTTTAACCCCTCCTTACCCATTCCAATGGACCGTCATACGCCTCCGGCTCATGCCAAGCTATGGCACTTTGTGTTAGAAAAGCCTGTAGTGAAAGTTTTTTTTAAGAAAGTGGAAAATTATGAATGACATTTTTAAACACGTTATTGTCACTTTAGGGTTGATTGGTTCTATACAGTAGGTGAATGGGCATGGAAGTGCCATGGCTTGGCATGGGGATAGGAAGGGTGGGTGTAGGTGGAGGCGTAGCTTGGCATGGAGGGTATGAGGGGCTGTGGGGGTGGTTGGGGGGCATAGCTCAGCATGGAGGGTATGAGAAGCCATGGGGGTCGGTGGGGGGCATAGATTGCCAGGGGGGTCCTGGGTAAGAGCTTTTGAACTTACCTTTTAAGAGTTTTCCATATCTAAACTATGGTTTGCATCACCTCTGAGTCCTTTAAAAGCTGACCTAACCCCATCAAAATTGTGGAGGACTTGAACATGCATTGACCCACAATGGAGCTGACCAGGATAGGAGTGCATGGTGCAGGCTCAAGACTCAAATCAGCCCACACTGTTAAACAGCACTATTAAAAACAGGAAACTCCGGAAACTGGCTCGGGAGTCTCGAAATTGGGTCCCTGCCGCCATTATCACCCCTCCACAGAGTCTTCCAGGCTCATGAAAATCCAGCCCATTAACTCTGTTTTTCTAAAGATGCTATCTCATCTGCTGAGTGTTTCCAGCATTTTTTTTTGTTTTTATTTCAGATTTCTTGCACCTGCAGTATTTTGCATTAGAGGGAAATCTTTGTTGGGACAGTGAAATGGCCGTAGGTCTCAACTACTCAGCTTGTCGTGAAGGATTCTACTGCAGTATATTTTTGCTTCTTACTGTAAACTTGCTCGATAGCTCCCTCTTCTGAAAGACTGTTGGTTTTCAATTGTTGGTTCTTCAATTGGGCGATTTGCTGCCACGAAGAAATGAGTAAACTTAGAAAGTAACCAAAAATATTTCTGTCATTTGTTATAAAATTAATCAACGAGCATTTTGTTTTTAACAGATTAAATAAAGTTATTGCTTCACAAAAAGAGAAGTTAAAGTTTCTTACTTTGCCTTGTTTTATCATTGAGAGCCTTATCTCCCTGGCTTTGCAGGGTTACCAAAGTAAAATAAACCCCTTTTCTTTCAAGTAGTTCTGCATGTTTTCCCCGTTCTACAACTCTTCCATGCTCAAAACCAATGATCACATCAGCATTTCTTACTGTGGATAAACGATGAGCGATAGAGATTGTTGTTCGACCCAACCGAACCTTTGCACAAAAATAATTTCAACATGCTTTCAGAATTTCTGAATTTAGTCTCTTTAAAAATGATAATGACGTATAATTACTTCATTAACCAAACTATATAGGACAACAGATAGCCGGTAAAACAATAATTCAATATAACAAAAAGAATAATAGCAACAACAATAATCCTTTATATAGCGCCTTTAAAGTTGAAAAATATCCAAAGGCGCTTCTCAAAAGGTGAAAAGTTAAAAAGACATCAAGCCAATGAGCGAATAAGGAAGAAGGGTCATCGAAAACTTAGTCAAAGAGACAGACTTACAGGGAGAGCAGGGGTTAGAAAGGCAGACAGGTTTTGGGAGAAAAATCATGGAAGTGGGACCTATAGGCAGATGAAGGCACAACCACGAAAGATAGGATAAAGACAGGGGAGTGTGCTGAGGAGGGATGCAGTAAAGGCCGGCATACAAGACTGGAGAACCCGGGGAGGTTGTAAAGCTGAAGGAAGTTTCAGGGGACATATCTGCCAGTGGTTTTCTGTAACCTTGTAATAAAAGCACACCTTGTCCAGTGCATTTTGAACAATTGCTTCACTCTCGTTGTCTAGTGCTGAAGTTGCCATGTCCAGCAACAGAATTTTGGGGTTTCTCACAAGAGCTCGAGCAATGGCAATACGTTGCTTTTGTCCTCCACTTATTTGACCTCCACCTTTGCCTACAAGAGTATTAAATTTCTGAAAGAAAATGAATATGAATGAGCAAGTAGACCCTACATTTGGAAGAATACAAATATACAAAATATTCAGCAAAAATTAAATTTAAATAAAACAGGTATTTGTTTTCAGAGCATGGCACACCATTCAAATATTCTGTGGCTGCAAAGATATCTTGGCTATTACCAAAAATATATAAACGACCTGATACAAGGAATAATATACTATCCTTAACAAAGTATTTTATGGCATTTAATAAAAAGAGTAATTCACACAGTTTTAAAAGATTGTCAGTATATTTTTCTTTCATTTCTATATTATAGAACAAGTATAGCAGTCTAATAATAGCACTGATTTTCGGGATATTTGCAAAAATAATCTAATGTGTCCCTGTTATGGTGGGGATTAGTATAACATCATATAGGTGCAGTGATAATATCCTGGGGCGGAGTTTTACACCGGTGGGATTTTACGGACTCGCCGCTGTCAATGGTCTTTTGAATGACTCGATGCATTTTACAACCCCGTCCCCGCCACGACAGGGTCATTAAAATTCCACCCCTGCAGATCTAATTTATGAAAGAGCAACACTGAAAGTCTTTCAATGCAAGAAGGACAGTTGTTTGGTGATCCTATTAAATAAAGATTTTATTTCCATGTGCCATTTTTATCTTAGGTTATTATCTTCAGTAGAGCATTTGGATGGAATTTTATGGCCCTGTAGCGCCGGAGGTGGCGTCGTAAAATGCGGCGAGCTGTTCAAAAGTCCATTGATTTCGGCGGGGCAGGGAAATCCCGCTGGCGGGAGGGACCATAAAATTTGATTATTTCAATTTGTACTTGTTCTGTACAATTCTGAACTAAAGAGGTTAATTAAGGTAACATTAATTATATTGCCTGGGAGGCTGTTCCATTGAGCCACTACACTAATTGGATAATACCTACTCTTGCCACATGTGAAGAGTAATTTTTAGATGATACCTCTGGCAGATCCATAATGAAGTTGTATGCATTAGCTTCCTTGGCTGCTCTGACAATCTGATCCTTTGTCAAACCGTCACAACCATAGCGAATATTCTCTTCGATGGTGGTGGCAAACAAGACCGGCTCCTGTTCAACAACTCCAATCAAAGAACGTAGCCATTGGACATTCAGAGAGCGGATATCGTGGCCATCCAGAGTGACCTGCAAGAGCAAGTCAAATTTATAACAACACAATATATATGAGGCATTCTATATTAAACAAGTTAATTTAATATAATCTGTTCATTATTTCAAATATGATCTATAAATGTTAATATTGTTTTTAAGAAATAAATAAAAATATCTACTTTATGGAATATGAGATGATCTAAACTGAATCTCAAACATGAATGCTGTTCTAGATATTCATTTTGCCTAATAGGTGCACAATATACTTTGGCAAGAAAAAATCCAAACTAATTTAAGATCCCTTTTCTCTCCCCACTGGCCAATTAATGGCCAGCCAGCGTGAATCGCGCACTGAAACGCTCAGCGCTGCCTGGGTGGGGAGGGGTGGGGGAGCATGAATGTCAGCGCATGCGCACGGGTACGCTCACAGAATGCACAGAACTGCCTCAGAGAGCTGAAGATTTTCCACATTAAAAGTAAAGTTTTTATAAATGAGAACATGTCCCCTGACTGTGTAATATGAGCAGGGACATGTTGCAAATGAGTTCTGAAAACTTTTATTTTATTTTTAATTAACATTGGAAACCTAATCCTGCCCATGGATGAGGTTTCCTAAAAAATACAAAGCTGCTTGGCCTATTCACCCGCCCGCCAAATGTAAGGTTGGACGAGCAGGGAAAAATTCTATTTAATTAATTGATTAATGGGCTTACAGCCCTCTTAATTGTCGGCGGGCACACTGCCGACTCCGCGCAAGTCCAATGACTGAAATATCTCGTGAGTGCGCGATGACATCGGGATGCTCACCCGACCTCAATGTGTGCTATTTCACGCTCGTGTGTGTCAGGCATGCGCCCTCATGCCAAGGTGAAAATTCAGCCCTAACTGTCTATTGCTTTGTCCAAAGAAATAACTTGCATTTACTGCAGCACCATTTCCATCTTCAGGATATTGCAATGTACTTCATAGCTAATGAATTACTTTTATGGTCACTGTAGTTAATAAGGTAAACAATTTGTGCACAATATGGTCCTACAATGAGATAAATGACCAGCCGCTTTTGTTTTATTTTGGTGCTGTTGGTTCAGAGATGATTGTTGGTCAGGACATTAGGAAACTCTCTGCTCTTTTTTGCAAAAGATATCATGGATTGTTTTACATCTACTTGAGCAGGCAGATATTACACTTAATCATTAGCCTGGAATCTGTGCTCAATTCTGTACAGCTAAGGACACCTACACATCTTTATGAGGCTTTTACTTCTTGACTTCACGGGAAGAATTTTCCCGTTGGTGAGTGAGGGCAGAGCCCGCTCACCGATGTGTAAAATGGCGGGCGGTGACGTCGGATGGGCGTCCCGATGTCACCGATCGTCATTTAGATTTTCAGTTCAGCGGGCGCGCAGCCAACTCGGCTGCCCACCCACCGAACTATCAAAGGCCTATTAAAGCCATTTAAAACCTAATTCATTCAATTCAATGAGCTGCCCATCCAACCTTAAGGTTCACGTTTTTCATGAAACCTCATCCACAGGCGGGATGAGATTTCATGAAGTGTTTTAAAATCTAATAAAAATTTATAACTTTTATTCTTTGACATGTCCCAGCTCATGTGATAGTGTCACATGAGGGGATATGTTTTAAAAGTGTTAAAAACCTTTATTTAAAACTTTAGTACTGAAACAAATCTCCCTGAGGCACAGAGGTGCCTCAGGGAGTTCTCTGCACACGAAAGACCGCCGGGAACCTCTCAGGAAATTCCGCCCCCCCCCACCCCACAGTCTGCATAGGGAGCACTCAGCCTTAATTGGTCGGCCCACGTAAAATGGCAGCGCGTCCCCGATCGGAGGTGCCGATCGAGTTCACGCCTGCACCCACACAACCCCCCCAATGGGGGGAAATTTCTGGCCCACGTTTCAATAAGTGAAAACACCTCAATTGGAAAGGGGAGAGGTTTCTTGTGAGTATTTCTGATCATTTGTAATTGGTGTTCATCCTATTAAAAGTAAGATGAATGCAAATGTGAAATATGCTTTTCACACTGCATTGTTATAAGGTCCAACTACCCTCACTTACCTTGGTTAGCCCAGGAGGTCATTCAACTGTTTTCCAGCACATAGTTGCTATGTAAGATTCACGGATTGGCTAAGCTATCTTCTTGCACTGTGTTTAAGCCAACCTTTCGTTTGGCCTCTTTCCATTGGTACCAAATAACTGCTCCCTTTCTCTTATATGGGCCAATAAAACCTCTTCTGAAGAGTCTAAAAACTCAGAGGCTTTGTGCCTTGCAGCATACCCTCAAGCAGGCCACTTTGATCTCAGTTAGTTGCTATTAGTTCTTATATTGCTTGTCAGGGAGCTTGACCTATGACGACAAACCCAATGCTGGAAAATGTAATGTGGCCACAGTAGATTGACACCTGTGGCTGGAAGCACTGCATTGCCACATCTCCAGTGAGAAATCGGCCAGAGTAAAGTCAAAACCAGGGACTTTAACAACAAATTAATAACCTGAGGTTTTTAAATGCCTACTGAATATTGCAGGTATGAATAGAAAGTGAGAATCTACAGCTGAGAGAGTAATGGTTTATGCTGCAAACTATAATATTCCAAATGACTATGACTGTAAGCTATACGAAAAGTTAATCTATATAATTAAAGGCAGGCAATCATACAAACCCTTAAATATTTATTTATTATTTTTGAAAACAACTTGAAAGCATACCATTCCTTGTTTAGGATCATAGAACCTCTGAATGAGCTGTACTGCTGTGCTTTTACCAGACCCACTTGGTCCAACAAAGGCTGTTGTTTCACTTGCTTTAATCACCATACTGAGCCGGTCAAGAATCTGGTATAAAGGCAAGTTATAAACCACATGAGTAAAGTAAGTTAATCATTTATGTATATACCAGCAAACAGTAGATCTGTAGTGGTGATGTCTTTAAATATTCATTTATTTTTAATTTAGTTAAGGAGCAACACGGTAATTAACACATCCATAATGCTGTGGGAAGGTGCGATCCGAAAGACATTGAATCTTCTGGTTGGCGTGCGGGGGTGGGCCCAACACGCCAATGTGTAAATGATGTGCGATGATATCAGGCGTGCATCCCGATGTCGTTGTGTGTTATTTCGACATTTCGTTCGGCGGGCCCGTGCCAGAGGAGGCTGCGCGCCCGCCGAACTGTCAACGGCCTATTAAGGCCATTAAAAAAGTAATTAAATTTGTTAAGAACGCTGCCCGTCCAACCTTAAGGCTGGCGGGCAGGCGAAGAGCCCAAGCAGCCTTCCCGTTTTTCAGGAAACCTCATCCACGGGCGGGATGAGGTTTCCTGAAGGTTTTATAAAATAATTAAATAAGTTTTCCAGACTTCACAAACATGTCCCAGCTCATGTGACATTGTCACATGAGGGGACATGTTTAAATAAATTTTTACTTTATTTATGAAGAACTTTTATAATCCATTCAATCTCGCTGAGGCAGCTCCATGCCTCAGGGAGATTGTTGCGCTCTTTCGCACAGGCACTGGCTCTCCCTCCTCCCCCCACCCACACAGGTAGCGCTGAGCGCTACCGGCCGCATGTTACGCTGGGCAGGCCTTAATTGGTCTGCCCGCATAAAATGGTGATGCGCAGCTGATCGCGGGCGGCGATCGGCTCCACACCCACCCCCCACCCCCGGTCCTGCCCAGCCCGCCCGCCAAAGGAAATGTTCTCCCCAATGTCTTCCTATATCAGCGGAAGTAAAATCAGAGATGCTGTCCTACACCTCCTGCTGGCTGGTTTGAGAATGCTACTGATGGCAGGGACCTTGTCACTTATCCATGGGTTATTGGCCCATGGAGAATCTTAACGGGAGGTAAATGTAGCATGAATATCAGAGGTAGTAGCCTTGATATTGGAACCAAGACAAGCAAATGGAATTGAGATAACGATCCACCATGATCTAAGTGATTGACAGAACAGGAGTGGTCTACTTCTGTTCCTATGTTCCTGAAAACACAGTGAGCAGCTTAGGCCCCAGAAAACTTCAATGCAGTCTCTGTAAATGTTGCAGTCTTTGTTAGAACACTTGGGGACAGCAGACATTCCCAGCAGCACTTTGAAAAGATCTTTTACTAAAAAAATCGGTCATCACTTTTATAGTGACAGTCAGCTGGTAAAGCAATGGAGATCTTTGCAAGGAAATTTGCACGGAAGTACAACGTCAGACCTGAATGATCATACCTTTTGAATTCAGAGCTCCTCCGAGAGGTCCTCAAACACACTGTGAGGAGTAGAAGACTGCTGTCTTATACCACAGTTTCTAAAATTCTTTTGTGAGGTGTCAGCACTGCTGGTAAGGCCAATATTTGTTGCTCATCCTGAATTTTTTTGTATCTTTATTCTTTCAAGGGATGTGGGTGTCACTGGCAAGGCCAGCAATTGTTGCCCATCCCTAATTGCCCTTGAACTGAATGGCTTGCTAGGCCAGTTCAGAGGGAAGTTAGGAATCAACCACATTGCTGTGGGTTGTTGAAGTCACATATAGGCCAGACCAGGTAAGGTGGCAAATTTGTCCCAATAATGTCCTAAAGGACATTAGTGAATCAGATGGTTTTTTTTTCCAACAATCGATGATAGTTATCATGGTCACCATTACTGAGACTAGCTTTATATTCCAGATTTATTAATTGAATTTAAGTTCCACCAGCTGTCCTGATGTGATCTGAAACCACATTGCCAGAGCATTAGCCTGGGCACTGGATTGCAAGTCCAGTGTCATTATTGCTACGCCACTGTCTCCCCTGAATTGCCTTTGGGAAGGGGTTGGTGAGCCGACTCCTCGGCCTGCTGTAGCCAACCTGGTGTACTCCTACAATGATGTTAGGAAAGGAGTTGCAGAATTTTGACCCAGTGGCATTGAAGGAATGGTGATATAGTTACAACCAAGTGAGGAGGGGTTGAATGGCTCCCCTCTTTGCCTTCTCTTTGTTTCACTGCAACAGGTTTTTTGTGTGAAATGGATATACTTACCAATTTAATGAATACTTAACTGTTTATGCACTGTGATCATAAAAGAACCAATAGGACAGGTTTTCTTGAGTTTAACAAAGAAAGAGGTTAGCTTTATTATACTTAAACAAATATAAGTAAAATAATAAAATTTGCATTGACTTTCTCACACATACACACACACACTCGAGGTTCTCATACACACACAAATACAGATTATAGAGTGGGGCCAATGGTTGGCCAAATTAGAGTCCACAAAAAAAAGTAAGAGTATACAGTCTGTAGCTTGGTGACATGGCTGGCTTTAGTCTGAATTCAATGGTCACGATGCTTCCAGTTTAAAGATGTAGACAACTGTGTTGGTTGTTCTTTGGGAGATAATAGTGCTGGGTTGGATTCTTTTAAGAATTCTCTGGGTGGAATCATCCCAGATTTGCACTAAGTGTGGCAGTGGATGGGTAAAACGACATTTTACCTGCCGGCCGCAATGGCAGATGTTCACGCCATATTGTCCCAAACCCGTCGCATTAATTATGCATTCCCGGGAAACATAATGTTTCCATGGTGGACGGGATCTCATTTGCCCACCACGCCATCACCTCACCGCTTCATCACACCAGGCGCCATATTTAAAGTGTAACCGCACGCTCACCTCTCAGCACTTCCAGCTCACGACTGCTGCACAGAAGATGTGGCCCTGAAAGGCAAGAAGACTGCAGCCCCCAGGTTCAATGGCACATCCCTCGAGTGCCTTTTGGACACAGTGGAGGCCTGCCCTGATGTCCTCTATCCCTGCTCTGGCCGCAGGAGGAGCAGCAACATCACTAGTTGGGCTTGGGAGGTGGTGGCAGTGGTGGTCAGCACCAATGCCCTGCAAAAGAGGATAGCCACCCAGTGCTGCTACAAGATGAATGGTTTCATCCATGCCACCAGGGTAACTCACTCTTCTCATCACTCTCAACTCTCACCCTCACAAATCCACGGGGATCTCACACCTCAAGGGACAACATCACTAACTCTCACGCGCACCCTCACATCTCCATCAGGCTCATACCCTCTTGAGCTCATGTCCTCATCCTGTCCATGGCTCCGCTCACCACACAAACATTCCATGCAGTGCCATCTGTCCTGCTCACACTCTCTCCATCTCTTTCATGCAGGAGAAACTGGCTCACATCAGCAGGAAGAGGTCCCAGACCGGGGGTGGAGTGTCCTACATTAGGCCCCTCACTCACTTTGAGGAGTGTGCCAACGCGTTGGCTGGTGAGGACATGGACTGTGCCTGTGGTGACGGTAAGGTTGGCAGCGAACACCCTCGTGAGGATCCTGCACCACATCATCCCTCTCTCAGTGCAAGTGTGAGTGCTCTGTCTCCTGCTTTTGACTCTGCTGCCATGCACTTCTTATCTCTACTTTGGTTCACAGGGAGCTCTGCTAAGCGACCGACACCCTCAGCTAGCCAGTCCCACGGTAACTGTAGGGCTCCAGCATCTTCTGCTCCTCGGATGTCAGCGACATAAACAAGGCCCTAGCAGTAAATCCTGACTTCTGCACGTCACACTTGTCAAGATGTATCTGCGCCGGCATGCAATCATGCTGACGTAGATGGATGATCCCGGGGGGCGCGTGATGAGTCCAGCGGGGTGGCCTTATAGTGCTATGCAGATGTATTACAATGAAATTCCCGATGTCTGCTGGTGGGGAACGCAGCCCGCCATCGACAGGCTGAACGGATGATTGCAAATTGCCTTCTCACCATATTGTCCACTCACATCACTGAACATGCCCGCGTCAGCAGTCATGGATGATTCCGTCCTCTGTCTGTAGTAGGTGTCTGAATGATCACATTCAGCAGACTTTGAAGCTTACCATGTGGGTTGGAGAAAGCAAAAGGAGGCAGGAGGGGCCCTTAGGTCTTTTTCCTAAGCTGATTGTCCTCAGTTCTGCTGAGGAAACATATGCTTAAAGTATGCAAAGGGTTGGCTTGTCATGTATCCTTCCTTATCCAACTGTGAGGGGGATTCAAAAAAAGACATTGCCCTTGTATTCTAAATGTGACTTGATTGGTTCATGCCTGGAAGCTAACTTAGCTAGGGTTCCATTGTCCAAGCAATTAGTCTTAATGGCCCATCTTCAACAATTGAATACCTTGGGTGATTGCCATAAATGTCTTGCTAATGATCACAATCCCTGAAGATATTGTCTTTGATGGGTTTTGCAGATAGACTGACTCCACTTCAATGAATTGGAATGTGGAACATATAGTAATGCAAATTGGGGTTAGCTATCTTGGGCTGTGAGTTCAATTCACTTTAATCTCAGTAATTTTTAAAAAAGATCTGTTTTTAAAAGTTCAATTCAGGTTTCCAGCCAATGGATTAAAGATCATTCTTTGGCATAAAGCACATCTTCATGACAGTTCCAAGTCAGGATGGTGAGTGCCTTATTCTCCTCGCCTTCATGTACTGCTCTCCCTAGCATGGCAGAGAGTGAATGGAAAATCAAAAGGAATTTCCATACCTTCTTTAAAAGGAAAGAGTGGGGGATTGTTGGAAAATGTAAGATTGGATGAGACTGTAGCACTGTGGGGAGGTGGGGGACGGTGGTGGGGTGGAGTGTAAATCTCAGTGAGCGCAACCCACAAGGGATGGGTTTGAAAAAAATGTTCCATGAAATGAGTAATCATAAAGTTGGAGATCTTCAAGTCTCTTTACCTCCGTAATATCCCCCTGCATCAGTGAGTGGGGTAGCAGCTGCACCTGCCTAATATGGGTCTAACTTTCTCAGAGTGTATAATTGTCCTAAAAGCAGGGGATTCATGCACACTGATGGATACTGTTTCTATGGAAACGTGCGTCCACGGCTTGGACAAATCTACCAAAAAGATTTTTAAAATGTTGACATAATTCCAAATTTAAAAAAAGGGTCAAAAGCAGAACCATGTAACTATAGATTTATTAGCTTAGCCATTAATAATAGGCAAGATACTCAAAGCAGTTCATAAGGATTCTTGTTTCAGATTAATAAATTATGGAGGACTGAGGTTCATGTTTACAAATCATGTAAGAGCAGAACTAGATTGGCTGTTAGGTGATTCTTCTTTTCCCAGAGAAGAGCAGACCTGTGAAACACTGAACACCAATTCACTGTATTCAGAGCTAGAGTTGTTTCTGGCTAAGACAGAGTTCACCTTGTAAAAGAGGTGGGTATCCAAAGATATAATATTCGTGTATGTTATATCAGAGAGTCAAAACAGCACAGAAGGACTTGGACTAGTTTGATTGCCTGTTAAGGCTGCAGAGGAAGTATCCCGGACTCTCTTCTCTAATGCCCTGAGATTTTGTCTGGTTTTTCACCACTCCTAGGAGATCACATGACTCTGGGTGGGGAGTATCTGTATTGTGATACATTTGGCATCACAACAATATGGGGCAGGCTAGATGGGGCTTTTCTAGTCTGTCATTTTCATCTTATCACACAAAACCCATTTTTAGTACATTATTGGCATATAACCAGCAAAATGTGCTAAACATGACTTTTTTTGATCCTTTTAGTGTAATAATGGTGTAATAATGTCATAAATTCTGAAGATAGCACTCAGGACCAACATGCTATAAGTATTTTTTTATTCATTTACAGGATGTGGACTTCACTGGTTAGGCCAGCATTTATCGCCCATCCCTAACTGCCCTTGAGAAGGTGATGGTGAGCTGCCTTCTTGAACCGCTGCAGTCCCGGTGGTGTAGGTACACCCACAGTGCTGTTAGGGAGGGAGTTCCAGGACTCTGACCCAGTGACAGTGAAGGAACGATGATATATTTCCAAGTCAGGATGGAAAGCGACTTAGAAGGGAATTTCAAGGTTGTGGTGTTCTCATGTATCTGCTGCCCTTGTTTTTCTAAATGGTAATGGTCATGGATTTGGAAGGTGCTGCTTAAGGAGTCTTGGTGAGTTTCTGCAGTGCATTTTGTAGATGGTACACGCTGCTGCCACTGTTCGTCAGTGGTGGAGGAAGTGATTGTTTGTGGAAGGGATGCCAATCAAGCGGGCTGCTTTGTCTTGGATGGTGTCGAGTTTCTTGAGTGTTGTTGGAGCTGCACTCATCCAGGCAACTGGAGAGTATTCCATTACACTCCTGACTTGTGTCTTGTAGAAGGTGGACGGGCTTTGGGGAGTCAGGAGATGAGTTACTTGCTGCAGGATCCCTGGTCTCTGACCTGCTCTTGAAGCCACAGTATTTATATGGCTAGTCCAGTTCAGTTTCTGGTCAATGGTTACCCCCAGGATGTTGATAGTGGCGGATTCAGAGATGGTAATGCCATTGAATGTCAAGTGGTGATGGTTAGTCTCTCTCTTGTTGGAGATGGTCATAGCCTGGCACTTGTGTGGTGCAAATGTTACTTGCCATTTGTCAGCCCAAGCCTGGATATTGTTCAGGTCTTGCTGCATTTGGACATGAACTGCTTCAGTACCCGAGGAGTCGTGAATAGTGCTGAATATTGTGCAATGTTTACAGTTTTACTTAATATCACATATATTAAATACTTTGACCCTTTGCATTGACAATTATTTCACTATGGCTCAAAGCATATGTCATCTGTATTGTTTTTTAATGAACAAAAACATGTTTCAGAGAGCATTTGAATACCTTAACTTCTGGCCTGGAGGGATAATTGAAGGTTACATTATGGAATTCAATATCGCCTTTTACTTTATTCAGTTTGTATCCTTCTTCTGACATGCAGTCAATCTCAGGATCCTAAGATGAGTAAGAAGAGTTAATTTATTACCCTAGCTTGCTGAGTTCACACTATTTTAATCTGAATTAAAGACCTGAATAAAAATACTTCAACTCACTTGGTCTATAGTTGCAAATATATTTGTGGCAGCGCCGCGGCCAGAGGCAAATGTCTCCAAACAAGGTGAAGCCTGACCAAGATTGATAGCAGCTACTAGTACTCCCAGGAACACCTAAAATAAAATAAAACATTTACAGCTCAATCTAAATCTAACCTTGGTGCATGAATATTTATGAAATGGGGAAATAATAACTTGTAGTGAAAAATTACTTCCAAATATCTTTTAAATGATGAGACTGCACTAACCCTCATTTTCTGGAGGAGAAGTTTGTGTAGCGCCGGAACCGGCATGAAATGGACACCACAGATAAAATGCGCACCACAGCATGCTGGACTGAGACTCGCTGCAAAGTAAGCCTCAGGCCTCACCTCCACAAAAGGCCGATCAGGCCTTCGGTTGGGGCCTTAAGACAGTTGGTCAGCTCCAATGTTGAACCAGCATGTAGATAACGCTTGGCAGGGGGAAAGGAGGTGAGCAGGGCTGGCAGCATCCTACAATACTTTAGTGGAGCCAAGAGGGACAATCTTTCTGCACCACAGAATAAGGAAGTTACTTTCTGACTTGTGGGGAGCCTCCAGCAGTCTCTTGAAGGAATGTTAGTTAAGCCACTGTAAACCAGAAAAACTGAATGGAGCATAAACAGTGTATGATCCGCCAAGTTGATGTTGAGTTTGGAGAGGGGTCCTAAATGGTGTTTGCACACTGATTTGCATAATCAGTTCCTGGTCAATGGTAGCCCCCAGGATGTTGATAGTGGGGGAATTCAGAGATGGTAATGCCATTGAATGTCAAGTGGTGATGGTTAGACTCTCTCTTGTTGGAGATGGTTATAGCCTGGCACTTGTGTGGTGCAAATGTTACTTGTCACTTGTCAGCCCAAGCCTGGATATTGTTCAGGTCTTGCTGCATTTCGACATGGTCTGCTTCAGTATCCGAGGAGTCATGAATGGTGCTGAACATTGTGCAATGTTTACGGTTTTACTTAATATCACATATATTAATCACTTTGACCCTTTGCATTGGCAATTATTTCACAATGGCTCAGAGCATATGTCACCTGTATTGTTTTTTAATAAACAAAAGCAAAAGGGGTCCTAAATGATGTTAGCATACTAATTTGCATATTCAGGGTGCCTAATGCCTGTTTCAGGCAGGCACCCTGGACACCTGGAAATTGCCAGAATGCTTAGTGGGAGCAGTGTGACAGATTACAGCCTGATATTGGAATAACGCGCTTAAGATTGAATGATTCTTGAGGCAGAAACACTTATGGAGTCAATTACACTACCAGAATATCATGATATGTGTTCTGTATTTATCTAGGTAAATATGAAACAAGGCTTGTTCTAAACTACATATTAAAAGTTATGTATGAAAAGTTAAAGCAACTGATCTGCAGAGCTGATTACACACCTACCAACATATGGAGGAGAATTTTCTCCCCATCGGGTGGGCCGGTTGGGAGTGGGCGGGGGCGGCGCAGAGCCGATCGCCACCCGCAATTGGCCCCGCGCCTCCATTTTTCGTGGGCGGGCCAATTAAGGCCCGCCCAGCGTGAAACGCGGCTCCCGAGGACAGCAGGAGTGGGTGGGCGGCGGCGGGACTGCAATGATCGCCGGGTCCAATGGCGACCCGGCGGCCTGTTTAAAGAGTGCTCAGGCAGCCTTGCAAAGGTTGTCAACCATGGCCAGCAGAAGAGCTCCCCAGAGCGCTGCTGGTGAGCATTCAGGCAGGACGGCAGGTCAGTGGGGCACTGTGCCCCTCACTTCTTGGACGAGTGCCTTCCTGCCCTCCTCAAGGAGGTGGCAGCATGGCCTGAGATCCTCGTTCCAAGGGACGGGAGGAGGAGACACCCCCACATGACCAAACGTGTCTGGGAGGAGGTGTCTGTGAGTTCCAATGACGTGGTGCGGTGCACCTGGGTTCACTGCCACAAGTGTTTCAATGACCTCTTGCACTTGGGAAGAGTGAGTACCGTGTTGGCATGGATCATTTAACACAGCAGTTAGGTTTCCCCCCCTACTCCTCCCCTCTCCCCCTGCCCCCCTCCCCCGCCCCTGTCCCCCCTGCCTCCCCCACCCCCCCTACCCCCTTGCCCCCCCAATGCAGGGGCCAGTGAGGAGGGAGCACCTAGACGTAACACCCAAAAATGTAAACTTAAGGCACCTTAGGCACACCATGGACTTCTCACTGGCGGTTCTATGTTGCCCCGCTATTGGTTGATTATAATTTGATGTGCAGCTCAACACCTTTGAATTAAGTCTCTTTTCTGTTTTATTTGTTACATTTATTAAATGCTTCATTTGTGAACATGTCTCAGGGTGATTCCTTACTTCTGCAGGCGTACTGGTATCCATGATGTTATGAGTGACTTGTTTGTCACTGAGCTTTATTGACAAGGCACGAAGTTAATGTTCCTAACCAGGGAGATGTTGCTCTTAGGTATCAAGTATGGAGCCTGCAGCCCTGGCATGTGTTGGAGGTCCATCTGAGGTGGGATAGCTGAAGGAGCATTAGATTAAAACCTCCCAGGTGTCCCTGCCTCCCTGGAGGTTGCCCAGGGCAGCATCTATCCCCTCAGCGTTCTCCTGTGCATGCTCATCCTCGGACTCACTATTGGACTCATTGTGCGCAGCCGGAGCAACTGCACCTACATCTTCTTCCTCCACTGTGTTCCCCCTTTCCAGTGCCAGATTGTGGAGAGTGCAGCACGCAACCACCATCAACGACACATGATCTGGGGGGTATTGGAGTGCACCCCCTGAATGGTTTAAGCATCGGAAGCGCATCTTGAGAAAACTGATGGTTCTCTCTACCACAGGCCTTGTGGAGGCCTGGCTCCTATTGTACTGCTGCTCAAAGAACAAAGAACAAAGAAAAGTACAGCACAGGAACAGGCCCTTCGGCCCTCCAAGCCTGCGCTGATCATATTGCCTGTCAAACGAAAACATTTTGCACTTCTGGGATCCGTATCCCTCAATTCCCATCTTATTCATGTACTTGTCAAGCTGCCTCTTAAACACCACTATCGTACCTGCTTCCACCACCTCCTCTGGCAGCGAATTCCAGACAGTCACTACCCCCTGCGTAAAAAACTTGCCCCGCACATCTCCTCAAAAGTTTTCTCCTCTCACCTTAAATCTATGTCCCCTAGTAATTGACTCTTCCACCCTGGGAAAAAGCTTCTGACTATCTACTCTGTCCATGCCACTCATAATTTTGTAAACTTCTATCAAGTCGCCCCTCAATCTCCGTCGCTCTAGTGAGAACAATCCGAGTTTCTCCAACCTCTCCTCATAGCTAATAACCTCCAGACCAGGCAGCATCCTGGTTAACCCCCTCTGCACCCTCTCCAACGCCTCCATATCCTTCTGGTAATGTGGCGACCAGAATTGCACACAATATTCCGAGTGTGGCCTAACCAAGGTTCTATACAGCTGCAGCATGACTTCCCAGCTTTTATACTCAATACCCCTGCCAATGAAGGCAAGCATGCCATATGCCTTCCTGACTACCTAATCCACCTGCGTTGCCACTTTCAGTGACCTGTGGACCTGTACACCCAGATCCCTCTGCCTGTTGTTGCACTTAAGGGTTCTGCCATTTACTGTATAATTCCTACCTGTATTAGACCTTCCAAAATGCATTACCTCGTATTTGTCCGGATTAAACTCCATCTGCCATTTCTCCGCCCAAGTCTCCAACCGATCTATATCCTGTTGTATCCTTTGACAATCCTCTTCACTATCTGCAACTCCTCCAACCTTAGTGTCATCTACAAACTTACTAATTAGCCCAGTTACATTTTCCTCCAAATCATTTACGTATACTACAAACAGCAAAGGTCCCAGCACTGATCCCTGTGGAACACCACTAGTCACAGCTCTCCATTCAGAAAAGCACCCTTCCACTGCTACCCTCTGTCTTCTATGACCAAGCCAATTCTGTATCCATTTTGCCAGTTCACCTCTGATCCTGTGCAACTTTACCTTCTGTACCAGTCTGCCATGCGAGACCTTGTCAAAGGCCTTACTGAAATCCATGTAGATAACATCCACTGCCCTTCCATCGTCGATCATCTTTGTCACTTCCCCGAAAAACTCAATCAAGTTAGTGAGACACGACCTCCCCTTCACAAAACCATGCTGCCTCTCACTAATATGCCCATTTGCTTCCAAATGGTAGTAAATCCCGTCACGAAGAATCTTCTCCAATAACTTCCCTACCACAGATGCTCGGCCTCTATTCTTGGATGGCGGAGGGGCATTGAAAGCCATGGGCCACCTTTTGAGGGGATAGCCCTTGTTACCCAGCAGCCATCCATCCAGTCGGGCTGGAGCACTGAAGAGCCTCGACACCTGGGAGTGTCTCAGGATGTAAGCGTCATGGGAGCTGCCTGGATACCTTGCGCAGACCTGCAGAATCTGTATCCTATGATCACACACTATCTGCACGTTCATAGAGTGGGATCTCTTCCTGTTGACAAAGGCACCGGGCTCACCCACTGGCACCTTGATGACCACGTGTGCAGTCGATTGCGCCCTGGACGCAGGGGATCCTAGCAATCGCTGCAAAGCCTCTGGCTTGCTTGGTTTGGCTGTCTTCGTCCCAGCGGTAGTGAATGAAAGTCAATGCACGCCTGAACAGAGTGTCTGTCACCTGCTTGATAGACGTGTGGACAGCTGACTGGGAGACTCTGCAAAGATCACCCATTGACCCCTGGAAAGAGCTGG
Source organism: Cetorhinus maximus (assembly GCF_964194155.1). Lineage (NCBI taxonomy): Eukaryota > Metazoa > Chordata > Chondrichthyes > Lamniformes > Cetorhinidae > Cetorhinus > Cetorhinus maximus. Next base: position 82,528,471 of record NC_135889.1, read on the forward strand.
AGGCATAGAAGTTGATGGTAGCTGTGACCTTCAGTGCCATTAGCATGGGCAGCCCACCCACACAGTTGGCGCAGATCTCAGGGCCTATCATCTGACAAATGGAGGTCACTGTCTCCCTTGAGAGACGGATCCTCATTCAGCATTGCGCCTCAGACATATTGAGGGAGCTGCTTTGCCACCTGTAAACCCTGGCAGCAGGACAGTGGCGTTTTCTGCGGCTCCTTCTGCCTTGCTCTTCCTGTTGGCCCTGTGCCCCTTGTACCTGCAGCTGTCCTCCCAAAGATGGCTTCTCTGGAGGCTGAATATGGACTCCTGGCCTCCTCCCCCTTCTGGCCCTCCCTTCCTCCTCAGATGGGATGCTTCCAGTGAAGAGCACAACTCCCATTCCCAGGCTAAAGGAAGGCTTCCTGAAACCAACAAGGCCCCAAGAATGATGTTTACTTCAGAGTCCTGACCTGAAGCCTGTTATTCCTGTACAAGCAGCTGTGAAGAGATTTGAAGTTGTCCTACTCACACAGGCAAGTAGCAGTAAGTTTACACATTAAATGTCTACCAAAGGCCACTTGTGACCCCACTCACTTCTTTTATCCCACCTGTGGATGAGGTTTTTAAAAATGTGGCCTGCCCGTTGCGCCTTGCAACGATCTGAAGGTTGCACGGGCCCCGAAAAATCGCCATCTATTAGTGGCTCAAGGGCCTTAACTGGACCGTTAATTAATGGCGGGTGTGCATCAGAGATAATCGCGTCCCCACCCACCGAAATATCACGATGGCGCACGGTGACGTCGGGACACATGCCCACCGTCCCCGCTCATCATTTTACGCATCAGCGTGCGGGGCCCATTCCTGCACGCCAACAAGAAAATTCTGCCCATGAATTAGGAGGAGGACTGGCCATTTGGCCCCTCGAGCCTACTCTTACATTCTATAAGACCATGACTGATCCTGTGGGCAACAAAGTATAAATGTACCCTATTTTTCTTTGGTCTAAAATTTTATTTCATTTTCATTACGACTTTATTAAATGTCAATTAATAATTGGGCATTTTTCTTAAACATACCTGTAAAAGACCTCCAGGTGTATATTCGTTCTGCTCTATGACCATCTGAGACCCATACCAAAATGCTAGAGCATAGCAGAAGAAGATGATCATCCACACGTAGCCAGTGAAAAATCCCATTATCATGCCTTTCCTAACACCCCAGCGTTGAGCAAACACCAAGTTTTTGTCATATCTGTATAATAAATATTGAAATATTAATTATTCTGCAGAGTACATGCAAACAATAGCTTGTTCTACCAATGCTTTACATCATTCTTTTGTTAAATATATAAAAAGCTGTGTGGTGCTGGTGAAGTAGGAGAGTGGTTATTTTTTTATATAGCACACTTCATTCATTTCTGATGGATTCATTCTTTCACTAGCATGTTAGTTTATTTTGCAGAACATATTTTAACATTTCCTAATATCCAAAACAGGAATGTTGGAATAAATTCTGGATGGTGAATTTCGGCATCCCTGACCCTTTCTTTTGTTTGTAAGTATAAATCCTGATTTATTATTTGGATTATGGATTTGGACTCTTTAATACAGGCTTCACTGCATGTATCATATAACCTTTTTCTTGTTTATTAATAACTGAAACAATAAGTAAAAGGGCAACCTTATCATGGTAACTAACCTTTCAACCTCTTTTTTCTCACCACTGAATGCAGCCACTGTTCTTATGGAAGAAAGCACTTCATCTGCTACAGCACCAGCTTTAGCATAAGCCTTTAGTCCAAGACCAGTCAGTTTTGAGACAGACTGTAACACAATTATAGTTAACATTATTCCAGAATACCAACTATTTTCTCTATTAAAACATTTAATTGGATCATGTAACTGATTGCAGGTTAAGTTAAATATTCAATAATTTGCATTTTTAAAAATTCATTCACAGGATGTGGGCTTGGCTGGCTGGGCCAGCATTTATTGCCCATCCCTAGTTGCCCTTGAGAAGGTGGTGGTGAGCTGCCTTCTTGAATTGCTGCAGTCCATGTAGTGTAGGTGCACCCACAGTGCTTTTAGGGAGGGGGTTCCAGGATTTTGATCCAGCGACAGTGAAGGAACGGTGATATATTTCCGCAACAGGATGGTGAGTGACTTGGAGGGGAACTTCCAGTTGGTAGTTTTCCCTTCTATCTGCTGCCCTTGCCCTTCTAGATGGTAGCGGTTGTGGGTTTGGAAGATGCTGTCGAAGGAGCCTTGGTGAATTCCTGCAGTGCATCTTGCAGATGGTACACACTGCTGCTAATGTGCATTGGCGGTGGAGGGAGTGAATGTTTGTGGATGTGGTGCCAATCAAGCAGGCTGCTTTGTCCTGGATGGTGTCAAGTTTCTTGAGTATTGTGGGAGCTGCTCTGATCCAGGCAAGTGGGAAGTATTCCATCACACTCCTGACTTATGCCTTGTAGATGCTTTGAGGAGTAAGGAGGCGAGTTACTCACCACAGGATTCCTAGCCTCTGACCTGCTCTTGTAGCCATAGTATTTATATGGCTCGTCCAGTTCAATTTCTGATCAATGGCCCCAGGATGTTGAGAGTGGGTGATTCAGTGATGGTACTGCCATTGAACGTCAAGGGGCGATGGTTGGATTCTCTCTTGTCATTGCCTGACACTTATGTGGCGCACAAGTTACTTGCCACTTGTCAGCCCAAACTGGATATTGTCAAGGTCTTGTTGCATTTGTACATTGACTGCTTCAGTATCTGAGGAGTCACAATTGGTGCTGAACATTGTGCAATCATCAGTGAACATCCCCACTTCTGACCTTATGATGGAAGGAAGGTCATTGATGAAGCAGCTGAAGATGGTTGGGTCTAGAACGCTACCCTGAGGAACTCCTGCAGTGATGTCCTGGAGTTGAGATGACTGACCATCAACAACCACAACCAGCTTCCTTTGTGCTACGTATGACTCCAACCAGCAGGGAGTTTTCCCCTTGATTCTCATTGACTCCAATTTTGCTAGGGCTCCTTGATGCCACATTCGGTCAAATGTGGCCTTGATGTCAAGGGCAGTCACTCTCACCTCACCTTGGGAGTTCAGCTCTTTTGTCCATGTTTGAACCTGTAATGAGGTCAGGAGCTGAGTGCCCCTGGCAGAACCCAAATGGTGCGTCAGTGAGCAGGTTATTGCTAAGCAAGTGCCACTTGATAGCATTGTTAATGACCCCATCCTTTACTGATAATCCAGAGTAGACTGATGGGGTGGTAATTGTCCGGGTTGGATTTGTCCTGCTTTTTGTGTACAGGACATACCTGGGCAATTTTCCACATAGCCGGGTAGATGCAGGTGTTTAGCTGTATTGGAACATGTTGGCTAGGAGTGCGGCAAGTTCTGGAGCACGGCAAGCTCTGGAGCACAAGTCTTCAGTACTATTGTCGGAATATTGTCAGGGCCCATAGCCTTTGCCGTATCCAGTGCCTTCAGCTGTTTCTTGATATCACATGCAGTGAATCAAATTGGCTGAAGACTGGCATGCGTAATGCTGGGGACCTCTGGAGGATGCCAAGATGGATCACCCACTCGGCACTTCTGGCTGAAGATTGTAGCAAATGCTACATATCTTTATCTTTTATCTTTATCTTATCATATGCTTTATCTTTTGCACTGATGTGCTGGGCTCCTCCATCATTGAGGATGGGGATATTTGTGGAGCCTCCTTCTCCAGTGAGTTGTTTAATTGTCCACCACCATTCGCGACTGGATGTGGCAGGACTGCAGAGCTTAGATCTTATCCGTTGGTTGTGGGATTACTTACTGTCTATCACTATGTTGATTGACACACAAGTAGTCCTGTGTTGTAGCTTCACCAGGTTTACACCTCATTTTTAGGTATGCCTGTTGCTGCTCCTGGCATGCTCTCCTGCACTCTTCATTGAACCAGGGTTGATTGTCTGGCTTGATGGTAATGGTAGAGTGGGGGATATGCCGGGCCATGAGGTTACAGATTGTGTTTGAGTACAATTCTGCTGTTGCTGATGGCCCACAGCGCTTCATGGATGCCCAAGTCTTAAGTTGTTCAAAATCTATCCTATTTAGCACAGTGGTGGTGCCACACAACACAATGGAGGGTATCCTCAATGTGAAGGAGGGACTTCGTCTCCACAACGACTGTGCGATGGTCACTCCTACCAATACTGTCATGGATAGATGCATCTGTGGCAGGCAGATTGGTGAGGATAAGGTCAAGTATGTTTTTCCCTCTTGTTCATTTACTCACCGCCTGCCGCAGACCCAGTCTAGCAGCTATGTCATTTAGAACTCGGCCAGTAGTGGTGCTACAGAGCCACTCTTGGTGATAGACATTGAAGTCACCCACCCAGAGTACATTCTGCGCCCTTGCCACCCTCAGTGCTTCCTCCAAGCACTGATTCATCAGCTGAGGGAGGGCGGTATGTGGTAATCAGCAGGAGGTTTCCTTGCCCATGTTTGACATGGTGCCATGAGATTTCATGGGGTGTGGAGTCAATGTTGAGGACTCCCAGGGCAACTCCCTCCCTACTGTATACCACTGTGCCACCACCACTGCTGGTGGGACAGGGTGATGTGGTGTCTGGGACATTATTATGTAAGATATGATTCCATGAGTATGTTGCTTGACTATTCTGTGAGACAGCTCTCCAAATTTTGGCATTAGCCCCCAGATGTTAGCAAGGAGGACTTTGCAGGGTCGACAGGGCCAAGATTGCCGTTGTCGTTTCTGGTGCCTAGTTCAATGTCAGGCGGTCATCCGGTTTCATTCCTTGGTAATGGTTTGACACAACTGAATGGCTTTCAGAGGGCATTTAAGAGTCACCCACATTGCTGTGGGTCTGGAATCACATGCAGACCAGGTAAGGGCGATAGATTTCCTTCCCTAAAGGGGATTAGTGAACTAGATGGGTTTTTACAACAATCGGCAATAATTTCATGGTCATTCCACCATCTGCCGTGGCGGGTTTCAAACCCAGGTCCCCAGAGCACTACCCTGGGTCTCTGGATTATTAGTCTAGCAACAATACCACTACGCCATCACCTCCCCTAGTATAATGGATACTGCATATATATGATATCAAATTGGGCTCTCATGCTGCATCAATTTCATATGAAATGGACTTAAATTCCTAATCCCTTTTGAAGCCTTTTATTAAATATATTTATGTACTATTTTCATATTTTTATTCATTTATTACTGGCAATTATGCAACTGCAAAAAAATCACCTATAGCTTTAGCAAAAGGTATTTTGCAAATTGAACACTTCTTTAAGCAGCTTCAGAAAATGTCCTGAAAAATAAAAATGTATGGACCCTCCATAGAAGCCTTTAGAAAACCATTAGCATTTTCAATGATTTTCAACAAATTCTATTTGCGACTGCAAATGCGATGATTTAAGATAGTGGGGAGGGAGGAACCTGGAAAGTAAAGACCTGTCAAATGAACATCATTGGTAAGGGAGTTACTAGAAACTATTACTGGAGATAGAGTGATCGAGCATTTGAACAAGTATAAACTGAGACAAAAAAACAGAAAATGCTGGATAAACTCAGCAGAGTTGCTGAGCTTTTCCAGCATTTTCTGGTTTTGTTTCAGATTTCCAGCATCCACAGTATTTTGCTTTTATCTCAAGTATAAACTGAGCATGGATTTGTGAAGGATAGGTCATGCCTGACTGATCTAGTTGAAATTTTTGTGGAGGTGTACTGAATGTTTATGGATATAATCTACATGGACTTCCAAAATATATTAGATTAAGTTATTAACAAAAACGAGACTGGTAGTAACCTTAGAACATTGATTGAAAATTGGTTCAGAGATAGAAGACAGAGAACTTGCAGATGACATTAAATTAGGAGCAACAGTAAGTTCTGTAGACAGGAGCATGAAGTTACAAAGGCAAAAAAACAGATTAAATTAGTTGGCAGAACTGTGGCATATATAATTCAATGTGGGGAATAATAAGGTAATCCACTTATCTCCAAGGAAGACAAATTGGAATATTTTCTAAATGGTGAGAGAACAGAGATAGTCAAGGAGCAAAGGCTTTTGGGTGTCCAGGTACATAAATCATGACAAACTAATGGACAGGTGCAAAATCTTACCAGATAAACTTTATCTTTTGCCTTTATCTAAAGGGAACTGGAATACAAAGGGAAGCCATGCTTCAGTTTTACATCGTCTTGGTCAGACCCCATGTGTTGTACCACGTTCAGACTAGTACCACAATTCAAGTAGACATTGGCCTGGTGGGGAGGGGGGTGTTGGGGTGGGTATAGCACAGATTCACCAGAATCAAACCAGAGCTAAATAGGTTAAATTATGAGGACAGAGTGTATAAACTTTAGTTGAGCTCCCTTGTGTTTGGAATGTTATCAGACGATTTAATTGAGGTGTTTAAAATAATAAAAGAATTTGAAAAGTAGATACACCTATTTCCTCTAGAGGAGGAATCCAGAACAGGTGGATAAAATCTTAAAATTACAGCTAGGATATTCTAGTTCTTGAAGTCAGGGAGCAATTTTTTTCCTCACACAGGGTAGTAGAAAAATGAAACACTTTCTTGCAAAAGGCAATTGAAATTTTCAAGATTGACGTTGACAGATTCTTATTGAGTAAGGATATCAAAGGCAGATGAACCATGATCTAATTAAATGATCTAACAGGCTCAAGGGGCTCAAAGCCTACCTTTCTCATTAATTATCAAGATAATTTTCAGTGTAACTTGTACGCGCAGGAATCTAAAGCCAGCCTCCGACCAAGCAAAGGTATAAGATTCAAGTGTGTGAGGAACATGCCCTCTATTTTAGAACTTGCTATCTGAGAGTTGCGCGAGATCTCTGTTGTTAGAAAGATGTTGTGGAGTGTGTGAGATCAGAGTGATTATATGCAGTATTATGCCCTAAGTATTCAGGTATATGTTTTACGGTCAGTGCCTTTAGCCTGTACTTTGGATGTCTTGGTGTGATTTGATGCAGCTAAAAGGTGCCTATCTGAATGCCAGGATCCTGAACAAAGTGGTCTGGTTGGTATTAAGTAGTATACATTTTAGGTGGACTACGGAATTGTTCAGTCCCATTGGCATTGGGTGTCATAGTGTCATGGTGGGTGGGGGCGGGGGTGGGGTGTGGAACAATATGGTGAGAAGGCCAAAAATCGGTTTTACGCCATTGTGAAACCAGTTTGCGAATGTCCATTCCACCCATCAATGATGGGCCGCGTTACCCACAACCGCACGTCGGGAACCTAATTTCAATGCTTTAGCCCTGCTTACTGAAATTACCTCCCCATGTCAAATTTACTGCCCACGTCTGTGCGATTTCAGAACGGCGTGCTTCACGACTGCCTTTAAAAGGCGCGCACCTGGTGACCTGAACAATCGAGGGGAGCTCGGAGGTGTGTGCACACAAGCTTGTGCAGCACTTGTGGACATGGCCTGTAGGAAATCAAGGAAGATGCGTCACGCATTTAATGGGGCCGGGCACAGGCAAGTCGCTTTCTGCCGGTTGGCTTTCAGTGTGGTATGGGGGCAAGGGCTCCAGTGCGGGTCAGGCCAGTGGGGTGGGGGCAAGACATCATAGACTAAAGGAATTACATCAGCACGTGCTGGGGGGTTGGGGGACAAGGCAGCGCAGAGTGAAGAAAGTATACAAGCACATGCAGGGGGGTGGGGGTGGGTGATGTGAGGGAAGCGGCCATACACTTGGAGAAGCTCGTCAAAAGTGAGCATTCTTCCGCAGCTGAGACCGTTCAGCTGCAGCTCCATTGACTTGCTTGGAATCAGGCCTCTGAAGTTTTTCTGCCCACTCAAGCAGCTCCAAATGCTCCAGAGCTTTTAACCTCTCGGGCACAGATTACAAATTAATGAGCGTTTTAGTGGGGAGCAGAACAATTGGACAACTAGGCAAGTTGTAGAATCCTATTACAAAAGGTGGCCATGGAGCAGTCACTGGTGGAAGTGCTCAATGCCCCTTGCAATGTCTTTATTAAGGTTTGGACCAGTATCTATTATGGTTCAAGCTAACAGCGCAGCCTTGCAGTGCGGTTAGGAGAATGCCTGCACCTGAGCTGAGAGCACAGCATGCAGGCCAGTGGTCGAAGCTGCCACCAATCGGTCAAGTGGAGGGGGATGGAGGTAGGTGGGGTTTCAGCCAATCAGCCAACTGGCCATCCAAATGGTGGCCAGCACTCTCCTGCATGCATGAAGGAGCCTTCAGATTTAACCAAGAGAGGTTCTTAGGACACATTTGCTAACCCATGCGACTCTGTCTTTGATCCTGCAGGAGGAGAACATCAGGACCATGGAGCCTGGTGATTTAGCAGTATGCCTCATGGCTTAGAGAGCAGAGAACAAGAGGAAGCGTGTGACAGAGGTGACTGGCTCAGCAAAGGGAGGAGCACTTCCCTCAAGATGCCTGCTTCACACTCAGCTGAAGATCCACAGCGAGCCAGAGTCTACAGATGGCGCTTGCCACATCTGCAGGTGACAGAACCAGTGTTGCTGAAGGCTTTGCTTGTCTAGGGACTGGTTGGTCACATATGCCACCTACTGCAGGATTTGGCACCACGGAGACATGCAGGGCATCCACTGCCAGTGGCTGTGAAAGTGACTGCAGTGCTCAAGTTTTACGCCAGTGGCTCCTTCCAGAACTCCACAGGTGACCTGTGAGGGATCTCACAAGCCTCCATGCACAAGTGTATCCAGGACGTCATGGACATCATCTTCGCAAAAGCACAGAACCTTGTGCATTTTGCCTGGGATCAGGAAAGCCAGGAAGCAAGAGCACTGGGATCTGCACAGAGCTCTGGTTTTCCACAGGTGTAGGGTGCCATTGACTGCACTCATATGACGCTTAGATCTCCCAGGCAACAAATAGTCAACTACGTCAACTGCAAGGGCTTCCACTCACAATGTTCAGTTGGTGCATTCTGAAGGCCTGCGCATGATTCCCAGGGAACATCCATGACTCCCACATCCTTAACAGGTCTCAGATCCCTGACATCTTCCAGGGTCCGGAGAGACTGCAGGGTTGGCTCCTCGGGGACAAGGGCTACCCACAGAGGACATGGCTGATGATGCCCATGTGATGGCCTCAGGTTGCAGTAGAGTGACGGTGTAACGAGGCACATGCTGCAACCCGGTCTTTGGTGAAGCAAGTGATAGGCATTTTGAAAATGAGTTTCTGGTGCCTCAACAGGGCTGTGAAGCACTGCAATACAGTCCCCAGAGGGTGTCGCGCATCGTCGTCACTTGCTGCACGCTCCACAACCTGTCGCTGCAAAGGGGAAAGGACCTGACTGAAGGGGAAATCAAAGAGCTGCACATCTCCTTGAATGAGGAGGACGTCAGAGGGGATGACGGTGATGAGGTGCTTGAAAGCAGGGATGCTGGCAATGAGGCCATCGCACTGGCCAGATGAGGCAGGCAGGCTCAGGAGGCCCTGATAGTTGCAAGATTTGTGGAGGATGATGACTAAGTGCATTGAGGACAGTCCTGACATCCTCACCTTGCATCTGTGAACTTTTGACTCCTGTGTGTCTGACGGCAGCGCACATACCTCCAGCGCTCAAGCTCATGTCATGGAGACACAACGGAGGCCCTAATAGTCGCTAGATTCCAGGAGAATGATGATGATATGCAGTGAGGATGCTCCATACGTTTTTACGTTACCTCTGTGAATGTCTGATTCCTGTCTGGCTGAGGGCAGCTCACTTGCGCTCTGAGATCAGGATCATATCATGGAGATGAAGCCGTGAAACTTTAAAAGCACCTGATCTTTTATCAGCTTTCAGCTCCTGCCCCCTTCAGGAGCACAACGTCACCGGTCACAGATGCTGTCGAGATGGGGACCAGCCCCACCTCAAAGGTGCTGAGAGCAGAGAGAGAGAGAATGACGGAACTCTGTGATGCCTGCCCTCAGCATCCTGGCAGCAATGACCAGCACCATCGAGGTGCAGGCATCACTAATATGTCCAGTGGGTGTGAATCCGAACCATCACTTTGGTCTAAAAACAGAAAATGCTGGAAAAACTCTGCAGGCCTGGCATCATCTGTGGAGAGAAACAGGGTTAACGTTTCAAGTCTGTATGACTCTTCTTCCGAGCCTAAGAAAAATAGAAATGTGATGGATTTTATACTATTTAAGATGGGGCGGGACAGATGGAACAAAATAGGTCACGGATAGGCGGGAGCTCAGGAGAAATTTGACAAAGATGTCATGGACACAGGACAAAGGGAGTATTCATGGTGCTGTTAAAATCTAAAGAAGGTGCTGATAGTGGCTTAAAGATAAGATAGCAGAATGTACTAATAGAAGAACAAGGGTCAGTGCTGTGAAAGCAAAACATAGGCCTGAATTTTACCCTTGGCGGGTGCGTTCGATTGGCAGGCCCGTGACTGGTTGGGAAAGGGGCTGCTGCCCGCGATCAGCCCCTGACTGTGATTTCACACTGGCCAATTAAGGCACGCCCAGCGTGAAACGTGTCTTCCCAATGGTCGGGAAGGACCGGGCTGGGGTCATTGGGTCAAAAGCAACCCAGCGGGCGGTTTAAAAATGGCTCAGGCAGCTCCTTGAAGGCTGCCAGGAACAACATATTTTCAGCGTGCAGAAGATTTATGGCCTCAAGTGCAGCTGGAGATGCCAGGCGGGAGGGCATGTCAGGTGGGCACTCAGCTCCCCGGTTTTCGGGCGAGTGCCTTGAGATCCTCCTGGGGGAGGTGGCTGCCAGGAGGGACACCCTCGTCTCCAGAGATGGAAGGAGGAGGCAACTGCACCTGACAAAAAGAGCTTGGGAGGAAGATGCAGCCCCGGTCAGCAGCCATGATGTTCTGCAGCGAATGTGGGTGCAGTACCGCAAAAGGTTTAACGACCTGCTGCGCTCAGCGAGTGCGAGTACTGTGTTGGCATAGCTCAGTGTGTTGAAGTGTTAAGGTCTGGTCATCCTCCCGTGGAGCTCAGGGGTGTTAGGGTCTGAGTGCCAACTGTCAATGACACTGGAGCTGGCCAAGGGGGTGAGCCCTGGCTGCTTGGACCGAGTGCCTTGTGGCTCAAGGGCTACGACTTGGATGTGCCCTGTGAGGTGTTCCTCAGGTGGGGTTGGCCAGGCTGCAATGGCACTGCCGGTAGATAGTGGACTAATCAATGTTCCTCTGTCCTTTCAGGAGAAGATGAACCATATCAACATTGAGAGGTTGCAGACAGGCAGAGGCCCCTCAAACCTCCTAATCCTTACAAGATTTGAGCGGAACACCTTGGAGCTAGAGAGGCGCCACGCACCTCGCTCAGCTGATCGCAGAGAGACTGGGGTGTCAGACGAAGGTAAGGTTCAGTGCACAGAGTTGAGAGTATCGGATGGTGCACGCATTCTTGTGTAGTCTCTTCATTGATGGAAGGCTCAAAACTGCAGTCCCCATTGATATGTGAAAGACAATGGCACCATGATGCAGATCTCCATTGTCTCACCAGGTTGCCTGGCATGCACAGTGACAGTGTGATGACTTAAACTAATGACATGTTGTTGTTCTCACTTAGATTCCCCAGCACGCACCCAATTGCAGGACCCCGAGGAGCCACCCCTGATGGTAGATGACCACCGGGCTTCAGCTGCACCTGCGTCAACACCCGCTCTCAGAACCAGACACCAATACCTCGATGGGCATTAGATCTTCAGCTAGAATGCTGGAGGACAGCGGTGAGGGCACTTCACACTTGTTTGAGGAGCAGGCGGAGGAAGAAAGTGCCCAGGGTGCTTTCAGTTGGAGGACTGCTGGGGACTAGGATGACGCTGAGTCGAAGGCAGATGATGAGACCCTGGTTTGGTCTATTAGGTGGCAGATGCTGGATGTCCAGCGGGAGGATCTGGCAGAAATCCATGAGGGTCTGCGTGCCATGATCTCTGTTGTGGAAGAGTCCATGCGGAGCATAAGCGCTGTGTTGACCCTCATGGCCGAGTGCACTGCCTCCTCCGGTGAGAGAGTGGTGACTCTCATGGAGAGACATATCCAGGGAGAGAATCAGAGGTTCCTGGGGTTGTGCTCAGACCTGCAAGCCCTCACACAGGCAATGACCTCAGGTAGTCAGTGTCAGTGTGGGAGATGGATGAGGCACCCAGTATCCCAGCTAGGTGACCGTCCATCAATGGTGAGCCAGAGAGATCCAAAGCGACCTCACGTCAGCGCATGAGCTGCCTGTCGTCTCTGCGGGCTCCTCTCAGGGTGCACTGGATGAAAACAGCAGCTCCTCCACCCCTCTGCCAGTGACTGTGGCACCTGATGAGGCTGCAATGACTGGGGAGATGTCAGCCGTGGCACTGGCCACTCCCTCCCAGGTGGAGCCAGCACAGGCTCCACTGGCCAAAGGATGAACGCCAAGGTCATCAAGGCCAACAAGACACCAGAGTTAGCAGGCTGGCTCCAATGCTGCTGCCAGTGAGGGGGTGGCACCAAGACGTAGCACTTGTAAACCTAAGTTTAAAGCACCATGAGCACAAGTGGTGCTGTTCACGGGTGATCTTCTGTTCTGTAATGTTTTGTTTATGTTTACTGGTCTGGGAATGAAGACCAGCGATGGTTATGTTCATTTGTTTGGATTGTGAAAATGACATAAATTTTGTTTTTGTCATAATGGCCTGAGTATGCCTCATCTTTTTGGGGGGCAGGGTACGCCAGTATGTTATGCTGGACGTGAGCGACTCTAAACGTTATTGCACAGGCACTGAGTGGACTTTGTGTTCAAATGAAAGGGTCATTTCAGACATCCAGGATGGAGACAGCAGCCCTGGCATGAGGTCAAAGCATATCTTCAGCAGATAAAAGCAAAATACTGCAGATGCTGGAAATCTGAAACAAAAATAAAAATTGCTGGAAAAACTTAGCAGGTCTGACAGCATCGGTGGAGAGGAAGACAGAGTTAATGTTTCGAGTCAAAACGTTAACTCTGTCTTCCTTTCCACAGATGCTGTCAGGCCTGCTGAGTTTTTCCAGCAATTTTTGTTTCGTATCTTCGGCAGCCTAGCTGAAGGAACATTGGATCAAGGTGTCCCTGGTGTCCTTGTCTCCCTGAAGGTTACAGAGGTCTGCCTCCACACCCTCAGCATTCTCTTCACTGTGGTCCTCTTCTGACTCACCACTGGATTAATCTTCTGTGGCCTGTGGGGCTGCGTCAAGATCCTCTTCCTCCAGTGGGTCCCCCCTTGCCAGTGCCAGATTGTGGAGAGTGCAGCATATGACCACTATCATTGACAGCCGCTCTGGGGGGTACTGTAGTGCTCCCCCTGAAAGGTCCAGGCATTGGAAGCTTGTTTTCAGAAGACCTATGGTCCTCTCTATCATCGCGCTTGTGGAAGCATGACTCCTATTACAACGCTGCTCTGCCTCTGTTCTTGGGTGACGGAGAGGTGTCATAAGCCACTTTTTCAAAGGATAGCCCTTGTCACCCAGCAGCCATCCATCCAGTAGGGCTGAAGCACTGAATAGCCTCGGCATCTGGGAGTGTCTCAGGATATAAGCGTCATGGGAGCTGCAAGGGTACTTTGCACAGACTTGCAGAATCTGAGTCCTGTGGCCACACACCATCTGGACATTCATGGAGTGGAAGCCCTTCCTGTTGATGAAGGCACCCAACTGACCTGCTGGCACCTTGATGGCCACATGTGCGCAGTCTATTGCACCCTGGATGTGGGACAACCCAGCAATTGCTGCAAAGCCTCTGGCTCGCTCAGCCTGGCTGGCCTCGTCCGAATGGGGATAAATAAATGTCATTACCTGTCTGAACAGAGCTTCTGTCACCTGCTTGATGCAACTGTGGACAGCTGATTAGACACTCCACAAAGATCCCCCACTGACACCAGGAAAGAGCAAGAGGTATAGAAGTTGAGGGCCACTGTGAGCTTCAGAACCACTGGCATGGGGTGTCTACCCACACAGTTGGAGGTGATCTCAGGCCCGATCATCTGAGAAATGGAGGTCACAGTCTCTCTGGAGTACCCCCTTCGGCATTGCACCTCAGACATATTGAGGTAGCTGCATCACCGCCTGTGACCCCTGCCACAGGGTAGTGGCATCTTCTGCAGCCCCCTTCAACCTTGGGCTACATCCTGGCCCTGCGCCCCTTGTGCCTGCGCCTCTCCTCCCATAGGTCGCTCCCCTGGAGGCTGCATTGGGTCACCTGGCCTCCACTGCCTTCTGCCCCTCTCTTCCTCCTCAGAGGAGGTGGCCCCAGAGGAGAGCACAATCCCCATTATCAAGGTAACAAAAGGCTGTCTGATACCTGGAAGGGTCCACACAGTCAAAATCCTCCAGGGACCTTGGAGGCACCAATGAGACCCGAAACGAAGCCTATAAATGTTAAGAATGAAGCTCAGAACAGAGATGAAGCTGTCAAGTTCAAATAAGCAAACTCTCCTAAACTTTTCACTACTCACAATGGCAATGCTGCTGACCCTTTTTTCCTGCCCTTGGATTAGTTATTACAAAACGTGGGCTGCCTACCTTCACATTTTGCCTGTGCGATGAGTGCGAAATTGTAAGGGCAATGTAAAATCTGGTTCACTTGGGTTTTTAATGGCCTTAAGTGGCCTTTTAATTGATGGCAGGCATGGCTCCGACACCCATGCGCTCATCGACCTTAAGATTATGCATGCATGGATGATGTCGGGACACTCATCCGATGTCTACTCTCGCCATTTTTCACCCAATTGGGTTGGGCATGTGCCCACCTGTGAGGTGTAAAATTCTGCCCATAAAAACAAGTGACAGATGGCCCTGTTGGTGGAGGGGTGGATTGGTGGGGGGGACGGTTGGGGAAGAAGGATTAAAAACTGAATTCAAAAAAAAAAATTGGATTAAAAAAGGCTAGAAATGGAGGAGAGAGCTCATGGTCTGAAGTTGTTGAACTCAATGTTAAGTCCGGAAGGCTGCAAAGTGCCTAGTCGGAAAATGAGGGGCTGTTCCTCCAGTTTGTGTTGAGCTTCACTGAAACATTGCAGCAGGCCAAGGACGGACATGTGGGCATGAGAGCAGGATGGTGTGTTGAAATGGCAAGTGACAGGAAGGTCTGGGTCATGCTTGCGGACAGACTGAAGGTGTTCCGTAAAGCAGTCACCCAGTCTCCCCAGTGTAGAGGAGACCACATTGGGAGCAGTGAATGCAGTAGACCAAATTGAAGGAGGTGCAAGTGAAGTGCTGCTTCAGCTGAAAGGAGTGTTTGGGCCCTTGGACAGTGAGGAGGGAGGAGGTAAAGGAGCAGATGTTGCACCTTCTGCGGTTGCATGGGAAGGTACCGTAGGAAGGCATTGAGGAGTTGGGGGTGATGGAGGAGTGGACCAGGGTATCACGGATGGAATGGTGCCTACAGAATGCTGACGGGGCTGTGAGGGGAAAATGTGTTTGGTGGTGGCATCATGCTAGAGTTGGTGAAAATGGCAGAGGATGATCCTTAGAATGCGGACGCTGGTGGGGTGAAAGGTGAGGACAAGGGGGACCCTCTCATGGTTCTGGGAGGGAGGGGAAGCGTAAAGACAGAGGTGCGGGAGATGGGTCAGACATGGTTGAGGGCCCTGTCAACCACAGTGGGGGAACCCTCGATTAGGGAAAAAGGAAGACATGTCAGAAGCGCCGTTTTGGAAGGCAGCATCATCAGAAATGATGCAATGGAGGCAGAGGAACTGAGGGAGTGGGATGGAGTCCTTACAGGAAGCAGTATGTGAGGAGCTGCAATAGATTTTAGCTGTGGAGTCGATGGGCTTGTAATGAATATTGGCAGACAGGCTATTAGAAATAGAGACAGAGAGGTCAGGGAAGGGAAGGGAAGTGTCGGAGATGGATCACTTTGGTCTGAAGGTTACACACTGCACAGGGAAGAGGCCCTGGAATGAGACACCTGTCCTTTTCCTGTGCAGGAACTGAGGTTTCACATTTGAGTGACACGAACACTGCTGATCATGATAAGGAGCCATAGGCAAGGAGGCATTCTTGGGAGTTTATTTACAATAGTGAACATTATGTACAAGTGATCAACACCCGTGCCCAGGCTGTGTAACTACATCTTCTTAACCTTCCTAACCCTGTCTTGGTGCTCTCCCGACATCCACAGCAGAAGTGGAGGCAGCCTGCTGACTTTGGCATGCGTCCTCTGGAGAGCTGAGACCTGGAGGGCCCCGACCTGCTTTGGGTATCCTGCTGGGGACCAGCTGCACCCTCCTCGGCCTATTAAGCTGGAGCTGCTGGGGTCACAGGAAGAGGGGATTTGGATCGGCTGGACATTCCCGGAGTCACCTGGGTGGGTGGCCTTGGGGTGTCGAGCTGCTGTCCTCCTTACTATGGGTTCCCGAGAGCACCTGGCTGAGCCCTTGAAGAGAAAAGGAAGCTGGAGTGAGATCAAGCTGCCCCACAACTGTCTCGCGTTGACACTGTTGGAGGCCAAATATGGCGTCAGTGATGGAGTTCAGCCCCTGCAGCAGTGCAGGAGTGACGTCCTGGACCAAGGTCTCCATGGCAGCCGCCATCCTACCAGTGTTGACCTTGGTGCGTTGGCATGCTGATGCTCCCACCTCAGACTGAAGGTGGGCTCCTCCATTGTACCTTGCAATCTGAGGAGTGCAGCGGACATCCATTCCTGATGTTCCAGAGTTTGCAGCTCCGGAAACTGAGGTATGACCGAGTCCAGAGGCTCCTCATCTGACTCGGACTCAGCAGATTTCTGGCCTCCAGCAGCCCTCTGAGTACCGGAGACCTGGGAAGTGCCTGCCACCGCCTGCTGTGGGTCAGACAGTGCAATGTGCTCACCAGATTGTGACCCTGAGGCTACTCTAGAACTAGGTCCCACTGAAATGTGTGTCTCCGAGCTGGTGGAGGGTGTGGGTGAGCTCTGTGACGGGTCTTCAATTAGGGCATCATCGCATTCTTCTTCTGAGGTGTCTTCGGGGCTTGATTTGAGGACCTGGCTCATGGATCCCCTCGGCTGCTTCCCAGATGTGGCTGTGCAAGCAAGGAGAGATAATTAATACATGACAGGGGACTGCGGAACACGAGAACTCATTCACAGCATGGTTGTCTGATGAATGTTGCGCTGCTGGATTCTCACTTGGTTGAGCACCTCCGACCTCACTGTTAGCACAGGATGACTTTATTTTCAAAGTCTGTGAGAACCTTGATGTTAGGCATTCCTCCACCAATCCACGATCTCTACTTTTTGTTGTGTGCCAACTTGTCCTGCATGAATACAAATGGAGAGAGTGTAAGCAGGACACCTGCCAGGCTAGATGATAAGGATGCCTGACATGTGTGGGTAGTGAGTGGTGCCATGGACGTGTTATGGACATGATCCGCAGGACAGATGAAGGTGTATTGAGAGAATGAATGATGATGTCCCTTGAACTGGCAGTGAGCAAGATCCCTATGGATGTGTGATGGGTTAGTGAGTGTGAGAGTTCGGAGTGATGAGAAACTGACTTACCCTGGTGGAATGGAGGATATCATTCATCCTCTTTCGGCACCGAGTGGCTGTCCTCTTCTGCAGGGCGTTGGTGCTAACCACCGCTGCCACTGCCTCCCATGCTGATTGGTGATCTTGTTTGTTGGTCTTTGCCCAGAGCGGGAATAGAGGACTTCATGGCAGGCCTCCACTGCGTCCAGGAAGTGCCTGATGGAGGTGTCATTAAATTTGGGGACAGCATGTTTCCTTCCTTTGGCAGCCATGACTTTCCAGCAGCTTCCAATCCCTTAGAGGGAGCCAGCTCTATGCAGGGGCACCCTTTAAATATGGCGCCCGGATTGTTGAAGGTCTGAGGTGATGGCGGGGCAGGCGATTCAGAGGCCACCCTGCCAGCGATCTGACGTGTTTCCCAGGAATGCATTATTAATAAGGCAGGACCCGTCGGGAATGGGATGATACGGCATGAAAACCCACCATTGCGGCCAGCAGGTAAAATTACTTTTCTCAGCCTCTACCGCACTTAGTGCAAACCTGGGACAATTCCACCAGTCTTTGTATTTAGTAAGGTGGTTGTGTTTGCTTTGAAGATGTTTACGAGGGCATTTTTCTTGAGCATGAGGCTTTCAGGAAGAGAAAGGAGAGTTAAAGAAGTAGGACGATTTGACATTTGTCAGGATAGGTACTGAATCTAGAGCTTTCCCAGAGTAGTAGCTTTTTACTGTCAACTGGGTCTCACTAACTGAGATTGGCAAATTGAATAACTATACACTATGTGAGTATTGGAATTGCATGGCTTGCTATTCTAATAAGCTGAGCGAAGTGTAGTCTTGTTCTGTTTCAAATCCTCCATTGATCTCAGGAAAGTATAAGATAAGTTTATAAACAGTTTGCTTAATTGATGCAACAGTTCTGCTTTACACGCTACCAGATTGTGTACATGATCATCTTCCCTTGTTTGTCATCCTGCTTCTAGTGTTTGATTGTGGTATGCAGGAGTAGTTTTTAAGTATCTACCGACAACAATGATGGAATTTTGATCCCACGCCCTGAGGACCAGGCACATAAAGCTCAGCATTCAACAAACTGCAGTATTATGGGTGGATTATGAAAGGCAACTTTGATGCATTGAAAAGCAAGAATTTATGTAGCAATAGCATAAAATCCAGATACAGAGCTAATGTTAAAATTACCATCAGCAATATAACCTCAACAAGATTAAAATATTTTGTTATTTTACCTACAATGAGATAATTGAATTGCTGTAACAATATTTTCTTGCTGCTCCTCTGACAATCAAATAGCAGCTAAAACCTAGATCAGTTTAATTCTTATGCACCAGAACCAATTAATCATTATGTTGCAATATGTAGATTCTCTGTGCATGGCAGCTCATGCCATTCACCCTGTTTTTGAATATTTCCATATTGAGGAACTATGCTCTAGCTCCATTAGAATTACTCTGCTTTTCTATTTCCCTCTCCCTTCCATCTCCTTCCTGAAATCCTAGCATTTGGTAATTCTTTCAAATTGAACTTAAAATGAATCAACCAACAAATTATCAAGTCTAGTTTTTAATTAAATTGTACCACTTACAATTAAACAGACTTCTTCACCCACCTAAAGTCAGAAATGCTGGAAATACTCAGCAGTTCTGGTAGCATCTATTGAGAGAGAAACAGAGTTAGCAGTTCAGGTTAATGAGAAAAGTTTTGACAAAGGGTCATCATCCTGAAAATTCAACTCGGTTTCTCTCTCTATAGGTGCTGCCTGATCTGCTGAGTAATCTAGCATTTTCTGTTTTTTAAATTTCAGCATCTTCAGTACTTTGCTTTGTTTGAGTCTTTTTTATACCCATCATGTGTGACCTTCTAGCCCATAATATGCTGAGTATCTTTAATTCTTCATGTGACCTGATCCTAAAGCTGATTAGTCACCACTGAACCAACATTGACCTTCCAGGTTCCACTACCAATAATACCTGGTCTTAGATTACAGATATTTGAAAGTGAACACACTTCCCAATACATACGCGTCCCCAGTAAACATTCAGCAGAAAGAGCCTAAATCACGCTTTGTATTTCTGTGAACTGGAAGAAGTGGAACTTACCAATTTCATAGATGCTTTTAAAGGGAAGCTAGATAAATGCAGTAGGGAGAAAGGAATTGCAGGATATGCTAATAGGATTAGATTGAGTAGGGTAGAAGGTATATCAAGCATAAACACTGGCACGGAGCGGTTGGGTCAAATGGCCTATTTCTGTGCTGTGTATTCTACGTAACCTGAAAAACAACATTATTAGGCTAGAAAAAACTCAGTTGGTCTGACAGCATCTGCAGAGAGGAATACAGTTGACGTTTCCAGTCCGTATGACCCTCTGTAGATGCTGTCAGACCTGCTGAGTTTTTCGAGGTATTTTTGTTTTTGTTCTAGATTTCCAGCATCCGCAGTATTTTGCTTTTAGCATTATTAAGCTGTTGGATCAATGTCACAATGGAGCTTGTTTATTCAGTCTCACATTGACAAGCTGAGCACTGACAAGTAATCGAAATCTGAGGTCTTGAGTATGTGATGTATGCACAGTTATGGCACTAATTGTTGTGTATGTAATTATTTTCTCACCAATGCCATGAAAGCAGCTCCAAGACCGATGAGAGGACTGACAGCAATAATAACCAGTGTAAGTTTCCAACCGCTGACAAATCCGAGGAGGAATCCACCAACAAAAGTAGTGAAACGTTGAATAAAAATCCCAACTTGATCAGCAATAGCATCATTGATTTTATTAATATCACTGTAAAAAAAATGAAGAACATTGAAGGCACTTGTGTTCACCACCATGCCTTGACAGAGTTGCAATGCTAAAGAATGATCAGATTATTGCTATAATTAAAGAATGCAGATCATCAAACTCTGTCACCCTCATCCTGCACCCACACATACACAGTAAACCTGGAGCTTAATTATTGGTTGAAAACAGGCCTTCAGCTCTGTATGGTTCTGTTGCAGGGCTGCTGCTGTAAAGCCAAGCGAATCAAAGTCAACAATTGCAATCATATCCAAACTGCGCACTCGTATCTGATAGCAATAACAAATTATTGTGAAGTATCTATATTTAGCAACTGACTTCACTTCTAAAAGTAATCTTTAGTATGCTACAATCTGGGCATTATCTTGCTCTTATTCACATCAATTTTAAGGACTCGTCGCAATTTGCAATCTCTGTGCCATGAAATAGACAAACTAATGTCTGGAATTCTCACATGAAAAGTATTGGATACCAACTGGACCACTTGGTTGAGAATGGTCCAGAAAGAATGGCGACCATTTACTTTCTTGCAACAATGGAGGAAAATAATGGGACTTAAAAAGGCTTAAAATCAAAGACTCTGAGGAAAGAAATAAATTTTACATATAATGTGGTGACATCATGAACATTTTCAATGGTTTTCACCCTGTTTTCGGATGGGAACGGAGCAGTAGTGATCCAAAAATGAAGAAGCTGAATTTACCGCTTGTTCCCACTCCTAATCCACGTTGCTATGACTTGGTTCAGCCTTCAGGTGGGAGTTTAATTAAAATATGAAAATTGGGCTCCTTATAGTGCAAAGAAGACCAATGCAATTTTGAGGTACCAAAGGTAATGCCCATTGGCATTAAGCAGTAAGCAGCCTATCGAGCTGTTCCTAAACCATGAATGCTCCTCCTGGTCTCACCAAAATATTCCAGCCAGCAGCCAGCCCCTCCATGCCATCCCTCCTTATTTTACCTTTTACTGTTGAACTTCTGACTTAGTCCCTCAAAGGAGTTTCTGGCTTTTCTGCTGTCCCTCAATCAATCAGCTGCCTGTCAGCACCATTTTGGTGCTCTCAGCTTGCTGGCATTACAAAAATAAGGCCCGGCTATCAAAATGGCTCATGATTCTCACTGAGGACATTAAGTGAGGGACACAATTAAATTGCCCTGATGTCTGCCCAAGGTGAAAATCTTTTTGATCATGATTGGGCTTTTACTACACAGAGGTGAGAGAGAGAGAGAGAGACTTGCATTCTATAGTGTCTTTCACAACATCAATATTTTACAGGCAATGAAATATGTTTGAAGTACAGTCGCTGCTGTAATGGAAGAACCAGAGAATGTTTTCAGGTTCATTGTTCTTTGAATACTATTTAATAATGGCAGATCTGCCTTCTGATTGGCCAGCTGTAATGTCATACTTTATTAACATCCTTAAATATGGGTGTGGATAGTAGTTCAAACATAAATCATTAGCTGTGTCAGGGGGCTAAGACCTCACACTCTATATTTTTAGAAAATACATATAGCTATCCTGATGGCTAATTTCTAAAATTTTAAGAACTGGACAAAGATCCATTTTTAAAATGGCTGAAACTAGGTCTGTCTGTGACCCTCGAACAATAAGAGTTAATAGATGAGTTTTGCAGAAACTGACACCTTATTATCTCTGAAGAGATCCTAATGACTCCCAGTGAGCTGCAGAGACCAAGTTTAAAGGGAATGAAACAAAGGCCATCTACATTTCATAAGCCAGGCTTGGCCAACCAGAGCTGATTTGTCTGCTGGGACAAAGAAACCAGCAGCCTCCCTTCCAAGACTTAATGTTTGGAACATTAATAAACTCAGGGACCCAGACAAAGGCACACCCTTTGTCAAAAGCAGAGTAGAGATGTGGGAATCATGTAACATGAATTCCTAGCTAGTGGAACCAGTAATATTGTCTTGTGGTACTAAGAAACCTCAGTCTGCCATTTTTTCATTGACCTAGCAATAGAACAGAAAAGGGGCTCCCCCCCGGCTGAATATATGGCCTGATCTACACTGTTTCTACTAGATCTTCTGTACCATCGTCTACAAGACTGATTCATCTCCGTGGCCAGAATTTTCCTGTTGGCGATTTGGGGGTGGGGCCTGCTCACCGACGGGAAAATGACACGGGAGGAACCGCTGACGTCATCCTGATCCATTTAAATTTTTAGGAAGGCAGGCGGACAGCGAAATCAGCCCGCCGACCTGTCAATGGCCAATTAAGGCTATTGACAGGCTCATTAAGATCATTAAAGACCTGCCCGTCCAACCTTAAGGCTGGCGGGCAGGCCAGGAGCCCCAGCGGGCTTCTGATAATACATGAAACCTCATCCACTGGCGGGATGAGGTTTCATGTCTGTTTTTAAAAAGTTTAATAAAATTTATGTCCTTTTTATTAACATGTCCCATCTCGAGTGACATTGTCACATGAGGGGACATGTTAATATTTTTTCTATTTTTAATATTTTTTTACACTGTCAGTGATCTCCCTGAGACACCACTTAGTTTCAGGGAGCAGTGCGCACATTCATGCGCATGCGTGAAAGAGCACACTTTTACAGATGGGGAATCCCTCCACCCCCCCGCACAGGAAGCACATAGCTTAATTGGCCCGTCCACTCAAAATGGCGGCGGACCCCGTTTCGGCGGCGGAGTTCGGCTGCCCGCCTGACGCCGAGCCGGTGGGGCGCACCCACCCATCAAGGTAAGAATTCTGGCCTATGTGTCTATCTTGTTGTAGAAGTCAACACTATTGGAAAAATGAATTATCTAGCATCAGTTTTCAACCTGCCAACCCCTATGAATGAATACTTCATTGAACTTTGATTCTGGACTCTGGACTCATGTTAGACAATAATTATTTTCTCTGTGGCATTGAGCCTGTAAATCTTTCTTTCTCTATCCCTCTTTTATTGTATGAGTGCACAGGGGGCTACATAGTGACCCCACTCCCCACCGCATTTTGAGTGTGTGCAAATAAACTAACCTCCGAGTTTATCCTATCTCAGGTTTACTGTGGAGTTATTAATAGAAAATTGGATCACACTAAAACTGAGGCATTGGGAAACATGCCAATGCTTGTAAAGGGGGAAGCAAATCAAAATACCTTTTTGTTTATGGATGGTTGGCAAGAGGAGAAATTGGGGCTGTGTAAATTAACCCCCCCCACCCCTCATGTACTTAGCAGCTGTAATTATAAATTGATCTAGAGTACTGTATACATAATGTAAAACAAGTGAATTATTTAAAGCCTATCCCCATAACATCTATTTTTAAGTTGTAATTATTATTGGTATAATTAACTTTGTATCCAATATGAATCCTTATTGGGACAGTAGTTTTTATAGCCAGAGTAAAGCTGTTTTATGAAGTTAAATAATATACTTACTCTGACATCCTTGTGTTCAATTCTCCAGCAGAATTACAATCAAACCAACCAATCTCCATTCTCATAATTTGTTTGAAGTAAGCTTTCCTTATTTTTTGAACCTGCCGGGCAGCTGCGGTGACCCAGAAGCATATCTTGTAAAGGTAGATGTAACAACATTAGGAAAGCAGATTTGTTTTTTACCACTATCTTCAGCTTTTCTAATATGTAAGGAAGTGAGGTTATGGGTTTGGGGATTAGGTGGCATGCTGTTTTTCAACTCAATCAGAATTTCAGTTCAGACCAGAATGATGGAAAGAAAGTCTCCATTCTTCCTGTCAGGTTAAGTGTTCTATATGAAATGAATTTAGGAAGTCTAAACTTGGTTCCTAAATATGCATTTGTGATGTTCATCTAAGGTAAAGCATTCTATTGGAGTAGAATTTACAGAACTCTACTATAAATCTAGTCAAGCTGTACTTGAATTGGGAGTGCAAAATGCAGATGTTGGGTATCAACACAAACATTAATAAACAAAATAATGGTTTTGAAATTCCTGGGCCTTTGAGAGAACATAAGAAATAGGAGGAGTAGGCCATTCAGCCTCTTGTGCCTGCTCCCCCATTCAATAAGATCATGGTTGATCTGAGTGTGGCCTTAACTCCACTTTCTTGTCCCCCATATCCCTTTATTCCCTTGTAAATCAAAAATCTGTCTAACTCGGACTTGAATATATATTGAATAACCCAGGCTCCACTATTCTCTGAAGCAGGAAATTCCAAAGATCAACAACACTCTGAGAAATGAAATTCCTCCTCATCTCCATCTTAAATGAGAGACCCCTTATTCTGAAACTGTGCCCCCAAGTTCTAGATACCCTCACGAGGAGAAACATCATCTTGGCATTAACCCTGTCAAGCCCTCTCAGAATCTTATGTTTCAAGAAGACCACTTCTCATTCTCCTAAACTCCAATGAATCTAGACCAAACCTGCTCAACTTTTCCTCCTAAGATAACCCCTTCATCCCGGGAATCAATCTAGTGAACATTCTCTGAACTGCTTCCTTAAATAAGGAGACCAAAATTGTACACAATATTCTAGGTGCCTCTCAACATTGCCCTCTTGTGGCAAGACTTTCTCACTTTGCTACTCCATTCCCCTTGCAGTAAAGGCCAACATTCCATGTGCCTTTCTAATTACTTGCTGTATCTTCATGCTAACTTTTTTGGTTCATGAATGCGGCTACCCAGATCCCTCTGCACTTTTATAGTTAAATGGGGCAGAGAGACGGAATTTGGGCAGGATCATATTTTACATGGTCTTTGTTTCTTTTTCAAAATGTTAAATTCTAATGGTGGGAGTGTTGGTGGGGGTGCTTTATGTGCGGGAATGGTAGCTTCTTGAATCTGTGCCCCCATGCCCAAAGGAGTAGGTGAGACTCAGCCACCTGCTAATCTTCCTTTGCCCTGAAGGCAGGTTGCATGTTCAGTGTCAGGATAAAATTTTGGCAGAAGCAGGGCCCACAATGACACTTTTTTAATGGCATCACTAGGAAGCAGCTGTTGGAAAATTAATAGACAGAATCTGTATATTGCCCGAATGGAGTACTGAGTTGCAGCTCTGAACTTTTTGGCTCTCTTGTGGGGGAAAATGACCAGTGAGCGTCATTATTGGAGCAACTGTCAACCCTTCAGTCCCATGAATTTCAGATCTATGAAGTTTTAGTGGGCACGTGGGGATTGAGCAGGAATGCCAGTTTTTTCTTGAACTGGAATGTATCTTTCAGTGACCCAGTACAGAAGTGAAGTACAGTGGCTGCAGAATTGGAATATAATTCCATAGAACTGAAAATACAAAAAACTTGTCATCTCACACAACTTCCTTTTTTTAATTCATTCACAGGATGTGGCACCACTAGAAAGGTCAACATTTATTGCCTATCCCTTATTGCCTTCATGAAGGTGGTAGTGAACCACCTTCTTGTCAACAGAGTGGCTTGCTAAGCCACTTCAAAGGGCAATTAAAAGCCAAGCACATTGCTGTGAATCTGGAGTTACATATAGACCAGGCAAGAATGCCATATTTCCTTCTGTAAAGGACATTAGTGTACTAGATGGGTTTTTAATGACAAAAGCAAAATATTGCAGATACTGGAAATCTGAAACAAAAATAGAAAATGCTGGAAAAACTCAGCAGGTCTAGCAGCATCTGTGGAGAGAAAAACAGAGTTAAAAAGATGATAGAAAATGGGATAGAAGGGGGGGGGGGAATGAAAAGGGGGATAAAACCATGGATAAATGAATAAAAATAAGATCTGCAAATTGCCTTTGCAAATTGGCATAGGGTAAACAAGATTAGAGAGGTAAATGCTCAAAGATTGATGCGGGAAAAATGGGTTCCGATTCTTGGGGCACTGGCACCAGTACTGAAGAAGGAGAGCGCTGTTCCGTTGGGACGGGCTACATTTGAACCATACTGGGACCAGTGTCCTGACGAATTGTATAACTTGGGTTGTAGATAGGGCTTTAAACTAATTAGTGGGGAGAGGGTTCAGTTGAAGGGAAGTTTAGAAAATCAAAAATAATCAAGAGAGCAGAGGTGCAGGGGAGCGAACAATAATCAAAGTGTGACAGGAAGGGGCAGGAAAGTGCAGCAGAAATTAGAACCAGAATGAGTAATAATGGTAAAAAGTCAAAGCTTAAGGCTCTTTATCTGAATGCATGCAGCATTTGTAACAAGATAGATGAGTTGACGTCACCAGTAGAAATAAATGGATATGACTTGATAGCTATTACAGAGACGTGGTTGCAGGGCGACTAAGACTGGGAACTCAATATTCAAGGGTATTCGGCGTTCTGGAAAAATAGGCAAAAAGGGACATGATATGGGGTAGCTTTGTTAATAAAGGGAGTTATCAGTGGGGTGGTGAATAGTGATATAGGTGCAATAGATTGTGATGTGGAATCAGTTTGGGCGGAAATAAGGAAAATAGCAAGGGGAAGAAGTCATGGGTGGGAGTTGTCTATGGGCCCCTGAAGAGCTGCCTGACTGTAGGACAAAAGTATAAACCGGGAAATAATGGAGGCATGTAAAGAGGGAACTACAATTATCATGGATGATTTTAATCTGCATATTGACTGGACAAATCAGATTGGCAGGGGTAACATGGAAGATGAATTTGTGGAGTGCATCAGGGATTGTTTCTTAGAGCAGTACATTGCAGAGCCTACCCGGGAACAGGCTATTTTAGATTTAGTAATGTGTAATGAGGTAGGATTAATAAGCGATCTCATAGTCAAGGATCCTCTAGGGAGTAGCGATCACAACAAGGTTGAATTTCAAATTCAACTTGAGGGCAGGCAACTCGGATCTCAAACCAGTTTCCTCAACTTAAATAAGGGCAATTACAGAGGTATGAGGAAAGACTTGTCTAAAGCGGGCTGGGAAAATAGACTAAGGGGAAGGTCAGTGGATGAGCAATGGCAGACATTTAAGCAGATATTTCATAATGCTCAGCAAAAATTTATCCAGGTCAAAAAGAAGGACTCGATGAGAAGGATGAACCACCCATGGTTAACAAAGGTGGTCAAGGAGAGTATCCAATCAAAAACTAAGGCGTACAAAGCGGCAAAAACTAGTGGTAGGCCAGAAGATTGGGAATTTTTTTAGGAACCAGCAGCAGAGACTAAAAAGCTAATAAAGAGAGAGAAAATTGGCTATGAAAGTAAATTGGCAAGAAATATAAAAACAAACAGCAAGAACTTCTATGGGTATATAAAAAGAGAGTAGCTAAAGTGAGCGTGGGACCCTTGGAGGATGTGACTGGAGAATTGATAATGGGGAACAGGGAAATGGCAGCTAACAGTCTCTATCATGAGGGACAAAGTATTTGAGAAACTAATGGGACTAAAGGCAGACAAGTCGCCAGGACCTGATGGCCTGCATCCAAAGGTTTTAAAGGAAGTGGCTGCAGAGGTAGTGGAGGCACTGGTTGAAATATTCCAGAACTCACTGGATTCCGGGAGGGTCCCAGCAGATTGGAAAACTGCTAATGTGACGCCCCTGTTCAAGAAGAGAGGATGACAAAAAGGAGGAAACTACAGGCCAGTCAGCCTAACATCTGTTGTTGGGAAAAAGCTAGAGTCCATTATTAAGGAAGAAATTGCAGGACATTTAGAAAAGCTTAACACAATCAAACAGAGTCAACATGGTTTTATGGAAGGAAAATCATGTTTGACAAATTTGCTAGAGTTCTTTGAGGATATAACAAGCAGAGCTGATAAAGGGGAGTTGGTAGATGCAGTGTATTTGGATTTTGAGAAGGCATTCGATAAGGTGCCACATAAAAGGTTAGAGCTCAAGATATGAGCTCACGGTATTGGGGATAGTGTATTAGCATGGATTGAGGATTGGTTAACACACAGAAGACAGAGAGTCGGGATTAATGGGTCTTTATCAGGTTGGAAAGATGTAACTAGTGGAGTGCCACAAGGATCAGTCCTAGGGCATCAGTTATTTACTATCTATATTAATGCCTTGGAGGAGGGGGCAGAGTGTAATGTATCCAAATTTGCTGACGATACAAAAATAGGTGGGAGGGCATGTTGTGATGAGGACATAAGGAATCTGCAAGGGGATATAGACAGGTTGAGTGAGTGGGCAAAACTTGGCAGATGGAGTTTAATGTAGGAAAGTGTGAGGTCATGGACTTTGGTAGGAAAAACCAAAAGGCAGAATATTATTAAAATGGAAAGAGACTCCAAAAAAGTGCAGCACAGAGGGATCTGGGTGTTCTTGTGCATGAAACATAAAAAGTTAGCATGCAGGTGCAGCAAGTGATTAAGGAGGCAAATGGACTTTTGGCCTGTATCGTGAAGGGGTTGGAATTTAAAAATAGGGAATCCTTGTTACAACAGTACAGGGTGTTGGTGAGGCCACACCTGGAATACTGTGTACAGTTTTATTTAAGAAAGGATATACTGGCATTGGAGGCAGTTCAAAAGAGATTCGCTGGGCTGATTCCTAGGATGAAGGGGCTGACTTATCGAGAATGGCTAAATAGGTTAGGCCTTTATTCATTAGAGTTTAGAAGAATGAGGGGTGATCTTATTGAAACTTACAAGATTCTGAGGGGGCTTGACAGGGTAGATGTAGAGAAGATGTTTCCACTAGTGGGGGAATCTCAAACTAGGGGACATAGTTACAGAATAAGGGGACATTCATTTAAAACTGAAATGTGAAGGAATTTCTTCTCTCAGAGGGTAGTGAATGTTTGGAATTCTCTATCTGTGTTGTGGAGGCCAGATCACTGAAAGTATTTAAAAGAGGAGGTAGACAGATTTTTGAAATGTCGGGGAGTTGAGAGCTATGAGGAGCTGGCACAAAAGAAGAGTTGAGGCCATGGGGCAGATCAGCCATGATCTTATTGAATGGTGGGGCAGGCTTGAGGGGCCGAATGGTCTACTCCTGCTCCTATTTCTTATGTTCTAAAAATAAAAATAAGTGGATAAAAAATAAAAATCAATAGAAAAAAGGGGATTAAAAAAGGGGTGATGATGGAGGATAGAGTGCATGGTCTGAAGCTATTGAACTCACTGTTAAGCCCGGAAGGCTGTAAAGTGCCTAATTGGAAGATGGGGTGCTATTCCTCCAGTTTGCGTTGGGCTTCGCTGGAACATGGCAGCAGGCCAAGGATGGACATGTGGGCATGAGAGCAGGGTGGTGTGTTGAAATGGCAAGTGACAGGAAGGTCTGGGTCATGCTTGTGGGCAGACCGAAGGTGTTCCGCAAAGCGGTCACCCAGTCTGCGTTTGGTCTCCCCACTGTAGAGGAGACTACATAGGGAGCAAAAGGGGTGTTTGACCCCTTGGATGGTGAGGAGGGAGGAGGTAAAGGGGCAGGTGTTGCAACTTCTGTGATCGCATGGGAAGGTGCCGTGGGAAGGGGATAAGGTGTTGGGGGTGATGGAGGAGTGGGCCAGGGTGTCCTGAAGGGAACGGTCCCTATGGAATGATGACAGGGGAGCGAGGGGAGGATGTGTTTGGTGGTGGCATCATGCTGGAATTGGCGGAAATGGCGGAGGGTGATCCTTTGAATGCAGAGGCTGGTGGAGTGAAAATTTAGGACAAGGGGGACCCTATCGTGGTTCTGGGAGGGAGGGGAGGGGAAGGTGTGAGGGCAGAGGCACGGGAGATGTGTCAGACAGGGTTGAGGGCCCTGTCAACAACATTCGGTGGGAAACCTTGGTTAAAGTAGAAGGAAGACATGGCAGAAGCGCTGTTTTGGAAAGTGGCATCATCGGAATAGGTGGAACGGAACTGAGAGAGTTGAATGGAGTCCTTACAGGAAGCACGGTGTGAAGAACTTCGGTGTGAGCTGAAGTAGCTGTGGGAGTCGGTGGGCTTGTAATGAATATTGGTGGACAATCTATTACCAGAAATGGTGACAGAGGTTAAGGAAGGGAAGCGAAGTGTCGGAGATGGACCATGTGAAAATGATAAAGGGATGGAAATTGGAATCAATGGTTTTTATGACAATCCATGGTCACCATTCCCGATACCAGCTTTTTAGTTCCAGATTTATTTAATTGCATTTACATTTTGCAGCTGCTTGTAGGGGGGATTTTCTCCAGATCATTAGTCTAATAGCATAACCACGATGCTACTGTTCCTCTCCCTCTTTGTTTTTTTATTATTTGTTCAAGGGATGTGGGCGTCGCTGTCTAGGCCAGCATTTATTGCCCATTCCTAATTGCCCTGTTCAGAGGGCATTTAAGAGTCAACCACATTGCTGTGGGTCTGGAGTCACATGTAGGCCAGACCAGGTAAGGGCAACAGATCTCTTTCCCTATCGGACATTATTGCAAACTAGTAAATTATGAAAAGATATTTACCATCACTGGAAAAAGTATAATTTACTTGGTTTGCTTTTTATATTTTATCAGAAGATAGTAAATTTACTGAAATGATTTCTGACAAATCCGTAGATTAAGTGAGTAACGTAAGGAAAACTGATTGGTGTTCATGTTACACAAGAATTCAGAGCTTCTATCCATATGACAGCCATTCCCCCACACTTGAGATAATTCCTCATTCCTGATTCTGAACAACTATCCGATCAAAGTTCACACAATGAGCAAGAACGATATTTACAAAACAAACATAAAACTTTACAAAAACTTTGCTAATCTTCTCCATGGAACCACAAACAAGAGTCACCTGTTAAAGTTAACTAACAAGTTACTGACTTTAAATTTCTTAAGTACTCATTTATATTTGTATATCAACACTAAAGACAATGTTGGCTATTTTGAGCAGCATTCAGTTAAATGTGGTCCCTATCACAATTAATATCTTGTTTAATAATAGGAAGCGTAAGAGATTTTAACATTGCTGATAGGCCCCTATCATTATACAACATAAAACATTCTCAGTTTAACTGGGGACGAAATATTTCTCAACTTAGAAACCATGCCATATTTGATGATCCATTGTTGGAAATTATGAGTTGAAAATGAGATTCAGAATTAAAAACCTACCTGACAGTAGCCCAAGAAGAGCACAGATACTCCCATTGCAATGTAATAGTAAGCAAACATGACCATTTCTTTTTCAATGTCTAAGACCCTGGAAAGACACCATCAAAATTTATGGGTTTCATATTTTATTTATTGCTGAAGACACACTTTGTACCAATAACAACTTATTCATATAATTTGGGCAATGCTAACTTTAATACTGTGATTCTTAATTAAGTCATTGCTTACAATGGCATTGCATTACAATGCACAATTAGACTTCAGAGAAATAAAGATCCTGTTTTTCATAACATTGTTGATTTATTAGAAATTCATAATACCATACGAGTAAGAATATCCTATCACACCATATTTTAGGTTTTCTTACTGTAGAATTGAATTTTACAAAATGTGCATTTCTCCATAACAGTCTTTAACTTCTTTTAATTTGGTAAATCATCGAAATTATTTACAGTGCCATCCTACTACTAAACATTGCTTTACTTGACCTGGGAGTGGTACTCATTGGAAGATCCATTCCACACCAATATCATTCTTTACTTTAACCACAAAAGTGAATTTAATAACGGTACTGGAAGAAAAGTGGCCTGCAGGAGGCTGCTCCAAAAGGAGGAGAGATAGGACTTTTTTTAGTGATTCTTGTGAGGTCAGGAGAAGCATTAACACTCTTGACCCCATAAAAATTGGGCAGTCCAATGCCATAATCATGCATGCCCCTTGCATGAGATTGCCTATTCCCCCCCAACATAACATGATTAGAATTTTTTGTCTTTCCCAATTGATTAACAAGTTTCTGCAAATGTTCAGGCAACTTGCCATGACTATGGTCATGAGGCCTCTGAGCACTTTCATCAGGCAAGTGGCAAACCCATCCCATGCGCCTCCAGTCTCTGGGCAAGTGATGGATCAGTGCAGCTCTTGAATTCACTGAATTTGAAGACTGAACAAATTAAGATGCTGTGTACAGATGCAAGAGAAGGAGACACACTTAAAAAAAACTGCCAATTAGTAACATGACCAACATTTTCCCTAATTTTCTTCCAACTGGACAGGTGATTTCTTTAAGTGCATGGCTCCTTTAATTTTTTTGTGAGAGAGAGTGCATGCACAGTAATTTAAAGGGGCTAACTAATTGCAGGGTCTTTTGTGTCGACGCACAATTTAAAGGGAACATTGAAGATAACCCATCTTCACCATTTAACAGATATCTCGGCCAAAGTATGCAGCCACTAATTGTTGCTCGTCACTTTATTCCATGGGGTAAGATTTCTCTAGAGTTCCCTTAAGCTTCTGTCATAACTTCATCAGAAGATCAGGGAAAATACGGAGAAGCTGTTTACACCATTTCTCCAGTGGGTGATTGGGAATAGTGAGAATTGATGCCCCAACAGATATTGCAGGCCAGGCCTTCACACAACTTAACAGCACTTTAATTGATTGTCATGCATGTCCATACTCTAGTAAGGCAAAAATTTAACCTGCAATACACAACTGAAACCTTTTCAAAGGCTAGCCAGTTGAAGTTATTATAAAGCAGCCTTGCTGCATGATGTATGTTGACTTACTGGCACACAGGATGGGCTGCAGGTTGGACAGAAAGCCGTCCTTGTGCTCTTGTTCCTTCTACTCACAGCATCAAAAGACTACTTGCCAAGGACAAGGCAGATAATTGCCAGCACAGGCAGGAAGGGCTGAATGGCTATCTTACGATTCTATGATAATGGAAGGGAACAGACCTAAACTAGAAGAGAGCTGAGAGATTAGAAGTCATTAACTTTGACTTTGCAAAACCTGATATTCTTACTTATAAAATACATGGAGGGAATAGACAGAGAACTCACAGGCCTCCTTCAAGCTTAGCATTAGTGCCAACTAACTCTCATATGTCTAATTATACTTGATTTCTCTGGCATGTCTTCTTTTATATCATTACGGCTATAAAATGCTATATTTTGGGCACATTAAGGTCAACCTTCATCGTTAAATTTAATTTAACTTGGAGTTTATATGATTCTTTAGATTCTATTCAGATGTCATGTTGCTGCATGGCATTTTCATTGTCACATTTATGAAATCATCAGCTTCAAATTACAGTGTTTTCAACTAAGTTTGAAAATATTCAGCTGATTGATTCAAAAGAATATATTCCTACTCTTCTAAAATTCAAAAAATGAATAACAAAGAATGGATAATAAAAGTATTTTCAGTAAAAACAAAATAAATTGAATTTTTTTTCAAAATTCCCAAAGATCTACTGCCTCAAGTGAATTATTGTACATGGATTTTTATCCATTGCCTGCTGTGGAAGGCTGTGTAGGACTCACAGTAGAATTCCTATCCTTAACAGGTGAGAAGTTGCAATGCTCTTAATTTAAATACATTTTAAACTCTTGGACATAGGAACATAGGAAATCCGAGCAGGCATAGGCTATTCACCCCCGAGGCAGGTCCACCATTCAACTAAATCATGGCTGATCTTCTATCTCAGAGCCATTTTCCCACATTATCCCCATATCTCTTGATATCTTTAATGTCTATAAATCTATCAATTCCTGTCTTGAACATACTCAATGACTGAACCTCCACAGCCCTGTAGGGTAGAGAATTCCAAAGATTCACCACCCTCTGAGTGAAGAAATTCCTCCACATCCCAGTCCTAAATGGTCAACCTCTTATTCTGAGACTGTGTCCCCTGGTTCTAGGCATCTCCTTGCACCCCTCAATCCCCACCAGCCAGGGAAATCATTCTTCCAGCATCTACCCTGCAACATTTATGAAATCATCAATAATTTTGTATGTTTCATTAGATCACCTCTCATTCTTTTAAACTCTACAAACTATGGGCCCAGTCTCCTCAATTTTCTGCAAAAGAACAGGAAGGTCATTTGCAGCCTCTTCTCATAAATTCTGCACCTGTAGGCTCATCCCACTAGCCAGAAAATATTGCTTACTGAATATGTAGGAATGAGAGGGGGCATGAAGGATGACAAGCATGGAACTTAAAGGACAACATTTATTCACAGTTTCCTCCTGGATCATGTCACTGGCTAATAATGAACCGACACTGACAGAATGCTAAATAGCAAACTGAGATTACATCACCCAGTCCACCTGCCTGAAGCAGAAGGAATGTCAATGAGTAGCCTACAATATGGAAAGAAAGTAAGTAATACAGGCATCAACTTACCCACATGGCACTGTCTCATTGTTTTGGTTTTGGTATTCTGACCCATTCACCCAAGTAATGGTATTATTCATGCATATTTTTTCCGGGTTACTTAATTCTTGTAATTCAATGTCATATGCAATGAATGTATCTGTCAACAAACCAAACACCAATAACATAGTAGGCTGGGCTGCTCCATGAAGCAGAGCACAGAGGCCTCCAAATACCATCAGGGTGATTTCTTGGCAGGAAGCAAACCTGAACTGGAAGAAAGAACATTTAGCATATATGTAAGAGAAACAGCTGCTTTTCATATTCTATTCTCAGGAAACTCTTTCGAGTTACCAACAGTCATAGATTGCAACTTCTTTCGAGTACAATCACAGTTCTTGGTTTTTCCAGGAGTGGGACATGAACCCACAACCCTCTGATTCAAAGGCAAGGGTGCTATGAACTGAGCCACAGCTGACACCTCAGTGTGCAAAAGATTCACCAATGCTAATGCAGTGACACAACAAATTGGTAAAGGCCAGTCCCAGGTATGCCTAACAATCTGTAAATGAATTTGGTCATAATATTAATGGAGTTTAGAAACACCTGAGGAGTGCAAAACATAGTGGACAAATGATCCTAA
This sequence comes from Cetorhinus maximus, assembly GCF_964194155.1. NCBI lineage: Eukaryota > Metazoa > Chordata > Chondrichthyes > Lamniformes > Cetorhinidae > Cetorhinus > Cetorhinus maximus. The sequence goes on from NC_135889.1 coordinate 82,563,458, forward strand.
CCAGGTTACATCTCTAATTTTCAGGTCATTGACCTGAGGTGTAACGCTATTTCTCTCCACAGATGCTGCCGGACCTGCTGAGCATTTCCAGCATTTTATGTTTTTATTGCAAATTTCCAGAAACTGCAATATTTTGCTTTTGTGCTAATGTTTAATTCGCTGCCACTTCTCCAGGAATTTCTATCTTGGAGAAGTTCTGCTCTTCCCTCCGATGGGATTTTCATTTGTCTCTTCTATCTTGTAAAAATCTATTACATTTCTACCTTTTCTAGGCCTGGTGAAAGACCATCAAGCTGAAAGGTTGGGCTAGATTTTCAGAGCAGGATTGGGAGCACAATCCCACAACTGAATTGCGTCACTCTCATGATGCTATGTTCAAATGCTAATGCCCTATTCGGGCAGGTGGTGAGTTTGGAGACCAAATGGAGGCACCGCATGCCTCCAGGAGGCAGGAGCTGCCTACCTGGCGCCAGCGGCAAAGTCAGGTGACAACCATGTTGGGGGCGGCTGCTGTCTTCCTGAGGAGAGCAAGCAGCTTGTTATAGAGTCGGGAGGATAAAGGTGGTGAAAATTGGCCAATGAATCCACATTGAGGTACAGTGCTCACCCTGGCATTAGTTGACCTCTCAAATAGAAAAAAATTTTCTTTCAGCCTGTGGCGAACTCAACAAATGTGCACTAACATGTACCAGACTGTTCAAAATTGCCAAAATGAGACTTCAAAATTGCTTTCCCAAATGCCCTGGCCCCTTAACAAGTTCCTTAAGGTGGTGAGCAGATATCCCATTCTCTATCCCTCCCACGCCACCCCACCCAAAATTTCAAACTGTCCCGGGGCATTGGGATATTGAGGTGATTTTCAAATCCCGACTGCACTGGGTCCCGACTCCACGGCCCTTTGAAAATATAGCCCTTTAACTCCATTTCTCTCTTCACAGATGCTGTCAGATTTGCTGAATATTTCCAGAATTTCTGTTTTTATTGCAGATTTCCAAAATCTGCAGTGTTTTGCTTTTGTATTGCTGTAGGATTAACTAAGGAATGTTTGCAACTTTTGAGTGGTTACAAGGAAAGCAGCACAGCAATTAATTTTCTGTTTGTAGTTCATAAACTAAAATGTGGGATTTAAATCCCCCACAGCAGTCCAGACAATTACACTGAACAATGAATTTTAAAAAAATATTCTTGGGATGTGGCCTATGCTGACAGGCCACATTTATTGCCCATTCAAAGCTATTCTGAAATGAAGGTGGGCCAGCTCCTCAATTGCCAGAGTACTAATGGTGATGGTTTCCCCATAGCGGTGTTAAGGAGAGAATTCTAGGATTCTGATAACAAAACAACAACTTGTATTTATTTAGTGCTGTTGAGGGAGTAAAATGTTCCAAGTGGTTCACAGGAGCACCAAACAGAATTTGACACTGAGCTACATAAAGAGATATTAGAGTAGGTGTTTGGTCAAAATGGTAGGATTTAAGGAGTATCTTAAAGGAAGAAAGAGAGGTAGAGAGTTGGAGATGTTTAGGGAGGAAATGCCAGAGTTGAGGGCCTTGGCAGCTGAAGGTGTAGTCATCAATGCTGGAGCAATTAAAACTGGGTCCGTGCAAGTGATCAGAATAAGAGGAGTACAGATACCTTGGGAGGTTTGTAGGGTTACAGGGTGGGCGATGAGAGGTCAATGAGGTGTGTGTTGGACTATTCAAGTTTAGAGGTAACAAAGGCGGATGGGTTGGGGATTCTAGCAACAGGTGAGCTGAGTTGGGACAGAGTCAGATGATGTTAGAGGTAAAAATTGGCAACAATGAAGAGGTAACATAGCGGCAATGGAGGTGCAACAATATATATCTTTATTGTTATAATCAGCTGTGAGCTACAATCAGGAGACCAGTGCAGATCTCAAGAAAGGAAAATTTCCAAAGAATGAAGCATTAAGAATTAAGGTTGTGTTACAAGGATGTGTGTTTTTAAAGAAAAATAATATACATTTCTAATGCCTTTTTTCTGGCCGGATTTTAATAAACTGTAATCCCATTAAGACAATGGAATGACTGCCAGCCAGCTGAATATATACCTTGCATTCTACCCCAAGTGGGATGAAAAGGAACAGATTCTTAACACCACCTCCCCCCCCAACCACCACCGGGAACATGAAAGACCCCATCTCCTGTTGATATTTACACTATTACTCTTCTGAGATAAGGCATCAGAAATGTAATTATCTGTTCTACAACACCGTGACTACAGCAGGGATGATAATTAAATTCCTCTGGAATATACAGCCAGCAAGGCTTTTTAAAAAACTGTTTACCAAGTCAGAGCAGAGAGTGCAAGGATATACTGAAAGGCTACAAGAGTTGTGTGTCTCTCTCTCTACCTCGGAAGTATTGTGCATGGATATTGCAAAGTAACCATCCCGAGAAGGGAAAATCTTCTGCAAACCAAGATCTTTTGGGGAGAACATGTGAAAATCCGCTCTGTACAGCTATACCCAAGAAGATAACTGGACAAAATGGCCGGAATGTGGAATCACTGCATTGAGACCAGCCAAAGGAGAGTTAACAGTATATTTCTTTGACTGCTTATTTTCTTCACAAACTGTAAAAAAAAATTAAATCTATCCTCACATTCTACCATCTTTACTAGTGTATGTGTGGTTCCCAGGGAATTTGTGTGATGTATGAATGAGGGTTGCGATTTACCTAGCTTTTTTTAAATTCAGGAAGCAGAGTCAATAAATTTAACTCGTTCTTTGAGTTAAACTCAGAAAGCCTGTCTCATTAATTCTCTGTAATCTGAAAGTGTGCATAGTGGGACTCCTGCAGTAACAGCAAAGCATATCTCACTAAATTCACACAAAACCCGATTACAGACAGACCTGGAATGGTCAATTGGAGGAGTCAATTTTTAACCCTCCTCATGTGGTCATCATAGATGTTAGGTCTATTAATTAGATGCTGGGGGATCTATCTTAAATATTTAAATGGAGGAGAGATACACTAATAAGAAATGTGGCTAACCCCCAGGATTGCTTAGGGCAGCAGGCACGGGAAGTGGTAAAATCAAAGAATCAGCGAGTATGTACACACACATCTATAACGTTTATGATTTATGTTGGTAAATGAGAATTGGTACACGGTTAGGGAGAAAGCAGAATTTGTTCACTACTGACCATGCTTCAGATTGGAGCAGCCAGTGCAGAACATCAGCTTGATCAGGCATACAAATTCAGGAATTTGCACAAATTTTAATTAATTTGGAAGATCTTCAAGAGAGCCTATTGTCAGTCATTTTGCTTAAACAAATTTGTTAATGATGCTTGAGTTGTAATGTGAATGGACTCTTCACACATGATAATATATGAACTACTTTGAGGCCACTACAAAATTTTGCAATCACTTTTATAATTCAAGGGGAGAATTTTCTCCCCATTGTGGGGGGGGGAGGAGGGGGGGGGAGGGGTGTGGGGGGTTGGACGGGAGCGGGCGTGGGTCGGTATGGGCAGTCGCATGCACGCAAAAGAACATAAACATTTCCCTGAGAGCTGCCTCAGGGAGATTAGTTTGATTTTTGAAAATTTTAATAAAGAAAAAAAAATTTTAAGACTTGTCCCCTCATGTGACAGTGTCACATGAGCTGGGACATGTCAATGAATTTTATTAAAATGTTTTATTAAACTTTAAAAACTTTCATGAAACCTCATCCCGCCCATGGATGAGGTTTCATGATAAATGCGAAGGCCACCTGAATTCTTTGCCTGCCCGCCAACCTTAAGGTTGGATGGGCAGCTCAGCTTATTTGTTTATTTGATATTTAAATGGCTTTAATAGGCCTTTGACAGTTCGGCATCGCGCAGCTGATTCCGGTGCGCGCCCGCCGAAAACAAGATCTGAATGATGTGCGGTGATGTCAGGGCGCATGCTCGATGTTACCTCGTGTCATTTTACGCGTTGGTGAACGGGCCCCGCCCCCGCTCGCCGACCCAAAGATTCTGCCCCAAAAGACTTTTAAAAAATCTTCATTAGTTAAAAACAGGGAACAAAATCAAAGATTTTTTGGTGCCTGCCTGAGGAATGCATGATTTTCTGCTATACACTGGCAATGAGGGAGGTTCCTCACTGTTGTCAAGCAATCAAAATGTTTAGTCAGGGGTTAAAGCCCCATTAGAGTTAATGTATATGTCATGTTGCATTAGTATGTAGCTATTCAGTGCTAAGCATATACAAATGCTTTGTTATTCAATATAGCAGCATGAATCGACAATTAATGCACTTTTGCCAGGCTCTCAAGAGACCAACCCTGTTTAGCATGTTGCACAACTCAGAATTGTAAAGGCTTCTAAACCACCAATGAAAGAATGTACAGGAGTAGGTATTGAGCCTTGAGGATGATCCTGAGATGGCCCTGTTGTGATTCAACTATTGTTTACCTTAATGAATGGCAGATACAGATGGTCTCACTTAGAAGTAGCCTGTCCTCTTCTAATGGTAATCATTTCTTCCCTGTATGTTTCTACTTTCCCTAGTTTAGAGACAGCTGCAGGGAAGGGATTAGTGGTGATTTAAGGATTGCTCACGGATTCCTATGGTCCTAATGGAGACTGAGTTCTGTCAATAACCACTCGCTTTGCACTGCCAAGAGACTTTTCAACCTTTCACTCTGGATCTGCCTCCAAGTGTGTCGAAGCCAGTCATTAGTGTATCATGGAGTATGATGTATCATTAATGTATCATGGAGTGTAAGACTGACCTAACTCTGGATGAATTATTTGCATTATACTTTGCAAACAGGCAAGTGACTGGTGATAAGTCATTGTTGAACTATGCTCTATTTCACAGCTTGTTCTGTGAGGGAAAAAAACCTCAAGTGACTCAGCAAGACTCCATGGCAATGATTTGGCTGCACTTAACAGCAGCCAGCCCTTTCTCAACCATCATGTCAGCCTCTTCCACACCCAAAAAAAGTGATTCAGTCATTGTTTTCTCATTACTAAAACAAACCCAAGTGTGTGGTGCTTGTCTAAACTTCAGTGATGTTTAAGAACAGACACTAAGGTCAGCATGATGGTTAGAAAAAAAAAAAGCTACTTTGTGATACATATTATGAAATACATTTATGTATGAAAAGATGTTTGGAGGTCAGTTCCGCTGATGTCTCCTTGTTTATTGAACTGTTACTTCCATAAGTAGACATTTCTGAGAAATAATTGATGGACCGCATGGTCTGTAGACCCTGGAGAAAGGGTTCTTCCTAATAAGTCTTCCCTTTTGATTTAGAATCACTCTAAGCATCTCATATTCTCTTCTTCCTGTTCCGACTCTGCTTTCATCATAAGAACATCAAAGGAATGTCCATTGTTAACCCCAAGAAAAGAACTCCATAACAGAAGAATGAGAAAGAAAATAATTCCGTGAAACTCCTGAATGGCAGTTTGCAGAATCCTTTCTTAGCATCATTCAAGGAGACATTCAAAGCCTGTGAACAAAACCACTTGCTGGTTTGTCAACTCCTTTAGGTAATGTATACCCCTTTTTTTCATGTTTTGCTTACATCAGGCATAATTCTGGTGTAAATACAGAGTATCTTGGCCTTTGACCCACATTATCACACACATTCACACCAGTAGGAGGGAGATAGGGTTGGGGTGGTGAAGGTGGCGGGTGAGAGGTGGTGGCGAGTGAATCTATTGCCAATAACCAATTCTATCTTAATTTAGGGATGAATTTTTGTTCCCAAGTCAGGAGCACAGAGTTGGGAAAAGTCCCAACTGCGCAAAACCAACATGAGAAAGTGCCACGAATCTTTGGATTTTTGTTCCGGGGCTAGATGGGGATGGGAGTAAGGCCAACCACCTCAGGAAACAGTGCAGATGCCACCACAGGCACTGCTGCTTGTTGAGGTGGGCTGTTGGAAAGGCCTGTCTCGGCGCTCTGGGACTTTGTCCCAGTTACAATGAAAATGGGAAAACAGGAAACAAAAAACAGCCCTCTAAACCTCTAGCCCTCATCCCTCACACTCCTCATGCTCCATTCATGCCACCTCATTCCCCTGTACCCAATTCCCATGCCCCCTCATACCCTCCATGCCAATCTCTATCAATGCCCCTCTACCAACCCCATGCACTTTTAAAACCCCTATGCCAACGTAGTGCTGACTCATGCCAATCCATGATCCCCAATTCCTACCCTTTTCCCTTACACCCTCCACGGCAACTCACACAGTATCCACATGGGCAGACCTCAGGAGCCATGGTGAGATGAAATAAAATAAAATTCTAAGTGTCTGTTGCAGGCTTCACTGTTTTATACACTCTCAATCATAAAAACCCATTCAATACATTTAAATTCCTTAATCCCCTATGACAACGAACATTTGTAACAAACAAATTTGTTACAAACAAATGGAATTTTGGCATTTATTGCTAAAGGAATAGAATATAAAAATAGGAAAGCGTTGTTGCAACTGTACAAGGCATTGGTGAGACCACACCTGGAGTACTGTGCACAGTTTTGGTCCCCTTACTTAAGGAAGGATGTAGTTGCATTGGAGGTGGTTCAGAGGAGGTTCACTAGATTGATTCCAGAGATGCAGGGCTTGTTTTATGAGGAGCGATTGAGCAGTTTAGGCCTATACTCGCTAGAGTTTAGAAGGATGAGAGGAGATCGAATTGAGGTATACAAGATGCTAAAGGGGATAGACAAAGTAGACGTGGAACAGATGTTTCCCCTTGTGGGGCATTCTAGAACAAGAGGCCATAGTTTTAGGCTAAGGGGTGGTAGATTTAAATCAGAGATGAGGAGGAATTACTTTTCTCAAAGGGTCGTGAATCTGTGGCATTCACTACCTCAGAGTGCAGTGGATGCTGGGACACTGAATAAAGTTAAGGAGGAGATAGACAGATTTTTAATTAGTAACGAGTTGAAAGGTTATAGGGAGAGGGCAGGGAATTGGAGTTGAGGCCGAAATGAGATCAGCCACGATTGTATTGAATGGGGGGGGGGGGGCAGGCTCAAAGGGCTGAATTGCCTACTCCTGCTCCTAGCTCTTATGTCCTTATTCATAGCCCCACATCAAATCTTTGTAATCATATGGAGCTGTCAGTCAAACTGTGAACTTACAGGCTCCCCACTGTGATAATGATAGGTTGTGGAATCAGGCACGCAGCTATGATCTTATAATGATAACCCTCAGGCTTATGTCAACAGAGTGAAATTGCAAGCAGCCACAGCCGGCTGTTTTTCCCCCAAAATTCAAGGGGCTTGGGGATTTGAATGGTCAACAGCTTGATAGTTCCACTGAGCTTATCCACTTTTACTCACATTCAAGCCTACTCAACAATTCCAAAGGGCACCTGACCTCTCCCAAAGGCACCTTACCTCGCCCATAGGGGCACCTGACCTCTCCCAAAGAGCACCTTATCTCTCTCAAAAGGCTACCTGGACCTCTCCAAAAGGGTACCCTGCCTCTCCAATTAACTCTGGCAGCTTTAGACCTTTTCCTCAAATGTCTAAAGCCCACATGTTTTGGAGATCCCAGTTATGAAAATTGCACATGTTTGAAAGCAGCTGCACTTTTACAATGTTCAGCTGACTCTACAAACCACAGATGTACAAATTACAACCTGCCCCATTTCTCGTCCCCCGTGAAAATAGTGGGTGCTGGCTTCAGAGGCAGGACTTCCAGAATCGGGTCTCCAGTGCCATTTTGGCTAAGGAGGGGAGCCCTTCCAACTGGGCCTGTGTGTGTAAATCTAAGGCATCTAATTTATGTCCTAAATTCTGGTCACTTATGCCAGAATTACACCAATTTTTGCACTAAAAAATGACATTTCAGGCCTGTGATATCTAAATGCTTTGATACACTGGCCAGCTTTCACCCAGAAAGATTCAAGTATGAAATTGAAATCCATGGGTTATAACCCAGGGAAGAAACGATTACAAAGAAATCCACTTCAGTTTAAATATTCTTTTTTAGAAAAATATTCTGAACGCTTAAAAGTATTGCATAGAATTTACAATACAGATGTATTGGCAATAAGAAAAGTCATAATTACCAGCTCAAAAAATCCGACCCTAATGCTATCTTCTTTTTTCTCTGTTAATCTTTAAATGCAACAAAATCAAACGTCAATTTAAACCTTGGACATCTGAATATAAAGAAACTGCAATCAGTATGTAGCCAACATTTTATATGCGACTATTTATGTAATACTTTGTTCTGGACTTACTTGTCTCTGTTGCTATTCTCACTTTTTGAAGTAGGTTGTCCATTTACCCTGTAGGTATTTCTGTCAAAAAAACCCAGGGATATGATTCAGAGTGAGTTAATGAGTAAAAAAGAGGAAATCATTTCTATTCTAACGGTGTCCAAATAAATCGCTTTATTGTCCATATAGTAAAACACATGTACAAAGGCACTTCATTTTATAAGCACCTAAGTAAATATATCTGCATACTCACCTTCGACGAGAACTATCAATATCTGTAATAGAAAAGAAGCTCATCACACAATATAGCAGAGGAAAAGGACCAACTTGCATTTATAAATCATTTTTAAAGTAGAAAATGGCCCTAGGCACCTCACTAAGGTGAATTTAAAAAAATGGAAGCTGAGCCGAAGAAGGAGATATTAGTAGAGGTGACCAAAGGCTTGTTCAACAAGGTGTTTATTTAACGAGAGTATTAAAGGAACATAAGAGCATTAGAGCATAGGAACAGATGTAGGCCATTCAGCTCTTTGAGCCTTTTCCATTCAATGATATCATAGTTGCTATGTAATCTAATTCCACCATGGCTACCAAAACTCAACCAATCTCAGGTTTAAAATTATCAATTGAGTTAGCATCTACTGCTTTCTGTGTGAGAGGGCTTCGTGCTTCTATCATCCTTTGCATGTAGATATGTTTCCTAATATCTGAATGGATTGGCTCTGATTTTAAGTTTATGTCTCCTTGTCCTAGACTCTCCGACCAGCAAAAAAGTTTCTCCCTATTAACACTATTCATTACTTTCAAATCCTAAAATGCTAAATCAATTCACCACTTATCCTTCTATATTTCAGGGAATTAAGCCTAGTTTGTGTAATCTCCTCTTTTAATCCAACCCCCTTGAAGCCTTGGTAACATTCCAGCAAATTTGGAGGTGTCAGCTGTGGCTCAGTTCATAGCACCCTCGCCTTTGAATCAGAGGGTTGTGGGTTCATGTCCCACTCCCGGAAACCAAGAACTGTGATTGTACTCAAAAAGAGTTGCAATCTGTGACTGTTGATAACTCGAAAGAGTTTCCAGCAAATTTGCAATGCATTCCTTCTAAGGAGGGGAAGCTGAAGTGGAGAGGTTTAGGAAGGACATTCTAGAACATGGGGCTTAGGAGACAGAGGCATGGCTTGCAAATTGTCAGCCAAATGGAGGGAGCTGCACAAGAATTCAGGGTGGGATGTAGGGCTGGAGGAGATTAAAGAATGAGGGAAGGGAGTGATTGAGAAGCAATTTAAGGATGAGAATCATAATATTGAGCTATTGGAGGAAAGGGAGCTAATGTAGATCAGTGAGGGCAGCAGTGGTGGGTGAGCAGAACTTAGTGTGGGATAGAAGATGGATGGCAAAGTTTTGGTTTAAACTTCAGCTTAAAGAGGGCGGAGGATAGGAAGCTGATTGAAAAGCATTTTAACAATTGCATATGAAAGTGACAAAAAAAAATGTATGTAGCATTATCATTCTCTTTATGCTTGATTCTATCTTTATCTTGAACAGAGTGTTTTATGGATAGCATTAACCTGAACTTAAATCTTTTCTATTCCATATTGCCATGTGTAGTAAGTATGCAAGAGAACAGATTCTGGCTGGTGCAAGAAAGGGTCTGTAGTAATTGGGCAGAGATTGATTTAATTTGATCCTCATTCAAAATTGATTTAACTTTATTCCATCTGGTCCACAGAGGTTATTCCTGGTTGTGCAGAATAAGCTATTAGTGGATCAAATAATGGACATCTGTGGTAATTGAGGAGGACTGAAGACAAGAGCTGAGTGGAAAATATTGAGCTTCATGGAAACCCCTTTGCAACCTTCAAGAACAGTATATCAGATTGACATGTTGGTAAGACATGTAAATAAAGCTTTATTCTTCAATTGCTTATTTAAAAATGAACTTTGCTGAACCAAATGATGGCTGTCATAAGTCACCTGATGTCTGGAATTGTAAAGTGACCACTAAGGCATTATATGGATTGCACTGGAGGCATTCCCTGACATGATGCTCACGGAATCTCAATACCTGGGATTATTGGGGTCCATTTCAAAAAGAAACTATTGAAAGGAAATAGACATCATTTGCATTTGATAAGCTTATCCCTTAACGCAATCTAAGGGTCCACCAAGATAATAGCTACCTGGAACAGGGTCATTAATGTGGGTAATGACTCTTTCGGAGGCTAATGACTGGGACATTATGAACCATAAAACAAAAGCCAGGTCCAGACACCAGATAAAAATCTCTTTATGAAATCATTGTGGAGGAAGGGGAATTCAGAAGCAGGCCAGTTTGTTGATTTATCTCCAACTTCTCAACATCTGACAGCAGGACTCCAAGCTGACCAAGCAGTCTGCAACAAAGCCTGTTGATCCGGAAGCCACTGGCCACCTCCTGCCAAGCAGACCAAGTCTATGAATATTAACCTCATTTCACTGTGGCACACCGTCTTAAAGGATTTCCGCACTTTTGCCTGCAGCTAGGAACCTGCCTGAAGTGAAGGAACCCCCTCTGGCTTTGGACTTTCTGGACTCTGGAAATCATGTGAACTGATATCTATTTCTATCGGTCTTTTTACTGTTAATTTATTTATAGTTGTAAACTCCCGTCTTTTCTATCCCCCTTACCTTTATACGTGTGTGTGTGTGTGGAAAGTTGTGCTCAACCCCGGGATTTGAATTTGCAAATAAACTAAACTCCCAATTTAATCCTAAGAGAGTTTGCTGTGAGTGACTTTAAAAATTGATGACATAAAGCAAGGTTATTTTGCAATAAGCACCACAGTCTATTTTAAACAAAAAAAACACCTCTGCTTACAGACAGACAGAGAATAAATGAGCTCGGTTTTGCCCTCTCTCATGCCCGTAACAAGACCCTTATAAAAGTGAGATAAGTCCAATGGCTGAAACTTGAATGGTGCCATCACCAGTCTTCTGCCCTATCTTTATTACCACAGGTGGCCATCATTTAACCCGCTAATGTCCCACTATGAACTACTAGATATAGACTCTCTTAAACAAATGTTAAGAAAGCTAAGCCAATTTATTATTCAATATATGCTCAGCATACATGTTTTACCCTAATGTTTCACTTTGTGATGTTTAATGTGTATATTGTAATGGTCCTTCTGTTAGCTGCTGGTCTTTGAATTGAAGTCACCCTGAATTTTCTGGTGCTAAGCCATGAGATGGATCAGTAATGGCTGGCTGATCCTGTCCAATTTCTGGCACATTGTCTGTCATTGATTCTAGGCAAGTGAGGCTGGGTGTGATGGATACGACATTGTCCTGAGAAATTGCACTCTCATTTGTGCATTCTGAAGCCCTCTGCTCTTTCTAATGGACACCCTGGCACCGTATTCATTGGCTTCTATGGGAGCAGATTTCTGATTAGCAGTAATGTTTGTGAAGTTCTGTGTGATAGCTTTCTGAACCCAACCCATCAACTAGAATATGTGGGTTAAAACAGCTCACTGTGCCTCAAAGCCAAATCCTCCATACGAACAGCATGAGTTTTACTGAGAAATACTTTAATCGTGTGAGGGACTATTACTAGAGGCTCATGGGCAGATGATCTAGAGCAGGCTCAAGTTCACAATCTGGTATCACCGCATGGACACATGGCTGCAGCAGGAAACAGGTTCAGTCAAACTCCCCGGCACTCGGAGGGCTGCTGGGGAAGAGGCATCTGTGAGGTCCAAGTCAGAAGATGAGCTTCTGGATTCACCCTTCCAACTTATCCTGGAGAGTCAGCAGATAGTGGGGGAACATCATGCAGAGCTGTTGGAATCCCTCAGAGTGGCACATGAGTCGGAGGAATGCGTCCACCTGCTCTCTGATGAAGTGGTGTCTACATGTGCACGTGTGGAGGTCTCCATGAGACTGATGGCAGACACCATGGAGACCCTGGTCCAGGGTAATGCAGAGATGTGCACAGACCTGCACGCTATTGTGGGAGCCATGGCTGAGTTCCTGCAGTAGCAATGCAAGGGGGAAACGGGCCACCTCAACGTCCCTCCAGGTGCTCCTGATCCTCAAGGAGTCAGGCCAGGACCCTCGAGCATCCGAAGGGAGGAGCAATAGCAGCTGAACACCCGTGGTTCATCCACTGAGGAATCTCAGAGGCTGTCCTCCCGTTTTGCCTGTGACCCCCTCAACCTCGTCCTCTGTCACCGCATAGGGAGTAGCTGGTCCACAGGAAGACAGCCAAAGCAAGCCAAGGCCCTCAAGGCCTCAACTCTCCAAAGGATGCACGCCAAAGTCAGAGACAAGGCCAACCATTGCACAGGCTGCCTCCACCCCTGCTGCGGATGTCAGGGCAGCAACTAGAAGAACTGGTAGGCCAAGAAAAGTTAAGAAATTCTGATCACAAGTGGTTGCACAGTAGTATCCAGTAGTGCAACATCCAAACAACCCACTGAGTGATGTGTCCTGTTTCACAGGCTGGTGTTGTGCACTAATTATCTCCTTGCTTTCGCAGGCATACCTGGGAAATAGCCGATGGAGTCCACAACCCAGGGCCTCTAATCAAGCCCTGAAGAAGAATCTGAAGGCACCCACCTTGAAGTCCTGTCACAGCACTCACCCACATCCTCCACCAGCGCAGAGCCACACACGTCAGTGGGACCTAGTTTTAGAGTAGCCTCAGGATCACAATCTGGTGAGCACATCGCACTCTGATCCATAGCAGGTGGCGGCAGGGACTTCCCAGGTTTCCAGCATTCGGAGAACTGCTGGAGGCCAGAAATTTGCTGAGTCCGAGTCAGATGACGAGCCTCCGGACTCGGTCATGTCACAGTTGCTGGAGCTGCAAAGACAAGCTCGGGAACATCAAGAAGGGATGTCCATTGCACTGATCAGATTACAAAGAATGATGGAGGAGTTTGTCAACTTTCAGGAGGAGGTGATAGGGCCGGCATGCCAACACACTGAGGTCAACATTGGTAGGATGGAAGCTGTCATGGAGACCTTGGTCCAGGATGTCGCTCCTGCACTGCTGCGTGGGCTGAACTTCATCACTGATGCCATAGTTGGCCTCCAACAGTGTGTACACAAGAGGGGTGTGGGGCAGCCCGATCTAACTCCAGCTACCCCTTCCGCTCACGGAGTCAGCCTGGGGCCCCTGGGCACCCATAGGGAGGAGGATCAGCAGGTGCACACCCCGGGGCCATCCATCCAGGTGACCCTGGGAGTGTCTGGTCTATCCGAATCCCCTCTGACCTCAGTAGCTCCGGTGTCGCAGGCTGTGGAGGGTGCCAGGACACCAAAAGCAGGCCAGGCCCTCTAGATCTCAGCCCTCCAGAGTATGCTCACCAAGGTCATCGCCAACAGGGCGTAGCAGGCATGAGGCTGCCTCCACCTCCATTGTGGATGTCCAGGGAGCACCAAATATTAGCAGCAGGGTTAGGAAGGCTAAGAAGATGTAACTGTTTTGAGCCCAACCAAATAAACTAAGTTAACAAATCAGGAGACAAATTAAAAAAGGGCAGCCCCTTACAAGGGAAACTGCAAAAACAAGACAAAGTTTAAAAGAAACTTAAAAATTGCACATCCTGGGCATGGGTGATAATCAATTGTACATACTGTTCGCTATCATCAATAAACTCCTAAGAATATCTCCCTGCCTGTGGCTCCTTATTCTGATGAGCAGTATTCATGTCATTCAGATGTGAAACCTTTCTGCACAAGATAAAGGCAGGTGTCTCAGTCCAGGGCCTCTTCCCTGTGCAGCCTTCAGACCAAAGTGATGGTCTAGCCTCACACTCCCTGGACTCATTACTGATGCCTATACCTTGACGGTGCTTGTCATTGCTGCCAGGATGTTGTGGGCAGGTGTCAGAGTTCCGTCATTCTCTGTGTGCTCTCAGCACCTTTAAGGTGGGGCTGGCCCCCATCTCTTCAGCATCCGTGGCCAGTGACGTTGGGCTCCTGAAGGAGTCAGGTGCTGAAGGCGGACAAAGGGTCAGGTGCTTTTAAAGTTTCGTGGCTTCGTCTCCATGATATGACCCTGATCACAGAACGCAAGTGAGCTATCCTCAGCCAGACAGGAGTCAAACATTCTCAGAGGCTGTGTGAAGATTTACAGAGTGTCCTCACTGCATGTCGCCATCATCCCCCTGCGATTGAATGACTTTTAGGGCCTCCACTGCCTCTCAATGATGCCTTATCACAGAGGGAATGTGCGCTGCCATAAGTCAGACTAGAGTCAAGTGTTCACAGATGCAATGTGAGGATCTATGGTGACTCTTCACTGCATGTCGTCATCATTCTCCACAAACCTAGCCTCCTGAGTGCACCTGCCTCATCTGGCCAATGCGAGGGCCTCATCACCGACTTCGAGGACCTCCTCACCCTCATCTCTGTTGACATCCTCATCGGAGGAGACTGCTAGTTCCTGCATCTCCTCCTCAGCCAGCTCCTCTCCCATTGCAATGCCAGATTGTGAAGGGCGCAGCAGGCAACAATGATGAGTGGGCTATAGTGCGGGGCTCCACCAGACCAGTCTAGGCTCCAGAATCTCATTTTCAGCATCTCGATGGTTTACTCCACCAAGGTGCAAGTTGCAGCATGAGCCTTGTTATGCCTTCACTGAGGCCACCACACGGGTGTCATCAGCCACGTCCTCTGCAGGTAGCCCTTGTCCCCGAGGATCCAACTCTGCAGCCTCTGTGGACCCTGGAAGACGTCAGGGATCGGAGATTGATTAAGAGTATAGGTGTCGTGGACACCCCCTGGAAACAGTGTGCAAACCGGCAGGATGGATTTTTGGTGGTTGCACACCAGCTACTCAGTCAGCCAGTGGAAGCCCTTGCGGTTGACAAAGTTGACCCCTTCTTACAATGGAAATCTGAGCACCAGGTGACTTCAGTCAATCGCACCCTGCATATGTGGGAAACCAGAGATCTGGGCAAATCCAATCGCTGTTGCATCCTGATCCTTTTGGCCCCGGGCAAAATGCAGAGTTGTGTGCCCTCGTGAAGATGGCGTCCGTGACCTCATGAATACCTTTGTGGGTGGAGGCTTGCGATATCTCAGAGGTCACATCTGGAGCCTTGAAACAAGCCATTGGTATAAAAATTGAGCGCCGCGGTCACTTTCATGGCCACTGGCAGTGGATACACCCTCCATGCCCCTGTGGCACCAAATCCTGTAACAGCTGGCAAATGTGACCAACCAGTTCCCTAGACATGTGCACATCTTCAGCAACACTGGTTCTCAGTCATCTGCAGGAATGAAGGGCAGCATCTATAGACACTGGGTCTAGCTAGGCACTGACCAATAACGGCTCACTGGGGCTTTTCAGTGTCGTGTGTGGGAGCCCCAGCTGTCCCTTCTTCCTGAAGGTTCTGTTCCCCTTCTGCGCAGCCAGGGGCCTCTGTCGCTCTCTTCTCCATCATCCCTGCTCTCTGTACACCACCGAGACATACAACTAGTTGACCAGGCCCCATGCTCCTGATCTACTCTTCGAGGAGGGGGGAGGGCAGAGAAGAGGAGGGGCGTTAATGCATGGCCACTTACCTCCTCTCGCACTTGCTTGTGCACTATCTTCAGCTGCAGGGCAGCCCTTGGCCCTGCACCCACCCCCCCACCCCAAATGTACCTCAACCTTGAAGTCCAACAGGTGACCCTCACAAGCACTGTGCAGTGTTACTGTGCACTCACCCCCGAGTTCCCCTCAAAGTGCAGCCCACCGAGTGGATGCCTTATATATGCTGTAGTGAAACACGTTGGCATGCAATCACACTGATGTTGATGGACAGTCCAGCTTTGTGGGGTGGGTGGGGAGCGTGATTCTGGCGGTCTGGCCTTATAATGATATGCAGACGTATTACAATGAGGTTCCCAATGTCCGATGGCGGCCTGCGTTTCCTGCCAGTGATGGGCTGAGTGGGACAATTGCAAACTGGTTTCACGATGTTGTGAAACCTATTTCTGGCCTTCTCGCCATGTTGTCCACTCAGACTGCTGAGCACGCCCAATGCCAGCAGGCACAAAAAATTCCGCCCATGGTCATCGTCAATTTTCCTGCAAGCTCCCGCATCCTTTCCCCTCCCCCAGTCACCCATGTCCTTTCCCCCATCACTGTTGACGCCCCTGGCATCACCTTCCGCCTCCCCACTATCACCTACCAGCCAGAACCCTTTCCTTTCCAGGATGTCCTGGAATATGCACATTTCCTACCTTCCTGAGAATTCCACCCCCATCCACATTGAGGCAGACACGGACCCTGGGGGTGAGAAGGAGGGGGTGTGGGAGGTCAGAGTTCCACCAACCACCCTCACTGTCCCTTCTACCACTACCATCTCACCCTCACCCTGCCAACATTCTGGTTCACTCTGCCTCCTCTCATACTCACCTTTCCCTCCCACCATACCCACTCTCACTTCGCTCGCCAGGAGGCAGTCGTTGACATCACAGACCCCTCCCTTGCACATTCACCTGGACATCACCCCCACCCCCCTTACTCCATGCTCTTACTCCCTCGTTCCCCCCAGAACTCCTTTCCTTACACCCTCCTCCCCCATTTTGACCTCACCCCATTGACCCCATTACCAGGATGCAAAGCAGGTTCACACCAGCCTCCAGCAGGATCGACATTCAGCCATGGTGGACACCAACAGATGATCCTGCTGTGCTTTCACACTGGTGTGAAACCGATTTTTGGCCTCCTCGCCATATTGCCCCCCCCATGATGCCTGACGCCAACAGGGTTGGAAAATTCCAGCCATAGTTTAAGTTTCAATCCAGCCTGTTTGGTTCAGGCATTGCTGGTTCTATTCAACCGAGGCCTAGGTTTTGAAATGGTTCTGGCATCTTTGCTCCTGGTATAGACAAATGTCCTGTCTGCTGTACCAGTTGGCCACCTGAAAATTAAAATCTACTCCATTTTGTTGCCACTACAGTCATTACAATCCTTTTGGGACAGCCTTCACCCGAACCAAGCTGGGGCCAGTGTGCTGGTGAATCATATGACCTGGGCTGTAGAAAGGGCTTTAAACTAAATAGTGGAAGGGAGGGTTCATATGAGGGGAGATTTAGAAAGTTAAAGAGAAAGGACAAGGCAATAATGCAGGGTAGCAAGAAGGGTAATGATAACCACTGGGTGACAGGAAGGGACCAAGCATACGAGTATAAGAGTGCACCAGCAAGTAGGATCAGAATAGGGAAAAATGGTAGAAAGACAGAATTAAAGGTTCTTTATCTGAATGCATGCAGCATTTGTAACAAGATGGATGAATTGATAGCACAAATAGTAATAAATGAGTATGACATGATAGCCATTACAAAGACATGTTTGCAAAGTGACCACGGCTGGGACATGAATATTTAAGGTATCTGACATTTTGGAAGAACAGGAAGAAAGGAAAAGGAGGTGGGATAGCTCTGCTAATAAAGGATGCAATCAATGCAGGAGTGAGAAATAATCGTGGTTCAAATGATCAAAATATAGAAGCAGTTTAAGTGGAGATGGGAAATAGCAAAGCAAAGGAGTCATTGGTGGAAGTGGTTTCTTGGCCTCCAAACAGTAGCTACACAGCTGGATAGAGTATACATCTGGAAATAATGGGGCCTTGCAAGAAAGGTACTGCAATAATCATGGGTGACTTTAATCATCGCATTAGACAAATCAAATTGGCAAAAGTAGCCTGGATGATGAGTTCAAATTGTATTTTGGACAGTTTCTTACAACAATGCATTCTAGAACCAACCAAAGAACAGGCCGTTTTAGACCTGGCAGTGTTTAACGAGGCAGCATTAATTGATGACCTCATGGTAAAAGATCCTCTATTACTCACAATAAGTGGTTGTAGTGGAAGAATTAATTCAGGCTGATCTTTTAGTTCAAGCTGGTTTATTTGCAATACAGCTCCTCAGTGCTACTGACTTCCTCATATCTTTCACACAAAGTGTGCCAGCTGTCTCTTTTTATTCTGTTTATATGGGATAATCAATGCCCATCAATGCCAAGGGGAGCGGAGACGCAGGATTAAAGAGCGCGAGGGGAGTGGCGGAGATGCGGGATTAAAGAGCGCGAGGGGAGTTCCAGGGAGCAGAGTCGGAGGGCAGAGTTCCAGAGAGGTGAGTATAAAAACCTGACCTCAGGGATTCGTGGACCTCGGGTCTTAAAAAAAATTTTTTAAATGGCGTCACAGTAAATCTGTGACCTGATTGGATGGTAGAGAATCTACACTGAATTTGAAACTAAAATATTGTTAAACTAATTAAAGCAAATAAATTAATGACTTAATTAATAAGTAGAGGGTATCTAGACCAGAATCAGGGGATTACTGTTCTTAGAATTTAGCATTTATAGTAGAAATCTAGCCCTAGGGAACGTATTGTTAATAAGGAGTCAATAAGCAGTTACTAGATTTAAATTAATTTATTAAATAGTTCTAGAAGTGGCAGTGGCTGGGGTGAAGTGTTTGACCTGTTGGATGTGGGAAATCTGTAATGCTTCAAGTGTCCTGGACAACTACATCTGCAGGAAGTGTACCCAATTGCAGCTCCTCACAGACCGCATGGATCGGTTGGAGCAGCAGTTGAATGCACTTAGGAGCATTCAGGTGGCGGAAAGCGTCATTGTCAGGAGTTTTGGAGACGTGGTCACACCCAAGGAACAGACAGATAAATGAGTGAACGCTAGAAGGGGCAGGCAGTCAGTGCAGAAATCCCCTGTGGCTGTCCCCCTGTCTAACAGGTATACCGTTTGGATACTGTTGGGGGGGGGGGGGGGAGATGGCCTATCAGGGGAAAACAACAGCAGTAGCCAGAGCAGTGGCACCACGGCTGTCTCTGTTGTTCAGCAGGGGGGGTTAAAGCACAGAAGAGCAATTGTCATAGGGGACTCTATAGTCAGGGGCTCAGATAGGCGCTTCTGTGGTCGTGAAAGAGACACCAGGATGGTATGTTGCCTCCTTGGTGCCAGGGTCCAGGATGTCTCTGATCGGGTATGGGACATTCTGAAGGGGGAGGGAGAACAGCCAGAGGTCGTGATACACATTGGTACTAACGACATAGGCAGGAAGAGTGACGAGGTCCTGCAGTGGGAGTTCAGGGAGTTAGGCAGAAAGTTAAAAAAACAGGACCTCTAGGGTTGTAATCTCAGGATTACTCTCTGTGCCACGTGCCAGTGAGGCTAGAAATAGGAAGATAGTGCAGCTGAACACGTGGCTGAACAGATGGTGTAGGAGGGAGGGTTTCCGATATGTGGATCAGTGGGATCTCTTCTGGGGCAGGTGGGACCTATACAAGAAGGATAGGTTGCATCTAAACTGGAGGGGCATCAATATCCTGGCTGCAAGGTTTGCTAGTGTCACTCGGGAGGGTTTAAACTAGTATGGCAGGGGGGTGGGAACCAGGGCAATAGGTCAGCAGGTGAAATAAATGACTGGGAACTAGTGAATATGGCCAGTAGGTGTATGAGGACGGGCAGGGAGAAATTACTGAACACAGTGGGGCTGGGGGTCTGAAATGCATTTGTTTCAATGCGAGAAGTATAACAGGCAAGGCAGATGAGCTTGGATTCGTACTTGGGACTATGATGTTATTGCTATTACAGAGACTTGGTTGAAGGATGGACAGGATTGGCAGATAAACGTTCCAGGATTTAGATGTTTCAGGCAGGATAGAGAGGGATGTAGAAGAGGTGGGGGAGTTGCACTGCTGGTTAAGGGGAATATCACAGCTGTACAACAGGAGGACACCTCGGTGGGCTCATGCAGCGAGGCAATATGGGTAGAGCTCCAGAATAGGAAGGGTGCAGTCAATGTTGGGGGTTTACTATAGGCCTCCCAATTGCCAGCAGGAGATTGAGGAACAGTTATGGAGGCAGATTTTGGAAAGATGTAAAAGCAATAGGGCTGTTGTGGTGGGTGATTTTAACTTTCCCTATATTGACTGGGAATCACTTAGTGCTAGGGGTTTGGATGGTGCAGAATTTGTAAGGTGCATCCAGGAGGGCTTCCTGAGACAACATGTAGATAGTCCAACTAGGGAAGGGGCAATACTGGACCTGGTATTAGGGAATGAATCTGGCCAGGTGGTCGAAGTTTCAGTAGGGGAGCATTTCAGGAAAAGTGACCATAATTCAGTAAGTTTCAAGGTACTGGTGGATAAGGATAACAGGAGTCCTCGGGTTAAGGTGCTTAATTGTGGGAAGGCTAATTATAACAATATTAGGCAGGAACTGAAGAATCTAGACTGGAGGTGGATGTTTGAGGGCAAATCAACAACTAACATGTGGGGGGCTTTCAAATGTCAGTTGATAAGAATTCAGGACCGGCATGTTCCTGCTAGGATGAAGGATGAGCATGGCAAGTTTCAGGAACCTTGGATAACGAAGGATATTGTGAGATTAGTCAAAGAGAAAAGGGAAGCATTCATAAGGGCCAGAAGGCTGGGAACAGATGAAGCCCGTGGAGAATATAAAGAAAGTAGGAAGAAACTTAAGCAAGGAGTTAGGATGGCTAAAAGGGGTCATGAAAAGTCACTGGCAACCAGGATTAAGGAAAATCCCAAGGCCTTTTATACATATGTAAAAAGCAAGAGGGTAGCCAGGGAAAGGGTAGGCCCACTCAGGGACAGAAGTGGAAATCTGTGTGTGGAGCCAGAAGAAATGGGAGAGATACTAAATGAATACTTCTCATCAGTATTCACCAAAGAGAAGGACTTAGCAGTCGATTTGTCTAGGGAAGAGTGTGTAGATAGCCTGGATCATGTTGAGATCAAAAAAGAGGTGTTAGGCATCATGAAGAATATTAAGGTGGATAGATCCCCAGGGCCAGATGGGATCTACCCCAGAGTACTGAGGGAGGCAAGGGAGGAGATTGCTGGGGCCTTGACAGAAATCTTTGTATCCTCACTGGCTACGGGTGAGGTCCCAGAGGACTGGCGAATGGCCAATGTTGTTCCATTGTTTAAGAAGGTAGCAGGGATAATCCAGGAAATTACAGGCCGGTGAGCCTTACGTCAGTGGTAGGGAAATTATTGGAGAAGATTCTTCGTGACAGGATTTACTACCATTTGGAAGCAAATGGGCGTATTAGTGAGAGGCAGCATGGTTTTGTGAAGGGGAGATCGTGCCTCACTAACTTGATTGAGTTTTTCGGGGAAGTGACAAAGATGATCGACGATGGAAGGGCAGTGGATGTTATCTACATGGATTTCAGTAAGGCCTTTGACAAGGTCCCTCATGGCAGACTGGTACAGAAGGTAAAGTTGTACGGGATCAGAGGTGAGCTGGCAAGATGGTTACAGAATTGGCTTGGCCATGGAAGACAGAGGTTAGCAGTGGATGGGTGCTTTTCTGAATGGAGAGCTGTGACTAGTGGTGTTCCACAGGGATCAGTGCTGGGACCTTTGCTGTTTGTAGCATACGTAAATGATGGAGGAAAATGTAACTGGGCTAATTAGTAAGTTTGCAGACAACAAAGGTTGGAGGAGTTGCAAATAGTGAAGAGGATTGTCAAAGGATACAACGGGATATAGATCGGTTGGAGACTTGGGCGGAGAAATGGCAGATGGAGTTTAATCCGGACAAATGCGAGGTAATGCATTTTGGAAGGTCTAATACAGGCAGGAATTATACAGTAAATGGCAGAACCCTTAAGTGCATCGACAGGCAGAGGGATCTGGGTGTACAGGTCCACAGGTCACTGAAAATGGCAACGCAGGTGGATTAGGTAGTCAGGAAGGCATATGGCATGCTTGCCTTCATTGGCAGGGGTATTGAGTATAAAAGCTGGGAAGTCA
Source organism: Cetorhinus maximus (assembly GCF_964194155.1). Lineage (NCBI taxonomy): Eukaryota > Metazoa > Chordata > Chondrichthyes > Lamniformes > Cetorhinidae > Cetorhinus > Cetorhinus maximus. The sequence goes on from NC_135889.1 coordinate 82,585,455, forward strand.
TGCTGCAGCTGTATAGAACCTTGGTTAGGCCACACTTGGAATATTGCGTGCAATTCTGGTCGCCACATTACCAGAAGGATCTGGAGGCATTGGAGAGGGTGCAGTGGAGGTTTACCAGGATGCTGCCTGGTCTGGAGGTTATTAGCTATGAGGATAGGTTGGAGAAACTCGGATTGTTCTCACTAGAGCGACGGAGATTGAGGGGCGACTTGATAGAAGTTTACAAAATTATGAGTGGCATGGACAGAGTAGATAGTCAGAAGCTTTTTCCCAGGGTGGAAGAGTCAATTACTAGGGGACATAGATTTAAGGTGAGAGGAGAAAACTATAGAGGAGATGTACAGGGCAAGTTTTTTATGCAGAGGGTAGTGAGTGTCTGGAACTTGCTGCCAGAGGAGGTGGTGGAAGCAGGTACGATAGTGGTGTTTAAGAGGCGACTTGACAAATACATGAATAGGATGGGAATAGAGGGATACGGACCCCGGAAGTGCAAAATGTTTTAGTTGACAGGCAATATGATCGGCGCAGGCTTGGAGGGCCGAAGGGCCTGTTCCTGTGCTGTACTTTTCTTTGTTCATCACCTGTTTAACTAGCAATTGTTTTTAACAAGGTGATTGCCATGCAGTGTGATTGCTTATACATTGACAGATTCCCCTCTTTTTTTTTAAAATTAAAGCTTTGAAAATAATTCACATTATTTTTGAAACAAAAAGGAAATGTCACGTTTTTGCACATCTATAGATTGCACATTTCCTTTACCAAATATATATACACACACATGAACAATTAGAAAACAAAGTTTTTTTTCAATTTCATAATTATAACATAAGATGCCCCTATTCCAATACATTTAGTAATTTTAGTATGATAGTTGGTGACTTGTGTCAACCCATTGTATCTTAGAGATCTCTCTTCCCTCTAACATTTCTTTTATGCTGGCTAGGTCTATTCTTGGCCTTTTCTCAGTGACACTTTTCATTGAATGAACATTATTACAAAGGTTATCAACATAACATTCTATGGGCAAACTTTTCTCTCATTGCCCCTTAACCAATATGGTGACAAATATTTTGTAAGTAAACCCCCATATCTATCACTTCTACTAATGCCAGTGTTTCAGCAGCTAAGGTGCTTTTTACTACCTTTATTTTCTTGGCCTCCCAAGCCAGCAGACAACATTTATCATTCTTTCCCACCAAAAATAAGATAAACCCTGCTGTGCTAGAGTACCCATCTAAAGGATTGGCATGTGAAGCATTGCTAAAAATCACTAACCTCATATCTTCTGGTTCACCCAAGGCTAGAAATTTGAGCATGCATCTCTTTGAATTTAATTTCTTTAGTGTTTTATTTGCTCTCAACCTCAACTGTAGCATGTTTCATCATGTTACCGAGCTTCAACACATCATAACTAAAGTCAGGTCTAGTTTGAGTGCACAACCAGTTCAACTGGCTAATCAAACTACTCAACTGTTCTGCTTCTTCCTTGGAAGCTGGATCCTGAGGTTCTAGACCGACTTATTGGGATATGATTAACATTTTCTAGATAAGATTGTTGATTCAGTATTACTCCTGACATGCTCTGCTTAATGTCTAAACCTTTGTATCTAAAGGCCCCTGAAGCCTGACTTCCGACCTTGAATTCCTTCATCTTCTCGATTACCCATTGCTCAAATTCTACAGAGCCTCCCCGCAGGAAATCATCAACATGCATGATAAAGATTCCAGCTAGCTTCTCCCTATGATACCAGTAGAATATCATGGGGTCTGCCTGTAACTGAATGCAACCTGTTTTCAACAGGACAGACCTCACAGAAAAATACCATACTCTTGATGCATCTTTCAACCCATAAACGCACTTGTTCAATTTCCACAGCTTTCCTTCTGCATCCCTGGCTTCTTTGAGCAGTTTCAAAAAACTTCCCTTTGAAACTTCTCCCCCTGTAAAGACGCGCCTTTATGACAATCGATTTGTACTCCCAGGAATTTGATGCCAAAATAACAAAAAAAATCTTCAAACTCACTTCCCCTGCAGTAGGCGAGCCCACCCTGACACCCTAATCAGAGTCTTTATTCAAAGCCTCGGGCTACTAATCTCACTTTAGCCTTATACGTGTCATCTGGGAGTACCTATTATGTACAGATCCATCTGTGAGATAAAGCTGACTGTCCTGTCAGGTATTTCAGTATATACTCCAAATTCAAACTTTCCAACTGTTTGGCTTCTTTTATCAACTTATTTTCCAATTTATTAGCAGCTACCAAAATCTCTCGGTCATAAGGTCTTCTACTTTTATTGAGATTCCTATCTTGCTCTCTGGTCCTTGTTCTCATTAAGCTACAGCCTCTACTCACATTCCTCTTTCTGGACTACTACTATGTGATCTTTCTCCCATGCGAGCATAATCCCATTCACAAGTCTGTGATTTTCTTCTGGGGTCACGACCACTTTCTGGTCCACTGTCAGAACTTATACTGCACTTTTTGGGCTTCCACATCTTTGCCTCGGTTTGCCAATCCATAGGTCTTATCTCCTGTCCTTCATCCTGCACAGCTAGCCAATGTTTGTATTTACCAGTGGCCTTTCCTGCTCTCTCTATGATGGTGGCATTCCTCCACACACTGGTCCCTTTTAGCATGTATGTTAACTTTGTTCTTACTTTGGGCAGTTTCCCTTTTGGACAAATTGTGTTATCCTGTACGTCTGTTACAGGGCTGACTGATGATGAACAAAGTATCTACCATAGTCTGCTCCTCATAACGTGTTTGTGTGTGTGTGTGTGTGTGTGTGTGTGTGTGTGTGTGTGTGTGTGTGTGTGTGTGTGTGTGTGTGTGTGTGTGTGTGTGTGTGTGTGTGTCGTAACTATGCGGAATGTACTCTAACAGTTTGATTGCCATTCCGCCATCACTCCCTATTACGTTGCCAGGTCCTTTCCACTCTTTCTGGCCTTCCCTTTTGTAATATACTATGCCTGCTTGTCTAAAATGTATTCTTGATGGTCTTATGTGGTGCCGTAGGGCTTGCCGAATTTTCTTCTAAACCTCAGCTTTAGTGAAAGTTTTTCTGCCAGCATGCAAAGCACTCAGATAAGAAGTGGAGCAGAGCAAGGGGAGCATCTGATAACACCAAAGGCAGCTTTGAATTTCTTCCGTACACCAACTGGCATGGACTGTACCCTTCCAATCATTTGCAAAGAGTTCTTTGTGTGCACCACCTATGCTAGCACCAGCACTGTTTGCAATCTGATTGATCAGCTTATATTTTATGTAACATGTCACCTATTACTACATGGTTTCTTTCATAAAGGCCATTACTAAATAGGCTCGCAGCTGCAGTGTGCATAACTATTCCTTTTAAATTTTTGCACATATCTCAAAATTCCTCATTGGTGTATTCCCCACCATTATCTGTCAGGAACCTCATTGGTGTTCCTAATCCTGTTCCTACCCATTTCTCCATGACCTTATTGACAATGGTCATTTTGACTTTACTATGTAAAACAGTGGATAGGCTAAATCTGGTTGCCATATCCATGACGTGTAGTTAAAAAAAACCCCTATACTTGTCACAAACTTTTAAGTCCATTGCCACTGTGTTGTTAAGTTCCCTGCTAGTGGCAAGCTCACAACAGGATGCAGTGGTGTCTTGCGATATTTAAGACAAATTTCACACTGAGCAGTGACTCGTTCAATAAGCTCATCCTATCCTTTTATCAACCACTCCTGCATCTCGAAGCAGAGTCTTCAGTTTCCGTGGCACCGGATGTGCAAACTGTCTATCTATCTTCCAAATGATCTTTTTTGACCACCAAATTCTTATTCCCAGCAGTTAACAAAACTTCATGGGCAGAGTTTTATGTCCTACGGGCAGGCATGTGCCCATCTCACAACCTCAAAATCCTGCCCCATGAGCTTTTTGATGAGAAATCTCTGGCTTCCTTAGTGGCAAGCAGTAATGGCCTGACCAAGTCAAATGTAGATCCACATTTTTTCTGAACACAACTGCTCTATCATTCTTCATGTCTAGCATCATCTGAGCCTTCTTCATCACAGATCGACTTAACAATAGCGGTATCTCGCTAGAAACCACATCAGTGCTGATAAACAGACTGATCCCTGCTATTTTACAAGGGAGGATCACCCGTTTGGAGGATGTTAATGTATTATCATCTCTGAACCTAAAGCAGGTAAAGCTTTCATACTCCTTGACCTTCCACCAGTTTGCCTCATCGAGAGACTCCAAATAGCAGTTAAATCAATCCATCCCACACATTGTAGAAGTGCAAACAATGTCCAGAACTGCAAAGTTGAAGGAATTTACCAAGGAGATATTCATCACCAGATTCAAACTTTCAGTGACCAATACAATTCCATCATGGCAGTCATCATCATCATTATCAGTCTCAGATGAATCCATCTCGTGGGTCACTTCAAAAACATAATTCCTTTACTGTGGGCAGTTCATCATGTAATGATACACCGAAAACACCAATTAACCATCCCCTGTGCATTTTTTTGGTTTAAACACCTATGGTCAACGTCCCAGGTGCGCTTTTTGTCCCGACTCAGAAATTGGCTGGGGGTTATGACCATTTTCAGACCTCTTGTCATTAACCCTGTCATTGTATTGGAATCTTCATCTAATATTTGGTTGACCTCAAAATTCAGCCACCATTGTTTCACAGCATAGTTGTTCATATTTGATAAGAAAGTGGCTAGGAATGACAATTACCCCAGAAATATTTTTAAGGCAGCCATTTGATCTAGCAGAGATTATTTCCCCCAGAATTGAACACCTGTTGGTACTAAAAGACTATCAACATGAGAAATGTGAGCACAGTCAGTAATTTAAACACCAATAGCAACTCTGGAATCACAAGTTCAAATCTCTGTAGTCTCCTGTGCCATTTGGCAAAATCCATTATATGTTTTTCCACAGACTGATCATCCAATTACCTAAATCTGCCAGATTGCCCAAGCTTCATACACTTCCAGTAACTCATTCATTTTGTAAAACTTAATTAAGGATTGTAATTAAGGGTCAAATTCCTCTTCATGATCCAAATCATCCACTTTCCACTCTGAAAATGCCTTACTCATTATATTACTTTTGGCTGGTAATGATTAAGCTAATACTATGCCTTGTTTCTTTCAGGGTATGGAAATAACCCAGGTCCACATCACAACTTCAGCCTTCCATTGCTGATATGCTTCAGATTCAAAAAATTGGTGGATAGTCAAAGCTTGCAATTTTGCACTGTCTTTCCACCATTCCATAACTTAAATCATCATCAACAGTACACTTCTTTTCCCTCAGAGGATTGTAGCAAAAAGCTTCATATACAGCAATCAATCACCAAAACTTATAGTTCATCCTCTGCTATCATGTTACTCACAATAAGAGGTTATAGTGGAAGAATTAATTCAGGCATTTCTTTTAGTTCAAGCTGGTTTCTTTTCAAGACAGCTCCTCAGTGCTATTGACTTCCAACTAGCTTCTACACAACATGTTCCAGCTGTCTCTTTTTATTCTGTTTAGATGGAATAATCAATGTCCATCAACTGTTTGACTAGCAATTGTCTTTAACAAGGTGATTGTCATTTAGTGCGATTACTTATATGTTGACACCCTCTAGGTAACAGTGATCATAACAAGATAGAATTTAAATTTAGTTTGAGGGTGAGGAATTTGGGTCTGAAACCACTGTCATAATTTTTAAAAAAATCAATTATAAGGGTGCGAAGACAGAGTTGGCTAAAGTGGAATGGGAAAGTAGGTTTAAAGGGAAGATGGTAGAGAAACAGTGGCAGATATTTAAAGAGGTATTTCATAACTCCCAGCAAAAATATACTCCATTGGGAAAGGAAGATGGTATGAAAAGGATGTGTAGCTAATGATGGAAGTTAAGGATGGTATCAAATTGAAAGAAAAATGTACAATTCTGCAAAGATTCATGGTAGCACAGGAGTTTGGGAAAAAATTGTAAGTCAGCAAAGGATGACTAAAAAATAATAGAGGGAGGAAATGAGAGGAAACCAACAAGAAAAATAAAAACAGACGGCAAAAGCTTCTATAAGCATATAAAAAGGAAAAAAGTAGCTGAAGTAAGCATTGGTCCCTTAGAGGGTGGGACTGGGGAATTAATAATGGGAAACACAGAAATGGCAGAGTATTTTGTATCTGTCTTCACAGTAAATGATACAGAAAGCATTCCAAGAATAGTAGAAAATCAAGAGGGAGGAACTTAAAAGAATCACAATCAATAGAGAAAAAGTACTAGGAAAACTAATGGCACTAAAGGCTGAGAAGCACCTTAGACCTGATGGCCTGCATCTTACTGTCCTAAAAGAAGTGGCTGTGGAAAAAGTGGTTGTAATCTTCCAAAATTCCTTAGATTCTGTAAAGGTCCTAGCAGATAGAAAAACCACAAATATGGCACCACTATTCAAGAGAGAAGGGAAAGAGAAAGCAAGAAATTATAGACCAGTTAGTCTAACATATATCATTGGGAAAATGCTGGAATCCATTTTTAAGGAGGAAGTGGTAGGGCATTTAGAAAACCATAATACAATCAGACAGAGTCAACATGGTTTGTGGAAGGGAAATTGTGTTTGACAAAGTTATTAAAGTTCTTTGAGGATGTAACAAGCAGAGTGGATAAAAGGGAACCAGTAGAAGTAGAGTATTTGGATTTTCAAAAGGCATTCGATAAGTTGCCATATAAGAAGTTACTATACAAGTTAAGAGCTCAATATGAGAGGGCTGAGATAAATGGGCAGTTTTCAATTTGGCAAACTGTAACCAGTGGAGTATTGCAGGGATCAGAGCTGGTGCTTCAACTATTTATGAGCTATATTAATGACTTGGATGAAGGGACAGACTGTATTGTAGCCAAAATTGCTACTGATACAAAGGTAGGTAGGAAAGCAAGTTGTGAGGAGGATGCAAAGAGTTTGCGAAGAGATATAGATAGGTTAAGTGAGTAGGCAAAAAAAAAAGCTGGCAGATGGAGTATAATGTGGGAAAATGTGAGATTGTCCACTTTGACAGGAATAATAGAATTAGCAGAATATTATTTAAATAGAGAGAGAGAGACTGCGGAATGATGCAGTACAATGGGATTCTAGTATCCCTGTACATGAATCACAAAATGTTAGTGTGCAAGTACAACAAGTAATTGGGAAGGCAAATGGAATGTTGGCCTTTATTGCAAAGGGTATAAGTTGGGATTTTCCGGCCCCATTCACCATTGGGATCAAGTCAATGGACTTTTGGCTGGCCCGCCACATCCCCCGCGGCAAGTCCCGCCGCAGCAGAGTCAAAAATTCCCAGCCATAGAGTATAAAAGTAGCAAAGTCTTGCTGCAGCTGGACAGAGCACTGGTGAGACCACACCTGGAGTACTGTGTACAATTTTGGTTTCTTTACTTAAGGAGGGATATATTTGCATTGGAACCAGTTCAGAGAAGGTTCACCAGGCTGATTCCTGGGATGAAGGGGTTGTCTTCTGAGGGAAGTTTGAGCAGGATGGGCCTATACTTTTTTAAAAAATTCATCCATGGGATGTGGGCATCGCTGGCTAGGCCAGCATTTATTGCCCATCCCTAACTGCCCTCATTCAGAGGGCATTTTTAAGGGTTAACCACATTGCTGTGGGTCTGAAGTCACATGTAGGCCAGACCAGATAAGGACGGCAGATTTCTTTCCCTAAAGGGCATTAGTGAAACGGATGTGTTTTTAAAATAATCGGCAATGCTTTCATGGTCATCATTTGATTTTTAATTCCAGATTTTTATTGAATTCAAGTTTCACCACCTGCCATTGTGGGATTCAAACCCAGGTCATTGGGGTTTAGAAGAATGAATGGTGATCTTATTGAAACATATAAGATTCTGAGGGGGCTTGACAGGATAGATGATGGGAGGATGTTTCCTCTTGTGGGGGAATCTAGGACTAGGGGGCACAGTTTCAGAATAATGAAATAATAATCCAATTTCTATTTAAAACAGAGATGAGGAGGAATTTCTTCTCTCAGAGGGTTGTTAGCCTTTGGAATTCTCTTCCACAGAAAGCAGTGGAGGCTGTGTCATTGAATATATTCAAAGCTGAGTCAGACAGATTTTTGAAAGACAAAGGAGTTAAGCGTTATGGGCGACAGACAGGAAAGTGGAGTTAAGGCCACAATTAGGTTAGCCATGATCTTATCGAATGACGGATCAAGCTTGATGGGCTGAATAGCCTACTCCTGCTCCTATTTCTTATGATCTTATGATCAAAGGAATTCCACTCCAAAATTAAATAGGAATTTTAGAAAAAAACAAAATAAATTATTGGTCTAATACTTAATGATCCCCAGACAAGTTTTAGAAGAACAGAATATAATTTTTCTAAGAGTTGCTGTGCAATCACAGTTTTTACAGAAACAAAGAAGCTACTGCTACAAGTTCTTGTTACCTAGGTATTCAGATTCAAATGCATAGTTGTCTTCACCATGTGCTCGAAAGTGACGCAGAACAACAGAGTTTGACATTTTCGAGATTTTTGCTTTCACGGGCTACTGAACTGTTGATTGACTGAAAGCAATCAGAGAACCTGTAAGTGCAGACACAAGGAACATCTTAGCTATGAAACAGCTGATAACAAACAAAGTATAACTAAAATTAACAGTTATAGCCTAATTCTGAAGGAGCTCTAATTTCCCTTTCAGTATAAGGATGAGAGAAATTTGCATATTTTGATAATTTATGACTCACTAACCAAATCACAGAAATGAATGATTTTATATGTCATTTTTGAGAACATGATTTTGTCACTGAGGATGAAAGAAAAAGCAACCAGTCATGACAAACAGCTAACTAGCCATTTAACCAAGATAAACTTTATTGACATTAAGAATTACAGAATAATACAGAAATAAGAAAAGCCCAGTTTTTGGACTGAATGGTAGCTACTGTAAAAGACAATTGTTAAGAATTTGTTGTGTGGGGGAACACCACCCGCAAATATGAAAAAAGAGGTCATGAGAATGGCATTTTGTTACAGATATAGCTGGGCTTATTTTAACTCCCTCTGCCTGGAACAGTTTCAAAATGGCATCATATCACTTATTTTTCCATTTATGCTGGTTCTCCAGCTGTTACAATCTTAGCTAGAGTCTGGAGATGGATGGCTGGGAAACTTGCCTGTTTCAGCCAAGAGATCATTTATAATACACAAATTGAAGTCCAATGGCATATATTGGACCCTCCAGCAAAGTGAAATAATAGTATTACATGTCCCATATGAGAAAGAGAATGTACTGTTGGAAGTGATTTCCATGGGTCTATCTCAGCCCCTGCTGACCATATGTTTAAACGTAGAACTCATACTTTACCATAGGGCATCAAATGTAAACATGAAAGAAAATACTAAAAGGCTATAATAAAATTAATAAAATGGCTAAATAGACAGGGCTTCTTGGAAGGGGATTAAGAGGCCAGAGAGCACACCAAACTCCTGGTATGTATCACGTTAATAATCTATTAAGATATTCCATGGAGTTGCTCATTGTGTGCCATAAGAGAAAGGATAGATGTTCCTCCTGTACCTTGCTCCCAAATACTGCTTGAATTAATTCAGAGAAAGATGAGGCACTAATCCCTTACCCAATTCTGGATCTGAATAGCATTGCCCCAACACCTTGTTTGCATTTGACTATGCCTGAAGAGGGAGCAGCAATGTAATTTTGTAATTTACATAGCAACGAATGTCAAATGAGTCTGCAGATAGATTTCCCCTGATAGCTGTAAGTGAGAATCAGGGACAGATTGTATCCCCCATATTGACATAGTGCTACTGCTTACTGAGCCACTATATAGATACTTCTGGACGTAGTGATATGGTAGTGTAGCCATTAAAGACCTTTTTGGACTTTTTGCATTAGAAAATTGTGCTCTTCCCCAGAGCCACTAACAGCTATATCCTACCACAGAGTAAAATCCTCTCCTTTCCAGCTATACAACTGGTGTGGTTCCTTCACATTCAAAATGCACTGATATCCAGGGTCAGGGAGAGAAATCATGGGCCCTGGTGTTTCTCCTGTTTTTGTGCCCCTTATTGCAAACCATCCCCCCTTTAACCTCCCCTCACCACCCTCTATCATGCATGATGTTTTTTCCCCTTTTAAGATTCACCAATCAACTCACCAAACAATTACAGAAAAGTTTACTATTTGGCATTGGTTACAAATATTGCCCAATCTATATATAATGCAGCATATACATTAAGGGTAGCAAAGATATAATGCAGTGTTAGCTTGTGTGTGCCCTATAGGTGATCGCACTGATGATTCAACAACCCAGAGAATACAAATTTTACTTTAACAGCATTGTGCAATATTGTTAATTTGACGGGAAAATATCCAATGAGTTATTTATAACACTGTGTAGATGATAACGCTGATTTCGGTGACTCATTAACATTTTCTGCATATTGCACCATATAGACACAGTGACAGAAAATTCATATTTGGGGGAAAGATTGAATACTTGCAACCCAGATAAACTGCAGAAGATCTTCTCCATTCTGTAGAAGAAGTAGAAGACTTTCTCATGCTTGGGCGTATGATAACATTCAATATAATTATTTCATACAAGGGGTGTAATTGGATTCTATCTTTATGGTAATCTCACAGGGTAGCAATATCAAATGACTCCTAGGCAACAAAGTGGAGTGATTGAGCAACGTAGGTTGTCACTGTCAGTGAGAAGCATTGGAACCCTCAGATATCTCCGTGCAGCACAACTTTTAAGAGGCCAGGGAACAAAGGTTGGTTCACAATTATATCTGTGTTTTCTTGATCAGCAAGTCTGAACACTGTTGATTGCTGCTTCTCACTATAATATATTTTTAATATCTACTTTATCACGATATTGCAATACCTAAAAAAAAACTCATAAAAGCACCATGATAGAGTGGGATAATAGAGAAGTAGACAAAAGGACAAGATTGAAGTCGATGGAAAAAATCTATTGAGAATCATGTGCAGTGTAAAACAGGTTGCCGATTCACTATGAGCCCATTACGCACTCCAGTCCTGGCAATTCCGCCCCCCCCCCCGCCCCCAAAGCCTGCCCACAGTAAACTTCCAATATCATCAAAATAAACAGAACTCCATCCATGATTCCATCCTCTGTTCACAAGATAATTATGCATGACAAAGGCCATCTAGCCCTGCTTATCTCACCCATCCAGAATAACATACAAACCTACATATTGGAAGCTGGAGTAAGCCATTCAGCTCTTCGATTCTGCTGTACCTTTGATAACATTGCCTACATAATACCAATGGTTACAACTCAAAAGTACTGAATTAACTGTAAAGCAATTTGGGACATCGTGAAAGGTGCTGTATATATGTAGGTTTTGTCTTTCTTTCATGATATCAGAATGCAATAGGCAGAGTGAATGTAGCAATGGTGAAATTGGAAGCCCAATACTGATTCTCCAAGGTTCCCTAAGGATAATTAATCACAGAGCAATCAACTGATGTTAGGACAGTGGCTGGAAATCACTATATGTATAAAACAATTCAACTCTGTGGTTAATACAACTTTGCCATTTTAACCTCTCTGGCACCAACCCCCAATATACTATAAATGGCATCTACCCCTTTTATATTAACAACACTGTCTCTAGGGTTTGTCAATCAGACATCTACTAGCAGCTCAGGAAAATGTAGATTGAATTGTTGATTTGAATTTTTCAAAGAATGATACATGGTACAAAAATTCAGTACTGCCTTAACTCAGGAACTGAATCATTTCCCCTTCCCCTAGAACCTGTCATACAAATTGTGTTGTACACTGTGATTTTACATCCTATCTGGGGTGAACCGAGGATGGAGCAGAGATTTGTAAAATCTTTCTTTAAGCAATTTCCTGGTCATTAATAGGGATTTCATCCCCAGACTTCGCAAGAATAATGAAACAGCTGATAGTGAGACAACACCCTGTTTTTCATCACTCCCAGTTTTTGGTTTCTTACATTTATTTTGATGATGCCCAAGATTCTCAAGTCTCTGGTACAACAACACAATTGTGCCTACCTATTTTAGGGCATAATGAAAATTTAGACTGCTATTTATATGGTGGTTGAAATTCGGGAGAATCTTGACAAACATACAGTATTTAATTTTTTGACAATAAACCTTAAAAGTGACCCCTCTCACCTCCCTACCTCACCCCCTTCACTCTACCCAACTCATCACCTCACCCCCCAAGGCAAAACCCCTCACCCCACACCCCCTCACCTCCCCACCACGACACCCCCAAAAGCATCCAATTGACTCTGAAATAATTACAGGGGTTTGACTTACTATTTTTCAAGCAGATATTCAAACTGAGAGCACTCACATGACAATAGCTGTGAATAGGAACTGCTGCTTCAGACCTTCAGGCAGCTTTGCAGTTTTCTGGCGAGCTTTTCAGAATAAATTGAAAACACGAAGTAGCCCGAAGATCAGAAGCAGCAATGCAGCAATGATCAGTTGAAACTGACCTGAAGACCAGCTTAAAAAAAGATTGGAACTGTCAGGCTGAAGGTTCCAATTTTATTTTAAGCCGGTCTTTCAGGTTTGCAGCTCTGGCTGCTCAGGCTAGATGATGAGCAACTTTGTTTAAAACGCCCAAGCCCATGCAGCCCCCTGCCCCTGGGCCCCAGTGTTTGGCACTATCTCTACCCCATTCTCCCGGGCCCCGCTGATACCATAATAATACTTTACAAACAGAGCTTTATTGAAACAGTGCATGAGTCCTGTGTTTGACCCTTGATATAATGGTATTCCCCTTCACTTCTCTTTCCGAGGCTAACTGCAGAGATGCCCTGACTCCAGCTTGGGCTGCTATTGCCATCCACTTTTTGCATTTTGTCACACATTGTTAGGGAAAGGTATATGAAAATAAATGTACATATGCAGACACATGCAAATTTAAACCTAAGGCTAACAAAAATGGATTTCAAAACTTTAGATTATTTGTCAACAGCTGAAATGATAATGTTCCTGCTCTCATAGGTGCAGAAGTTCACATGATTTGAGGTCTCTATGTGGGGAGTTTTACTGGATCTGCACTTTTAATATTGCTTCTGCCTTTAAGGTCCCAGAAGTGACTGGACCTCCTCTCTCATATTGACCTATGCCCAATTTTGCACTGTCAAGTACACCATGGTACTCCTTCAATATTTAGATAGGGCCCAAGAGGAAGTTTTGGTGTTTATTTAACTCAATGTAATCAAAATATACCAGGTTCTATAATCAAAGGACAATTAACCTGACCGAGGCTGAAGAACAGTCATAAGGACTGGAAACATTAAATCTATTTCTCTCTCCAAGATGCTGTCAGACCTGCTGAGTTTTTCCAGCATTTTCTGTTTTTATTTCTGATTTCCAGCATTCGCAGTATTTTGCTTTTAAATTAATCTGACCAGATTACTGTCCAGGGAGTGAAATTGGAAATTTACCATTCGAACAATGTGTTTGTAGAATACTGGAATGTGGGACCTATCTGCTCTTTAAGGGAGGGGGTGGAGTGATATGAAGACTAGATACACGAGGGAGAGTCTAGGAATAGAGAATGTGGAGCCACCATGTGCAGGGAGGTGGGTTGCTCTCCAAACTCTATGACCAATTTGCAGTTCCTGTTCAGATCTCTGTGATCCAGGTATTGTGTGTTTCTGATATTCTATGAATGATGTGTAGTGGCCCTGCAGATTAGTATGGCCACTGCCACCGCCATCACCATCAAGTCCTCCCAACCCCAATCACCACCTTCTCCTTAAAGATATGGGCTGATATTGAGGGACAACTGAGAGATGTCAACTTGGTTGATGTGACTTAAAAATGCCACAGGTGAATATTTTCCTTTAAAAGTGTAATTTTCCATCTTCCACTCAAGAACAAGTCTTTTAGACATTCTTGCCTGGATTTATCAATTGGCATAAAATATAGCCAGTTGGAAATTTTAGCCTCTTAAATCATTATAAGAAAATGAAGCACTGTTGCAAGGAGTTAGGTCAAACCATCAACCCAATAGATGTCACAATCCTTGGCTGTGTGAGTTAGGAATCTTCAAATAATGACCAATTTAATGCAACATACCAGACTTTTTAGGATGGGAAAGGAAAATAAAACATTTATAATTTATGTAATTGTTTATGTTTTTGTTTCATTTGTGAATAACCCTGAGATTCCAAACTTTTTAGTCACAGTTCAGAGATATCAAAATTAGGGGCAGAATTTTACACCTCGTGGGCGGGCACATGTCTGACCCGATCGGGTGTAAAGTAGCATGAGAAGACGCCGGGCGAGCGTCCCGACGTCATCCCACACGCGCGCAATCTTCAGGTCAGCGGGTGCACGCGGGTGTTGGAGCCGTGCCCGCAATAAATTAAAAGACCACTTAAGGCCATTAAAAACCCAACTGAACCAGATTTTACGTTGCCCGTGTGATTTCACACTCATTGCACAGGCAAAAAGTGCAGGTAGGCAGCCCACATTTTGCAATACCTCAGCCAAGGGCCAGATAAAAAGGATCCGCAGCATTGCCAGTGTGCGTAATGAGGAGTTTAGGAGATAGTTTGCTGCTGGTTGCTTATTTGAACTTGACAGCTTCATCTCTGTTCTGAGTTTCATTCTTAGCATTTATAGGCTTCATTTCAGGACTCATTTGTGTCTCCAAGGCCCCCGGAGGAGTTTGACCGAGTGGACCCTTCCAGGTATCAGGCAGTCTTTTGTGACACTGGTAACAGGGATTGGGGTCTCTGCTGGAGACACCTCTCCTGAGGAAGAAGAGAGGGGCAGAAGGGAGAGGAGGCCAGGTGTCCCAATGCAGCTTCCAGGGAAATGAGCTGTGGAAGAAGAGGCCTAGGCACAAGGGGTGCAGGTAGTCCATGGCAGAAGGGGTCGCAGAAGACACCACTATCCTGATGCCAGGGTTTACAGGTGGCAATGCAGCTACCTCAGTATGTTCGAGGTGCAATGCCAAAGGAGGCTCCACCTATCCAGGGAGACCGTGACCTCCACTTATCAGATGATTGGGCCTGAGCCCAATCAACTCCAACTGTGTGGGTGGAAACCCCTTGCCAGTGGTTCTGAAGGACACAGTGGCCCTCAACTTCTATGCCTCTGGCTCTTTCCTGGGGTCAGTGGGGGATCTTTGTGGAGTGTCCCAATCAGCTGTTCACAGTTGTGTCAAGCTGGTGGCTGATGCTCTGTTCAGGTGGCTAATGACATTTATTCATTTCCATTTGGATGAGGCCAGCCAGGCTGAGCGAGCCAGAAGGTTCACAGTGATTGCTGGGTTCCCCCGCATCCAGGGTGCAATCGACTGCGCACATGTGGCCATCAAGGTGCCAGCGGGTAGCTGGGTGCCTTTGTCAACAGGAAGGGTTTCATTCCATGAATGTCCAGATAGTTTGTGACCACAGGATGCAGATTCTGTAAGTCTGTGCAAGGTACCCTGGCAGCTCCCATGACGCTTATATCCTGAGATACTCCCAGGTACTGAGGCCATTCAGTGCTCCAGCCAGACTGGATGGATGGCTGCTGGGTGATAAGGGCTAACCTTTGAAAAGGTGGCTTATGACACCTCTCCGCCACCCAAGAACAGAGGCAGAGCAGCATTATAATAGGAGTCATGCCTCCAAAAGGGGGTTATAGAGAGGACTATAGGACTTCTGAAGATGTGCTTCCGATGCCTGTTCAGGGGGCACACTGCAATACCCCCCCAGAGCGGGTATCACTGAAGTTGATATATGCTGCGCTCTCCACAATCTGGCACCCGCAAGGGGGGACCCGCTGGAGGAAGAGGATCTTGAGGCACCTCCACAGGCCACAGAGGCTGAATCCAGTGAGTCAGAAGAGGAGCATGGCGAGGAGAATGCTGGGGGTGTTGAGGCAGACCTCTGTATCCTTAATGGAGGCAAGGACACCAGGAACACCTTGATCCAATGCTCCTTCAGCTAGGCTGCCAAAGGTCTGCTTCCACCTCATGCCAGGGCTGCCCCTCCATTCCAGCTATCTGAAATAACCCTTTCATTTAAACCCAAAGTCCACTCAGTGCCTGTGCAATAAAGTTTAGAACCACTCACGTCCAGCATTACATACTGGCATACCGTGCTCCAAAAAATAAAAAGGTGAAGCATACTCAGGCCATTATGACAAAAACAAAATTTATGTCATTTTCACAATCCAAATAAATTAACATTCCCAGACCATTAAACATAAACAAACATTACAGAACAGAAGATCACCCGTCACCAGTCCCTCTTGTGTTCATGTTGCCTTAAACTTATATTTACGAGTGCTACATCTTTGTGCACCCCCCTCGCTGTCAGTGGCATTGGAGACAGCCTGCTGACTCTGGTGTCTTGTTGGCCTTGATGACCTTGGCAGTCGTCCTCTGGCCAGTGAAGCCTGTGCTGGCCCCGCCTGGGATAGGGCGGCCGGTGCCATGGCTGGCACCTCCCCAGTCATCGCAGCCTCATCAGATATCACGGTCACTGGCAGGGAGGCGGAGAAGCTGCTGCATCATCTAGAGCGCCCTGAGAGAAGCGAGTAGAGACAACAAGCAGCTCATGCACCAACGCCAGGTCTCTTTGGACCTCCCTGCTCACCATTGATGGATGGGCACCTAGCTGGGATACTGGGTGCATCATCCATCTCCCCCATGGGCACTCACCACCTGAGGTCAGTGCCTAAGTGAGGGCTTGCAGGTCCAAGCACAACCCCAGGAACCCCTGATACTGTTCCTGGTGCTGCTTCTCCATGAGAGTTGCCACTCCCTTAATGGAGGTGGCAGTGTACTTGGCCATGAGGGTCAACACAGTGCTTATGATTCATGTGGACTCCTCCACAACACAGACCATGGCACGCATACCCTGGTATCTGCGCTGGTGTCTGGTTCAGAGCGCGGGTGTGACGCAGGTGCAGCTGAAACCCGGTGGTCCTCTGACGTCAGGGGTGGCTCTTTGGGGTCCTGCGAATAAGTGTTTGCTGGCGATTCTAAGGGAGAACAACATGCCATCAGTTTAAGTCATCCCATTGCCACTGTGCATGCCAGGAACCCTGCAGAGACAATGGAGATCTGCATCCTGGTGCCACTGCCTTTCAATGATCAATGGGGACTCCAGTTTTGAGGCTCCCATCAATGAAAAAACTACATGAGAATGTTTGCACAATCCAAACTCTCACCTCTGTGTATGCACTCCCACCTTCGGCTGACACCCCAGCCTCTCTGCAGCCAGTTGACTAAGGTGCGTAGCAACTCTCCAGCTCCAAGGCGTCCTGCTCAAATCTTGTAAGGATTAAGAGGTTTGGGGGGCCTCTGCCTGTCTGCAACCTCTCAATGTTATAATGGCTCATCTTCTCCTGAAAGGGGAGAGTAGCATTGATAAGTCCACTCCCTACCTGCAGCGCCATTGCAGCCTGGACAACCCTGCCTGAGGAACACGTTGCAGGGCACATCTGAGTCATGGCCCTCGAGCCACAAGGCACTCAATCCAAGCAGCCAGGGCTCACACCCTTGGCCAGCTCCGGTATCATTGACTGTTGGCACTCAGACTCTGAACACCCCTTAGCTTCATGGGGGGGATGGCCAGATCTTAACACTTCACCACACTGATCAGTGCTGACAGGTTACACACCCTTGCTGAGCGCAGCAGGTCATTAAATCTTTTGTGGCACTGCACCCAGAATCACAGAATCACAGTGCAGAAGAGGCACTTCGGCACATCGAGTCTGCACCGACACATGAGAAACACCTGAACTACCCACCTAATCCCATTTACCAGCACTTGGCCCATAGCCTTGAATGTTATGACGTGCCAAGTGCTCATCCAGGGACTTTTTAAAGGATGTGAGGCAACCCGCCTCCACCACCCTCCCATGCAGTGCATTCCAGACCGTCAACACCCTCTGGGTAAAAAAGTTTTTCCTCACATCCCCCCTAAACGTCCTGCCCCTCACCTTGAACTTATGTCCCCTCGTGACTGACCCTTCAACTAAGGGGAACAGCTGCTCCCTATCCACTCTGTCCATGCCCCTCATAATCTTGTACACTTTGATCAGGTCGCCCCTCAGTCTTCTCTGCTCCAACGAAAACAACCCAAGTCTATCCAACCTCTCTTCACAACTTAAATGTTTCATCCCAGGCAACATCCTGGTGAATTTACTCTGCACCCCCTCCAGTGCAATCACATCCTTCCTATAATGTGGTGACCAGAACTGCACAAAGTACTCCAGCTGTGGCCTCACCAAGGTTCTATACAACTCCAACATGACCTCCCTACTTTTGGAATCTATGCCTCGATTGATAAAGGCAAGTGTTCCATATGCCTTTTTCACCACCCCACTAACATGCCCCTCTGCCTTCAGAGATCTATGGACACACACGCCAAGATCCCTTTGTTCCTCAGAACTTCCTAGTTCCATGCCATTCATTGAATACTTCCTTGTCAAATTAGTCCTTCCAAAGTGTATCACCTCACACTTTTCAGGGTTAAATCTGCCACTTATCTGCCCATTTGACCATCCTGTCTATATCTTCCTGTAGCCCAAGACACTCAACCTCACTGTTAACCACCCAGTCAATCTTAGTGTCATCCGCAAACTTACTAATCCTACCCCCCATATAGTCATCTATGTTGTTTATATAAATGACGAATAATAGGGGACCCAGCACAGATCCCTGTGATACGCCACTGGATACGGACTTCCAGTCACTAAAGCAGCCTTCTGTCATCATATTCTGTCTCCTACAACTAAACCAATTTTGAATCCACCTTATCAAATTACCCTCTATCCCATGTGCATTTGCCTTCTTTATAAGTCTCCCATGTGGGACCTTGTCAAAGTCTTTGCTGAAATCCACATAGACTACATCAACTGCACTACCCTCATCTACACACTGGTCACCTCCTCGAAAATTCAATCAAATTTGTTAGGCATGACCTCCCTCTGACAAAGCCATGCTGACTATCCCTGATCAAACCTTGCCTCTCCAAGTGGAGATAGATTCTCTCCTTCAGACTTTTCTCCAATAGTTTCCCTACCACTGACATGAGACTCACTGGCCTGTAGTTCCCTGGCTTATCTCTACAACCCTTCTTAAATAGCGGAACCACATTAGCTGTTCTCCAGTCCTCTGGCACCTCCCCCGTGGCCAGAGAGGAATTAAAAATTTGGATCAGAGCCCCTGCGATCTCCTCCCTTGCCTCCCTCAGCAGTCTGGGACACAAATCATCTGGACCTGGAGATTTGTCCACTTTTAAGCCTGCCAACATCTCCAATACCTTGTCACTCCCTATATCAATTTGTTTAAGAACCTTGCAGTCTCTCTCCCTGAGTTCCATATCTTCATCCTCATTCTCTTGGGTGAAGATGGATGTGAAATATTCGTTCAACACTCTACTGATGTCCTCTGGTTCCACCCATAGATTGCCCCCTTGGTCCCTAATGGGCCCTACTCTTTCCCTGGTTATTTCCTTCCCATTGATATACTGAATATCTTGGGCTTTTCCTACTTTTACCAGCCAGAGCTTTCTCATATCCCCTCTTTGCTCTCCTAATTGCTTTCTTAAGCTCCACCCTGCACTTTCTGTACTCCACTAAACCCTCTGCTGATTTGCTTCCCTTGTACATGCTAAAAGCCTCTCTTTTCCTTCTCATCGTATCCTGAATATCTCTTGTCATCCATGGTTCTCTGGGCTTGTTACTCCTTCCTATCACCCTAGAGGGAACATGTGGAGCCTGTACCCTCCCCATTTCCTTTTTGAACGCCCCCCACTGCTCTTCTGTAGATTTCCCCACAATGAGCTGTTCCCAGTCTACCTTGGCCAGATCCTGCCTTATTTTACTAAAATCCACTCATCCCTCTTTCTACCTATATCATTGGTACCAACATGTACCATGACCTCTGCCTTATCACCCTCCCCCTTCAGGATGCCCTGCAGCCGTTCAGTGACATCCCGGACCCTGGCACCAGGGAGGCAACATACCATCCTGGAGTCACGTTGATGGCCACAGTAGTGCCTATCTGTTCCCCTAACTATAGAATCCCCTATTACTATTGCTCTTCCTCTCTTCCTCCCCTCCTGTACAGACAGGCTGCTTGTGCCAGAAGCTTGGCTCTGTCTGCGCTCCCTGAAGTAACCAGCACCCTCATCAGCCTCCAAAATGGAATACTGATTTGCGAGCGGACCTCCAGGGGATTCCTGAACTACCCGCCTGTTTCTCTTGGACTGCCTGGAGGTCACCCATTCCCTTCCTTCCTCAAGTCCCTTCATCTGCGGTGTGACCACCTCTCTAAACGTGCTATTCATGATGATCTCAGACTCGCAGATGCTCCACAGTGTCCCCAGCCGCCGTTCCAGCTCTGAAACCCGAGCTTCCAGGAGCTGCAGCTGGACACACATCCTGCACACATGCTGGCCCCGGGCACTGGAAATGTCCCTGGCTTCCCACATGGAGCACGAGGAGCACACCACAGCTTTCAGTTCTCCTGCCATGACTTATCCCTTTAAATTAAACCTTGTTAATCAATGACTCTATGGCCCTTCTTTCCTGATCCTCGTTACTACAGAATATACAAACTATAAACCACAAAAGACCTTATACTATAAGCGATAAAAGTGGTAAATACTTTCCTGACCTTACCCACTATTTACCATTCATTTCTCTCCCTTGTAGCCTCTACTGCTGCAGTAGGGCAAGACCACTCTCTGAAGATTTAAGAAGTTGGATAGCAAAGAAAAAATGCAAAGAGCATCTCTTTCCCTCTGCACTGAATTCCCACTGTGCACCAAATTGCCAATACCCACACTCACTCTGGCTGTGTCTCACTCAGGATGAGGTCTCTCCCCTGCTTGTGTGCAAGCACACTGACGTGCGTTGCACAACGTCGTGGCTGCCACCTCCTCCCAAGCTTTTTTTGTCAGGTGCGCTGGCCCCTGCCTTCCATCTCTGGGGATGAGGGTGTCCCTCCTGGCAACCACCTCCTCCAGGAGGACTGCGAGGCCCGGCCCTTCCCAACCATTGGGAAGATGTGTTTCACGCTAAGTGGGCCAGCCAGCGTGAAATCGTGTTCGGGGGCTGATTGTGGGCGGCGGCTCGTTTCCCGCCGGTCCTGGGCCTGCCGAATGCCCGCCTAGAGTAAAATTCAGGCCTAGGTCTCAGCTCCTAAAATCACAGCTCACTTTGATGTAATAAGATTTTTTTTTATTTACTGTACTGGATCAGTACAAATAAAAAGGAGCAGAGGAATATTTAAATTTCAAAAATATTTTCTTACTTCACCAACAACAGCTGTTTGACCAAAATAAAAGGAAAGTGATTTTATGAATTCATTGAGAAACATAGTGTAATAATTTTACCTCAATAATGCTACAATTTACACATCAGTGCACTTCTGCTTTCATGCAGCACAGGCATGAATATTTTCTGCCAAGAAAGTAATTTTCAAATATTTTGTAATTATATTTCTTCGAAATACTTCAATGCATTTGAAAAACTTACAAGACACTAATTATGATCTGCACGTATGGTAACAACAAGCTTAAATGGAGCATGTCGCAAAAGAATATAATAAATCTTATCATTATTATTGTTAATACTATACTGCACTTCAACAATATTGATGTGCATCAGTATAACAGGTCCACTATGCCATATGTTTAACATACCTGATTTATTCAATGTAGAAAAAAGACAACAGAATCCTTCTGCATGGCTACTCTCAGCTATGACTTGTAACACCACAGTCTGCTTCACTAGTTTGGAAACTAGTCAGCAATAGCTTCAAAGTTTAAAAATTAATCTTTGTCTGCCTAGAGGTGAAGGTTAACTTGAAGTTTATTGTGTCCAATAGGTCAGTGACATTTTGCAAGTCCTGCTGGTGGCAAATAATTACAAACAATCTTGCACAGTCAGCTGGTAAGAGAGCCTCCCGTCACTTAATTTGCTTCTCGTTTATCTGCTCATTATCAGTTTTGACATTTCTACAAATGTGAACACAATAAGTAATGTGAATTTTCAGAATCTTTCTGCACAGGACATGTGGGTTAAACTTTAGAGTAAATAAATATAATTATGATCACAGATTTTAAATACAATTATATTTCATTCAGTTTTAAATACTGTCAGAGGTAATCAGTGAGACAATGTAAGATTAATATGTAATTAAGATGAAATTTTCTTTATGTGTGGGATTCATTTTACTGACCCCTGGTAAAAGAAAGAAGCATAACTTTAGAAAATTTAATTATTGACAAATGCAGTGAGAGAAATAGTCCCACGTTCAATCGATTTCTGATCTAACAATCTGTGCCAGTGATAATCCTGTTTTGGTAGTAGCAAATGGATCAACATATTCATCGCCAACTTATTCAAATTTCCAACAAATGAATGACATACTGCACAAATAGGGATCAGCAGCACTCTCTGATGGTGGGCTATCAGGGAATGGTTGGCCTTCAATAATGGTTGACTTTCAATAATTGTCATGGTGAGCTAACTTTCTTCAAGTGGGGCACCTGAAGATGGACAGCATTGAATTTGAGGACCGTCGCCACCTACTCATCTAACTGGTGTTTACCATCGGATCAAGGCTACCAGTGATTCACCTGAGGGCAATCCCCTCTATGTGCAGAAAGCTGGAAATATATCCCCCATGGATAAATACAATAGCCTGAATTTTCCCATCCCGCCTGTTGCGAGTTTTGTGGCGGGTGGGAGGAGAGAATCCAGCAGCAGGCAAAAAGCCGCAAATCCACCATCATAAAAACAAGCCGCAATTCTTCCGACGGTGTGTTCATGGCGGGTCAGTTATCCTGCCGATGAGTGGCGTGAATTCCATTTGCATTTATTAGCATGTCATGAATGCTCATTAAAACAGCTGCTGGCTTGAATCTTGCCACGCCTTCCAAAATTCCGTCACGCCAGCGGGAAATTACATCGGCTTCAAATCCATTTGAAAAAGGGGCGGCATGCTCAAGTTGGACCTCAGTTCGCTGGTAGCTTCAAGGGGAGTGGAACATATGGAGCCTACAACAGCGCTGCAACAGTCCTGTTGCGATGAACGCCACTCTGTTGCGGCTGTAGGGTTGGACTGCTCCTGCTCTTTGCTTTCATTGTCCCGAGGAACACCACTGTGCTGTGGTACTCATGCAGGCCTCCACTTTCAGAGACTAACACTTCAACCGGGGGTGGACAGTGAGGCGAGGGTCGGGTTGACAAACGCAATGAGGGCAACGAGGAGGGAAGGCAGTGGAATGGCAGTCAGGGGAAGGGCAAACACTAGGGGAGCAACAGGGAGGGAAGGCGGTGGAATGGCAGTGAGAGGAAAGGGTGAACACAAGGGGTGCCTTTCTGGGGTCGCCTTCTATACTCTTGTTGCCACAGGACTGGGCAGGAGTCTGCTTAGAAAGAAAGGAGGAATACCTCCTTGCAATGAAAGCCACTTAAAGCCAATAGCTTCATTGGCATTGTTAAAGGGCTTCTCAGAACTCAATGGCTACAGATCACAGTCACTGCATCTCAAAAAATGCTGCAAAAACTCAGCAGGTCTGACAGCATCTGTGGAGAGAAAAACAGTTAACATTTCAAGTCCGTATGACTCTTCTTCAGGAATGTAGAATTTGGGAATGCAGGCAATAGTGAAGGAGGCACAGCTGTATCATATATGGTATTCTATCAATGAAGGCCTGTCACGTGTTCACCAGGTGTGACATCCCTAACGGGCCAAAGGGCATCCATTCATTGACCATGAGCAACTGATTGGTCATTAATTTGCCACATTAGAGATTGGAGCGCAGAGCTAGGTTGGGTCACTCATCTCACTTAAACTTTAGCATCCCACGTAGGGCTCAAGATGTTACAACTGCGATGCCATCTTGGTCACCTCGATGTGTGTGCTAGTGTCTCAGGGACAAGGTGGCATCAGCCACCATGCATGTAGGGCAGGAAAATCTATGGACCCTTACAGCCTCCAAATGTGCCATCTTCCAAGTTTCACTTTCTTATCCCTTGAATCATTAATGTCTTCAATGTTTCCTTTCAGAGAGAAGGCAAAAGCAGATATGGATTCAGGGCTCAATGCTGCCTTTGTGAGGGTCCTAATGCAATAGAGGAGGCAAAGGAGGAAGAGGCAACTTCGCGTGAAGTTCCAGCAGGGAGGACTTGGTCAAGCAGAGCCACAGCATGAACAGCAGGGTCAGGAGGAGAGACCCAGACAATGGGGGTGGCTTGCCAGATCTAGGGTTTATCGCCCAAGAGTCTCCTATTTACAAATGAGTGAGAGGCAATGCCGTGCTGATCTGAGCTTGTCCCAAGCTCTGGTACATCACATATGCCACATTCTTCGTGAAGACCTGATGCCACGTGGAGTTGGAGGGTATCCCCTGCCAGTGGCTTTGAAGGTGACCACTGCACTCAATTTCTTGGCCTCTGGTTCTTTCCAAGGATCAACAGGGGACCTGTGCAGCATCTGTCAGTCTGCAACACATTGATGTATAAAGGAGGTCATAGATGCCCTTTACGGAAAGACCTAACATTATGTCAGGTTTGCCCTGGACGAAGATAGCCGGGTTGCGAGATTCACCGGCTTGCCGCCATCTCAGGCTTCCCAAGAGCACAGGGTGCAATAGACTGCACCCATGTGGCTATATGGGCTACATGGCAGCAGCCCCTAATGTTTATAAACTGCAAGGGCTATCATTCCATCAATGTATAATTGGTGTGTGATCACCAGAAGCGCACACTGCTTGTCTATGCACGAGTACCCTGGCAGTTTCCATCGGCAGAATTTTTGGGTCTGCAGGCGGCTGTGATTGGTGGGCCTGGGAGCGGCCGGGGAACGGACTGCTGATCGTGTTCGGCCCCTGACTGCAATTTTATGCTGGCTGGCCAACTAACAGCCAGCTAGCGTGAAAGGTGCGCTGAAAGGCTCAGCGCTCTCGGAGGTGGGGTGCAGGAGGAGATCAAGTGCTGAAGTCAGGGGGCGCACGGGGAATGAGAAAGGAAAACTCCCTGAAGGCAGAGAGCTGCCACAGGGAGCTGACGAATTTAAGATCAATAACAACAGAATTTAAAATGGGGAAAAAATGTCCACGCATCAGAATGAGACACTTCAACATACGGATGATGAAAGTTTTTTCAAAATGTTTTAATCTTTTTTAAAATTAATCATGGAAACCTCATCTTGTCCTTGGATGAGGTTCCCTGAAAAATGCAAAGGCCGCCTAGCCAATTCCCGCCAACTGTAACATTGGACGGACAGTGAAAAATCAACATCAGTTGCTACTTTGATGGCCTCAATAGGCTTCTTAATTGTCGGTGGGCACACTGCTGACTCTTGTGTGCGCCCACTGAACGAAATATCGCGTAAGTGTGCGATGACATCAGGATGCTCGCCCAATGTCATCGTGTGCCATTTCACACTTGAGCGTATCGGGCATGTGCCCGCACGCCGAGCAGAAAATTCTACCCCATGACTCCTACATCCTAAGTCACGCCCAGGTGCCTGAGATTTTCAAGGGGCCATTACGTCTGCAGGGTTTGTTGTTTGGGTATAAGGGGTACCTACTGAAATGTTGGCTCATGACACTGGTGCATCGCCCTCAGAGTCATTCTGAGGAGAGGTACAACACTGCTCACGCGCTCCCTTATAGAGCAGACCACAGGGCTTCTGAAGATGCGCTTCCGATGCTTGGACCACTCAGGTGGCTCACTACAATACACTCCCGACAGGGTTTCCCGCATCATTGCAGCGTGTTGTGCTCTTCACAATCTGGCTGTGCAAAGAGATGACCCCCTGCCAGAGGATGACCTGGAGGAAGATGAGAGCTCATCAGAGGATGAAGATCTGGAGGCCCAGTCAGAGTTGAAGGATGAATTTATCACGGTGGAGTGGATGAGATCATTCATCTGCTTCCTGCACTGAGTGGCATTTCGGGCGCTGTTGCCAGCCGCGCTGACCTGCTCCCGATGGCCACCCAGGCCAGAGATGTGAGGCTGCTGTGCTTTCTGCAGCAATCCCTGGGATAGGTCGTGTCCCTTTGCGCCTGCACCCCTCTGATCAAGGCCGGGAGGGCCTGGTCCGTGAAGCAGGGTACTGCCTTCTTCTTCAGGCTCTCGGCCTTCCTATTCTGGCTGCCAGGCGTCTCTGGTGGGCTGCAGAGAGTGAGATTGTGTTGGACTGACATTTCAATATGGGGCCCGGACCTTTGAACCTGCCAGTTGACCGCAGCACACGAACGAATTCCCGAACTGCCAGCTGATTCGGACCAATACGCGCCTTTGCGTAATTAATGAGGCTCCAAGTGCAGAATTGGATGAGAGTTCCCACCATTCCGGACAGTGGGGTGGGCACTGCCTAAACTGCTTACCACCACATATAGTCTCATTTATGGAAAATTCTGTCTAATGAGCGGCACTCCACACATTTTGACACTCCATTATCACCACTTCCTATCTTTATCCAAATTCATGTAAGCCTCACATTCTTGGTTCCCTGGGATTTCAGTTTTTTCAGTTGTCTTTGAAGTCCCAATAAATTATATAATTGAATTTTCAGCCCTGACCTCAGGTCCCCTTTGTTAGGAGGTCGCATGTGAAACATTGGTAGAATTGAAGTGGGTAGTTTTAAGCACCGATAAGGGAGGCATTTGGATTGGACGGCATGTTTAAAATGTAAAAGGTCTCAAACTCCAGCACAAACTGCCTCAAACCTGCTCACTCCCAGGTTTATTGTTATGGGTGGGGATGCACTTACTGGGGGGATAGCGACTAACCTGCTCCCAGGAGGTCGGTAGCTTATTTAAAGTTTTAACAAGGCTGCGTGCCTCAGACTTTATTTTTCTTCCAGCTTGAACGCTGGCTGGTCAGGTTTCTCCAGACATTGCCCCTGCCCCATCCCCCACCCCTCCAACAAAACCTGTTTTCCACTCCATACGATTGGCTCCACTTGCTGCAATCAGAGTATGCACCCAAGCCCCGCCAACAAACGGACTCCCCCTGAAATTACTGGTCACCAACACCATTCGCTAATCGGGCTTTCCCAACAATCACCAACCATGATCACCGGCTTTACCTGTGATCACTGATATCCCGCCATGACTACCAAACACACCCCCCACCAATTGTTGACCCACTTCGCTATGATCATCCTCTCCTGTAATATCCAACCTCAGCCCCATGGTCAGCAACAATGCCACGCACCCACCCATGATTACCAAAGCTTCCTGCAATCACCTAAGGTGATTATGACGTTTTATTGTTTTCTTCAACAACCTTCCAACTAGTTGTGTTACTGTATCCTCCATTCTAAGTGATCCTATTTAGTGATTCATTGGCCTGAATTTTACCCTTGGCAGGTGGGCATGATTGGCGGGCCTGCTACCACTTGGGAAACGGGCCACCGCCCACAATCGGACCCCGACCACAATTTCACGTTAGCTGGCCAATTAAAGGCCTCAATTGGGGCAAGGGCATTCATCCGAGGTCTTGCCAGCCCCAGTGTAACATCGCTGTGTGGTTGCAGAGCACAGGAACCCAGATGAATCCCGTCCCTTCAATTTCACGCTCCCCTGCTTAAAAACCCACTGGTGGAGGCGGGCTGTGGGGTCGGTCACACAATTCTGGCCCATATGTATTTTAGAGTACATTGAAGAGAAGAATATAGGTCCTTGAGTGTATCTTTGCTGGCTCTGATATATTGGTACGTTTTGATAGCTTGCCAAGAATAATAAATAGGAAACTATTTTTTTCAGCTACTGACAGAGGTCTTGACAGAAATTAACGTGTGTCTTTTAAGAATTGGGTGAATACCAATCCTAAGAATAATTTGTATTTATATAGCTCCTTTACGTAATAAAACGTTCCAAGGCACTGCATAGTGGCATTATTAAACAGGATCTGAACTGAGCAATATAACGAGATATTAGAGCAGATAAGGTAGGTTTTAGGGAGCATTTAAAAGGAGGAAAGTGAGGAAGATAGGCAGAGAATTTTAGACAGGAAATGCCAGAACTAAGGACAGGTGGGAAGTTGGGTGACGTTGTGGAAGTGGAAATAGGAAGTCTTAGCGGTGGTGCTGATATGTACCAGGAAGTTCATCTCGGGGTATGGTTCAGCCTCAGGCAGTTGCCAGGGAGTAAGATGGAGTTGGTGGCAGGAGCTAAAGACAATGGCTTCAGTCTTCCCAGTATTTAGTTGGAGCAAAATTTCTGCTCAGCCAGTACTGGATGTTGGATAAACAGTCTGATAATTTAGAAACAATGGAGGAGTTGAGAGAGATAGTGGTGAGGTAGAACTGTGCGTTGTCAGCATTTAAGTGGAAACTGATGTGTTTTTGGATGATGTTTTCGAGGGGCAGCATACAGATAGGAGGAGGCCAAGGATTTATTCTTTGCAGACATCAGATGTAACTGTGTGGGTGTGGGAAGAGAAACCATTGCATGTGATCCTCTGATCACAATTAAAAAGGTAAGAGTGGAACCAGGTGAGTGCAGTCCCATTCAGCTGGATAAGGGTGGAAAGGTGTTGGAGGCAGTGATTGGGAGAGGAGGACGCAGATGGTGCCAAACACAAGAGCTGCAGATCCAGGGCTTGTTGCTCTAAATGGAGTTTCTCGTTGTCCCTCAGCCTGATCAGCCAAAGGCAGAACTGTAGACCTGAAAGACCGACTTTAAAATCAATCAGAACCGTCATCCTGAGAGTTCCAATTTTTAAAAACTATCCATTTCACTGTGGATGGGGATGGGATTCTCAAGAAGGTAGGGAATGTGCACATTCACCTGGACATCCCAGAAACAAAAGGGCTCTGGCTGGTAGGTGTCCGTGGTGTGTGTGTGTGTGTGTGTGAGGGAGGGAGTGGGGAGCGATGGGGTGGAAGGTGATCCTGGGGGTGGTCAGCAGTGATGAGGGAAAGGACACAGATGGCTGCGGGAGGGGAAAGGATGGGGGCAACAAAAGACCTATTTCTCCAGCATTTTTCAAAATCAAAAGTGAGCGTAGCCTCATGCTGGGTGGAAACAGGTGCTGCATGGGAGTGTGATCAGTGGGTGGGCGGAGATGCAGGTCAGCTCAGATGGACAATTGAAAGCGAACCCCAGCAGGCAGCATTGAAAATGCTCAGGACATTGCGATGTGTGTGATGGAGGAATGATCCACATATGTGGGAGAGTGCTTGAACAAGGCTATGAAAGGCCCTGCCACACACACACTTCTCCCTCCAGAGTCACTCATGCGCCAGCTGCATGCAGCACTACTAGTGGGGGGGTGGGGGGGGTGGGGAGTGCAGATACAGGGGGAGGACTCATGAAGCTGAAAGACACCATTACACATTATTCAGTGAAAGGGGATATATCTTCAGATTATAAAGTGCCAAAATATGTTCACCTGTGCAACCACTTCTAGGTGCTGCCCTGACATGTGCAGCAGGGATGGGGACAGCCTGTGCAATGGTTGGTCCTGTTGCCTCTGATGAGTTTGGCATGGGTCCTCTGGAGAGCCAAGACTTTGGGGACCCCTGTTTGCTTTGGCTGTTCTCCTGTGAGCCAGCTGCTCCCTCTGCAGTGACAGAGAATGAGGTTGAGGAGATCACAGGCAAATGGGACTCAGAGGGAGAGCGAAAGCCTCCGAGATTCCTGAGTGGATGATCCTGGGGTGCCTAGCTCCCTTCGGGTGTCCGAGGGCCCTGGCCTGACTCCTTGAGGGGAAGGAGCACCTGGAGGGACATTGAGATGCCCTGTTTCCCTCTCACGTTGCCACTGCAGGAACTCACCCATGGCTACCGTGATAGATTGCAGGTCTGTGCACATCCCTGCATTCTGCTGGACCAGGGTCCCCGTGGTATCTGCCATCCTTCACATTGTGACCTCCAAACGCGCACATGTGGGCACCACTTTGTCAGAGAGCAGGTGGACGCACTCCTCTGACTCGCGTGCCACTCTGTTGTGGGTTTCCACAGCTCTGCATAATGTTCCCCCGCCTTCTGCTGGCACTGCAAGATGAGTTGGAAGGCCAAATCCAGAGGCTTGTCATCTGACTTGGGCCTCACAGATGCCTCTTTCCCAGCAGTCATTTGAATGCTGGGGAGCTCAGCTGAACCTGCCTCCTCCTGCTGCAGACAGGTGTCTGTGCAGTGATCACCAGATTGTGAACCAAAGCCTGCTCTAGATCTAGACCCCACCGAGGTGTGTGTCTCTGCGCTGGTGTGGGGTGTGGGTAAGCACTGTGACAGGTCTTCCAGGCTGCTTATATCCAGCTGTTCAATGGAGGAGGTGTCATCTTGGCTGGAGGTGAGGACCTGGATGGAGCTGAGGGACTGGCTGGCTGAGGGTGTAGGTCGTTTGGAAGAGCTCCCTGTGAACAAAAGTAGAGATGATTACTGCATGGTAGTAGAGTCAAAATCAGGAGAGAAAGCACTCACAATTGAGAGAGGGATGATGTGGTGAAGGATCCTCACTTGGGTGTTCGCCGCCGACCTCACCATTGCCGCTGGCACCCAACCACATCATCACCAGTCAGCGTGATGGCACGCTCCTCAAAGTGAGTGAGGGACCTAATTTGGGCCACCCCACCCCCCACCCCACCCCCACCCCACCGGTCTGGGGCCTCTCCTGCTGATGTGAGGAGGCTTCTACTGCATGAAAACAAATGGAGAGAATGTGAGCACAGGACACATGGCATTGTGTGGAATGTTTGTGTGGTGAGTGGAACCATGGACAGCTTGAGGACATAAGCTCCAGAGGATTTGAGCCTGTTGGAGATGTGAGGGTGAGAGTGAGAGTTAGTGATGATGTCCCCTGAAGTATGAGATCACTGTGGAAGTGTGTTGGGTTTGTGAATGTGTGAGCTGAGAGTGATGAGAAGAGTGACTTACCCTGGCGGAACATGATTCATCATTCATCCACTGGATGGTTGTCCTCTTTTGCAGGGCATTGGCACTGACCACGGCTACCACTGCCTCCCATGCTGGATTGGTGACCTTGCTTGCTGGCCTTTGCCCAGAGCCAGAGGTATAGTTCATCATGGGGCCTCTATGCTATCCAAAATGTGTTCCAGGGACACGTCCCTGAATCGGGTGCTGCAGTGTTCTTGCCTTATGGGGCCATGTCTTCTTTGCATCAGTCCTGGGCTGGAAGCACTGAGAAGTGCGTGCATGGCTGAGCTTTAAATACGGTGCCCTGCATGAGGAAGCGGTGAGGTGACAGTGTGGCAGGCGAATCAGAGGCCACCCACTAGTGAAATGGCTGGTTTTCTGCGGATGCATGATTAATGAGGTGGGATTGGGACAATACGGTGCGAAAACCCACCATTGCCTCCAGCTGGTAAAATGTCCTTTTTCCTGCCTGCTACCGCACTTCATGCACATCTGGGACAACTCCGCCCAGGATCTTAATTGCTGGCCAAACAGTTACTCAAGGACTTATGCAAAGGACATAAATATTAAAAAGGAGCTCCAATGCGTATAACTGACAAAGCACGCACGGTTTGCTATTATTTTTGAATTGTTTGAATTGTTTTCTCACTCAATCTTTCTATCTGAAAGAAACCATAACATCATGTTGAACTAGTTTGAGGGCATGATTGTGAATGAAGTCGGTTCTGATCACCTTCAGCATTTTGACTGAATTAAAGGAAACTCTAAACCTGGTTAAAATGAGACAAATCACTTAGTTTTGTTAAAGAAGCATCAGCTCATTGGGAATAAATCGTTTCCCATGTGCCACGGTTTCTAAGAGTACACCCAGGGCATATTAGATGGCATCCATGTACCTCCTGACATATGGGAAAATCCCAGTGCTGTTTTTCATTCCCCATTCGGGTTTCCAACTCTCGTGAATACCCTGGAGTCTCCAAAAATGAAAGATTAGTTTCTGAGATAATGCTGTGAGAAACTGTTGGATCCAGTGTCCTGGTTTGTTAGGGGCTAAAGGATACGGTTTGCACGCTTGTTTCAGGGTGACCAAGTTGGTACCAAGACAGAGAAGATCAGTAGATCTAAGATCGTTCTTAGAAGAAACACATTCAGTTTATTTACAAAAGGCACTCAGCAGCTACGCTTGTGTGCTTATAATTCAAAATTTGTTTTTACTCTTCAGACTCGAACTCAAGAGTGCTGACTACACAGCTAGCCCGCACTACTCTACTATTGGGTACCACAATCATGTGATCTTACATTACAACATTTGTCTTAAAGGTATATGACACATCAGATTACTACAGAAACCCTGACGAAAAATCTTATGGGCATATGATACAGGAGCATATGTTTCGCTGAAAGTCAAAAGTCACCCAATAGGGTAACGAAGACTGTTTTCTTTCCAGTTTGTGTGAAGGGCAGCTTGCCACAAGATAGATGTTTCGGGTGACCAATGGTAATAATGGGGGAGAGGCAGTTGAAGGAGGCAGGTCAGAAATCTCCCAGAATATGTTCAACCAGAGTCGGCAACCTTATTCTTCATTCAAGCTGCCCTCTATCAATTCAAGTTGATACTCTTACTATCAGTTTAAGCTGGCATGTTTTGCCTCCTCCCAGTTAATTTGGCACTCCCTCCTCAATCCCTTGCTTCATTCCTCAGCCAGTGGTGCAGCTTCCAGCTTCTACCCTCCAAAATCACTGGCCAGAATTTTTCCATCGGAGATTTGGGGGCGGGGCCTGCTCCCCAACGGGAAAATGACGCAGGATGACGTTGGGAGGAAACCCGGAAGACATCCCGGTCCCTTTAAATTTTTAGGAAGGCGGGCGGACAGCGAAATCAGCTGTTTTCCCACTGACCTGTCAATGGCCAATTAAGGCCTTTGACAGGCTAATTAAGATCATTAAAGACCTGCCCGTCCAACCTTAAGGCTGGCGGGCAGGCCAGGAGCCCCAGTGGGCTTCTGATAATACATGAAACCTCATCCACTGGCGGGATGAGGTTTCATGTCCGTTTTTAAAAAGTTTAATAAAGTTTATGTTGTTTTTATTAACATGTCCCATCTCATGTGACATTGTCACATGAGGGGGACATGTTAATAATATTTTTATTTTTCTATTTTTTAATTTTTGCACACTGTCACTAATCTCCCTGAGACAGCACTTAGTCTCAGGGAGCAGTGTGCTTTTTCGCGCGCATGCCAGTTCAGGATTCCCTCCCCACCCCCGCGCTTCCTGTCGGGCAGACCGCTGGGCGGGCCTTAATTTGCCCAAGGGCAAAATTCTGCCCACTGTCTCAGCCACTCTACCTTCAGTACCATCAAATGGGACTGGAAAATTTAGGCCACCATGTCTTTCTCGCTCATCTCTCCCCATCATTGACATTCATTTCTCTTTCTCCTACATCGCCATTCATTCTGCCCCTGTATTGTCTTCCATTTTCTTCCTTCCCTGAGCATCATTCTTCCCCGAATGCCACAGAATGAGCACAAAAATCTGGGCTGATATTCTAGTGCAGTATTGAGTGATTGCTGCATTGTCGAAGGTGCCGTAGTTCAGAGGAGACATTAAACCGAGGCCGTGCCTTCTCTCTCAGGTGGCTGTAAAAGACACCATGGCACTATTCTGAAGAAAGGGAGGGCAGTTATTCCTAATGTCCTGGCCAATATTTATCCCCCAATCAACATCACTAAAACAGTATCTGGTCATTATCAGGTTACTTTTGTGATTCCCAACCTGCCCTCTCTGCTAATAATTGTGAATCCCCATTGAGTGGTAAAAGGAGGAGTAGGGCCAATTAGGGACCAAAAAGGGGGTTTACAGGTGGGGGCAGAGGGCATAGTTGAGGTATTAAATGAATACTTTGCACCTATCTTTACTGAGGAGAAAGATGCTACCTAGGCCATGGTGAAAGAGAAGGTAATTCAGACACTAGAAGGGCTTACAATTGATAAGGAGGAAGTATTGATAGGCTATATGTACTAAAAGTTGATAAGGCATCAGGACCAGTTGAGATACATCCAAGGATACTGAGGGAAGTGAGAATGGAAACTGCAGAGGGACTAGCCATAATTTTTCAGTCATTCTTAGACTCGGGGGTGGTGCCAGAGGACTGGAGAATTGCAAACGTTACATCCTTGTTCAAAAGAGGTTGTAAATATAAGCCCAGCAACTCCAGGCCAGTCAGCTTAACTGGTGGTGGTGGGGAAACTTTTAGAAAGATTAATTAGGGACAAAATTAATATGGACAAATGCAGGTTAATTAAGGAAACCTAGCTGGGATTTCTTAAGTGAAAATTGTGCTTCAATAACTTGTTGGAGCTTTTTGAAGAGGTTACAGAGGTTGATGAGAGTAGTGTTGTTTAAGTGGTGTACATGGACTTCCAAAAGACGTTTGATACAGTGCCGCACAACAGACTTGTGAGCAAAGTTATAGCTCATGAAATAAAAGGGACAGTAGCAACATGGGTGTGAAATTGGCTGAGTGACAGGCAATAGAGAGTAATGGTTAATGGATGTTTTCTCAAACCGGAGGAAGGTTTGTAGCGGAGTTCCCCAGGGTTCAGAGTTTGGACCTTGCTTTTCCTGATAAATATTATCACCTTGGTGTACAGGGCACAATTTAAAGTTTGTGGATTATACGGAACTTGGAAGCATTGTAAACTGTGGGGAACATAGTGTGGAACTTCAAAAGGGACATAGACAAGTTGGTGGAATAGGCAGACAGGCGGCAGATGAGGTTCAATCTGGAGAAATGTGAAGTGATTCATTTTGGCTGGAAGAACATGGAGAGATAATGGGCCAGAACTTCCGAGGAGTGGCAATCATAGTCTGGCGGGGGGATGGGGTGGTACTCAGGGGTGGGGGGTTGGTCAGGGGCTGGGGGTAGCCAGGGGATGGGGGTGTAGTTGGGGGTGTGGGGGGTTAGTGGGGATGGTGTGTAGTTGGGAGATGGGGGGTAGTTGGGGAGTTGGGGTGGTCAGGTGTAGCTGGGGGGGTGTTGGGAAGGTAGTTGTTGTTTGGGGGTCAGTCAGGGGGTGGAGGTAGTCAGGGTGTCAGGAGGGTAATCAGTGGGGTGGGGGGGTTAGTCGGGGGGTAGTTGGGGTGTGGGGGGGGTAATCAGGGGTAATCAGGGGGGAGGTTTAGTGGGCTAGTCAGGAGGTCCAGTTGGGGTGTGGGGGTGTATTCAGGGGTAATCGGGGAGGGGGTGGGTGGGTTTAGTGGACTAGTCAGGAAGCCCAGTTGGGGGTTGGAAGGTGGGGGTGGGTCAGCACTATAGTTACCAAGGAGTGAGTTGTGGTTTTAATTCTTCTAACTTTTCCTGGGTAACTATCCTTCTAAGAGAGTCGGAACCATCCAAAGTCTCCAATTTAAATCGGAGTATCAGGTGATTCCTGGCACAGGGTAATTGCCTATTGGAAGTTTGAACTTCCTGGCCAATTTCCATGTAGTCCTTGCATTGGGACTTCAAGGAGGTTCCCCCAGCGCATCTTCTTGGTGCTCCATGGTGTGATCCCCCAGGCATTGGAAATTCTGGGCCATTATAAAATAAAAGGTACAATTCTATAGGGGGTGCAGGGACAGAGGGACCTGGGTGTATATGTGCATAAGGAATTGAAGGTGGCAGGACATGTTGTGCATGTGGTTAATAAAGCATACAGTATCCTAGGCTATATTAATAGGAGCATAGCATACAAGAGCAAGGAGGTTATGTTGAACTTGTATCAAACATTAGTTCAGCCTTAGCTGGAGTATTACATCCAGTTCTGGGTACCACACTTTAGGAAAGATGTGAAAGAATTGGAGAGAGTGCAGAAAAGATTCACGAGATTGATTCCAGGGATGAGGAACTTCAGTTCTAAAGATAGAATAGAGAAGTTAGGATTGCTTTCCTTGGAGAAGAGAAGGCTGAGAGGAGATCTGATGTAAGTATTCAAAACCATGAGGGGTATGGACAGAGTAGATAGGGAGAAACTGTTCCCACTCATGAAAGGATTGAGAATGAGAGGGCACAGATTTAAACTAATTGGAAAAAGAAGCAAAAGCAATAAGAGAAAAAGCTTTTTTCAAGCATTGAGTGGTTAGGATTTGGAGTGCAGTGCCTGAGAGTGTGCTGGAGGCAGATTTCAATTGAGGCATTCAAACGGGAATTGCAAGGCTATGGGAATAAGACAGGGGAATGGCTGTGGGTGAATTGCTCATTCAGAGAGCTGGTGCAGACACAATGGGCTAAATGACCTCCTTCTGCACCATAATAATTCTGTGATTCTGTGAGCACTGGACTGTGAGATCACGCGTAAACTCACTTTGGGGTTCAGGTAATAGTTATACCCTATGAGCATAAATGTCAATTACTGATTACTGCCTTGTAATAATTCCTATCGGTTCCTGTTTAATGACTAGAGCTGTTTCCACTCTGTTGCTAATAGGCTCGTAATATCTGTTATCTCTGGCCTATTTCATTTTTATGGAACGTTCCCGCTAGCTGGCTCTACACAAAGTGCAATGTCCCACCGTCTATTGCCTATTTCATCCCTTGACTACCTTTCTAGTTGTGGTTGTTCAGTTCAAGCTACATGTCAGCAAACAAAAAGGTCAGAGTCCTTACGGATATACCCTTTCTCAAAAC
Source organism: Cetorhinus maximus (assembly GCF_964194155.1). NCBI lineage: Eukaryota > Metazoa > Chordata > Chondrichthyes > Lamniformes > Cetorhinidae > Cetorhinus > Cetorhinus maximus. Next base: position 82,622,037 of record NC_135889.1, read on the forward strand.
AACAGTTTGTCCTGCAACTTTTAAATATCTCGTGGTTAGGCTTCATTTTCTGAGCATAAACTGTTTGCATCAGCACATTAAGCTCTCCTCTACAGTATTTATGCCATCATAATGTCAGGACTTGATATCAATTGTAATGGGAATTCGCAGAGCCTCCATCTTTCTCTCTTTCCAGGGCACCACAGCCTCCTTCTTTGTTACCAAGTTCAGTTGATGTGCTGGACACAACTGTTAAAAAGACAGTTTATTAGGGCAAAGGAAAGCAGGTTAACCACAGTCAGAGATGTATAAGTCAAAGGTCAATATATTACTTCCTTTTGCAAGCAATCACAACAATGCATGTCGGTAGGCCTGGATCAGCTGTATTCACTCCATTTGTAACTAAGCAAACCAATGTGAATTAAACAAATACTTCTGCTTTATCACAGTGCATTCTTACTGGCAAGACTATTATTTTTTTTCCTCAGGCTAGACAGTGCTGAACCTAATTATGTATGTTAGGCTTGAACTATGGACTAGAAATTATGTTTTATCATTCTTTCATGGGATGTGGGCATCGCTGGCTAGACCAGCATTTGTTGCCCATCTCTAATTACCATTTAGAAGGTGGTGGTGAGCTGCCTTCTTGACCCGCTGCAGCCCATGTCATGTAGGTACACCCACAGTGCTGTTAGGAAGGGAGTTCCAGGATTTTGACCCAGACACTGTGAAGGAAGGGTGATCTAGTTCCAAGTCAGGATGATGTGTGCCTTGGAAAGGGCATTTACAGGTGGTGCTGCTCCCATGCATCTACTGCCCTTGTTTTTCTAAGTGTTAGAGGTCATAAGTAGGCTTGGATCATCTATATTCATTCTGTTTAGAACTAAGCAAACTAATGCAAATTAGCTTGGAAGATGCTGTGGAAGAAGTCTTGGTGAGTTGCTGCATCGTCTTTTTTTTGATTCACACTGCTCCCGCTGTGGACCATTGGTGGAGGGAGTGAATATTTAAGGTGCTAAATGGTGTGCCAATGTGGACTGCTTTGTCTTGGATGATCCCTCCATCTCTCCCTGACTCCCTCCCTATTGTTACGGACAGGGGAGAGGTGTGGGATAATTTCCCACATTTCCCCCTCTTGACTGACCACAACAAAGTGTATTTTTGGGAAGGAGTGTTTTAATCCCTTGAGTGCTGCAACTTTTAGGAATAGACACAAAACAGGCTTTCTGGTAAGTTCGAATCAAAAGAAAGGATAAATGTTCATATGTACAACAGCCAGAATGTAATCGCAACAGACACCCACCCTTCTTTCTCTCTCTCTCTCTCACAGACACACACACATACACAAGAAAAGATGCTTCCAATAAAAAGGGTAGCATGCACTGATATCTTTAATAAGAGTTCACAAGCCGCTAATATGCTGTTACTTCAAGATGGTTGCTGGAGATGCTGCAGGCCTGAAAATTTCCTTTAGATTCGATGAAGGAAAAATGAATGTCAGAAGATTCTGGTGATGAATTCAAAATGGTACTTCAAGCTGTAGCAGGATTCTGGATTTTCCAGTCAAAGCCATGGTCAAGTCTCTATAGTGAAAAAAATGTAATCTGGCAGGTATACAAAAATAATAGAAGGAGCAACGTATTAGTCATTAAATTAGGGTCATTACATTATCAAGATGGAAGTCTTGTGGTGCAGTGATAGCCTCCCTGCCTCTGAGTCAGAAGCTCTGGATTTGAATCCCATCCCAGGACATGATGGCTAAGGAAGGTATGTTTATAACAGGGCCAAACAGGTTGAGTATCATCCTGCAAAGTCTTCCCACACATGCTGATAGCAGGCAGTAAGAGCGGGAGTGATTCCTGGTCGGCCATGTGGTGAAAAGCTATATCCACAGCTCCAGACTGCAGCATGCATTGTGAAAGTGCATGTTGCCACATCAACCTGGACTCCCTGAATGATCTGTAACATACTATCTCACCTTATTGGTGTTCAAAATTTAACAATCATTAGAGTTTATTCAGTGTGTGAATGAGATATGGTATAGGACTAGTATTAAACCTTGTCATTTTACATCTTAATTTAGCTGGTTGTTTTGAGTTCCATAGCTGGTAGATGCAATGAGATCTGCCTGTGTGTAACAAGTAGTGAAGTTTGGAGTTCAGCAGTGATCTTGCAAAAGAACAGCAGAGTTGATTGCTTCTCTTCTTGAGTGATTCCAGAACACAATTGTGTAAAGTATTTGAGTAACTATGGTAATCATGGGCGAGAATGACACTGCAAGCTCTTTTCTAAACACTTTCAATTGCTTTACAGTGCTGCTCTGTGATTCTGCTCGACCATATCAAAGGCCTGTGTTCCAATACAAAAGATGTGGAAATGGTCACAAGATCATTGCTTGAGAGGGCATGGTATTTCAGCTTCCAAAACATGTACAAAGCATATTAGCTTATTTAACAATAGAACTGATGTGTATATCCCATTTTAGATCTGCCTGAATTACTATACCTAACAGTTTGACAGTGTTATGATGTTGGATTGTGACGTCAATCAGTGACAGATTGGGAAGGGCTGGTTTGTTTTGAGCGAAGCAGATGTCAACAACCTCGCATCTATTGAGGTTAAAACACATTACGTTCTCAACAGGACAATTGTGAAGTTTCTCAAGAGCAGCTGGCATGTGAAATTCAGTGTAAATGCTTTGACGTTTGATATTGGCAGGTCATCGAAATATTTGAAGCTGTGAATGCCAGCGTTGACTTTGCTGCAGCCAGCATTGTTGATCAGTGCAATGAGCACAACAGGGCCCATCTAAGTTCCCTGGGGAATGGAGGCATGTCTACTTGGGCACTATGCCAGTGAACTTGACATACTGTTTGTGATTTGAATTGAATATGCTTATCCAAGAAACAACAGATGAATTGATTCCCATTTGTAGGAATTTTGAAATGGCGATCGTGTGATTGAAGTAATCGAATGCTTTGAAGAAGCCCGTAATTATCATTGAAGAAATTGATCCCAATGTATGAGCATGCTCATGGAATGTTCTGTGATTTTGGAGAAATGGTCAGTTAGAGCAACAAGACATCAATGCTGGCAAGTGACCATTTCAGAATAGGAATACAGTTGCCCTTTTCCACTGTGCTGGGGTGCTCTGTTATGCATATGATGCACTGATTATGTCCATCAAAGGTTCAGCAACTTCTTAAGAGGAATGATGAATTAGTTGTCTGTGATATTTTCAGGACCGCTTACTTTTTGAGATTCGATTCTAAGTTCTCAAAGACCACCCCCATGGTTGAACCTGGAGGATTGGAAGAGATGATGATACACCAGGTGTAAATCATCTCCAATGGATGCAATATGGGAACATATTGCATCTGCGATCAGCTTGATGAATGTTCTCAACTGCGATATTACAACGTGAGCTACTGCTGCAGGTCGCCATTAAATAAACCTCATTATCCCTCCCTCCCGGGTATGAACATTTTAGACATCCTACTTTGGAAGTATAGTGGTTCTGCTTTGCTCCCTTCATTTCACGTATGACTCTGTTGAGGCAGTGTCTCCAGCGTGGATATTTTCCATTCAGGTGGAAGGCATGCTGATGATTTTGTATGAGAGCCTTTGGGCAGAATTTTACGTTGGATGCATGCCCGACCTGTTCGGGAGTAAAATAGTGCGCGATGACATCGGATGAGCGTCCCAGCGTCATCGTGCACTCGCACGATATTTTAATTGGCGGCCACGCGCGAGAGAAAGAGGCCTATTAAGGCCATTAAACTAGCAATTAATTTTTATTTTCCACTGCCCATCCAACCTGGTGATTAGCGGGCAGGCGAATAGGCCAGGCGGCCTTTGCATTTTTTAGGAAACCTCATCCACGGGCAGGATGAGGCTTCCAACAGTAATTTTTTTAAAAAAAATTAAATGTGGGGACATGTTTCCCTTATTTTTAAAATCTTTGTTTTTAAATGGTAAAATTCTTCTGCTCCCTGCTGCAGCTCTGTGCTTTCAGGGAGCTTTCCGCACATGCGCAGACTTTAGCGCTCGCGCTCCTCCCACCCCCCACCCAGGCAGTGCTGAAGTTCTCAGCGCATGTTTCACGCTGGCTGGCCGTTAATTGGCCAGCCAGCGTGAAATTACAGCTGGAGCCTGATTGTGGGTGGCGGCCGGTTTTGTGGCTGCTCCCAGGCCCACCTGCCGCACTCTCCCCTTTATGTACGGCACCATCCAAACTTTGTCCTGTGGATCAGGTAGTGAACACTTCACTGTGGGAAATAAAGGCAAGATTTTTGGTAGGTGGGGTTTCCTGCCCCACCAGTGGAAAATTCAGCAGTGAATGCAATGCCGTCCCTGACAGCTGCCCCACTCTTTGGAGTGCTAATTGCCTGGAGATGTTGGGGGGTGGGGTGTACCCAATCAGAAGGCATCACCCCTTCCCAACAGGCCCAGCAGGTTACCCTGTTGGGAATTTCCCCTATCCTGAACTCCTCCCTAAAAATTGTAGCCGAGCAGGAAGCTCAAGGGCAGATGTGCGGCCCTAGGCCTCGCCCACCCTCCATAAAGTTTCTGGCTAGGCGGCGGGAGGGCAGCTGTAAATTTTTTCTGGTCTCCCCGCTTGCAAACCCGCCAGCGAGGGACCTATAACATTTTACCCTAAGTGTCAATCACTTGATGGAGTGTGCAATAAGGCACATTACACTTATTGTTCACCTTCTTGTACCCGGGGTCGAGTTCTGGTCATAAACCAGCTGATCGCCGCCATGTTGTGGTATCGGCTGGTCACTTTGACCCCTCCCCCGGACTTTGTCGCCAAAATCCAGAGAATGCTAGTCGACTTCTTCTGGGACAAAAGATTGCACTGGGTCACTGCTGAGGCTCTGAGTCTCCCGCTTAGGGAGGGCGGTCAGGCGCTAGTGTGCCTACGCACACAGGTGGCGACTTTCCGTCTTCAGACCCTGCAGCGATACCTTTACGTCGAGCCTCCTCCGAGATGGCGTGCCCTGGTGACGTATTTCTTCCGCCAGGTGCACGGCCTGAATTATGACATGCAGCTCCTGTTTATAGAGCAGAGGGGCCTCGGGGGCTCCTTACAGGCGTTGCCCGTCTTTTACCAGGACCTGATCAAAGTCTGGAACGTGGTCGCCTCGTGACGCAGCTCTCCCCCGACAGGAGTAGCGGCTATCGTCAGAGAGCCGCTGCTCAGGAATCCGCCCCTCCGTCCCTTTCAGTGGCTGGCGGAGAGGAGGGCTGTGGCTGCCGGGGTGACCAGGATCGGGGACGTGCTGGGTGGCGGAGGACTGGGCTGGATGCTCCCGCAGGAGTTGGCGCGTCGTGCGTCAGTGAGTGTCCAGACCGCAGCCAATGCCATCCAAGGCCTAAGGACGGTTGTGCTCGGACCCGATGTCATTTTAGGTCTCGAGGTGTCCCAGGTGCGCGGTGGTCTTCCGTCTGAACGTTCCCCTGTTCGGACGGAATTCCACATTGGCCCCAAGCCCCGAACCCTCCCTTGGGTGCCGGTGCCCCGCAATAATATGAGCCGCCTCGGGGACATGCCCTCCGTGCCATTTGGCACGGCGCGGAGGAGTTTCCTGTACGGACTGCTGCTGCACACCTTCCATTTTCTCGCCCTCGTCCGCCACCCGGACACACCCTGGGTGGAATAGATGCAGATTCAGAAGTCAAATAGTTTGGTTTCCTTCCAGCACATTTTACTTCCAGGCTTGGTATGTTACAACTTGAAACCCACGCAAGAATAAAAAGACTTATTTTGCTAAGGCATTAAAGCTCTTATTATAATCCCATATAATCCCATAAATCCAACAAAAACAATGGGTGGAATCATCCCAGATTTGCATTAGGTGCGGTAGCGGGTGGGAAAAATAACACTTTCCCCATTAGCCGCAATGAGGGCTTCTCACACTGTATCGTCCGAAACCTGCCACATTAATTATGCATTCCCTGGAAACATGCCATTTCCATGGCGGACGGGGTCTCATTTGTCCGCCACGCCACCACTCCACCGCATCATCATGCCGGGTGCCATATTTAAAGTGCAGCTGCGCACACACCTCTCAGTGCTTCCAGCTCATGACTGCTGCATGGAAGACAAGGCCCCGAAATGGAAAAAGACTGCAGCCCCCAGGTTTAATGATGCGTCACTCGAGCGCCTTTTGGACGAAGTGGAGGCCTGCTGTGACATCGTCTACCCCTGCTCTGGTCGCAGGATGGGCAGCAACATCACTAATTTGGCTTGGGAGGCGGTGGCAGTGGTGGTCAGTGCCAATGCCCTACAAAAGAGGACAGCCACACAGTGGCACAAGAGGGTGAATGATCTCCTCCGTTCCACCAGGGTAAGTCACTCTTCTCATCACTCTCAACTCACACACTCACAAACCCATCACACACCCACAGGGCCCTCAATTACTACCAGTTCAAGGGACATCACCATTCACTCTCTCACACACACGGTCATTGTCCTCATCCCGTCCATGAGACCACTCACCACTCACACATGCCAGGCATACTTATCATTTGGCCTGGCAGGCATCCTGCTTACGCTCTCTCTATCTCTATTTATGCAGGACAAGCTGGCACACAACAAGAGGGAAAGGTCACAGACTGGTGGAGGAATGCCTGATATCAAAGTCCTCACAGATTTTGAAAACAGAGCCATCCAGCTGGCTGGCAAGGATCTGGACCATTCTTCTGGTGGTGGTGAGGTAGGCAGTGCTCTACCAAGTGAGGATCCAGTAGTGCAACATCCATCAGAAAATCATGCTGTGAGTGATGTGTCCTGTTTCACAGACCACTGCCACACACTAATTATGTCTCCTTGCTTTCACAAGGGCATCTGGGAAACTGCCAACAGAGTCAATGACCCAGGGCCTCCAATCAAGCTCCAAAGAAATCTCTGAAGAGGAATCTGAAGGCACCCTCCTTGAAGTCCCGTCACAGTGCTCACCCACACCCTCCACCAGTGCAGAGACACAGACCTCAGTGGGACCTAGCTTTAGAGTAGCCTAGGAATCACAATCTGGTGAGCACATCGCACTTTCTGATCCACAGCAGGCAGCGACAAGGACTTCCCAGGTGTCCAACGCTCGGAGGACTGCTGGAGGCCAGAAATTTGCTGAGTCCGAGTCAGATGACAAGCCTCTGGACTCGATCATGTCACAGTTGCTGGAGCTACAAAGGCAAGCTCGGGAACATCAGGAAGGGAAGTCCGCTGCACTTCTCAGGTTGCAAGGAATGATGGAGGAGTCCGTCCACCTGAGGTGATAGCACCGGCATGCCAATGCACCGAGGTGGAGGAATGCCTGATATCAAGATCCTCACAGACTTTGAAAACAGAGCCATCCAGCTGGCTGGCGAGGATCTGGACCATTCTTCTGGTGATCGTGAGGATGGTAGGATGGCGGCCACCATGGAGACCTTAGTCCAGGACGTCACTGATGCGCGGGTTCAACTCCATCACTGACGCCATAGTTGGCTTCCAACAGTGTGTACATGAAAGGGGTGCTGGCAGCTCGATCTCACTCCAGCTTCCCCTTCTCCTCAAGGAGTCAGCCAGGGGCCCTTGAGCACCCATAGAGAGGAGGATCAGCAGGTGTACACCCCGGGGCCATCCATCCAGTGTTTTAGGAGTGTCCAGCCCATCCGAATCCCCGCTTCCTGTGAACCCAGCATCTCCAGCTCCACAGTCGAGGAGGGTGCCACCGCCAGCAGGACCCTCAAAGCAGGCCGGGGCCCTCCAGGTCTTGGTTCTCCAGAAGGCACCCATCAAGGTCATCACAGACAGGGCATAGCAGTCAGCAGGCTGCCTCCACTTCCGCTGTGGATGTCCGGGAAGCACCAAGACGTAGCGGCAGGATTAGGAATGTTAAGAAGATGTAACTCTTTTGAGTCAAAACAATAAACTAAATGAGCAAAAAGAACAAGGGAGAAAACAAGCACAGCCCCTAAGTCAGGTCAGCTGTAAAATCAAGGAAAAACTGTAAAGGAACCTTACAAACATCAAACTAAGATGTGATTAAAGGGGTCAACAAAACACCCCAGACCCCGCGGTGCCCACCGAGCACGGAAGGCCTCGATGGTGCCGGCAGACACCGCGTGCTCCCTTTCCAGGGACATCCGGCCGCGAACGTAGCCGCGGAAGAGGGACAAACAATCGGGCGGGACTCCCCCGTCGATCGCCCGCTGCCTGGACCTGTTGATGGCCAACTTGGCCAGGCCCAGGAGCAGGTTCACGAGGAGGTCCTCCTCCTTCCCGACCCCCTTCCGCACCGGGTGTCCGTAGATCAGGAGCGTGGGACTGAAGTGCAACCAAAACAGTAACAAAAGATTTTTTAAATAACTAAAAAGGGAGTGCAGCCTAAGACACCCTATATACACGTGGTCCACGGACTCCACAAGACCGCAAAAAGGGCAGGTGTCTTGGGAGTCCGTGAACCTACACATTTTACGATTATAGGGGACTGCTGCATGCAACACCCTCCAACCCAGGTCCCCGATAGAAAGAGGGAGAACACCTCCGTAGAGGGCCTCCCATCGGGGGCCTCCGCCGCCGGACGGCAACAAGGCACGCCAGGGCGTGTCCGGGCGGCGGACCAGGGCGAGAAAATGGAAGGTGTGCAGCAGCAGTCCGTACAGAAAACCCCTCCGCGCCGTGCCAAATGGCACGGAGGGCATGTCCCCGAGGCGGCTCATATTATTGCGGGGCACCGGCACCCGAGGGAGGGTTCGGGGCTTGGGGCCAATGTGGAATTCCGTCCGAACAGGGGAACGTTCAGCCGGAAGATCACCGCGCACCTGAGCCACCTCCAGACCTAAAATGACTTCGGGTCCGAGCACGACCGTTTTTAGGTCTTGGATGGCATCGGCTGCGACCTGGACACTCACTGACGCGCGACGCGCCAACTCCTGCGGGAGCATCCAGCCCAGTCCTCCGCCACCCAGCACGTCCCCGACCCTGGTCACCCCGGCAGCCACAGCCCTCCTCTCCGCCAGCCACTGAAAGGGACGGAGGGGCGGATTCCTGAGCAGCGGCTCTCTGACGATAGCCGCTACTCCTGACGGGGGAGAGCTGCGTCGCGTGGCGACCACGTTCCAGACTTTGATCAGGTCCTGGTAAAAGACGGGCAACACCTGGAAGGAGCCGAGGCCCCTCTGATCTACAAACAGGAGCTGCACGTCGTAATTCAGGCCGTGCACCTGGCGGAAGAAATACGTCGCCAGGGCACACCATCTCGGAGGAGGCTCGACGTAAAGGTATCGCTGCAGGGTCTGAAGACGGAAAGTCGCCACCTGCGTGCGTAGGCACACCAGCGCCTGACCGCCCTCCCTAAGCGGGAGACTCAGAACCTCAGCGGCGACCCAGTGCAATCTTTTGTCCCAGAAGAAGTCGACTAGCATTCTCTGGATTTTCGCGACAAAGTCCGGGGGAGGGGTCAAAGTGACCAGCCGATACCACAACATGGCGGCGATCAGCTGGTTTATGACCAGAACTCGACCCCGGTAAGACAGCACTCGGAGCAGTCCTGTCCAGCGCCGCAGGCGAGCGGTGACTTTCGTCTCCAGTTCCTGCCAGTTGGCCGGCCAGGATTCCTCGGCAGGGCAGAGATGGACCCCCAGGTAGAGGATGCTGGTCCTGCTCCAGGTGAAAGGCCTGAGCTCCTCGGGTAGGGGATCCGTCTGCCACGGGCCGACCAGGAGTCCAGAACATTTCTCCCAGTTGATCCTGGCAGAAGAAGCGGCAGAGTAGACCTCCTGGCACTCGCGCATCCTCCGCAGGTCAGCCGGGTCATTAAACATTAGGAGCACGTCATCGGCGTATGCCGAAAGGACCACCCCGATGCCCGGCCCGCGCAGAACCAATCCCGACAACCTCCTCCGCAAGAGGCGCAGGAAAGGCTCCACGCAAATAGAATACAACTGGCCGGACAGGGGGCAGCCCTGACGTACCCCTCTCCCAAAGCGAAGGGGCGCCGTCAGGGACCCGTTAACCTTCACTAGACACTCCGCGGCGGTGTACAGAAGTCGGATCCGGGCGACAAAGTGCGTCCCGAAACCGAATGCTCGCAGAGTCCCGAGTAAATATTCGTGATCCACCCTGTCGAACGCCTTCTCCTGATCAAGGGACAGGAAGGCGCTCGACAGACCAGCCCTCTGGGAATGGTGGATTATGTCCCGGACCAGATGGACGTTGTCGTAGATCGAGCGGTCCGGGACGGTGTAGGACTGGTCAGGGTGGATCATGCGGTCCAGCACGGTGCCGAGCCGAGAAGACATGGCTCTGGCGAATATTTTATAGTCCGTGCTGAGGAGGGAGACCGGGCGCCAGTTTTTAAGTAGGCGGAGATCCCCCTTCTTCGGCAACAGGGCAATCACGGCCCTGCGCCACGAAAGGGGCATCTCCCCGGTAGCGATACTCTCCCCCAGGACCCCCGCGAAGTCGCCCCCCAGGACGTCCCAGAACGCCCTGAAGAACTCCACGGTCAGCCCGTCAAGTCCCGGGGACTTTCCCCTGGAGAGACCGTCGAGGGCGCCGGTCAGCTCCCCCAGACTTATAGGGGAGTCAAGCTTTCCGGCGCCCTCCGGGCCGACCTGCGGCAGGTCCTCCCACAAAACTCTGCAAGCATCCTCGCTGGACGGATCCGAAGAGAACAGGGCAGTGTAAAAGTTCCCGGTAATGGCCCTGATGCCCTCCGGATCCGAGACGAGGGATCCGTCGTCGGCCAGCAGCGTAAAGAGCTGCTGACGGACCCCGTGCCTTTTTTCCAGCGAGTAGAAGAAGGGGGAGCCACGGTCCAGGTCCTTGAGGAACCGGATCCGTGACCTCACGAACGCGCCCCGGGACCCGGCGAGCTGCAGGTCCCGCAACGCGCCCTTCTTCTCATCGTACACCGACCGCAGGGCCGGGTCCGCGTCGGGCCGACCGAGACGTGCCTCCAGGTCGAGCACCTCCTTCTCCAACTCCTCCACCCTGGATTTCCGCCTCTTTGTCGACCCCTTCGCGTACTCTTGACAGAAAACTCGGACGTGAGTCTTGCCCACGTCCCACCATAGCCTCAAGGAGGGGAAGCCTCCCCGCTTCCTTCTCCAGCCGGCCCAGAAACGACAAAACGAGTCCAGGAACCGCTCGTCCTCCAGCAACAGGTTGTTAAAGTGCCAGTGCGCGGACCCCGTCCGAGCGCAAAACGGAGCGAGCTCCGCCCACACCAGACGGTGGTCCGTGCACGGCACCTGCTGCACGGAAGCCGCCGGAACGCAGGACACGTACGCCTTGGAAACGTAAAGACGGTCGAGTCTGGACGCTCCGACTCCAGGTAACACAAAGGTGAAAACGCTGGAATCGGGATGGAGATTTCGCCAGACGTCCACCAAGTCGAAGGACCTGACCAAGTCCCGTAACTTACTCACACCTCGCGTACGGTGCTGGGTACCGTGACGGTCCCGGTCCTCGAGGGTGCAATTAAAATCCCCCCCGAGGACGATGCACTCGCCCGCGTCGATGGAGCCCAGATGAGTGGACACTTCTTCGAAGAAGCTCGCTTGCTGCTGCAAGCCCAGGGGAGCGTACACATTCACAAAGTGAAGCACCGCGCCCCCCAGGCGCACAGTCAGGTGCAGCAACCGGCCTGGCACCGGCTCCTTGACCCCCAAGATCTCGGGCTGAAAATGCGGGGCCAACAAGATAGCCACCCCGCCTGAATTGGAGGCTAGGTGACTCATGCAAACCCCCCCTCGCCACTCCAGGAGCCACGTAGCTTCGTCTCCCGGAACGGTATGGGTTTCTTGCAGGAAGCACACCGCATACCTCCCGTCCCTGAGGACCGAGAAGTTCCGGAACCTGCGCTGTGCGTCCCTGCTGCCACGGATGTTGAGGCTGGCTATAGTTGTCTTCATTGTCAAAGAGTATATACACCGTCACCTTGTTTAAAAGAAGGAGAGGACTTTTTAATCCTTCCCCTCCCTCAGGAGCCCAGCGAGAAACGTTTGGACCCTCCGCCGGGCGTTCCTGTCCAACTCGGGAGCCTTGAGGGCCTCGCGAGTGGACCAGAACACCAGCGGAAAAGAATGCCACCGGGCCAAGGCCAACTGGACTCTATTTCGGCGACCGCGATGACTCGCTAGAAAGTCCTGGAGTTCCCGTGGGGGGACGAGGGGAGAGTCAGTGGAGGGCACCAGGGTATCCATCGACTCGCTCGAGAACGAGTCGAGGTCATCCCCGGTGCTCACCACCGAAACTCCGTCCTCCTCCGGGTCGTCGCCTCCAGCTTCCAACCCCTCCCCCGTATTGAGTACGGGGGCTGGTCCGGAGCTGCCAGTAGGCTCCACCTCTACCTCGATCCCACCCCCAGGATCAAGGCCAGAGTGGTCCTCTCTGGTCTCCTCTAATAAGTCGGGGCCAGAGGGTGGCGGCGCTACGGACGCCCGCTCTCCTCCCGGCACCGGGTCGTCCGGGGAGCTCGAGACGAGCTCCTGATTTAAAACAATGACGCCCGGTGCTAGGTTCTGGGAGGGAGCGGGAAGGCCTTCCCCGCCACCACCACCCAATGACCCAGTTAAATTTTTTAAATTGTTAATCTCGCAGTCCCCCGACGGGCCAGAGGATACCTCGGGGGTATCGAGTTGTTCTAAATTGGGCACCCCCACAAGGGAGGTGCCCTCAGAGACCCCCGAGGGGCCCTGTTCAGGGGACTGCAGCAGGTTGGTGGGGGGATGGGTATGTGATTCCCCCAGAGGGCAGGTTGAGGTCTTAATGGGTGGCGGAGACACCACCACCTCTTCGTCAGGGGAGGGGACACACTCAACCTCTTCAGATTGGGCGTCGCCCTCCCCCTCCTCTTCCTTCTCGGAGGGGTGGCGTCTCTTCCGAGGGAGGCTGGGGGCTAGGGAGACCTCCATCTCTGGGGCCTCCTCCGCCTTGTCCAGCCTACCCGGACGCCCCGCCCTCTGGGGTTCGGGGTATTCTTTTTCCCCCGGCTCGGGGACACGAGTCTCGCCCCCGCTAGCCCCGGGGACCCGTGCAGGGACGACGCCGGGCCCAGCACACGGCGCCTCGGCACTTACGGGCCCGGGAGCACACGCGGAGACGACGCAGGGGCCGGATGGTATTACTTCCCCCGAGCCGGTGTCTACAGGGGTCTGGGGATCCTTGGGGGGTTGGGGAGTCTCGGGGACCACCCCCAGGTTACGGGTCTTCCTCCGCGCCTTCTTATGACGCGGGGGCTCTCCCCCCGCCTCACCGGCAACCGAGATGGCAGTGACTGCCGGCGACGCCTCCCCTTGCGGAGAGGTAGATGGAGTAGTGGCGGGGGGAGGAGGGGCGGTGCCAGCCGCGGCCGCTTGAGCGGTGCTAGCGGCCTTGAGGACGGGGCAGTTCTTTCGGACGTGCCCCGCCTCCTTGCAAGCATGGCACCGCATGCCCTCCGCGGTCCAGAAGACCCGGTAGGCGGTCCCCTCATAATTTATAGAAAGGGCCCCCTCCAGGCACTCCTCCCGGGCCAAGCGGACAAACACCTGGCGCCGGAAAGAGTACACGTGGCGGAGGGCCGCGTCCTTGAGGCCGAGCGGGATCGGCGCCACCCCCGACCTGACCTCCCCCAGTTTACAAAGGTGGGGGAGGAGGAGCTCACTTGGGAGAAAGGGCGGGACGTTGGAAATTATAAGCCTCTGGGCGGTGGCCTCGAGAGGGTCCACCGCCAGAAAGGTCCCGCCCACAGTGAGCCCCTTTTGTAGGGCGAGGTGCACCGCCCGCTCAGACCTCAAGAAAAATATGGCCTTCCCATACATTTCAGAGGCCGCGACTATGGCCGAGGGGCCGACGACCCCAGCCATAGCCTTAACGCAGGCCTCTATAGTCATTTCAGGGTGAGCGTAGCTCTTTACCCCCAGGGCCCTCGTTAGGAGGCGGAACGGTGACAGGGCTGCGGGAGCAGCAGGAGCTGCAGAAGCAGCCACCCCCGCATAGGTCTTTTTAGAAGGCCCTGGCACCGGTGACAACACCACCTCCACGTTAGCCCTCGAGGGCCCGGCCACAGGTGATGGCGAAGTGGCCTTTGGGCCAGAGCCACACCCACCCTGGGAAGTATTGGCCATTTTACTGATGGTTTTTTTTTTTAAATTAAATATATATATATTTTTTTTAATAAATAAAGCTCCTTCCTGGGGGGGAAAAGGGGGAGAGAGGTTGGAATAACCTCCCCCCCTTTAATGCAGGAGAGGAGAGGAGGGAGAGAGGCAGAGGACAGGGAGGCACAGGAGGGAAAAGGGGGGAAAACTCTAGGTGGGTGTCTCCTGGTCTGAAAAAGATGGATGGTGGGTGGGGGCTTGTTGGCCTTCTGGTAGGGGGAGGTGATGGCTTCAGCCAATATAGGCCACCGGAAAAAGGCCGGGTTGTGTTGGGGGGGGGGGGGGGTGGGGGGTGGCAGCAAAGATGGTTTATAACCACACACACACACACCCTCCCTCCCTCTTCCTTCCCCAAGCCCTCCGGATGGTCTTCTATCCTCCCCCCACAGTACACAGTTCTCTATAGCCCCCACCTGAAGACAAAAAAAACCAAAGTCCAAACACCCACCTAGGATGTTGTGAATCCCAAAGTCAGGCCTCCTGGCCTTCCTGTCCTGCAGCAACCAAACAAAAGAAAGTTGTTCTCTTCTTCTTCCTCCTCTCTGGCCCCCCAGGAACAGCAGCAGCAGCAGCAGGAACAGCAGCAGCAGCAGCAGAACAGCAGCAGCAGCAGCAGGAACAGCAGCAGCAGCAGCAGGAACAGCAGCAGCAGCAGCAGGAGCAGCAGCAGCAGGAACAGCAGCAGCAGGAACAGCAGCAGCAGCAGCAGGAACAGCAGCAGCAGCAGCAGGAACAGCAGCAGCAGCAGCAGGAACAGCAGCAGCAGCAGCAGGAACAGCAGCAGCAGCAGCAGGAACAGCAGCAGCAGCAGCAGCAGCAGGAACAGCAGCAGCAGCAGCAGGAACAGCAGCAGCAGCAGCAGGAACAGCAGCAGCAGCAGCAGGAACAGCAGCAGCAGCAGCAGGAACAGCAGCAGCAGCAGGAACAGCAGCAGCAGCAGCAGGAACAGCAGCAGCAGCAGGAGGAACAGCAGCAGCAGCAGGAGGAACAGCAGCAGCAGCAGGAACAGCAGCAGCAGCAGCAGGAACAGCAGCAGCAGCAGCAGGAACAGCAGCAGCAGCAGCAGGAACAGCAGCAGCAGCAGCAGGAACAGCAGCAGCAGCAGCAGGAACAGCAGCAGCAGCAGCAGGAACAGCAGCAGCAGCAGCAGGAACAGCAGCAGCAGCAGCAGGAACAGCAGCAGCAGCAGCAGGAACAGCAGCAGCAGCAGCAGGAACAGCAGCAGCAGCAGCAGCAGCAGGAACAGCAGCAGGAACAGCAGCAGCAGCAGCAGGAACAGCAGCAGCAGCAGCAGGAACAGCAGCAGCAGCAGCAGGAACAGCAGCAGCAGCAGCAGGAACAGCAGCAGCAGCAGCAGGAACAGCAGCAGCAGCAGCAGGAACAGCAGCAGCAGCAGGAACACCTCCTCTCTCCTCTGGCTCCAGCTCCAAACTGAGCAACAACGAGCTCAACGAGATCGTTAAGATGTAACTCTTTTGAGTCAAAACAATAAACTAAATGAGCAAAAAGGAACAAGGGAGAAAACAAGCACAGCCCCTAATTCAGGTCAGCTGTAAAATCAAGGAAAAACTTTAAAGGAACCTTACAAACATCAAACTAAGATGTGATTAAAGGGGTCAACAAAACACCCCAGACCCCGCGGTGCCCACCGAGCACGGAAGGCCTCGATGGTGCCGGCAGACACCGCGTGCTCCCTTTCCAGGGACATCCGGCCGCGAACGTAGCCGCGGAAGAGGGACAAACAATCGGGCGGGACTCCCCCGTCGATCGCCCGCTGCCTGGACCTGTTGATGGCCAACTTGGCCAGGCCCAGGAGCAGGTTCACGAGGAGGTCCTCCTCCTTCCCGACCCCCTTCCGCACCGGGTGCCCGTAGATCAGGAGCGTGGGACTGAAGTGCAACCAAAACAGTAACAAAAGATTTTTTAAATAACTAAAAAGGGAGTGCAGCCTAAGACACCCTATATACACGTGGTCCACGGACTCCACAAGACCGCAAAAAGGGCAGGTGTCTTGGGAGTCCGTGAACCTACACATTTTACGATTATAGGGGACTGCTGCGTGCAACACCCTCCAACCCAGGTCCCCGATAGAAAGAGGGAGAACACCTCCGTAGAGGGCCTCCCATCGGGGGCCTCCGCCGCCGGACGGCAACAAGGCACGCCAGGGCGTGTCCGGGCGGCGGACCAGGGCGAGAAAATGGAAGGTGTGCAGCAGCAGTCCGTACAGAAAACCCCTCCGCGCCGTGCCAAATGGCACGGAGGGCATGTCCCCGAGGCGGCTCATATTATTGCGGGGCACCGGCACCCGAGGGAGGGTTCGGGGCTTGGGGCCAATGTGGAATTCCGTCCGAACAGGGGAACGTTCAGCCGGAAGATCACCGCGCACCTGAGCCACCTCCAGACCTAAAATGACTTCGGGTCCGAGCACGACCGTTTTTAGGTCTTGGATGGCATCGGCTGCGACCTGGACACTCACTGACGCGCGACGCGCCAACTCCTGCGGGAGCATCCAGCCCAGTCCTCCGCCACCCAGCACGTCCCCGACCCTGGTCACCCCGGCAGCCACAGCCCTCCTCTCCGCCAGCCACTGAAAGGGACGGAGGGGCGGATTCCTGAGCAGCGGCTCTCTGACGATAGCCGCTACTCCTGACGGGGGAGAGCTGCGTCGCGTGGCGACCACGTTCCAGACTTTGATCAGGTCCTGGTAAAAGACGGGCAACACCTGGAAGGAGCCGAGGCCCCTCTGATCTACAAACAGGAGCTGCACGTCGTAATTCAGGCCGTGCACCTGGCGGAAGAAATACGTCGCCAGGGCACACCATCTCGGAGGAGGCTCGACGTAAAGGTATCGCTGCAGGGTCTGAAGACGGAAAGTCGCCACCTGCGTGCGTAGGCACACCAGCGCCTGACCGCCCTCCCTAAGCGGGAGACTCAGAACCTCAGCGGCGACCCAGTGCAATCTTTTGTCCCAGAAGAAGTCGACTAGCATTCTCTGGATTTTCGCGACAAAGTCCGGGGGAGGGGTCAAAGTGACCAGCCGATACCACAACATGGCGGCGATCAGCTGGTTTATGACCAGAACTCGACCCCGGTAAGACAGCACTCGGAGCAGTCCTGTCCAGCGCCGCAGGCGAGCGGTGACTTTCGTCTCCAGTTCCTGCCAGTTGGCCGGCCAGGATTCCTCGGCAGGGCAGAGATGGACCCTCAGGTAGAGGATGCTGGTCCTGCTCCAGGTGAAAGGCCTGAGCTCCTCGGGTAGGGGATCCGTCTGCCACGGGCCGACCAGGAGTCCAGAACATTTCTCCCAGTTGATCCTGGCAGAAGAAGCCGCAGAGTAGACCTCCTGGCACTCGCGCATCCTCCGCAGGTCAGCCGGGTCATTAAACATTAGGAGCACGTCATCGGCGTATGCCGAAAAGACCACCCCGATGCCCGGCCCGCGCAGAACCAATCCCGACAACCTCCTCCGCAAGAGGCGCAGGAAAGGCTCCACGCAAATAGAATACAACTGGCCGGACAGGGGGCAGCCCTGACGTACCCCTCTCCCAAAGCGAAGGGGCGCCGTCAGGGACCCGTTAACCTTCACTAGACACTCCGCGGCGGTGTACAGAAGTCGGATCCGGGCGACAAAGTGCGTCCCGAAACCGAATGCTCGCAGAGTCCCGAGTAAATATTCGTGATCCACCCTGTCGAACGCCTTCTCCTGATCAAGGGACAGGAAGGCGCTCGACAGACCAGCCCTCTGGGAATGGTGGATTATGTCCCGGACCAGATGGACGTTGTCGTAAATCGAGCGGTCCGGGACGGTGTAGGACTGGTCAGGGTGGATCATGCGGTCCAGCACGGTGCCGAGCCGAGAAGACATGGCTCTGGCGAATATTTTATAGTCCGTGCTGAGGAGGGAGACCGGGCGCCAGTTTTTAAGTAGGCGGAGATCCCCCTTCTTCGGCAACAGGGCAATCACGGCCCTGCGCCACGAAAGGGGCATCTCCCCGGTAGCGATACTCTCCCCCAGGACCCCCGCGAAGTCGCCCCCCAGGACGTCCCAGAACGCCCTGAAGAACTCCACGGTCAGCCCGTCAAGTCCCGGGGACTTTCCCCTGGAGAGACCGTCGAGGGCGCCGGTCAGCTCCCCCAGACTTATAGGGGAGTCAAGCTTTCCGGCGCCCTCCGGGCCGACCTGCGGCAGGTCCTCCCACAAAACTCTGCAAGCATCCTCGCTGGACGGATCCGAAGAGAACAGGGCAGTGTAAAAGTTCCCGGTAATGGCCCTGATGCCCTCCGGATCCGAGACGAGGGATCCGTCGTCGGCCAGCAGCGTAAAGAGCTGCTGACGGACCCCGTGCCTTTTTTCCAGCGAGTAGAAGAAGGGGGAGCCACGGTCCAGGTCCTTGAGGAACCGGATCCGTGACCTCACGAACGCGCCCCGGGACCCGGCGAGCTGCAGGTCCCGCAACGCGCCCTTCTTCTCATCGTACACCGACCGCAGGGCCGGGTCCGCGTCGGGCCGACCGAGACGTGCCTCCAGGTCGAGCACCTCCTTCTCCAACTCCTCCACCCTGGATTTCCGCCTCTTTGTCGACCCCTTCGCGTACTCTTGACAGAAAACTCGGACGTGAGTCTTGCCCACGTCCCACCATAGCCTCAAGGAGGGGAAGCCTCCCCGCTTCCTTCTCCAGCCGGCCCAGAAACGACGAAACGAGTCCAGGAACCGCTCGTCCTCCAGCAACAGGTTGTTAAAGTGCCAGTGCGCGGACCCCGTCCGAGCGCAAAACGGAGCGAGCTCCGCCCACACCAGACGGTGGTCCGTGCACGGCACCTGCTGCACGGAAGCCGCCGGAACGCAGGACACGTACGCCTTGGAAACGTAAAGACGGTCGAGTCTGGACGCTCCGACTCCAGGTAACACAAGGGTGAAAACGCTGGAATCGGGATGGAGATTTCGCCAGACGTCCACCAAGTCGAAGGACCTGACCAAGTCCCGTAACTTACTCACACCTCGCGTACGGTGCTGGGTACCGTGACGGTCCCGGGCCTCGAGGGTGCAATTAAAATCCCCCCCGAGGACGATGCACTCGCCCGCGTCGATGGAGCCCAGATGAGTGGACACTTCTTCAAAGAAGCTCGCTTGCTGCTGCAAGCCCAGGGGAGCGTACACATTCATAAAGTGAAGCACCGCGCCCCCCAGGCGCACAGTCAGGTGCAGCAACCGGCCTGGCACCGGCTCCTTGACCCCCAAGATCTCGGGCTGAAAATGCGGGGCCAACAAGATAGCCACCCCGCCTGAATTGGAGGCTAGGTGACTCATGCAGACCCCCCCTCGCCACTCCAGGAGCCACGTAGCTTCGTCTCCCGGAACGGTATGGGTTTCTTGCAGGAAGCACACCGCATACTTCCCGTCCCTGAGGACCGAGAAGTTCCGGAACCTGCGCTGTGCGTCCCTGCTGCCACGGATGTTGAGGCTGGCTATAGTTGTCTTCATTGTCAAAGAGTATATACACCGTCACCTTGTTTAAAAGAAGGAGAGGACTTTTTAATCCTTCCCCTCCCTCAGGAGCCCAGCGAGAAACGTTTGGACCCTCCGCCGGGCGTTCCTGTCCAACTCGGGAGCCTTGAGGGCCTCGCGAGTGGACCAGAACACCAGCGGAAAAGAATGCCACCGGGCCAAGGCCAACTGGACTCTATTTCGGCGACCGCGATGACTCGCTAGAAAGTCCTGGAGTTCCCGTGGGGGGATGAGGGGAGAGTCGGTGGAGGGCACCAGGGTATCCATCGACTCGCTCGAGAACGAGTCGAGGTCATCCCCGGTGCTCACCACCGAAACTCCGTCCTCCTCCGGGTCGTCGCCTCCAGCTTCCAACCCCTCTCCCGCATTGAGTACGGGGGCTGGTCCGGAGCTGCCAGTAGGCTCCACCTCTACCTCGATCCCACCCCCAGGATCAAGGCCAGAGTGGTCCTCTCTGGTCTCCTCTAATAAGTCGGGGCCAGAGGGTGGCGGCGCTACGGACGCCCGCTCTCCTCCCGGCACCGGGTCGTCCGGGGAGCTCGAGACGAGCTCCTGACTTAAAACAACGACGCCCGGTGCTAGGTTCTGGGAGGGAGCGGGAAGGCCTTCCTCGCCACCACCACCCAATGACCCAGTTAAATTTTTTAAATTTTTTACAAGATTAACATCGCAGTCCCCCGACGGGCCAGAGGATACCTCGGGGGTATCGAGTTGTTCTAAATTGGGCACCCCCACAAGGAAGGTGCCCTCAGAGACCCCCGAGGGGCCCTGTTCAGGGGACTGCAGCAGGTTGGTGGGGGGATGGGTATGTGATTCCCCCAGAGGGCAGGTTGAGGTCTTAATGGGTGGCGGAGACACCACCACCTCTTCGTCAGGGGAGGGGACACACTCAACCTCTTCAGATTGGGCGTCGCCCTCCCCCTCCTCTTCCTTCTCGGAGGGGTGGCGTCTCTTCCGAGGGAGGCTGGGGGCTAGGGAGACCTCCATCTCTGGGGCCTCCTCCGCCTTGTCCAGCCTACCCGGACGCCCCGCCCTCTGGGGTTCGGGGTATTCTTTTTCCCCCGGCTCGGGGACACGAGTCTCGCCCCCGCTAGCCCCGGGGACCCGTGCAGGGACGACGCCGGGCCCAGCACACGGCGCCTCGGCACTTACGGGCCCGGGAGCACACGCGGAGACGACGCAGGGGCCGGATGGTATTACTTCCCCCGAGCCGGTGTCTACAGGGGTCTGGGGATCCTTGGGGGGTTGGGGAGTCTCGGGGACCACCCCCAGGTTACGGGTCTTCCTCCGCGCCTTCTTATGACGCGGGGGCTCTCCCCCCGCCTCACCGGCAACCGAGATGGCAGTGACTGCCGGCGACGCCTCCCCTTGCGGAGAGGTAGATGGAGTAGTGGCGGGGGGAGGAGGGGCGGTGCCAGCCGCGGCCGCTTGAGCGGTGCTAGCGGCCTTGAGGACGGGGCAGTTCTTTCGGACGTGCCCCGCCTCCTTGCAAGCATGGCACCGCATGCCCTCCGCGGTCCAGAAGACCCGGTAGGCGGTCCCCTCATAATTTATAGAAAGGGCCCCCTCCAGGCACTCCTCCCGGGCCAAGCGGACAAACACCTGGCGCCGGAAAGAGTACACGTGGCGGAGGGCCGCGTCCTTGAGGCCGAGCGGGATCGGCGCCACCCCCGACCTGACCTCCCCCAGTTTACAAAGGTGGGGGAGGAGGAGCTCACTTGGGAGAAAGGGCGGGACGTTGGAAATTATAAGCCTCTGGGCGGTGGCCTCGAGAGGGTCCACCGCCAGAAAGGTCCCGCCCACAGTGAGCCCCTTTTGTAGGGCGAGGTGCACCGCCCGCTCAGACCTCAAGAAAAATATGGCCTTCCCATACATTTCAGAGGCCGCGACTATGGCCGAGGGGCCGACGACCCCAGCCATAGCCTTAACGCAGGCCTCTATAGTCATTTCAGGGTGAGCGTAGCTCTTTACCCCCAGGGCCCTCGTTAGGAGGCGGAACGGTGACAGGGCTGCGGGAGCAGCAGGAGCTGCAGAAGCAGCCACCCCCGCATAGGTCTTTTTAGAAGGCCCTGGCACCGGTGACAACACCACCTCCACGTTAGCCCTCGAGGGCCCGGCCACAGGTGATGGCGAAGTGGCCTTTGGGCCAGAGCCACACCCACCCTGGGAAGTATTGGCCATTTTACTGATGGTTTTTTTTTTTAAATTAAATATATATATATTTTTTTTAATAAATAAAGCTCCTTCCTGGGGGGGAAAAGGGGGAGAGAGGTTGGAATAACCTCCCCCCCTTTAATGCAGGAGAGGAGAGGAGGGAGAGAGGCAGAGGACAGGGAGGCACAGGAGGGAAAAGGGGGGAAAACTCTAGGTGGGTGTCTCCTGGTCTGAAAAAGATGGATGGTGGGTGGGGGCTTGTTGGCCTTCTGGTAGGGGGAGGTGATGGCTTCAGCCAATATAGGCCACCGGAAAAAGGCCGGGTTGTGTTGGGGGGGGGGGGGTGGGGGGTGGCAGCAAAGATGGTTTATAACCACACACACACACACCCTCCCTCCCTCTTCCTTCCCCAAGCCCTCCGGATGGTCTTCTATCCTCCCCCCACAGTACACAGTTCTCTATAGCCCCCACCTGAAGACAAAAAAAACCAAAGTCCAAACACCCACCTAGGATGTTGTGAATCCCAAAGTCAGGCCTCCTGGCCTTCCTGTCCTGCAGCAACCAAACAAAAGAAAGTTGTTCTCTTCTTCTTCCTCCTCTCTGGCCCCCCAGGAACAGCAGCAGCAGCAGCAGGAACAGCAGCAGCAGCAGCAGGAACAGCAGCAGCAGCAGCAGGAACAGCAGCAGCAGCAGCAGGAACAGCAGCAGCAGCAGCAGGAGCAGCAGCAGCAGGAACAGCAGCAGCAGGAACAGCAGCAGCAGCAGCAGGAACAGCAGCAGCAGCAGCAGGAACAGCAGCAGCAGCAGCAGGAACAGCAGCAGCAGCAGCAGCAGCAGGAACAGCAGCAGCAGCAGCAGGAACAGCAGCAGCAGCAGCAGGAACAGCAGCAGCAGCAGCAGGAACAGCAGCAGCAGCAGGAACAGCAGCAGCAGCAGCAGGAACAGCAGCAGCAGCAGGAGGAACAGCAGCAGCAGCAGGAGGAACAGCAGCAGCAGCAGGAACAGCAGCAGCAGCAGCAGGAACAGCAGCAGCAGCAGCAGGAACAGCAGCAGCAGCAGCAGGAACAGCAGCAGCAGCAGCAGGAACAGCAGCAGCAGCAGCAGCAGCAGGAACAGCAGCAGCAGCAGCAGGAACAGCAGCAGCAGCAGCAGGAACAGCAGCAGCAGCAGCAGCAGCAGCAGGAACAGCAGCAGGAACAGCAGCAGCAGCAGCAGGAACAGCAGCAGCAGCAGCAGGAACAGCAGCAGCAGCAGCAGGAACAGCAGCAGCAGCAGCAGGAACAGCAGCAGCAGCAGGAACACCTCCTCTCTCCTCTGGCTCCAGCTCCAAACTGAGCAACAACGAGCTCAACGAGATCGTTAAGATGTAAGTTGCTACAGCCTGGGCATGGGTGTTAATCACTTGTACATAATGTACACTATTGTAAGTAAACTCTCAAGAATGTTTCCTTGTTCTGATGAGCAGTATTCATGTCACTCAGATGTGAAACCTTTCTGCAGAAGATAAAGGCAGGTGTCTCAGTCCAGGGCCTCTTCCCTGTGCTCTGTGCAGCCTTCAGACCAAAGTGATGGTCCAGCCTCACACTCCCTGGAAACATTACTGATGCCTATACCTTGGCGGTGCTGGTCATTGCTGCCAGAATGTCGTGGGCAGGCATCACAGAGTTCCGTGATTCTCTCTATGTGCTCTCAGCATCTTTAAGGTGGGGCTGACTCCCATTTATTCAGCATTTGTGACCAGTGACGCTGTGTTCCGGAAGGTGTCAGGTGCTGAGGTTGTACAAAGGATCAGGTGCTTTCAAAGTTTCATGGTTGCACCTCCATGATATGACCCTGATCACAGAGCGTAAGTGAGCTGCTCTCGGCCAGACAGGTGTCAGCATTCACAGAGGCTAGGTGAAGATCTAAGGAGTGTCCTCACTGCATTTCATCATCATCCTCCTGCAATTGAGCAACTATTAGGGCCTCCGCTGCATCTCCATGACAGGACCATTATCACAGAGGGCATGTGTTCCGCCATAAGCCAGACTAGAGTCAAACGTTCACGATGCAACATGAGGATCGATGGGATCACCTCACTGCATGTCATCATCATCATCCTCCACAAATCTAGCTGCTATGAGGGCCTCCTGGGTGTGCCTGCCTTGTCTGGCCAGTGCGAGGGTCTCATCGCCATCACTGTCACCTTGGAGGACCTCCTCACCCTCATCCCCATCAACATCTTCCTCATCGGAGGAGACGTGCAGCTCCTCCATCTGCTTCTCTTCCCAATTCAGCGGCAGATTGTAAAGGGCAGCAAGCAACAACGATGCATGACATCCCCTGTAGATTATATTGCAGGGCTCCACCAGACTGGCCCAGGCACCGGAATCTCATTTTCAGCATCCCGATAGTTTGCTCCACCAAGTTGCGAGTTGCAGCATAAGCCTCATTATACCTTCTCTCTGCTGCAGTCTGAGGCCGCCACACAGGTGTCATCAGCTACGTCATCAGTGGGTAACCCTTGTCCCCAAGGATCCATCCCTGCAGCTTCTATGGACCCTGGAAGATATCAGGGATCTTATGACAGACTGAGGATGTAAGATTCACGGACACTCTCTGGAAACTGCACAGACCTGCAGGATGTGTTTGTGGTGGTCATTCACCAGCTGCACATTTAGCGAGTGGAATCCCTTGTAGTTGATGTTGTTGACCACGTGTTGCGAGGAGATCTGAGCGCCACGTGAGTGCATTCGATGGTACCCTGCACCTGTGGAAAACCTGAGACCTGGGAAAATCCCAGCACTCTCCCACCCTGGCTTTCCTGCTCCTGGGCAAAATGCACAAAGTTGTGTGCTCTCGTGAAGATGGCATCTGTAACCTCATGGATGCATTTGCGAGTGGAGGCTTGTGATACCCCACAGAGGTCGCCTGTGGAACCAGAAAGGAGCAACTGACATAAAAATTCAGCGTTGCGGTCACTTTAACAGCCATGGGCAGTGGATGTCCTCCATGTCCCTGTGGCATCCTGCAGTAGCTGGCAGATGTGACCGAGCCGTTCCCTGGACATTTGCAGTCTTCGGCGACACTGGTTCTCGGTCATCTGCAGGAATGAAAGGCGGCATCTTTAGACCCTGGGTCTAGCTAGGCACTGACCAGCGGCAGCTCACTGTGGCGCTTTGGCAGCAAGTGCAGGAGCTCCAGCTGCCCCTTCTTCCTCGGGGTGCTGCTCCTCCCTCTGCACAGCCAGGCACCTCCCTCGCTCTGTTCTTCATCAATTTCGCTCTCTGTACACAATGAGGCATACAGCAAGGTCACCAGGCTCCATGCTCCTGACATACTTCTCCTGCAGGGCCACTCAGCTCCTGAGCCTTGGTTCAAACATGGACAAAAGAGCTGAACTCCCGAGGTGAGGTAAGAGTAACTGCCCTTGTCATCAAGGCGGCATTTGACCGAGTGTGGCATCAAGGAGCCTTAGCAAAACTGGAGTCAATGGCAATTAGGGGGAAAACTCTCCGTTGGTTGGAGTCATACGTAGCAGAAAGGAAGCTGGTTGTGGTTGTTGGACGTCAGTCATCTCAGCTCCAGAACATCATTCCCCCCTACATTGGATCATCCGCCCATGCTGGCATGATTGTACACCAGCATTACACACAAGCTTACACTCACATTTTACAACAGCACATATAAGGCATGCAGGACTTCCTCAGGGTCTTCTCCTAGGTCCAACCATCTTCAGCTGCTTCATCAATGACCTTCCCTCCATCATAAAGTCAG
Source organism: Cetorhinus maximus (assembly GCF_964194155.1). Lineage (NCBI taxonomy): Eukaryota > Metazoa > Chordata > Chondrichthyes > Lamniformes > Cetorhinidae > Cetorhinus > Cetorhinus maximus. Next base: position 82,647,568 of record NC_135889.1, read on the forward strand.
AAGTGGGGAAGTTCGCTGATGATTGCACAATGTTCAGCACCAATCGTGACTCCTCAGATACTGGAGTAGTCCATGTCCAAATGCAGCAAGACCTGGACAATATCCAGGCTTGGGCTGACAAGTGGCAAGTAACATTCGTGCTACACAAGTGTCAGGCAATGACCATCTCCAACAAGAGAAATCCAACCGTTGCCCCTTGATGTTCAATGGCATTACCATCACTGAATGCTCTACTATCAACATCCTGGGGGTTATCATTGACCAGAAACTGAACTGGACTAGCCATATAAATACTGTGGCTACAAGAGCAGGCCAGAGGCTAGGAATCCTGCGATGAGTAACTCACCTCCTGACTCCCCAAAGCCTGTCCACCATCTACAAGGCACAAGTCAGGAATGTGATGGAATACTCCCCATTTGCCTGGATGAGTGCAGCTCCTACAACAGTTACCCTTACGAAAGAAAAAGCTGGACACCATCCAGAACAAAGCAGTCCGCTTGATTGGCATCCACAAACATTCACTCCCTCCACCACCAACGCATAGGCACCACCAAGGCAGCAGTGTGTACCATCTACAAGGTGCACTGCAGGAATTCACCAAGGCTCCTTAAACAGCACCTTCCAAACCCATGACCTCTACCACCTAGAAGGACAAGGGCAGTAGATAGATGGGAACACCAGCACCTGGAAGTTCCCCTCTAAGTTGCTCACCATCCTGACTTGGAAATATATCGCTGTTCCTTCACTGTCGCTGGGTCAAAATCCTGGAACTGCCTTCCTAACAGCATTGTGGGCGGACCTACACCAAAGGGACTGCAGCGTTCAAGGAGGCAGCTCACCACCACCTTCTGAAGGGCAACTAGGGATGGGCAATAAATGCTGGCCCGGCCAGCGAAGCCCACATCCTGCGAATGAATAAAAAAACAAGAGAGAGATGTGTGGGTTAGCTCAGGTGTTCCAAGAACCTCTCTTGTTTAAATCTGAAGGCTCATTAATGCACCCCGGAGAGTGCTGGCCACCACTTGGATGGCCAGAGTTTAGTTCTCCGCGTGGCTGCCTGAAACCCAAACCACCACCTCCCCACTCCACCTGACTTATTGGCAGCAGCTTCACCCACTGGACTGCTCAGGTGCAGACATTCTCCTAACCCGCGCTGCAAGGCTGCACTTTTTGCTTGTAACTTGGTGGGGAGACTGGTCTGAGCTAAGATGATGACATTGCAAGGTGTTGTGAGCCAGTGACTGCTCCAAGGCCAGCTTTAAAAAGGAGATTTTACAACGTGCCCAGTCGTCTAATTGTTCTGCAGTCCATTAAAACGTTCATTAGTTTGCTGTCTGTGCTTGAGGGGTGAAATGCTCTGGAGCACTTGGTGGTACTTTGATGCCTCTGCATTGCTTGAGAGGGCAGATAAGCTAGAGGCCTGACTCCATGCATGTCAATGTGGCTGTATCTGAACTCAGCTGCAGAGGAATGGTCACTTTATACAAGGTTTCCCTAATGCGTGGCCACTTCCCTCCTCCCCACCCCACACATGTTTGTGCACTACCCTCAACTGCAGGGCAGCCCTTGCCCCCACCCCCAAGTCGCCTCAACCTTGAAGTCTGACAGGCAACCCTCACAGGCGCTGTGCAGCATTACTGTGCATTCACCTCCGGGCTCCTCGCAAAGTGCAGCCAGCCAACTGCACGCCTCATATGTGCTGATGTAAAACATGTGCATAATCTTGTGTGTAATGCTGTTGTGCAATCATGCCAGTGTGGGCAGATGATCCAGTGAAGGGGGGAATGATTCTGGCAGGCTGGCCTTATAATGATATGCAGATGTATAACAATGAGATTCCCGTGGTCTGACAGTAGGAAGTGTGGCCTGTCACAGAATTACAGAATCACAGAATCACACAGTGCAGAAGAGGCCTTTCAGCCCATCGAGTCTGCACCGACACGTGAGAAACACGTGGCCTACCTACCTAATCCTATTTACCAGCACTTGGCCCATAGCCTTGAATGTCATGACGTGCCAAGTGCTCTTCCAGGTACTTTTTAAAGTATGTGAGGCAACCCGCCTCCACCACCCTCCCATGCAGCGCATTCCAGACCATCACAACCCTCTGGGTAAAAAAGTTTTCCCTCACATCCCCCCTAAACCTCCTGCCCCTCACCTTGAACTTATGTCCCCTCGTGACTGACCCTTCAACTAAGGGGAACAGCTACTCCCTATCCACCCTGTCCATGCCCCTCATAATCTTGTACACCTCGATCAGGTCGCCCCTCAGTCTTCTCTGCTCTGACGAAAACAACCCAAGCCTATCCAACCTCTCTTCATAACTCAAATGTTTCATCCCAGACAACATCCTGGTGAATCTCCTCTGCACCCCCTCCAGTGTCATTGATGGACTGAGCAGATGAATGCAAACTGGTTTCATGACGTCGTGAAACCAGTTTTTTTGTCTTCTCGCCATATTGTCCATTCATGAAGCCAAACATGCCCGACACCAACGGGCACAGAAAATTCCACCCAATATGTGTAGGGCGTTGAACCCATGGCAGATTATATTCATCGTATCTGCACTGTTTGTGCCATTCACTATTTAAGGTGCCAGCTTTGGCTAAGTGGTAATGCTTGGCTCTGAAACAGAAGATTGTGGGTTCAAGTCCTACTCCTGAGAACCGTAGCACAAAATAAGCCTGACACTGCAATACACAACTGAGGGAGTGCTGACATTTTGAAGATGCTTTCTTTGGGATAAAATGTCGGTTTGCTCAGGTGGACGTAAATGATCCCATGGGCCTATCTTGAAGAAGAACAGAAGAGTTCTCTCTAGTATCCTGGGCAATATTAATGTCTCAACCAACTCACTAAACAACAACAGATTATCTTGACATTATTGCATTGTTGTTTGTGGAACCCTTTTGTGCATTAATTAACTGTCATACCTGCATTACAACAGTGATTACACTTCAAAAGCACTTCAGTGTCCATAACATGTTTTTTTTCTTTTGTTCATGGAATATGGCTGATCCAGTTATGTTTCTGGTCAATGGTGACCCTCAGGATATTGATAGCGTGGAATTCAGCATTGTAATGCTGTTGAATATCAAAGGGATGTAGCCAATTTCTCTTCTGTCTTAGATGGTTATTGCTTGGCACTTGTGTGACCTGAATGTTACTTGCCACTTAGCAGCCCAAGCCTGAATGTTGTCCAGGTCTTGCTGCATGTGGGCACAGATGGACTTGTGAGTGGAACTTGTGATATGATCCTAGCTGATGTTACTACTGGACAAGTTAGATCTGAGGGTGGAATCTGGCTTGATAGGTCCTAATTTTTATTTTTTGTTTAGAAACGTGGAGGGCGGAACAGAGTCACAGAGTCTGCTGATGTGCTTTTATCAAAAAAAAAAGTTTATTAAACAAGAAAATTATGAACTATATTACAATACTCCTTCACCCACAACCATACCTTTACAGATATACACAGATTCGTAAGAATAACACAAGTTGCAAAATCCATTTTATACTCTAATGTTCACAGTAATTTTACAGTCCATGTAAGCCAATCGGCGATCTGTGGTTGACACACCACACTCTGGAACCAAGTGACAGATGCCATCCCAAACAGATGCCATGGATCTCCCATCAACTCTCCCCAGATGCTCATCATACCATGTGCCAAATGGTCTCACAAAACTCCATATTTCTCCCAAGGGTTTCCAATAATTGCTTTGGAATCTTCTCCCACGAGATGCTTTCACTTGGGCATCTTCTACAAGGATCCACCTCCAGGATTCCAACCTCTGCTTTTGATGTTCCTTTCCCCTGGATTGCCACGTGCATTCAAGATTTGCCTTTCATGCACCCTCTCTCAGATACTCAGCCATGCCAACAGAACACCATTGCTTCACAGGCCTGTAGTAAGGTATCACTAACCTTTAGCTGCCTCCTCAGATCTTCTGGCTTCTCACACCCCACTTTGCCTTGTTTCTGCTCCCCGCTGCTTTCGTTCTTTAATTTGGAGCCTTTTACTCTGATCCTTAATTTAACTGCACTGAACAGAGCCTGTTTCCGATTCCTGCTCTTGTTCCTTGCCTTAACTTAAAGATCTTCTTGGGACGTTTCTCCTTTTCCGTTAGGCCTTGCTCCCTGCAGTTCCCTCTCCCAGTAGACTGATGACAACTTGGTATCTCCCTTGAGATCCTGAATTCACTCGACATTCACTATTACTTTTACTTTAGAGCAACTTATCTAAGATTTGTAGACTTATTTTCCTGAGCAATCTGCCGGTATGTCCAGCTAGAGAGAGACTTAAACTGCTTCCTTCACCTTAGAGCATAATCACCAACTGAACTCAAACTGCTTTCTGTTTCCCTTTTGCTAGGCAATAGCATAATTCTCCCTATTTTGTTTTAACTTCCTTAAACCACTCCAAGGGTCATAAAACCTCATTAAAATACAGGCTTATAAATAGATCTTAGACTTATTGACTCCACTCTAAAATTAAACCAAAAATCCAGGCTTCACCTTTCTAACATGCAAATGAAAAAAATTAAACTTAAGCTTAAACTTAAAGGTTAAACTTAAACTTAAAGCTGTAGCTTATCCCTAACACACACGAATATTTACATGAATTACTTAAAAATATCTCTAGTTCCTAATACTTGTTATGATCCTTGGCCAAATCCTGGGTTGTGGTGGGAGATCTGGTTTGGGACCAATGACATTTTGTTTAAAGTAGACAAAGTTTGATATTTAAGATCTAAGTGAATAAAGTCACAGGATTCCATAAGTTTGGAACAAAAAAAAACTTTACCATACAAGTTCAGAAAGATAAAATTATTTACAATATCTATCTTATACTCTCACATTCACGGTAAATATGAGGTACATGTGAATTAACAGACAAACTGTGGTTAGACATGCCACACTACACAACAGATGGCAGATGCACCCAAAACATATTCCATGGATTTCTCAACATCCCACCCAGACATTTGTCACATTGTGAGCCAACCAATCTCACTGAAGCTTTGTCATTCTCACAACCTTCACCTTGGATGATCTCAACTTGGAATTCTCTCCAAAGGTTGCTCCCACTCGGATAGCTTCAACAATGGCCCACTTTGCAGGGCTTCAATCTTCCCTTCCGAGATCCCTTTCCCGTGGATTTCCAAGTACACTCAAGCTTCACCTTCCAAGCACAATTTCAGATCTTCGGCCGTGCCAAGCAAAATGCCACTGCTTCAAAGGGACAGCTTTGCCCCAGTGGCCTGCAGCACGGAGTCAGCAACCTTTGGCTGCCTTCTCAGATTTCAGGGCTTCTCTTGAGCCACTTAATTTAAAGATTGCTCGCTGTACCTCTTTCTTTAATTCACAGCCTATTTCTCTGCTGCTCTCTTAACTTAATTTAACAGCACCTATTTCTGTCCCCTGTATTTGTCCCTTACCTGGGACTTCCTTTTGGGACATCTCCTTGTCCCCCTCCCTGGTTTGGGATCTCTCCCTGCCCCCCTCCCATTTCCTGCTACCTGGGATACTCACTCAACAATGGCACTCCTTTCCAGGTCATCTGAACTGCCCTTTCATGCTGTTCCTCCTTCTCTCTTCTGTGCAAGCACCCAGGGCCAGTCCTCAGCCTGAAGAGCATAAAATATCCGGACTGCGCATGTTTGGGCAGTTCCCAGGTGGCACAGGCACGGGAGGCCTCAGGTTCATCTGGAATCAGGGTTCCTGACCTCCGGACTAAAGAAGGTGAGTTTGAGTTTCATCACACCCTCTCGTTTGGAAGAAAGCTTCACTACTGTGAAGGTTTCATTACAATTGCTTTACGCTTTCTTTACAAGAACTTAACATCATAAACTTCTAACACTAAGATAAAGGCAACGTACTGCGGATGCTGAAGACCTGAAACAAAAACAAAAAAAATGATGGAAAAACTCAGCAGGTCTGACAGCATCTGTGGAGAGAAAGACAGAGTTGACATTTCGAGTCTGTGTGACTCTTCTTCAGAACTAAAGAGAAGTAAAAATGTGGTGAAATATATACTGTTTAAGGAGGGTGGAACAGGTGAAGCTGGATAGAAGGCCAGCGATAGGTGGAGGCAAAGAAAGATTGCAAAAGATGTCATAAACAAAAGGTCAAAGGGTGTTGATGTTGGTGGTACTGGCTAAAGGAAGTGCTAATGGTGACATTAAGAGTAGAAAGCAGAATGAGCAAGTAACAGATGGCCCTAGTGGGGGTGGGGTGGAGAGAAGGGACGGTGGTGGGAAAAAGATCGAAATAGGCTAAAAGGTGGGGATAAAACAATGAATAAAAATGGAAATAAATTTTTAAAATCATAATAAAAATAGGTGGGAAAAAATATATATATATGAAAATGAAAAATGATAAATGAATATTTGAAAAAAGGGGATAAAAAAGGAGTGAGGATGGAGGAGAGGGTTCATGGTCTGAAGTTGTTGAACTCAATGTTAAGTCCTGGAGGCTGTAAAGTGCCTAATCGGGAGATGAGGTGCTGTTCCTCCAGTTTGCATTGAGCTTCACTGGAACATTGCAGCAGGTCAAAGATGGACATGTGGGCATGAGAGCAGGATGGTGTGTTGAAATGGCAAACGACAGGAAGGTCTGGGTCATGCTTGCGGACAGACCGAAGGTGTTCCGCAAAGCGCTCACCCAGTCTGCGTTTGGTCTCTCCAATGTAGAGGAGACCGCATTGGGAGCAGCGAATGCAGTAGGCCAAATTGAAGGAGGTGCAAGTGAAGCGCTCTTCACTTGAAAGGAGTGTTTGGGCCCTTGGACGGTGAGGACGGGGGGTAGTAAAGGGGCAGGTGTTGCACCTTCTGCGGTTGCATGGGAAGGTGCCATGGCAGGGGGTTGAGGTGTTGGGGGTGATAGAGAAGTGGACCAGGGTGTCCCGGACGGAATTGTCCCTACGGAATGCCAACAGGGGGAGGTGAAGGGAAGGAATGTTTGGTGGTGGCGTCATGCTGGAGTTGGCGGAAATGGCAGAGGATGATCCTTTGAATGCGGAGGCTGGTGGGGTGAAATGTGAGGACAAGGGGGACCCTATCATGGTTCTGGGAGGGAGAGGAAGGTGAGAGGGCAGAGGTGTGGGAGATGGGTCAGATACGGTTGAGGGCTCTGTCATAGGTGGGAAACCTTGGTTAAGGAAGAAGGAAGACATGTCAGAAGCACTGATCTTTTCCGATGATGCCACTTTCCAAAACAGTGCATCTGCAATCTCTCCTTTACCTCTACCTGTTGCTGGCCTTCTATCCAGCTTCACCTGTTCCACCCCCCTTAACCAGTATATATGTCACCACACTTTTCCTTCTCTTTAGCTCTGAAGAAGAGTCATATGGACTCGAAATGTTAACTCTGTCTTTCTCTCCACAGATGCTGTCAGACCTGCTGGGTTTTTCCAGCATTTTTTGTTTTTGTCCCATCCTATCCAATCTTTCCTCATAGCTGAGACCCTCCAACCCAGGCAATATCCTGGTAAATCTCCTCTGCACCCTCTCCAGTGCAATCACATCCTTCCTATAATGTGGTGCCCAGAACTGTACACAGTACTCCAGTTGTGACCTAGCCAGTGTTTTATACAGTTCCAGCAAAACCTCCCCGCTCTTTTACTCTATGCCTCGGCTAATAAAGGCAAGTATCCCATATGCCCTCTTAACTACCTTGTCTACCTGCCCTGCTACCTTTAGGAATCTGTGGATATTCACACCGAGGTCCCTCTGATCTGGAGTACTTTCTAGGGTCCTACCATTCAGAGTGTAATTCCTTGCCTTGTTAGCCCTCCCCAAGTGCATTACCTCAAACTTTTCCAGGTTGAATTCCATTTGCCACTGCTCTGCCCACCTGACCAGGCCATTGATATCCTCCTGCACTTTACAGCTATCTTCCTCACTATTCACCACCCTACCAATTTTTAGTGTCATCCGCGAATTCTTGATCATACTCCCTATATTTAAGTCCAAATCATTTATGCACACCAAAACAGCAAGGGGCCCAGCACTGAGTCCTATGGAACCCCACTGGAAACCGACTTCCAGTCACAGAAACATCCCTCTACTATCACCCCCTGCTTCCTGCCTCTCAGCCAATTTTGGATCCAACATGCCATGTTGCCTTGGATCCCATATGCTCTTAGTTTCTTGACCAGTCTGCCATGAAGGACTTTATCAAAAGCCTTGCTAAAGTCCATGTAGACGACATCAAATACATTACCCTCGTCAACACTCCTGGTTACCTCCTCAAAAAATTCAATCAAAACTGCCAAACACGACCTTGCATTAACAAATCCATGCTGACTATCCCTGATTAATCCATGGAAACCAGGGGATTGGGAAGCCTACAAAGACCAACAGAGGACAACTAAAAAAGAAATAAGGAGGGAGAAGATTAAATATGAGGGTAAACTAGCCAGTAATATAAAAGAAGATTGCAAGAGTTTTTTTAGATATATAAAGGGTAAGAGAGAGGCAAAAGTGGACATTGGGCCGCTGGAAAATGACGCTGGAGAAGTAGTAGTAGGGAACAAAGAAATGGCAGAGGAACTGAATAGGTACTTTGCGTCAGTCTTCACAGTGGAAGACACGAGTGACATCCCCAAAGTTAAAGAGAGTCGGGGGGCAGAGGTGAGTATGGTGGCCATTACCAAGGAGAAGGTGCTAGGAAAACTGAAAGGTCTGAAGGTGGATAAATCACCTGGACCAGATGGATTACACCCCAGAGTTCTGAAGGAGATAGCTGAAGAGATAGTGGAGGCGTTAGTGGTGATCTTTCAGGAATCACTGGAGTCAGGGAGGGTCCCAGAGGACTGGAAAATCACTAATGTAACTCCCCTGTTTAAGAAGGGAGTGAGGCAAATGATGGGAAATTACAGGCCGATTAGCCTGACCTCGGTCATTGGTAAGATTTTAGAGTCCATTATTAAGGATGAGATTTCAGAATACTTGGAAGTGCATGGTAAAATCGGGCAAAGTCAGCATGGTTTCATCAAGGGGAGGTCATGCCTGACAAATCTGTTAGAATTCTTTGAGGAGGTAACGAGTAGGTTAGACAACGGAGAGCCAATGGATGTTATCTACTTGGACTTCCAGAAGGCCTTTGACAAGGTGCCGCACAGGAGGCTGCTCAGTAAGATAAGAGCCCATGGTGTTAGAGGCAAGGTACTAGCATGGATAGAAGATTGGCTGTCTGGCAGGAGGCAGAGATTGGGGATAAGGGGGTCCTTCTCAGGATGGTGGCTGGTGACTAGTGGAGTTCCGCAGGGGTCAGTGTTGGGACCACAACTTTTCACTTTATACATTAATGATCTAGATGAAGGAACTGAGGGCATCCTGGCTAAGTTTGCAGATGATACAAAGATAGGTGGAGGGACAGGTAGTATTGAGGAGGCAGGGAGGCCGCAGAAGGATTTGGACAGGTTAGGAGAATGGGCAAAGAAGTGGCAGATGGAATACAATGTGGGGAAGTGTGAGGTCATGCACTTTGGTAGGAAGAATAGGGGCATAGACTATTTTCTAAATGGGGAGAGAATTCAGAAAATTGGAGTGCAAAGGGACTTGGGAGTCCTAGTCCAGGATTCTCTTAAGGTTAACTTGCAGGTTGAGTCAGTAGTTAGGAAGGCAAATGCAATGTTGGCATTTATTTCGAGAGGACTAGAATATAAAAGCAGGGATGTGCTGCTGAGGCTTTATAAAGTTCTGGTCAGACCACATTTAGAAAATTGTGAGCAATTTTGGGCCCCTAATCTCAGGAAGGATGTGCTGGTCCTGGAGAGAGTCCAGAGGAGGTTTACGAGAATTATTCCAGGAATGAAAGGCTTAACATATGAGGAACGTTTGAGGACTCTGGGTCTATACTCGATGGAGTTTAGAAGGATGAGGGGGGATCAGATTGAAACTTACAGAATACTGTAAGGCCTGGATAGAGTGGACGTGGGGAAGATGTTTCCATTAGTAGGAGAGACTAGGACCCAAGGGCACAGCCTCAGAGTAAAGGGAAGACCTTTTAGAACAGAGATGAGGAGAAACTTCTTTAGCCAGACAGTGGTGAATCTATGGAATTCATTGCCACAGAAGGCTGTGGAGGCCAGGTCATTGAGTGCATTTAAGACCGAGATAGATAGGTTCTTGATTGGTAAGGGGATCAAAGGTTACAGGGAGAAGGCGGGAGAATGGGGTTGAGAAACTTATCAGCCATGATTGAATGGCGGAGCAGACTTGATGGGCTGATTGGCCTAATTTCTGCTCCTATGTCTTATGGTCTTATGGTCTTATGGTCTTATGTCTCTCCTAGTGCAGATATATTCTGTCCTTCAGAATTCTTTCTGGTAACTTCCCCACAACTGAGGTTAGACTGGCTAGCCTGTAATTTCCTGGTCTATCCCTTCCTCCCTTTTTTAATAACGGGACAACGTTAGCAGTCCTCCAGTCCTCTGGCATCTCATCTGTGGCTAGAGAGGATTTGAAAATTAATGCCAGGGCCCCTGATATATCTTCCCTTGCCTCCCTCAACAGCCTGGGATACATCGCATCCGGGCCTGTGGATTTATCCACTTTTAAGGCCGCTAAACCTGCTAGTACCTCCTCTCTCTCTCTATGTTAATTTCCTCTAATTCTTCACAATCCTCCACCTTGGCGTCTATACCTATGTAGTCCTTTTCCATTGTGAAGACCGTCACAAAGTATTCATTGAGGACTGTACCTACGTCTTCCGGGTCCACACACAGATTACCTCTATAGTCCTTAATTGGCCCTACTCTTTCCCTAGTTACTCTCTTACTCTTTATATATTAAAAAAAACCCTTTGGGTTTTCCTTTATTCTACCCACCAATGTTTTCTCGTGCACACTCTTAGCTTTCCTAATTTTCTTTTTAAGTTCCCCCCTGCACTTTTTAATACTCCTCTAGGGACTCTGCTGTATTGAGCCCTCTGTAGCTGCCATAAGCTTCTCTTTTTTTCTTAATCCTGATCTTTATGTCCCTTGACATCCAGGGTTCTCTGGACTTGGTCCCCCCTACTTTGTCTTTATGGGAACATAGTTGCCCTGTACTCTCACTATTTCCTCCTTGAATTCCTCCCGCTGCTCTGACACAGTTTTATCTGCAAGTACCTGCTCCCAGTCCACTTGGGCCAAATTGTATCTCATCTTAGTAAAATTAGCCTTTCCCTAGTTTAGAACTTTTATGAGGTAATGCACCTGTGGAGGGCTAACAAAGCAAGGGATTACACTATGAAAGGTAGGACCCTAGAAAGTACTGAAGATCAGAGGGACCTCGGTGTGCATATCCACAGGTCCCTGAAGGTAGCAGGGCATGTAGGTAAGGTAGCTAAGAAGGCATATGGGATACTTGCCTTTATTAGCCGAGGCGTAGAGTAAAAGAGCAGGGAGGTTTTGCTGGAACAACCTTACCCTTTCCCATAACTATCCCAAATCTAACTGAGTTATGGTCACTATCTCAAAAATGCTTCCCTGCTGATGCGCCTTCTACCTGCCTGAGCTTATTTCCGAATATTAGGTCCAGATCTGCCCCCTCCCTTGTTAGGCTTTCTACATACCGGCTAAAAAAGCTCTCCTGGATGCATCTTAAGAATTTTGCTCCCTCCCTACTTGCACACTAAAATTGTCCCAGTTAATATTTGGGTTGTTAAAATCCCCTACTATTACTGCCTTATTATTCTTACACTTCTCTGAAATTTGATTACATATTTGATCCTCTATCTCTCTCTGACTGTTTGGGGGCCTATAGTACACACCCAACAGCGTGTTTGCTCCTTTTGTGTTTTTTACTTCTACCCATATGGCCTCATTTGATGATGTTTCCAAGGTATCATCCCTCCTCACTGCTATAATTGATTCCTTGATCAATATTGCGACCCCCTCCTCTTCTATCCTTCTCTCTATCTCATCTGAGTACCGTAAACCAGGGATGTTGAGCTGCCAATCCTGCCCTTTTAGCGAAGTCTCAGTCATAGCCATGATATCATACCCCCACATGCCTATCTGTGCCCTCAGCTCATCTGTCTTATTCCTTAGACTCCTTGCATTAAAATATATTCCATTTAGCCTTGCTAAACTCACTATTTTCTTATTTAACCTATGTTTCCTCTGCCTTCCAGTCCCACTTACTAGCGTTTTAATTTCTAATTCCATCTCAGCTTCTCTCCCCGCTGAACTACTTTTCAGGATCCCATCCCCCTGCTAATTTAGTTTAGATCCTGTCCAACAGCATTAATAGACCTCCCTGCGAGGACTCCGGTCCCATTCCTGTTCAGATGTAACCCGTCCAACTTGTTACAGGTCCCACCTCCCCCAGAAACGGCTCCAATGCCCCAGGAATCTAAAGCCCTCCCTCCTGCATCATCTCTCCAGCCAAGCATTCATCTGCTGTATCTCTCTGTTTCTATACCCACTACTTCATGGCATCGGGAGTAATCCAGAGATTGCTAACTTTGAAGTCTTGCTTTTCAATTTCCTACCTAACTCCCTAAAGTCTGCTTGCAGGACCTCATTCCTCTTTCTTCCTATGTCATTGATCCCAACATGGACCACAACCACTGGCTGTTCACCCTCCCCCTTCAGAATGCCCTGTAGCCGTTCTATGACATCCTTGACCCCGGCACCTGGGAGGCAACATAACATCTTGGAGTCATGTCTACAGCCTCAGAAGCACCTGTCTACTCCCCTCACTCATGAATCCCCTTCCACAATTCTTCCTCACCCCCTCCCCCACTGCAAGCAATTGGACCACCCACAGTGCCATGGCCCTGGCTCTGGTTGGCCTCCACAGAGGAACCATCACTCTTAATGTTTTCCAAGGCCGAAAAATAGTTTGCAAGCGAGATGCACTCGGGGGATTCCCTCACTACCTGCCTGGTCCCCTTCTTCTGTCTGTCGGTCACCCATTCCTTTTCTGCTGTGCACTTCCTTAAGCTGCGGGGTGACCACATCCTGAAATGTGCTGTCCACGAACCTCTCAGCCTTGTAAATGACCGTAATGCCCCCCGCTGCCGCTCAAGCTCCAAAACCCGGAGCTCGAGTTGCTGCAGTCAGAGGCACCTCCCGCACACATGGTCATCTGAACCACCAGATGCATCTAGGATTTCCCACATAGTACAGGATGTGCAAATCATGGGACTGAGCTCCCCAAACATATCTTAACTAAATAGAATATTTTATTTTATTTTACCCTTACTCCTACTTGAGTCTTGTTGTTTTAACCTCTCTCTCCCAAACTCTCCCAGCTCCCAGCTCCTCTGACAGTCTTTCTGAACCCCTGGCTCCACTCCCGATCTTTTTGAGCTCGCAGCCCCTCTCGCTGGAATCATACATAGTACAGAGGAAGATGGCTGTGATTGTTGGAGGCTAATCATCTCAGCCCCAGGACATCACTACGGGAGTTCCCCAAGGTAGTGTCCTAGGCCCAACCATCTTCAGCTGCTTCATCAATGACCTTCTCGCCAACATAGGGAAGAATTTTATGGACCTCCACAAATGGCTTTGCAGGCAGGGCAGGGTTCTTAAAATTCTGTGGGTGACTTTTACGCCACCTACTTGCCTGCCATGACCTCAACAGGTTTTCACCAATTGAGGCCTTTATGGGGACTGCCTTCACCTTGCTGAGAACCCCCCACTTCTGCCCCACTGCCCGCACTCCCCCACCCCCCCCCACTCCAACCCCCACCCCTGACTTACCTTGAATCCAGCTCCTGGCTGCTCTTTGCTGGCACAGGATGCAGTCTGAGCAGTGGAAATTACTCCCAGTAGTGCTGCTGGGACCAGAGAATTGCCAGCCATTAAATGTTGCCCATAAAGTCAGAGTGGGGATTTTTGCTGATGATTGCAGAGTGTTCATTTGCGATTCCTAAGATACTGACAGTCCATGCCCGCATGCAACAACACCTAGACAACCTTTAGGCTTGTCTGATCAGTGGCACAAGTGCCAGGCAATGACTATCTCCAACAAAAAAGTATGACTTCCCTTAACTTTCAATGGCATTACCATCACTGACTAATCCACTTGTGTTAGATCTTAAAATGTCTGCCCTTACACACAGCCTTCTCTCTTTTATACATAATTTCCCCTTTGAATGCAAATTCCCATTGTTTCACTATGTCTTTGGGCTTTACCTCTTTAATAATAAAAACCTGTCATAGTACTAATTTTACCAGTAATCTTTGGGAGAAATAAACACACTGTTCCCTAACTTCTTCTGGCTAGGTGAAATATTTCACCCCCTCTTTTGAATTCAAGCTACTCTGATTTATTTAAAAATGCAAATGTTCCCTTTACACCTCACATTCTACAACTTCAACCATGTTTACCTAGTTAACATGTCAAACCTAGCTTATCTTCTGATACATCAAAGCCTCCAGACCAGCTACCTTTATTCAATTAAGCCCCACACTCACACACCCATACACAGACACACACTATTACTCCATTTTACAATAAATTCCAAATGACATTATGAAAATTATTATATCTTCTTGGCAGTGCCACAAACTTATGCTATGATCTTTGGCCAGACCTCAGATTGTGGTGGGAGATCTGTTTGTGACCAATAACGTTTTGTTTAAAGTAGACAAAGTTTGACATTCGAGACACTAAGTGAATAAAGCCACAAGATTCCACGTGTTTGGAACAAACAAAAATAAACTTCACTATACAAGTTCAGAAAGATAAAACAATTTACTGTATCTATCTTATATTTTAACATTCAGGGTGTGAATTGCCAAGTGGACTGTGGTTGGACACACCACACTACACAATAGATGTCAGATGCAATTCCATGGAGTTTCAGCAACCCACCCAGACATTTGTCACATTGTGAGCCAACCAATCTCACTGAAACTTCATCTTCCTCATAAGGATTTTGAATTTCCAGCTTTGGAGATCTTGCCTTGGAATTATCTCCAAAAGTCACTCCAACTCAGACAGCTTCAGCAATAGCCCTCCTCACACGGTTTCAATCTCGCCTTCCCAGATTCCTCTCGTGGGATCTCTGAGCACACTCATGCTTTATCTTCCAAGTACAATTTCAGATCTTTGGCCATGCCAAGCAAAACACCACTGCTCCAAAGGGGTATCTTTGCCCCAGTGGCCTGCAGCATGGACTCACCAATCTGCGGCTATCTTCTCAGATCTTCAGGACTTCCCTCATGCCCACTTCGCTTAAAGTCTTCTCCCTGTGGCTCTTTCTTTAATTCAGAACCTATTTTCTGCTCCTTTTTTTAAACTTAACTTAATGGGACCTATTTCTGTCCCTTGTCTTTATCCCTTACCTGGGATTTTCTTTTGGGGCTTCTCCCTGTCCCCTCCCTGGTTTGGGGCCTTTCTCTTTCCCCATCCCATGTCCTGCTCCCTAGGACACTCACTCAACAATGGCACTCCATTTCAGGTCATCTAACCTTCCCTTTTTCATCATTCTTCTTTCTCTCTTCATAAGTAGGTGTACAGGGCCAATCCTCAACCTAAAGAATATAAAATACCCAGACTGCACATGTGCGGCCAGTTTCCAGCCAACGCATGCACGGGAGGCTAGAGGTTTGTCAGGAATTGGAGTTCCTGACCTTGAGAGTAAAGAAGGTAAGTTTGAGTTTCATCACAAATTGAACACTGTGGATTCATCAACAAACATCCCCATTTCTCACATTATGATTGAAGTAAGGTCACTGATGAAGCACTGAAGATAGTTGGGTCTAGGACATGATGCTGCAGTGATGTCCTCTGGCTGAGGTGATTGGCCTCCAACAACCACAACCATCTTCCTTTGTGCTGGATATGACTCCAGCCAATCGAGAGTTTTCCCCCGATTCCCATTGACTTCAATTTTACTTGGGCTCCTTGATGCCACCCTCTGTCAAATGTTAAGGGCAGTCATTTTCACATGAGCATTGGTGAATAGTTTATTGGTACTTGATAGCACTGCCGATGACACCTTTCATCACTTTGCTGATGATTGAGAGTAGACTGATGGAATGGTAATTGGCTGGATTGGATTTGTCCTCCTTTTTTGTGACATACCTGGGCAATTTTCCAATTGTCAGATAGATACCAATATTGTAGCTGGACTGGAAGAGCTTGGCTAGTGTTGTGTCTAGTTCTGGAGCACAAGTCTATAATACAACGGCTGGGACGTTGTTAGGTTCCACAGCCTTTGCTGTAGCCAGTGCACCCAGCCATTTCTTGATATCGAGTGGAGTGAATTGAATTAGCTGAAGACTGACATCTGTGATGATTGGAATCTTTGGAAGAGGGTAAAGTGGATCATTCACTTGGTAACTCTGGCTGACAATGGTTACAAATGCTTCAGCCTTTTCTTTTGTGTTCACGTGCTGGGCTCAGCCATCATTGAGGATGGGGATGTTAATGACACCTCCTCTTCCAGTTCATTGTTTAATTGTCCATCACCATTCATGACTGGATGTGGCAGGACTATGGCGTTTTGATCAGATCCGTTAGTTGTTTGATCATTTAGCTCTGTCAATGGCGTGCTACTTTGCTGAAAGAAAGATTCTGTGAGAAGGATGCACCATCCGTGGCTAACTAAGGAAGTTAAGGATAGTATCAAATTGAAGGAAAATTTGTACAATACTGCAAAGATTAATGGTATGAAAGGAGATTGGACAGATTTTAGAAACCAGCAAAGAATGACTAAAATAATAATAAGGAGGGATAAATCAGAGTGTGAGAGAAAGCTGGCTAGAAATATAAAAACAGGGCAGAATTTTATACCTTGCAAGCAGGCGCATGCCCGACCTGACTGGGCATGAAATTGCGCGAGATAACGTCAGGCGAGTGTCCTGACGTCATCCCGCACATGCACAATCTTCAGGTCGGTGGGCGTGTGCGGGTGTGGGAGCTGACAATTTCAGAAACTTTATCCATGGGTGGGATAGAAAGGGTCAGCAGCATTGCCAGTATGAGTAGTGAGGAGTTTGGTAGATAGTTTGCTGTTGGTGACTTATTAGTATATGGCAGCTTTATCTCTGTTCAGGGCTTTATTGTTAGCATTTCCAGGCTTCATTTCAGGACTCCTTGGTCTATCCAAGGAGCCTGGAAAATTCAGACCATGTGGACCCTTCCAGGTATCAGACAGCCTTCTGTTACCCTGTAATGGGGATTGTGGTCTCCGCTGGTGGAACTCCTCTGAGGAGGAAGAGAGGGGCAGAAGGGAGAGGAGGCCAGGTGCCCAGTGCAGCTTCCAGGGGAGCAACCTGTGGGAGGAGAGGCACAGGCACAAGGAGAGCAGGGCCAACAGGTAGTTCAAGGTGAAAGGGTCTGCAGAAGACGCCACTATCCTGCTGCCAGGATTTACAGGAGGTGATTCAGCTACCTCAATAGGTCCAAGGTACAATGCCAAACGAGGCTTCGCCTGTCCAGGGAGACTGTGACCTCCATTTGTTAGATGATTGGGCCTGAGATCACCTCCAACTGTATGGGTGGACACCCCATGCCGGTGGCCCTCAACTTCTATGCCTTCTGCTCTTTCCAGGGGTCAGTGGGGGAACTTTGTGGGGTGTCCAAATCAGCTGTCCATAGTTGCGTCAAGCTGGTGACAGAAGCTCTGTTCAGGTGGGTAATGACATTTATTCATTTCTGTACGGACAAGGCCAGCCAGACTGAGCAAGCCAGAGGGTTTGCACTGATTGCTGGGTTTCCCAGAATCCAGGGTGCAATAGGCTGCACACATATGGCCATCAAGGCGCCAACAGATCAGCCGGGTGCCTTTGTCAACAGGAAGGGCTTCCACTCAATGAACGTCCAGGTCGTGTGTGACCACAAGACACAGATTCTGCAAGTCTGTGCAAGGTACCCTGGCAGTTCCCATGATGCTTACATCCTGAGACAATCCCAGATGCCGTTGCTCTTCAGTGCTCCAGCCCGACTGGATGGATGGCTGCTGGGTGACAAGGGCTATCCATTGAAGAGGTGGCCTATTCGATATGACACCTCTCCACCACCCAAAAAGAGGTCGAGCAACATTATAATAGCAGCCATGCCTCCACAAGGGCAGTGATAGAGAGGACCATAGCTCTTCTGAAGATGCACTGGACAATTCAGGGCGAGCACTACAATACCCCCCAGAGTGGGAATCACTGATCATGGCTACATGCTGTGCTCTCCCAGTCAGGCACTGGCAAGGGGGGACCCACTGGAGGAACAGGATCTTGAGGCAGATCCACAGGCCACAGAGGATGAATCCACTAGTGAGTCAGAAGAGGAGCACAGTGAGGAGAATGCTGAGGGTGTGGATGCAGACCTCTGTATCCTTCGGGGAAGCAGGGATACCAGGGACTCCTTGATCCAACGCTCTTCCAGCTAGGCTGCCAAAGATCTGCTTCTACCTCATGCCAGGGCTGCCCCTCCATTCTGGGTTCTGAAATAACCCTTTCATTTAAACCCAAAGTCCACTCAGTGCCTGTGCAATAAAGTTTAGAGCCGCTCGCGTCCAGCATTACAGAAAGGCATACCCTGCTCCAAAAAAAAAGGTGAAGCATACTCAGGTCATTAAGACAAAAGCAAAATTCATATAATTTCCACATTTTAAACAAATGAATATTACCATATCTGGTGGTAATGCCCTCACCAGTAAACATATAAACAAAACACTGCAGAACAAAAGATCACTTGTGATCAGTCCCTCGTGCTCATGGTGCCTTAAACTTACACTTATGAGTGCAGCGTCTTGGTGTCCCCCTCCACACCCCCTCCCCCCACCCCCCCCCCCCCCCCCCCCCACCCCCGCCATTGCTGTCAGTGGCATTGGAAGCAGTCTGCTGGCTCTGGTGTCTTGTTGGCCTTGATGACCTTGACGGTTGTCCTCTGACCAGTGAAACCTGTGCTGGCCCCACCTGGGAGCAGCCAGTGTCAGCCCGGCATCTCCCCAGTCATCGAAGCCTCATCAGATGCCACAGTCACTGGCAGAGGAGCTGCTGCCGTCATCCAGAGCGCCCTGAGAGATGCCCACAGAGATGACCGGCAGCTCGTGCGCCAACGTGAGGTCGCTCTGGACCTCCCTGCACACCTTTGATGGACAGGCACCTAGCTGAGATACTGGGTGCCTCATCTGTCTCCTACATTGACAATGACCACCTAAGGTCAGTGCCAGTGTGAGGGCTTGCAGGTCCAAGCGCAACCCGAGGAACCCCTGATTCTGTTCCTGGAGCTTCCTCTCCATGAGAATCGCCATTCTCTCAATGGAGGAGGCAGTACGCTCGGTCATGAGGGGCAACACAGTGCTAATGCTCTACATGGACTCCTGCACAACAGAGACCATGACACACAGACCCTCATGGATCTCCACCAGATTGTCCCACACATCCCGCTGGGCATCCAGCATCTGCTGCCTAATGGACGACTCCAGAGGCTTATCATCTGCCTTTGACTCAGCATCGTCCTGGTCTCCAGCAGTCCTCTGATTGTCGGCGCCCTGGACACTCTCTTCCTCCGCCTGCTCCTCAAGCAAGTGTAAAGTGCCCTCACCGCTGTGCACCGACATTCTAGCTGGTGATCTAATGCCCACCGAGGTGCTGGTATCTGAGCTGTTGCCTGGCTCAGAGAGCAGGTGTGATGCAGGTGCATCTGAAGCCCAGCAGTCCTCTGGCAACAGGCGTGGCTCTTAGGGTCCTGCGAATGAATGCCCGCTGGCAAATCTAAGGGAGAACAACGACATGTCATTAGTTTAATTCATCACACTGTTACTGTGCATGCCAAGCACTCTGGTGAGACAATGGTGATCTGCATCATGGCGCCTTCATCTTTCATTGATCAATGGAGACACCAGTTTTGAGGCTGCCATCAATAAAGAGGCTACAAAAGAATGTTTGCACAATTCAAAACTCTCACCTCTGTGCACTGCACTCCTACCTTCATCAGAGACCCCTGCCTCTCCACGACCAGCTGAACAAGGTGGGTTGCGGTTCTCCAGCTCCAAGGTGTCCAATTCAAACCTCGTCAATATTAGGAGGTTTGGGGGGCTTCCACCTGCCTGCGACCTCTCAATGTTGTTATGGCTCGTCCTCTCCTGGAAGGACAGAGGAGCATTGGTTAGTCCACTCTCTACCTGCAGTGCCATTGCAGCCTGGCCAACCCCACCTGAGGAACACCTTGCAGGATACATCCGAGTCATGGCCCTTTAGCCTCAAAGCACTCAGGCCAAGCTGCCAGGGCTCACCCCTTTAGCCAGCATCATTGGCAGTTGGCACTCAGACTCTAACACCCCTGAACTCCACAGGGAGATGGCTAGCCCTTAACACTTATCCACACTGATCCATGCCAACACAGTACCCACCCTTGCTGAGGACAGTAGGTCGTTGAACCTTTTGTAGCATTGCACTCATGCGCGTCTTGACATCATGGCTGCTGACCTCGGCTGCCAATTCCTCCCAAGCTTTTTTTAGTCTGATGCGATGACCTGCCATCCCTGGGAACGAGAGTGTCCCACCTGACACCCACCTCCTCCACGAGGACTGCGAGTCACTCCTCTGAAATATAGGGGTGCCGAATGCCCACCTGACCTGCCCTCCCGCCTGACGTCTCCAGCCGCTGTTGAGGCCATTGTTGCAATCTCCAGACCGCTGAATATGATTTTCCTGTGGCAGCCTTCAGGGAGCTGCCTCTGCCATTTTTAAACCGCCCGCCAGGTCGCCATTGGAACTGGTGCCCGACAGGCCCCCGCCCCCGTCCCTGCCTGGCGCTTCCTGACCGTTGGGAAAGCCTTAATGGGCCAGCCAGCGTGGAATCGTCGTTGTGGGCCCATCGCAGTCGGAGGCCTGTTTCCTGACTGCTCCCGGGCCTGCCGATCGTACGCGCCCACCAAGGTAAAATTCAGACGAGCCAGAGTTTCTACAAGTAGTTGAAAAGGAAAAGAATAACTAAAGTCAGCATGGCTCCTTTAGAGGGTGAGACTGGGGAATTAATAATGGGAAACAAGGAAATGGCAGAAGCGTTGAACAATATTTTGTGTCCATCTTCACTGTAGAAGACACAAAAACACCCCTAGAATACTTGAAAATCAAGAGGTAAAAGAGAGGGAGGAACTTAAAAGAATCATAATCTCTGGGGAAAAGGTGCTGGGAAAACTGTTAGAACTTAAGGTTGACAAGTCTCCTGGACTTGATGGCCTGCATCCTAGGGTCTTAAAAGGAGTGGCTGTAGTGATAGTAGATGCATTGGCTATGATCTTCTGAAATTCCCTAGATTCTGAAAATGTCCCATCAGATTGGAAAATTGCTAATGTAACACCTTTATTCAAAAAAGGAGGGAGACAGAATTCAGGAAGCTATAGGCCAGTTAGCCTAACATCTGTCATCAAGAAAATACTAGAACCCACTATTAAGGAGGTAATAGCAAGATGTTTAGAAAATCATAATAATCAGGTTTTGTGAAAGGGAAATTGTGTTTGACTAACTTATTAGGGTTCTTTGAGGAAGTAATAAGCAAGATGGATAAAGGGGAAACTGTAGATGTGGTATACTTGGATTTCCAAAAAGCAATCAATAAAGTACTGCATCAAAGGTTACTACATGGAATAAGAGCTCATGGTGTAGGGATAACATTTTAGCATTGTCAGAGGATTGGTTATGTAACAGGAAACAGAGACTGGGGATAAATGGGTCATTTTCAGGTTGACCAGCTGTTACTAGTGGAGTGCCACAGGAATTAGTGCTCGGCCTTAACTATTTACAATCTACATCAATTACTTGAATGAAGGGACTGAATGTATGGTAGCTAAATTTGCTGATGACACAAAGATAGGTAGGAATGTAAGTTGTCAAGAGGACATAAAGAGTCTATAAAGGGATTTAGATTAAGCGATTGGACAAAAATTTGGCAGATGGAGTAAAATGTGGGAAAATGTGAGGTTGTCCATTTTGGCAGGAAAAATAGAAAAGCAATGTATTATTTGAATGGAGAGAGACTACAGAACTCTATAGCCTGAATTTTACCCTTGGCAGATGGGTGCAATCAGCGGGCCCAGGAGCAGCTGTGCAACAGACCCCCGATCGCTATTTCACTCAGGCTGGCCAATTAACGGCCTACTGGCAGAGTGGGTAAAGGTTAACTGGTAGATATAGTACATCTATATTTCCAAAAGGAATTCAATAAGGTGCCACACAAAAGGTTAATTGCAAGATAAGGGCTCATGGAGTTGAGGGTAATGTATTAAGTTTGATAGATGATTGGTTAATGGACAGAAAGCATAGAGTAAGCATAAATGGTGCATTCTCAAATTGGCAGGCTTGACAAGTGGAGGGCTGCAAGGATCAATGGTAGGGCATCAGCTATTTATAATCTATATTAATGACTTAGAAAAAGACACAGTGACTAATATATCTAAGTTTGCTGATGATAAAAACTAAGTGGAAATGTAAATTGTAAAGAGGACTCAGAGAGGCTGCAAAGAGATATAGACAAATTGAGTGGGCCACTGGAGTATAGGCTGGAATTTTATGGTCCCGTTGTGGCGGGGATGGGGCTGTAAAATGCGGCGAGCCAATCGGCAGTAATATAAAATCCCACTGCCATAAAATTCCACCCATAATATGGGGAAGAGTGAAGTTATTCTCTTTGATCATAAGAATAGAAAAGCAGAATATTTGTTAAAAGGCATAAAACTTGTAAATGTTGATGTTCAGTGAGACTTGTGCGTGCTTGTGCAAGGAATTCAGAAAGTTACCATGCAGGTACAGCAAGCAATTAGGAAGGCAAATGGCATGGTGGCCTTTATTGCAAGAGGATTGGAGTACAGAAATAAATAGGTGTTGCTACAGTTATACAGGGCTTTGGTACGACCATACCTGGAATACTGTGTGCCATTTTGGTCTCCATATTTAAGGAAGGATATACTTGCATTGGAAGTGGTGCAGCAAAGGTTCAGTAGACTGGTCCCTGGGATGAGATGGTTGTACTATGACTAGAGGTTGTGTAAATTGGGCCTATATTCCCTGGATTTTTGAAGACTGAGAAGTGATCCCATTGAAACATATGAGATTCTGAAGGGGTTAGATAGGGTTGTCACTGTGAGGTTGTTTCCGCCGGCTGGAACAGCTAGAACGTGGATGCACAGTCTCAATATAAGGGTCGATCATTAAAGTTTTGCCTTTATGTTGAGTTGTCCATACCTTCAGTATTACTGGCCAGTCCTTTATCCCAGTCCTTTGCAAAGGTTTATCATCTTATTACTCTTCTGGCACATTAATTGGACCTAGTTTGGTGGGCCCATATTTTTAACCAGGATCGCTGAATTAACCCTCATACATTGAGTTCTTTACTTTCTTTAGTAGTCTTGATTTTCTGGTCAGTGGCAAATCAACAGTGCCAGGCATTCATTACACTTACACTTGCCAGCAGACACTCCATGGGGTTTTACACTTGTGGTGATTTGAAATCCACTTCGATATGGCACCCTCTATAGGGGATGTGGGAACTGTGAGAATGGGCAAGCAACTGAGTATCCCATTAATGAATCAGAGTGAAGAATCCTTACTTAGGCCTGCAGAGTATGAGTCAGAATAAACATTTCCGTGTCACAATTTGTACAGAAACAGCAACAACAACTTGCATCTATATGGCATCTTTTAGGTAAAAACCATCCCAAGGGACTTGTGAAATAAAGTCATATTAGAGCAAATGGCCAAAAGCTTGGTCAAAGAGATAGTTTTAAGGAGCATCTTAAAGGAGGAAAGAGAGGTAGAGTGGCGGAGAGATTTAGGAGGGAATTCCAGAGCTTAGGACTAGGAAGTTGAAGGCACAGCCACCCATGGTTGAACAGTTAAACTCGGGAATGCTCAAGAGGCCAGAATTAAATGAGCGCAGATATCTCTGAGGTTTGTGGAGTTGGAGAAGATTACAGAGATAGGAAGGAGCAAAGCCATGGAGGGATTTGGAACCAAGAATAAGAATTTTAAAATCAAGGCATTAACCAGGAGCATGAGTGGGTCAGTGTGCACAAGGGTGATGTGTGAATGGGACTTAGTGCTAGTAAAAACATGGGCAGCAGAATTTTGGATAACCTCACAGTTATAGACCGTAGAATATGGGAGGCTGGTCAAAATGACACTTTGAATAGACTAGTCTAGAGGTAACAGCAACAGATGAGATGAGGCAGGAGTGGAGTTGGGTGATATTATGGAGGTAAAATAGGTGGCCTTAGTCATGCCCGGGTATGTGATTGGTAACTCATCTTTGGGTCAAATACGTGGTCAAACAGTCTGGTTCAGCCTGAGGCAGCACGCATCCAAACACAGAGGCAAGGGTCTCTATGTTTACACAGGGAGCTTTATGTGCCCTTGGCTGCAATTGAATTGCCTAATCATTTTATAAGCTCTTCAAATTGTTTACACAGTTCCTTTGAAGAGCTTGTTTGTTTAAGCAGGGTGTTTTATGGGCTATTCAATGGCTCATGAGTTCTGTTCATAATTGGATAATAGGTGAGAGGGGTGAGGGAGTGAGGGTGAGGGGGATGACAGGGGGTGAGGGGTCGGATAATGGGGACGAGGGGTTTCGCGAGAGGGAGTTTAAAGTGGTCAGAAGGTTCAACACCATGTAGACGAATCATTGATTGCTTTGGAAGCACTGGGCCAAGGCTTTTTGGGAATGAATTTTAATCTGCCCGC
The DNA here is from genome assembly GCF_964194155.1 of Cetorhinus maximus. NCBI lineage: Eukaryota > Metazoa > Chordata > Chondrichthyes > Lamniformes > Cetorhinidae > Cetorhinus > Cetorhinus maximus. The sequence goes on from NC_135889.1 coordinate 82,672,196, forward strand.
ACTGGACTTGGGCCTGCCATCTTTGGCCTGCACCCTCGGAATTTCCCGCCTGCCAGTAGTCTCAGGTGGGATCGTGATGCCAGGAACAGTCCAGGCTCTTGATCCCTACCTCCAATATAAAAATCTGGCTTTTAGTTTTTGTTAGAGATTTTGAGGACTGATGAGAATTTTACATTGAGAGTTAATTTTATAAATATTCAAGGAGCCTACCACCTGTTTTATGTATACACCTGGAACTGCATTGGATTTTCAGCCTATGTTTTGTGCTCAGGTTTCTAGGATAGAGTTTGAATCCATAGCCCTCTAGCACACAGACAAGAGTGAGCCACAACAGATATTATGCACACTGAGGTGAAGTTAGAACATAACACTAGCACTAAGAACAATCTTTCTATTTACAACAGCATGTAACTTTAGCTGTTTCAAAGCTAAACTTTTTAGCAGGTGCTCACCTTTCCAGCCTGCTGGCCTGCCTGCTGACTGGTTAATTATTTCTCCTTTTGCACTTAGTCCCAGGAGCTCCTAAGGGATATTTTGCTTACTGATTTCATACTTTCTAGCAGGTGCTCACCTTTCCAGCCTGTTGTCCTGCCTGCTAACTGGTTATCTATCTCCTTTCAGACTTAGTCCAATGAGTTGTTTTGAAGCTAAATTGCTTCTACTGATTTTATTGCTGGCTGTTGCAACTATATAAATGGGTGCCACATGGCAAGTGGAATGTGAAGCTGTCTTTCAAATTCAAAATGACAGGTTGGCTGCCTCTTTGGCATAATAGAATTTAAACCTTATAGCACAGCAATGAGGTGACATAAATGGTTGCTTTTTGTATAAATTATTTCACTAAATATTTCTTCACTTATGCATATTTTACTATTCAAATTGTAATAACCATATCTCTAAAATTAAGACTATGATTTCAACTAAAAATTGTTGTTGAATAAAAAATTTAGAATATGATAGAACAATTCATCTTCCTAATAATTTTGCACATCAATACAAAATAATGTAGAAACATAATGACCCGGATTTTGTAAGTGATAATGAACATAAAATTATCAGCATTCGTTGTTATTAGTTCATTGAAGCTGACAAATTTCGGGAGTTTGCCCATGTGCAGTTAAAAGTGGGAATCCAGGAGTTGCTATCAGTGACCCTGAACTCTTTTAGACGTACATTGATCCATTGAGGAGCCCACAGAGTGCAATCCTGAACCAATCAGTGAAATCACATAACATTCCACTTTTACACTGTTAGTTATACCTTATTGAATGAGGTGAAGCTGGGGTTTTAACAGCGTACTAACTTCAGAATTACTGCTAAACACTCTCACTGGCCCTGAACTATTTTTATATTTGTGGAATGTCTTTTTTTCCATGATGCTGAAGAAATCCATAGTTTTAAATTACAATTTTGTAAATTCTGTTGATATTGATATTTTAGTTCCTAAATTCAAAGCATTTATTTCGCTCTCCGAAAATTTAAATTAGAAGTGAAGGATAAAGTGCTTTTAACTTCCTAGTTTGCTGTCTGTGAGAATATTTAAACATGATTGCTTACTTATCCTGCTTGCTGACATCATTGCTGCTGGACACCTGGAGATCCCTTGATGTGACACCAGATTCAAAGTGCCATTGGGAATAGCGACATCATTCTGCACCACATATATTGTCAGATCTTTGTCAGAGTTTCAGCTCTGAAGAAGGGTCATACGGACTCGAAACATTAACTCTGTTTCTCTCTCCACAGATGCTGTCAGGCCTACTGAGATTTTCCAGCATTTTCTGTTTTTATTTCAGATTTCCAGCATCTGTGGCATTTTGCTTTTATTCTATATTTGATCAATCAGAATAATTTGTGGCTGAGAGATTTCAAAATTATTTGAATATTAATAATTTCATGAACAAAAACCAATAACAATAACTGAAACAGTGACAAAGATGTTTTAATGATTTCAGTTCAGTTCAGTTACTCATATGTTTCCTGTTACTATACCACACAGTTAAGCAATCAAGATATTATGAGGTTTCCATTATAAATCATGATTATAAAGCTGGAGCAGAGACATATATTTCTGGGCAAGTGTTATTGTAAATATTCTTGCATTATGCTCAACAGTTGTGGTTCAAATCACTAAGTCAGTATCCTAGAATTTCCCACAAAACACTGTTGGTGGAAGCACATCAACACTGGAACTAAAGCAATTGAAGCTAAAGGCCCTACCCCCTACTCAGAGCAACTAGGAATGGAATTTTGCTAATGTTGTGATTATTCCAAGAACAAGTAAATACTGAAGAAAGGTCATTGACATTAAATGTTAACTGTGTTTCTTCACAGATGTTGCCTGACCTGTTGAGTATTTCCAGCATTTTCAGTTTTTATTAAACAAAACATTGAGCTTTGTTTCCCTTTTGAATCCCACCCTCCCTCTGCAACCATCACTCCAACTAATACTCTGCTATTCTACATCTGGATTTATGTGTGTCTCCATCCACTCCACCGTCAGTCACAAGGCTTTCTACCATCATAGTCATCCTGAGTGAAATTATTTTTCAAAACCCCTCTAGCTTGCCTTTCTGAGATGGAGATGAAGGGAGTTGTAATTGATACCATGCCTATTGAACTGAAGGAAGAGTTGGAGGTAGAGTGCCTTCATTAATTAGGGAGTAAGGAGTACTTTTGCGAGTTGGCAGATAATAAAGAAAAAAGAGTGACTATTATTTGTGGAGGGGATGTGTGTGAGAGAGGGAAGAATGCCTCTTTGAATTGGGAGGATTAGAAGGGTGGAGTGCCTCTGTGAACTATCCATAGCTTCAGGCGAACAACATGCATGTAAAAAGTGTACGTTATTACAGCAATTCAGCCTCCTTGTGGGTGGGCGGGGCAAGTGTTTTTAGCTGGACGGACAATGTGGATTTGATTGGTGCCAACAGTGTAGGGTTCAAAACCTGTTCTGACCAAGGTGGATTCGGGACCTGCCTCCTTGCCCATTGTGGCTCTATGGGTCAGACCTGCCTTCGGGCAGAGCACTCAAGAAGAAAACACTCATTTGCTGTAAAGGGCACATAAGGTAGAGTGATTGTGAACTGGGACATTGTGTTGGAGGGGGATAATGTTTTTCCAAACTTATCATTGTCGAGAAGCAGATTGGAAGTACAGTTATTGTTAACAGTATCTTCCTGTGATTTTCACAATTATATATATATATATATTATCAGTACATTCCCCACAAGTAATTAACATGCACAAGTTTGACACGCCCACGTTTCCCTTCTTCCATCCGAAATACTGCTGTGGCGAATGAGTTACATTTATTTTGCCAGTTCAAATCTCAAGCATCAGACAAGATCGTACAGAACGTCCCATCGAGAGCATGCCCACCCAGGGAGGTTTGGCAGCAGGGAAATCCACAGCGAGTTTTATGAACAATTAATCCGGAGTAAAGGGCAAAACTGTAAACAACAATCACTCCCATTCCGCCTTCCAATCAGCCGTACACAGGGAACAACCTCGAGATTGGCACATTCTTCAGGTAAGAACTCTCTTTCTGTTCTGTTTTGGTTTAATGTGTGGGCGAAGCCCCTACACACTCAGGATTACAGCTTTGGACTCAGGGTAGAAAGAGGCAGTGCTGAAACACTGTGAAATAGTTATTCTATATCGCTACGCGGAATCGGGTTATATATTCCTCAAAAAAACTGCAGGTACTGCCACAGCCGCGCCAGCATTGACAGAGAGCTGACATAGCGTCAAGGGAAAAAGTCAAGTTTGAGTCATTCATTCACCTGGGTGAACTGGATGATGGATTAAAGAAATACCGTATTTAAATTAAGCATGTTTATACTTGGAGAAGGGAACAATGTCGAGACACAGTAGGATGCATTTCAACAATAGCTTGAATTCAGAAAAACAGACCTGAGTCAAAGGGAGTAGTGAGGAGGAGTGACTGCTTCAATACATTTCTGGCTGGCTCCCCCCTCCGCAAACATGAGCTCATCCAAAACTCTACTGTTTGTAACCTAACTGGCAGCAAGCCCTGCTCACCTATCCCTTACCCTTGCTGAACTATTCGCCCCGTAAAGCCTCGATTTTAAAATTTCCATGCTTTTCCACATCCCGCGGTGGTGTCACCACTTCCTATCTCTGTAACCTTCAGCTCTACAACCTTCAGAAACCTCTGTGCTCCTCCGATTCTGGACACTGGATTTCCATTGATTCACCATTGCTGGTTGTGCCTTCAGTTGTCCAAATTAGGGTTGCCAACCTTCCAGGATTGGCCTGGGGTCTCCAGGTCACTGCTGTGTACAGCCCTGGAGAAAAATCGTCAGGACATTAAAAATACAATTTTTTTTTGTCATTTCCTTTGAACACTTCTCTTTGATAGATATAAAAATATTGAAAATGGGGGGAAAGGCTGCTTGGCTGACAGTCAAGCATCATCCAATTGGGTAATGAGTCTTTTTGCTTTCCAATTGGTGTAGGAAGTACTCTTTGTGTTTTGGCTGACTAATGGCAAGAGCTTTGGGGAAAGTCATGTGATTAAACCTCCAGCAATACATTTAATCATAATTGGCAACCCTCGTCCAAACTTATCTACCTTTGGACCTCTCTGCTCCTTTAACTCACTTCTTCAGCCATGTCTAAAATTATAGAATGATATGACACAGTGTGGGGGCCATTTGGCCCATTGTGCTCTTTGTGATGTACCCGCACTTTGAAAGAACCAACTAATTAATCCCGTCCCCTTTCTCTTTCTCCACAGCCTTGCAATTTGTTCCCCTTCAAGTATTTATTCAATTCCTCTTTGAAAGTTTTAATTAAACCTATTTCCACACCTCTTTCGACCAATGCATTCCAGATTGTATCAACTCGGTGTAGTGATATTGTCACTGGACTAGTAATCCAGAAACCTAGGATAATCCCGGGTTTGAATACGTCAGATGGTGGAATTTGAATTCAATAAAAATCTGGAAGTAAAAGTCTAATGACCATGAAACCATTGTCGATTGTCATAAAAACCCACCTGGTTCACTAATGCCATTCACCTGGCCTACATATGACTCCAGACCCACAGCAATGTGGTTGGCTCTTAAATGCCCTCTGAACAAGGGCAATTAGGGATGGTCAATAAATGCTAGTTTAGCCAGCAATGCCCACATCCCATGAATGAATGAAAAAAAGTAATTCTGTTATAAGACACATCGGGTGGGATTTTCCAGTCCCACCCGCTGCTAGACCTGATGAAGTTAGTGTTTTATCCTGCTTACAGTGCAGGTTTGTCTATCTCTCACTTCCTTTGGTTAACTTCTCTCAATGAGCTGCAAACCACACTGCAACTAAAACCCTCCCCTAGCAAACACCTAGATAAATTGAAACCAGAAAGCCTTCCTAAGCCCTCCACCACCTTCTCAAGGACAATTGGGAATTGCCATTAAATGCTGGCCTAACCAGCAACGCCCACATCCCATGAATCAATAATAAAAGAAATCATTCAAATCATTTGTAAATATGGTAAACAATCATGACCCCCAACTCCGATCCTTATGGAATACTACTTTCCATCTTTTGCCAGTCTGAGTAACTATGTTTAAACCTTACTCTCTTTCTGTTTTGCAGCGAGCTTGCTATCCACTCTGCTGCTTATCTCCTGACTCCATATGTTACTTGTTGCCTGACTCCAAATGTTCTAAACTTAGTCATGGGTCTACCATATGTTATCTTATTGCACCTAATAAAAAAGGAAGGAACAAAAGGAAGGATCATTTATTAAAAGCCCCAGGTCTGAACATGCTCATTTGGAAAGTAAACTCGAGTTATATTGAATAAATGTGTGAAACCACTAATGTTGTACTTAGTTGTAGTAAAAAAAATGTCTGATAAGGTACTGGGCTGTGTTAGTTGAAAGAACTGAGTGAACAGTGGAATAGAGTAAAAGTCAAAGAGTTTGATTTGTTTATGTGGAGCAGTAGATATAGTGCCATCAACTTACTGTCATTGAGTACGAATAAAGGTGAGCAACCAAGATACTTCTGGAATAAAGAAATTTAAGTTATGGGAAAATGTTACGGTGTTACACACTCCAGAGGGATGGATAACGCTTTTAAAAGAGATCCTTTTAAACCAATCTTTGGAACTCTCTTCCTCAAAAGGTGGTGGAAGCAGAGTCTTTGAATATTTTTGAGGTAGACCTAGATAGATTTTTCATTAACAAGGGGTGAAAGGTTATCAGGGGTAGACAGGAATGTGGGGTTGAGGTTGCATTCAGTTCAGCCATGGTCTTATTGAATGACGGAGCGGGCTCAAGGGACCGAGTGGCCTACTCCTGCTCCTAATTCGTATGTTTGTATGACAAATTTCCCAGCCACCGGCAGAAATAACCAAAGGGCAGGATTTCACATTTTAAGACTTTTACTGTAACAAACAAACAACATAGAGTAAACGTTATTTAACAGGCAGCTAATACACCAACTAAAGAAAAGGTACTTCCGCATGAACTAATTAAGTCAATTATGATTATTCTTTCAACTCCTTTCTCTGTGCACCGCACTTCCAGCACATGGGTAGCAACACAGATTAAGTTCCAAAATACTCCCAACTTCCAGCAGGCTCCCATCTCCCTGTTACACCTGGCTGAATCTTCCAATGTCCTTCAAAAATCGCTCCACTCAGCTGGATTATCTCAGCACCAACTTTCACCCGCGAGGCCCACCTTGGCAACACCTTCCTCCTTAAATTTCAAAAAGTCCTGTCAACCCTGTTCCCTTTCTTTTGAACAGAAAAACAAATTTTCCAAGCATTCTGCTTAATTGTTAACATGGAAGCAGTTTTTCCTGCTCTTCACAGCTTTCCACAAAGCGGTAATTCCTTTGCTCCTGTGTCCCTGTGCCTCTGTGTTCCACAAAGCAGCTGGCCCAGATGTGAAACCTGTCACTTGATGTTCAATAGGCTTTGGTTACAGATCACATGGGCCTGTCTATGGGCAGAGTTAGTATGATCACTACAACCCCCACACCCCCCCCACCCCTATCCAGGACATTCTAGTTTACCTTAAGTTAAAAGAGATATTTTAAGTTATGGCTATTTTGTAAAGTACTGCATTTACAACAAAGGAAACCAGACTTATTTTAATTGGAAAAGAGAGGACTTTGAGGTGAAATTAAATTTACAAGCCAATAAAGAAATTCACAAAACAGATTTAGGCAAATTGTTTATCACAGTAACAAGTTCAAAAACCTTAAGATAAAAATTAAAAATGAGAAAGAAAAGCAAACAATTTTTTCATTTAAATATTAGAAATGTACAATAATTTAACAGGAAACGCCACTGGGCATTATAAATAGATTCAAAAGACAATCAAATGCCTTTCTGAAAAGAAGAAATTGATGAATACGGTGGTTACCTATTGAATGCCTGTGAGCCAGCATCAGTTAAGGAAAGTGCCTAACCCTACTGGTGATTTAATATGAATATTATATTTAAATTCTCAGCTCACTTTCCCCCATATCCCCCTCAAATATAATGACTCATGTCTGGTTTATCCAATATGATGCATTGTCAAAAACCTGTCTTAAGTAACATGTTAATACATTTGATTTATTCTGTTAAAACTGCAAATGTTAGATTACCACCAATGGCAACAATCACAAAAAAGGGCATGCATGGACCAGTATCACCCTAGAAACTGAAGTGCCAGCACATCACCTTGTAAATTCACAGTGATTTCAAATGGAAGCAAAATATTTGCACAACATCCTATGTACAGGACAGGGGTGTGGATACCTGCCTCATCAGCTTGGATCAGGAGAAGGCCTTTGACAGAATATCGCACACCTACATGGGGGATGTGCTCTCCAAAATGGGCTTTGGGGAGGGAATTCGAAATTGGATCCAACTGCTCTACACTAACATCAGTAGCGCAGTCTCAATCAATGGGTGGGAAACAGATAGCTTTCCGATTAAATCTGGAGTCAGGCAGGGCTGTCCTCTCTCGCCTGTCCTTTTCGTGTGCTGCATAGAACCCTTTGCCGAGTCCATCAGGAAGGATCCGGGCATAAGAGGAGTGACGATCCCAGGCAGTGGAGGCACTCAGGTAAAAGCCTCCCTGTACATGGACGACGTCGCCGTCTTCTGCTCGGATCCGCTGTCGGTGCGCAGACTGATGCACGTCTGCGACCAGTTCGAACTGGCCTCGGGAGCCAAGGTAAATCGTGGGAAGAGCGAGGCCATGTTCTTTGGGAACTGGGCTGACCGATCCTTTGCCCCCTTCACTGTCAGGGCTGACGGCCTGAAGGTGCTGGGGATATGGTTCGGAGGGACCGGGGCATGCGTTAGAAACTGGAAGGAGCGAGTGGCTATGGTGAAAAGGAAACTGGGCATGTGGGAGCGACGCTCCCTCTCCATTGCGGGTAAGAACCTGGTCATCAGGTGTGAGGTACTCTCGCTGTTGCTGTACGTGGCGCAGGTCTGGCCCATTCCACACTCCTGCGCGATGGCGATCACTCGAGCCATCTTCCGCTTTATCTGGAGGTCGAAAATGGATCGTGTCTGCAGGGACGCGATGTACAAGCCTCTAGATAAAGGGGGAAAAAACGTGCCCAACATCGCCCTCATACTGATGGCCACCTTTGTGTGTGGCTGCATCAAGCGGTGCGTAGACCCTCAGTACGCAAACACCAAGTGTCACTACGTGCTGAGGTTCTACCTGTCCCCGGTGTTGCGAAGGATGGGTCTGGCCACGCTGCCGCGGAACGCTCCAAGTAGTTGGACCGTGCCGTACCACCTGTCCCTGGTGGAAAAATTTATGCAGAAAAACACCTTTGACCACAAGTCCATCAGGCAGTGGTCAGCACGTAACGTCCTAGAGGCCCTGAGGGATAAGGAGAGGGTGGACCCTGTGGGATGGTTCCCCGAGCAGACTGTCAAAGTCATTTGGCAGAATGCCTCATCGCCAGAACTTTCCAACAAGCACCAAGACGTAGCTTGGCTGGTGGTGAGAAAGGCCCTCCCCGTCAGATCCTTCCTACATGCCAGGAGTCTCACCCCCTCTGCACGATGCCCTCGAGGTGGCTGTGGTGGGGAAGAGACCGTTGTTCACCTCCTTGTGGATTGTGCCTTTGCAAAGAAAGTCTGGAGAGAGATGCAGTGGTTGCTGTCGAGGTTCATCCCGAGCAGTTCTGTGACACAGGACTCTGTGCTCTACGGGCTGTTCCCAGGGACACACACCGAGACAAACATCGACTGCAGCTGGAGGATCATCAACTCGGTGAAAGACGCGCTTTGGTCTGCCCGAAACTTGTTGGTCTTCCAGCACAAAGAGTTGTCCCCGACCGATTGTTGCGGACTGGCACAATCCAAAGTCCAGGACTACGTGCTGAGGGACGCACTAAAGCTTGGGGCAGCTGCCGCAAAGGCGCAATGGGGAAGGGTCGCTGTCTAAGACCTTTCTACCACAGCGCACCGAGAGACTGGGAACTGTTTAGAGCCCCTCGGGCTGTACAGATCAAAATGAAAGGCTGTAAATGATTGTAATATTGTTTGTACTGATGCACCTGGTGATACATTTTGTAAAAGTTTAACCTGGATTGTACCCTTGTAATGTTGTTTTTGAAATGGTTTTGAATGTGATTGAAGATTTTTTATGAATAAAGTATATTTTTACAAAAAAAAAAAAAAATATTTGCACAACATCGCCCTCATACTGATTGCCACCTTTGTGTGTGGCTGCATCAAGCGGTGTGTAGACCCTCAGTACGCAAACACCAAGTGTCACTACGTGCTGAGGTTCTACCTGTCCCCGGTGTTGCGAAGGATGGGTCTGGCCACGCTGCCGCGGAACGCTCCAAGTAGTTGGACCGTGCCGTACCACCTGTCCCTCGTGGAAAAATTTACGCAGAAAAACACCTTTGACCACAAGTCCATCAGGCAGTGGTCGGCACGTAACGTCTTAGAGGCCCTGAGGGAAAAGGAGAGGGTGGATCCTGTGGGATGGTTCCCTGAGCAGACTGCCAAAGTCATTTGGCAGAATGCCTCATCGCCAGAACTTTCCAACAAGCACCAGGACGTGGCTTGGCTGGTGGTGAGAAAGGCCCTCCGCGTCAGATCCTTTCTGCACGTCAGGAGTCTCACCCCCTCTGCACGTTGCCCTCGAGGTGGCTGTGGCGGGGAAGAGACCGTTGTTCACCTCCTTGTGGATTGTGCCTTTGCAAAGAAGGTCTGGAGAGAGATGCAGTGGTTACTGTCGAGGTTCATCCCGAGCAGTTCTGTGACACAGGACTCTGTGCTCTACGGGCTGTTCCCAGGGACACACACCGAGACAAACATCAACTGCAGCTGGAGGATCATCAACTCGGTGAAAGACGCGCTTTGGTCTGCCCGAAACTTGTTGGTCTTCCAGCACAAAGAGTTGTCCCCGACCGAGTGTTGCGGACTGGCACAATCCAAAGTCCAGGACTACGTGCTGAGGGACGCACTAAAGCTTGGGGCAGCCGCCGCAAAGGCGCAATGGGGAAGGGTCACTGTCTAAGACCTTTCTGCCACAGAGCACCGAGGGGCTGGGAACTGTTTAAATCCCCTCGGGCTGTACAGCTCAAAATGAAAGGCTGTAAATGATTGTAATATTGTTTGTACTGATGCACCTGGTGATACATTTTGTAAAAGTTGAACCGGATTGTACCCTTGTAATGGTGTTTTTGAAATGGTTTGGAATGTGGTTGAAGATATTTTATGAATAAAGTATATATTTGCAAAAAAAAAAAAATATTTGCACATTCGCTACAGAGAATGATTAGCAGTAAAAGGTCCCACTTTGTTTGAAATGTACTCTGGAATTGTGCTGACGTGAATGCCTGCTGTTCTTATATACAAGATCAGTAATTCAATGTCATCTCACACACAAACTGTTTTGACGGAAAAAGGTGTAACATGAAGACAGCTGAATTCTATTCTGATCAGTGCAATCAAAATGAATTTGATCCCTAAAGTAAGAAGATAAAATATTTCAACAATTCAGTCAGATGCAAGTCAAAATAACTTCAAACCTGTACTAGCTTGTCATTTTCAATTTAACCCAAACACCTGTACTGCTGTTGGCTGCAGACATGACAAAGAATCTCACTTCCATTCTGCTCTCCAAAAAGTAGATAGCTTTTACAGTACCAACAAAGATGTCTTTCTAAAGAATGCTTGGCATGGAGGAGTCAGGATAGGAGTTATATAATATCCAACCCATCTACGCATTTGCCTTTCATACTTAGAACATATAATAGATAAATTGCTGCTTTTCCTGCAGAAAACATATTTATACAGGAACCTATCACTTTTATGACATTTTATTTACAAAGAACAAAGAACAAAGAAAAGTACAGCACAGGAACAGGCCCTTCGGCCCTCCAAGCCTGCGCCAATCATATTGCCCGTCAACTAAAACATTTTGCACTTCCGGGGTCCGTATCCCTCTATTCCCGTCCTATTCATGTATTTGTCAAGCTGCCTCTTAAACACCACTATCGTACCTGCTTCCACCACCTCCTCTGGCAGCGAATTCCAGACACTCACTACCCTCTGCGTAAAAAACTTGCCCCGCACATCTCCTCTATAGTTTTCTCCTCTCACCTTAAATCTATGTCCCCTAGTAATTGACTCTTCCACCCTGGGAAAAAGCTTCTGACTATCTACTCTGTCCATGCCACTCATAATTTTGTAAACTAATTGTGAAAAAAAGCCTAAGAAGGATACTAGCAGGGTTTCATCAGCAAGCAAGGCCATTTCTTGCTACAAGTAGCTTTGCTAAAGATTAAAACGAGGGACAGAATTAAACTATAGTCAGATTGCTATTTTTTTTAATAGGATTTACTTTAAGTGTAACCTGGCAAAAGTTGAAGAACATGAAGGATCCAATCATAACAATGGAAAGGTAATAAAATGTGATTGCACCCAAATACCCAACTTTAAAAAAATGAACCTGTATTCATTTTGGAACTGAAACGTGTTAAAGAGCTGTCCAGATATGCACCTATGTTGTGCACTCTCTAAATGTCATGTTAAGAAAATAAATCACTACTTATAATTTTACTCCTCAGTAAAAGCAGTTTAATTTTAAACAGATAAATATTTACACTTGAACAAGTTGTTACTTTCATGCTAGATTTTAAATTTTAATTTGTAATGTGTGACTTCTTGAAATAGAAACAATATTTTAGCATTTTCATGTCCTCAGAAAGTCCAAAGTCTTTTACAGCTACTGATAAATGTCTGAAGTGTAGTCACTGTTGCTATAGAAGAAAATATGCCAATTGATGTATACACAGCAGGGTCCCACAGAGTAATGAGATAAACAACCAATTAATCCATTTTTGGTTGTGTTACTTGAGGAATAAGTGTTGACAAGGACAAGGAAAATGCTTATGTAATGATGCATTTGCTTCCTTGTTTTCTCTCCTATAACCTCTACTAACATGAAAGAAATCAGCATTATACTAAGCCAATGATTCATTTTAAATAAGAAAATTATGGTCAGAATCTATTGCTCGGCATATGGGCGCGCGCCCGACATGCTCGAGTGTGAAATAACGCACGATGACATCTGGTGAGCGTCCCAATATCATCGCACACTCACGCGATATTTCAGTCAGCGGGCACGTGCAGGTACCAGAGCCGTGCCTGCCATTAATTAAGAGGCCAGTTAAGGCCATTAAAAAGTCAATTGATGCCGATTTTTCATTGCCCATGAGATTTTGCGTTTGTTACACAGGTAAAACAGGTAGGCAGTCAGCCGACAATTTCAAAAACCACATCCACAGGTGGGATAAAAAGGGTCAGCAGCATTGCCAGTGTGAGTAGTGAGAAGTTTGGTAGATATTTTGCTGCTGGTGACTTATTAGTAAATGGGAGCTTCATCTCTGTTTGGGGCTTCATTGTTAGCATTTCCAGGCTTCATTTTAGGACTCCTTGGTGTCTCTAAGGCCCTCGGAGAATTCAGACTGCGTGGACCCTTCCAGTTATCTGACAGCCTTCTGTTATCCTGGTAATGGGGATTGTGGTCTCCGCTGGTGGCACCTCCTCTGAGGAGGAAGAGGGGGGCAGAAGGGAGAGGAGGCCCAATGCAGCTTCCAGGGGAGCAACCTGTGGGAGGAGAGGTGCAGGCACAAGGGACACAAGGCCAGCTGGTAGTCCAAGGCGTTAGGGGCTGCAGAAGATGTAACTATCCTGCTGCCAGGATTTACAGATGGCAACGTAGCTACCTCAATATGTTCAAAGTGCAATGCCAAAGAAAGCTCCACCTCTCAAGGAAGAAAGGACCTCCAGATGATTGTCAGATGTTTGGGCCTGAGATCACCTCCAACTGTGTGGGTTGACACTCCAAATGCCAGTGGCTCTGAAGGTCACAGTGGTCCTCAGCTTCCGTTCATCCGGCTCTTTCCAGGGGTCAGTGTGGGATCTTTGTGGAGTCTCCCAATCAGCTGTCCATAGTTTCGTCAAGCTGGTGACAGAAGCTGTGTTCAGGCAGGTACTGACCTTTATTCATTTCCATACAGATGAGGCCAGCCAGGCTGAGCGAGCCAGAGACTTTGCAGTGATTGCTGGGTTCACCCGCATCCAGGGTGCAATCGACTGCACACATATGGCCCATCGCCAAGTGGGTCAGCCGGGTGCCTTCAGTAACAGGAAGAGATTCCCCTCCATGAATGTGCAGATAGTGTGTGACCATAGGATGCATATTCTGCAAGACTGTGCAAGCCTCGTAGCTCCCATGATGTGTATATTCTAAGACACTCCCAGGTGCCAAGGCTGTTCAGTGCTTCAGCCCGACTGGATGGATGGCTGCTGGGTGACAAGGGCTATCCGTTGAAAAGGTGACTTATGACGCCTCTCCACCACCCAAGAACAGAGGCAGAGCAGCGTTATACTCGGAGCCATGCCTCCACAAGGGTGGTGATAGAGAGAACCATAGGCCTTCTGAAGATGCGCTTCTGATGCGTGGACCATTCAGGGGAAGCACTACAATACCCCCCGGAGCAGGTGTCACTGATCGTGGTCACATGCTGCGGTCTCCACAATCTGGCACTGGCAAGAGGGGACTCACTGGAGGAACAGGATGTTAACGCAGCTGCACAGGCCACAGATGTGAGTCAGAAGAGGAGCACGGTGAGGAGAATGCTGAGGGTGTGAAGGCAGACCTCTGTAACTTCGAGGGAAACAGGAATACCTTGATCCAACGTTCCTTCAGCTAGGCTGCCAAATAAGCGCTACCACCTCATGCCAGAGCTGCTGCCTCCATCCCAAATGTCTGAAATGACCCTTTACTTTGACCCCAAAATCCACTCAGTGCCTGTGCAATAAATTTTCGAGCCACCCATGTTCAGCATTACACAATGGTGTGCCCTGCACTACATTCAATAAAAAATGTGAAGCATACTCAGGCCATTATGACAAAAGAAAATTTATCTCATGTTGACAGTCAAAACAAATTAACAGAACCTTCTCTGGTCTTCAACCCCAAACCAGTTAAAATAAACAAAACATTGCACAACAGAAGATCACCCCTGACCAGCCCCTCTTATGCTCACAGTGCCTTAAACTTACCGTTTGCGAGTGCTACGTCTTGGTTCTCCCCGTTCGCTGACACCAGTATTGGAGACAGCCTGCTGTGTCTGCTGTCTTGATGGCCTGATGACCTTGGTGGTCGTCTTCTGGTCAGTGGAGCCTGTGCTGGCCCCACCTGGGAGAGAGCGTCCAGTGCCACGGCTGGCATCTCCCCAGTCGCCACAGCCTTATTAGATGCAACAGTCATTGGCAGAGAGGCGGAGAAGCTGCTGCCGTCATCCGGAGTGCCCTGAGAGGAGCCCGAAAAGAGACAACAGGCAGCTCGTGCGCCAACAAGAGGTATACCTGGACCTCCATGCCCGCCATTGATGGACAGGCACCTAGCTGGGATACTGGGCGCATCATCCATCCCCCACATGGACACTGACCACATGAGCTCATTGCCAGTGTGAGGGATTGCAGGTCCAAGCACAATCCCAGGAACCCCTGATTCTGTTCCTGAAGCTCCTCTCCATGAGAGTCACCACTCTTTCAATGGAGGAGGCAGTGTGCTTGGCCATGAGGTTCAACGCAGTGCTCACGCTCCCCATGGATTCCTTTTTAGGTGCAAAAAAAAGAGTTTGGATTATTAGAAATGTTAGGTTTGCTCATTGATGGTTCTTAAGCTGCTTCACCAATGACCTTCCTTCCATCATAAGATTAGAAGTGGGGATGTTTGCTGATGATTGCATCATGTTCAACACCATTCGTGACTCGTCAGTTACAGAAGCAGTCCACATCCAAATGCAGCAAGACCTGGACAATATCTAGGCTTGGGCTGACAAGTGACAGGTAACGTTCATGCCACACAAGTGCCAGGCAATGACCATCTTCAACAAGAAAGAGTATAACTATCTGCCCTTGACATTCAATGGCATGACCATTGCTGAATCCCCCACTATCAACCTCCTGGGTGTCACCATTGACCAGAAACTGAACTGGACTAGTCATATAAATACTGTGGCTATGAGCAGGTCAGAGGCTAGGAATCCTGCAGCACGTAACTCACCCACTGATTCCCCAAAGCCTGTCCGCCATCTACAAGGCACAAGTCAAGAGTGTGATGCAATACTCTGCACTTGCCTAGATGAGTGCAGCTCCAACAACACTCAAGAAGTTCAACATCATCTAGGACAAAGCAGCCTGTGTGATTAGCACCCCATCCACAAACATTCACTCTCTCCACAACCGATGCACAGTAGCAGCAGTATGTACCATCTACAAGATGCACTACAGGGTCTTATCAAGGCTCCTTAGACAGCACCTTCCAAACCCACGACCACTACCATCTAGAAGGACAAGGGCAGCAGATGCATGGGAACACCACCACCTGGAAGTTCCTCATCCAAGCCACACACCATCCTGACTTGTTCCTTCACTGTCGCTGGGTCAAACTCCTGGGACTCCCTCCCTAACAGCACTGTGGGTGTACCTACACCACATGGCCTGCAACAGTTCAAGAAGGCAGCTCACCACCACCTTCTCAAGGGCAATGAGGGATGGGTAATACATTCTGGCCTAGCCAGTAATGCTCACATCCCATGAATGAATAAAAACAAACGGTTGCTCGATGCTTGATTTGATGAGCTCACCAGACAAGTTGCATGCTGACTTCATTTGTCGATCAGGGTCTTCGAACTTGCATGGGACTCCGATTTAAAGGAATCTAACATCTTAAGGTGGGTACCCTGAATGATTAAAAAGCTACAATAGCATCCTGAAGGCATTTCTGACAATGGTGAGGTCCTTGAGGTTTCTGAAGCCCAGCTGGAGGTGATGCTTGTAATATTGAGGACCAGGAAGGAAATACTGTTCTCATAAAGTAGCAAGAGAAAATCCAACAGCATCACCAGGACAATCTGGTTTTCGAGGTATCAGAGAAGGCTAGCATCAATAGCAACACACTAAGGGCCTGGCTCACCAAGGGGAGGCGATGGCGTAGTGGTATTGTCACTGGACTAGTGACCCAGAGACCCAAGTAATGCTCTGGCGACCTGGGTATGAATCCTGTTTGGCAGGTGGTGGAATTTAAATTCAATATATAAAAAAAATCTGGAATTAAAAGTCTAATGATGACCATGAAACCATTGTCAACTTTTGCAAAAATCCAACTGGCAACAGCCTGACAGTTATCCTCAGAATCATATCTTAGAAATAATGTCCCAGACACCACCATCACTATCCCTGCGTATGTCCTGGCCACCAGCAGGACAGGCCCAGCAGAGCTGGTGGCAGTGGTACGCAGTCGGGATGGAGTTGCCCTGGGAGTCCTCAACATTGACCCCGGACCCCATGAAGTCTCATGGCATCAGGTCAAACATGGACAAGGAAACCTCCTGCTGATTATCGCGTACCACCCTCCCTCAGCTGATCAATCAATACACCTCCATGTTGAACACCACTTGGAGGAAGCACTGAGGTTGCCAACGGCGCAGAATGTACTCTGGGTGGGGGGCTTCAATGTCCATCATCAAGAGTGGCACGGCAGCACAACTACTGACCGAGTTGGCTGAGTCCCAAAGGATAAAGCTGCTAGACTGCGTCTGCGACAGGTGGTGAGGGAACCAACAAGAGGGGAAAACTTACTTGACCTCATCCTCACCAACATGCCTGCCACAGATGCATCTGTTCATGATGGTATTGGTAGGAGTGACCACCGCACAGTCATTGTGGAGACGAAGTCCCGCCTTCACATTGAGGATACCCTTCATCGTGTTGTGTGGCACTACCACCGTGCTAAATGGGATACATTTCGAACAGATGTAGCAACTCAAGGCTGGGCATCCATGAGGCGCTGTGAGCCATCAGCAGCAGCAGAATTGTACTCAAACACAATCTGTAACCTCATGGCCCGGCATATCCTCCACTCTACCATTACCATCAAGCCAGGGGATCAACCCTGGTTCAATGAAGAGTGCAGGAGGGCAAGTCAGGAGCAGCACCAGGCATACCTAAAAATGAGGTGTCAACCTGGTGAAGCTATAACACAGGACTATTTGCATGCCAAAAAGCGTAACCAGCAAGTGATAGACAGAGCTAAGCAATCCCACATCAACGGATCAGATCTGAGTTCTGCAGTTCTGCCACATCTAATCGCAAATGGTGGTGCACAATTAAACAACTCACTGAAGGAGGAGACTCCATAAATATCCCCATCCTCAATGATGGAGGAGCCCAGCACATCAGTGCAAAAGATAAGGCTGAAGTATTTGCTTCAATCTTCAGCCAGAAGTGCCGAGTGCATGATCCATCTCGGCCTTCTCCAGATGTCCCCAGCAGATGCCAGTCTTCAGCCAATTCAATTCGCTCCACGTGATATCAAGAAACGACTGAAGGCACTAGATACTGGAAAGGCTATGGGCCCTGACAATATTCCAGCAATAGTATTGAAGACTTGGGCTCCAGAACTTGTAACGCCCCAAGCCAAGCTGTTCCAGTACAGCTACAACACTGGCATCAACCCGTCAATGTGGAAAATTGCCCAGTTATGCCATGTACACAAAAAGCAGGACAAATCCAACCCAGCCAATTACCGACCCATCAGTCTACTCTCGATCACCAGTAAAGTAATTGAAGAGGTCATCAACAGTGCTATCAAGCGGCACTTGCTTAGCAATAACTTGCTCACTGATGCCCAGTTTGGGTTCTGTCAGAGCAACTCAACTCCTGAGCTCATTATAGCCTTGGTTCAAACATGGAGAAAATGGCTGAACTCCCAAGGTAAGGTGAGAGTGACTGCCCTTGACATCAAGGCCGCATTTGACCAAGTGTGGCATCAAGGAACCATAGCAAAACCGGAGTCAATGGAAAACTCTCCACTGGCTGGAGTCACACCTAACACAAAGGAAGATGGTTGTGGTTGTTAGAGATCAGTCACCTCAGCCCCAGGATATCACTGCAGGAGTTCCTCAGGGTAGTGACCTCAGCCCAACCATCTTCAGCTGCTTCATCAATGACCTTCCTTCCATCATAAGGTCAGAAGTGGGACTGTTCGTTGATGATTGCACAATGTTCAGCACTATTCACGACTCCTCAGAAACTGAAGCAGTCCATGTCCAAATGCAGCAAGACATAAACAATATCCAGGCTTGGACTGACAAGTGGCGAGTAACATTCACGCCCTACACAAATGCTAGGCAATGACCATCTCCAACAAGAGAGAATCTAATAATCGCCCTTGATGTTCAATGGCATTACCATCACTGAACCCCCCACTATCAACATCCTGGAGGTTAGCATTGACCAGAAACTGGAACTGGACTAGCCATATAAATACTGTAGCTACAAGAACAGGTCAGAGGCTAGGAATCCTGCGATGAGTAACTCACCTCCTGACTCCCCAAAGCCTGTCCACCATCTACAAGGCACAAGTCAGGAGTGTGATGGCATACTCCCCACTTGCCTGGATGAGTGCAGCTCCTACAACACTCAAAAAGCTTGACACCATCCAGGACAAAGCAGCCCACTTGATTGGCACCACCTACACAAACCTTCACTCCCTCCACCACCGATGCACAGTAGCGGCAGTGTGTACTATCTACAAGATGCACTGCAAGAATTCACCAAGGCTCCTTAGACAGCATCTTCCAAATCCACCAGTACCATCTAGAAGGACAAGGGCAGCAGATACACACACACCATCCCGACTTGAAAATATATTGCCGTTTCTGTTGCTGGGCTAAAAAGCCTAGAACTCCCTTCCTAGCAGCACTTTGGATGTACCTGCACCACATGAACCGCAGCGGTTCAAAAAGGCAGCTCATCACCACCTTCTCAAAGGCAATTAGGGATGGGCAATAAATGCTGGTCCAGCCAGCGAAGCCCACATCCAAGAAATTCAATATCATCACTAGTTCAGGAAAGGTCAGTACCCCTCCTTGCTTCCTCATTTCTTGCATGGCATCTTATCACCATCCCTCTATTCTCTCCTCCACCATACAATCCAATTACCACCCTGCATCAACTCCCACAGCATAAATCACAATGCCTTCCAATTTCTCATACCATCACATTCATACAAATGCTCAAGTATGTTTCTTGGAAATCTCCATCTGTGTCCTTTTAGCAGAGGGAGGAGAGGATGCCACCTCCTGCAAGTCATCTCCTAGACTGTCAGTGCCACTCTCACTTTCATGCCCGCCACAAAACCTAGACTCCAGCGTGGAAGGTTCCGGCCATTGCGTGTGTTTATGTGCTTCGTTGTACTCGGCAGTGCCCTGGGAAGGGTGCCAGTTATAGCAAGGGCAGGTGATTGAGAAATGGCTAGTAGAACCTGAGGATAATTGAATGTGGGCATGGCAAAGAGAATTTTAGCAGCACATGGGCTGAGCTAGGGGCAGAGCTGACAATTGACAGAGCAGACATAGAAGTGGGCAGTCTTTGTGATGGAGAAAGCATAGGCTCAAAAGTTCAGCTTGGAATCTGTTTCAGATCATGTTCTTGTTCATGTGCCGTACGCTTCAGCAGTTAAGGGCTCCTATAACTTCTGATTTATGCCCTTGGGGTGATAATGTCTACTGGTGCCTGGAAGGGATATTTAGGATAGAAACTTCTGGTCTCACCAGCAGTGGGAAGCTTGGCGAGCAGGGAAACTTAATTTGGAATGAGACCAAAAATCAGTTTCCGACATTGGGATGAACTTTAGGAATTCTGTTCTTTGGACTTTAATTGCGGGTTAAAGGCAGGTCGAGCTTCCTGACAAGAAATGTCGGGAAGCTCTTTTGCATGCATTAGCAGGTCATATATGCTCATTAAAAGGCCAGCTCACTGGAATTAAGTTCCTCCGCTAAATTAAGTTCCCTGCCAGTGAAAAATTAAAACATTCATTTTTATGACTGCTCATAAGTGGCATGCTCTTGCTGAGGTAGATGTCTTCCATGATTAATGGTGAGTTGCCGCTTCATTGTCCTCTTTGGGGAGAGTCTGTAAATGCCAGCCTATGCTTGAGACCGAGTGGTGGCAGTGCAAGTTGTGTGGAGGATGACCAAGGAAAGGGGGAAGGGTTAGCAAGGAAGGGTGGTCCACCAGGCAAAGGTGGAAGAGGAAATGCAGGCTGTCCAGGTGTGTTTTAAATATGGCACCAGAACTTTCGACCTCAATGAGGTAACGGTGAGGACGGTGACTTCCTGCCTGGCCCCACCATAAGATTCATCGAGCTCCTCACGGGTGCATATGTAATGAGCTGAACAGCACAAGATCACACATGGTCAGGCGTCCTGCACCACCACCCCCTCCCCCCAGCAAGTATCTCTCACTTTCATGCCTGCCACCAAACTTAGACTTCAGAATGGAAGATTCCGGCCATTGTGTATGTTTATGTGCTTCATTGTAATAGGCAGTGCCCTGAAAAGGGGGCCAGTTATAGCAAGGGCAGGTGATTGAGCAATGGCTAGTAGAACATGAGGATAATTGAATGTGGGCATGGCAAAGAGAATTTTAGCAGCACACGGGCTGAGCTAGGGGCAGAGTTGACAATGTTACAGTTGTAGAAGTAGGCAATCTTTATGATGGAGAGAGCATAGGCTCAGAAGCTCAGCTTGGAGTCTGTTTCAGTTTGAGAGGAAGGATGAAATTGGTGGTGATGATATAGATGCTGCAAGGAGGGGCGATGATGATGGCTTTGGTCTTCCCAATGTTTAGCTGGCAGATATTGCAAATCATTCAATACTGGATTTGAACAAGCAGTCTGGCAGCACTGAAAGGTGTGGTAAAGAGGTAAAGATAATGTATATAAGTGACACCATGTCAATGGATGCTGCTGTTGTGGGGCAGCATGCAGATGAGGCAGAAGGCCAGGAATAATTTCTTGGGGGATTCTGGAAGTGATAGCGCTGAGGCTAGAAGAAAGGCCATTGCAGGAGATGCTCTGTCTATGGTCAGATCTCAGGGGCGTGATTTTCCAGCCTCTCCTGCCAGCAGGATTATCCGCTCGCACTGAAGTCAACAGAGATTTGAAAGGCTCGCCACATCTGCTGTGGGGAAACCCACCGTATCGAGGCTGGAAAATCCCGGCCCAAGTGGGGGCAATCCCGTTGAGCTGGGCAGTGGAGGAGAGTTGTTTGGGAACGGTGTGGTTGACTGTCTTGAAGACTGCAAAGGAACCCAGGACGAGGAAGAGGAATGATACAACATGGGGTCACGGTCACAATGGATTTTAACAACTTGCCTTAATACAGCATCTTCATTATATCTTCACAATGAAGTAATCAAAAAATGGATGCTGTGGCAAGGAAGCAGAATTTGGGGGGGGGGAGGTACTAACTAACAGCTTGGTCACAGAGAAGGGTTTTAAAAAGGGTCTGAAAAGAGGAGAGAAGGAAGATTGTGAGTAAAGGAGTTCAGGGATAGAATTCCAGAATGCTGTTCCTAGGAAGCTGAAGGCATCTACGTCGATGGTGGAAAGAAGGGTGAGGGATTTTGCGCAAAAAGCCAGAATCAGAAGATCCCAAAGTGATAGGAGGAGATTGTATGTTTTAGGGGGTTATGGAGATAAGGAGGAGAAAGGTCATTAAGCATTAGAATTTTAAGTTTGTCAGGTACCAATTCTGTTTCTCCTACTGCTTTGGTTGGTCAATGTCACAGACTAACATCCATATTCTGCCAATATTAATAAATTTGGTTAGAATTAGCTGAGCCAGTCATGACCCGATGATATGACCATCTATATCTTGACCATTATACATATACAGATAGAAGGGAATACCATGGATCTTTGGGTATTAACAATGCTGGATATAGCTCCTGAAGTGGCTGTTGCTGAACCTGAAAATGTGTTGCCTCATGAATTTGTACACCTTTTTTTCCAATTTGCTGCAACACGATGGGAACAGCCAATAGATTCCAATCCTTCTAATTTGTTAACTGCAGCTTATACCACAGCAGTAAAAGGAAGAACATCTGAACAAACTGAAGTCATGTAGGAAAGGGGACAAAGAGTGAGTGTTTATCCTCTAGAGAGTGGCAGTGGGGAGTTAATAGTAGATAATAAAGAAATGGCAGAAGAAATGAACAAATATTTTGTTTCTGTGTTCACTATAGAGGATACAAAAACATTCTCATAATAGCTGCAAATCAGGGGGTGAACGGGACAAAGAAACTCGATGAAATTGAAATCACTAGGGAAATGGTACTGAGCAAATTGATGGAGCTGTGGGCTGGCAAGTCTCCGGGTCCCGATTGACTACATCCTAGGGCCTTAAAAGAGGTGGCTAATGAGGTAGTGGATGCGCTGGTGTTCATTTTCCAAAATTCACTAGATTCTGGAAAGGTTCCATCAGATTGGAAAGTAGCAAATATAACCTCTCTATTCAAGAAGGGAGGGAGGTGGAAAACAGGAAACTATAGGCCAGTTACCTTGACTTTTGTCATGGGGGAGTTATTAGAATTGATCATTAAGGAAGTTATAGCTGGGCACTTAGAAGAACTCAAGGCAATTGGTAAGAGTCAGCATTGTTTTGTAAAAGGAAAATCATGTTTAACCAAGTTATTGGAGTTTTTTGAAGAAGTAACATGCGCAATGGATAAAGAGGAGCCTGCAGATGTACTGTACTTGGATTTCCAGATGGCATTTGATAAGGCGCCACATCAAATATTATTACAGAAAATAAAAGCACATGGTGTAGTGGGTAATATATTAACATGGATAGAAGATTTGCTGGCTGGCAGAAAGCAGAGAGTATGCATAAATGGGCCTTTTTCTGATCGACAGGATGTGACGAATGGCGTCCCACAGGGGTCTGTACTGGGGCCTCAACCTTTTACTATTTATGTCAATGACTTAGATGAGGGGAGTAAAGATATGGTAGCTAAATTTGCAGATGACACAAAGATAGGTAGGAAAGTGTGTTGCAAAGAGGACATGAGGAGGCTAAAGATGGGCATAGATAGGTTGAGTGAGTGGGCAAAGATCTGGCAAATGGAGTTTAATGTAGGGAAAATGTGAAGTTGTTCACTTTGGCAGGAAGAACAAAAAAGCAAAGCGCTACTTGAATGGAGAATGGCTGCATAATTCTGAGGTGCAGAGGGATCTAGATATTCTAGTAAATGAGTCACAAAAAGTTAGTATGCAGGTACAAAAAGTAATTAATAAGGCTAATAGAATGCTATCCTTTATTATGAGAAGGATTGAACATAAAAGTAAGGATGTTATGCTTCAGTTATAAAGGGCATTGGTGAGACCGCACCTCAAATACTGTGTGCAGTTTTGATTTCCTTATTTGAGAAAGGATGTAAATGCATTGGAGGTGGTTCGAAGGAGGTTTACTAAATTGATACCTGGAATGAGTGGATTGTCTTATGAGGAAAGGTTGGACAGACTGGGCTTGTTTTCACTGGAGTTTAGAAGAGTGATTTGATTGAAATATACAAGATCCTGACCGACCTTGACAAGCTGGACATCAAAAGGATGTTTCCTCTTGTGGGTGAGTCCAGAACTAGGGGGCACTGTTTTAAATTTAGGGGTTACCCTTTTAGGACAGAGATAAGGAGAGCTTTTTTCTCTCAGAGGGTTATGTGGCTTCGGAATTCTCTGCCTCAGAAGGTGGTGGAGGCGGAGTCATTGAATATTTTTAAGGCAGAGGTAGATAGATTCTTGTTAGGCAAGGGAATCAAAGGTTATCAGGGTTAGATGGGAATGTGGAAATCGAAACACAAGAAGATTAGCCAAGATCTTATTGAATAGTGCAGCAGGCTTGAGGGGCCGAATGGTCGACTCCTGTTCCTATTTTTATATTCTTATGAAGTAAAAGAGTTCAAGATGTTCAATGGACCATTAAACTAATGAACTAGTTTAGTAAACTAAACTTCAATGTTTGATAAAAGAATAGAACCTTGCATTATGAGGCACCAAAACAGGCCAGGCCCTCTTTCTGTATTGTGTTTATTTTGTAAGGTGGTAAGACTCACCTGTAGTCAGTCATAAAGTTCAGTGTGGAATCTGATTTTCTAAAAGTTTCGATTAATGAGCTTTCTGTGTGCCTTAATTATAGCCTTCATCTGAGTCCCCAAATCGTACTGTACAACATTAGATGCACTGGACATATGACGTATGAGATCATTTCACCACTGGAATCTTGGAAAATTGTGGATCATGGGCACATATCCTACAATCTCTAATAAATATGAAACTACATAAGCTTTATCATATAGAATAAGGGAATGGTTACAGCACAGATGGAGGCCATTCAGCCTGCTGTGTCTGTGCCAGCTCTCTGTAAGATCAACTCAGCTAGCCCCTTTTGTCTGCCTTTTCCCTGAACCCTGCAAGTTTTTCTCTTCAGGTTCTCTTTTGAAAGTCACAATTAAATCTGTTACTGCCACACTCTCAGACACTGCATTCCATATCCCAACCATTCGCTGCATAAAAAAGTCTTTGCTCATGTTTGCTCTGGTTTTTTTGCCAATCACCCCTGGTTCTTGACCCTTCCACCAATGGGAACAGTTTCTCCTTATCTACTCTGTCCAGACCCATCTTGATTTTGAACATCTCTGTCAAATCTCATCTCAACCTTCTCTTCTCTAATGAGAACAGCCCCAGTCTCGCCAGTCTCTCCAATTAACTAAAGTAAGCCTCATCCCTGGAACTGTCCTTGTCAATCTTTCCTGCAACCTCTCTAATGCCTTCACAGTCTTCTTAAAGCGTAGTGCCTAGAATCTGAAATAATACTCCAGTTGAGACTGAACCAGTGTTTAATAAAGGTTCACAATAACGTCCTTGTTTTTATACTCTATGCTTCTATTTATAAAACACAGGATCCCTTATACTTTATTAATTCACAGATGACACAAAACATGAAAGTGTTGAAAACCGTGAGGAGGATATAGATAGACTCCAAGAGGACACACGCAGGCTGGCTGAATGACCGGACATGTGGCAGATGAAATTTAATGCAGAGAAGTGTGAAGTGATACATTTTGGGAGGAAGAACTGGGAGAAGCAATATAAAATAAAGGGTACAATTCTAAAGGGATGTAGGTTAAGAGAAATCTTGCGATATATGCGCACAAATTGTTCGATGTAGCAGAGCCAGCCGAGAACGAGGCTAATAAGTCGTAGGGGATCCTGGACTTTAAACAGAAGCATAGAGTACAAAAACAAGGAAGATATGAAAGCTTATAAATACTGATTTGGCCTCAATTGGATTATTTTGCCCAATTCTGAGTACCACACTTTAAGAAGGATGTCCGAAAAGATTGACAAGAACAGCTCCAGGGATGAGGCTTACTTTAGTTAACAGGATAGACTGGTGAGATTGGGGCTGTTGTCCTTCGCGAAGATCGAGAGGAGATTTGATAGAAATGTTCAAAACCATGAGAGGCGTGGACAGAGTAGATAGGGAGAAATTGTTTCAATTGACCCAAGGGTCAAGAACTAGAGGATACATACTGATTTAAGGTGACTAGCAAAGGAACCAAAGGCGGCATGAAGAGTAAGCTTTTTTTATGCAAATAGTGGTCAGGATCTGGAATGCACTGCCTGAGTGTGTGGTGGAGGCAGAATCATTTGTGGCCTTCAAATGGGAATTGGTTAATTATCTGAAGATAAAAGATTTGCGAGGTTATGGGGAAAAGGCTGGGGAGTGGGACTAGCTGAGTTCTCGCTGCAAGACAGCCTGTACAGACACAATGACCTCCTTCTGTGGTGTAACCATTCTGTGATTCTATAATTTAATACCTTAGCCATGTTCTCTGCCTCCATATGTAAATTTCCCTTTTGGTCCCTAATCTGCCCCATTCCACCTTTTAGCATCCTTTTACCATTTATATGCATATAGAAAACTTTTAGATTCCTTTTTATATTAGCTGGCAATCTCTTGTTTTACTCTCTTTGCTGCTCTTTTTCTCATTTCCCCTCTGAACTCTCTATATTCAGCCTAACTACATACATTAGTGTAAGGGCCCCTATATTGTGTCATAGCTCCAAAATGTAGATTTTGTCCTTGACCTCTCTAAAACATCCACTCTCTCCAGCACTGTAATGTTTCCCGTAATCAATACTGCAACTCCTCCTTTTTTTCCCTCCCTATCTTACCTTGTGTTCAGGAATATTTAGTACCCAGTCCTGCCTTTTCTTTGTACCAGGTCTCCATTATCACCACAACATCATATTTCCATGTGGCTATTTGCACTGCAGCTCACCAACCTTATTAACCACACTCTGCACATTTACGTACATGCATAGTCAACTTAATTTAGATAAAAGCAAAATACTGTAGATGCTGGAAGTCTGAAACAAAAACAGAAAGTGCTGCAAAAACTCAGCAGGTCTAACAGCATCTGTGGAGAGAAGAACAGTTAACATTTCAAGTCCGTATCACATTCCTTGTTACTCATTATTCACTTAGTATCTTATTATTTCCTACTTTAGTGCTATCTGTCTCTCCCAATTCTTTGTGCATCTTGTTTTTCCTCTCCAATATTACCACTTGGTTCCCAGCCCCTGCTAAGTTATTTTAAACCCACCCCAAAAGCACTACCTATTCATCTTTTTATCAACTATTGCTTGCATACTGCATGCGCAATGTTCTTGCTTCTATTTACGGAAGGTTTACATTAGAGCATTAGATCAGTTGATTGCACAGCTGAGGATCCAGTAGTTGTTGAATAGCAAAGGGTGTGTGAATTTAGGAGTGGTATAACACAATATACGCTTGACTCTGAAGTTGCAAAATCTTTGGAAAAATAATTGGCATTGGAATAGTCATGTTGTGTTTTCCAGAAAACAATAATGCTCATGGGTGGAGCACTAAATGTTGTGTACAGTAATACATTCGGATTGTGAAAACTAAGTCATGAAAATAATTCTGCTTAATTCAATCATCTGTTGTTCTTTCATTATTTAGCAGGTTATACATGATGATTCATTGTCCTGACACACCCAGTGCATTTTTTCTTTCTGTTATTTGCCCGTTACAGTCATGAATGCTTCATCCTCATCACAGTAGGCCATGTTTGTCATAGTTTATGTCGATCTGCTAAGGCTTTGGTTCTCCTGTTTGAATTATGGTGGTTTGAGGAGTTAAATTTCACATTGGAATCTAATTGTTAAAGGCTGCTTCAATTATATGAGAGAGAATTGTAGTAGAGGACCCCATTCTCTCTGCTTCAACCCAGCTATTAATCCTAACTTCATAAGAGCATTCCCACCTGGACCAGCATTTTTATTTCAATTCCACATCAAGCTTCTGTGATTGAGCTTGCTGATTTGTTGGTAGCATTTTGCCATTGTGAACTAGTTTAATATATCCTGTGGAAATATGCTCAAACTGAAGGCCTGACAGGAACTGGGATAGCCCTGCCCAGGGTAGTGCACTGGAAGTTTGAATTTCTTTGCCACTAGCTCTTTACAGGCTGCCTCAGCTGAGATCTGTAGAGATCAACCACTACACAGCACATCCATTACTTGGCCAAGGATTTTATTGGCTCAGATCTTCACGTCTCTGGATTGTCGGAGGTTGAATATATGATGGAAGAAGGGAAGAAGCACATAAAGACCCTACAGAAGTCCTAATTCGCGGACCTACGAGGAAATTGCCCAAGAAGTTTAAACTTCCGTTGGGCAATTCTCTGCAGCTTGGGACCATCTGCAAATGTCTCCAGCCCTAAGTTAGAGTTGGAGACTTGGGCATGATCTGCGCGGCTTACCCGGATAGTTACCTAGGAAATGTGAGACAGCTTAAAACCTGGTCTAACAGCTGGGTATCTCCACATTGGACCCCTCCAATCAACACCCTCCCCAGGGCACCCAACTACCCCACCCCGACCACCCAACTAACGTCCCCAACCACGCGACTAACACCCCAAATACCACCCAGCCTGACAACCCAGTCACCCATGTAACCACTTCACCCACCTACCCACCTGCCAACCTACCCATTAACCCATTCATCACCAACCCTCTCACCCACCTACTTACTCACCCACCTACCCACTCAGCCACCTACTCACCTATCTACCCATCCACCTATTCACCCACTTACTGACCTCACTCACCTACCCATATCACCCACCTACTGACCTCACCCACCAGCTACATCAGCCATTCATCCACCTCACCCATCTATCCTCCAATTACCCATCTCACCCACCTACCCATCTATGTTCCTACCAACTCACCCATCTACCGAACAACTCTCTTACTCACCTACCCACTCACCCACCTACTGACCTCATCCACCTCCCCATCTACCCACACACACACCTCATCCACCTACCCAACTACGTACTTACCCACTCACCTATTCCCTACATACCTACACAGCCACCTCACTCACCTATCCCCTACTCACCCACTCACCCACATACCCACTCAGCCATCTATGGAACTACCCTCTAACACACTTGCCCATTCACCCACCTACCCACTCAACCATCTACCTACCTAATCAACCTACATGCTCACCCACTTACCCACCTATCCATCTCACCCACTCACCCACCTACCTACCTCACCCACCCATTCACCCACCCACCTCCCCACCCAACCACCTCATCCACCTACCCACACACCCACCTCATTCACCTATCCCCTACTTACCCACTCACCCACCTGCCCACTCAGCCATCTACTGAACTACCCTCTCACAAACCTACCCATTCACCCAGCTACCCACTTCACCTACTCACCCACCTACTCAGTCACCTCCCCACCCCTCCACGCACCTACACACTCACTCACCTACCCACCTATATGCTTACCCACCTACCTACCTATCCACCTCACCACTCACCTACCGACGTACCTCACCCACTCATTCACTCACCCACCTCACCCACTCACTTACCCATCCACCTCGCCCACCTCACCCACTCACTAACCCATGCTCATTCATTAAAAGATTAGGCCTTTAGAAACTTGCCATATGACAGCTTGTGCTGTAAAAATGGAATGCGTCCTCGCATTCCCCCGACTCTTCTCCGCTTGCTGGATAAACACAGGGGCTGTGGGGGTGGACTCTGTGCTACACATTTCTTCTTCAGCCGGGATCGGAAGATCTCAGAAAAAATGCGCAGCAGTGTCGGGTTGGGAAAACCTTTGCACACGGCGACAATGCACACAGCATTAACGCTGACCAGAGGATTCAGGCCAGGTTTTACTAATGAGCAACAAAAGGAGGTTTTTCATTTCTTTATAGTGGCTGGTTTTCCATAAATGCAAGGCTTCATCAGTAAAACCTAGGTGGCCATATGGACTCCTTGCACCTGTACAATGCTGTTTTTAAACAGAAGGACCTTTATTTCAACAGCTTGCAGGTTAGTATGTGACCATCAGACTGGTAAATACAAGGAACATTCATGACATAGCAGTTTGCAATTGCACCACTATTACAAAATAATTGCACGCTAAATGGCTTCTGGGCAACCAGAGATACCCTATCGAGCAGTGACTAAAAACTCAAGTATAGAATCCAAGAGCTGCAACAGAAAGTCCAATAATATGCACGACTGCACAAGGGTATAAGTAAAGCCTATGGTAGGACTGCTCCAACTTCCCTATATGGATAAAGTGAGATGAGGTAAATTGGGAGGAGGCTTGTACTTGCATAGAGCTGGTGGGCCAAATCGGCTGTTTCTATGCTGTAAATGCTGTGTAATACTAAGCAAAGATTCAGCTGATTGGACCAGTTGCTGTACTGTTTTATTTACTCGATGCCCATCAGGAGAGAACCCATCATGCAAAAAGAAAGATCAGGTAGTAGCCAGAGATAACAGAGACAAGGAGACTGAAATTTGGGAGATGCCATGTTCATGGAGCACCATCATAACCAGCAAACATGCCAATATTTAGTGGAAAGCCAGGTTCAATTAGAATTGGACTCTCCTCGCAACTCCCACCCCGCCATTTCAATTTATTATCCTTGCATTTTTCCTCAGTGAACTGTTGCACCAAGTCAAAACAACATCCTGTTCCGTGTTTCCAATCATGTCCTAAAGTAGAAAGGTGTTAGAAGACAAAGGAACTTGCAACATAAATTTGAAGTCCAAATTCTCAGCTTTAATTTGTGCTCTAATGGTGTTCTTTGTGCAATGTCTATTTTTGTCACAAAGGGGTAAAAAACAGATAACAATGAATAGTGGTCTATTCCTCATTACACAATGATTCCTCTATGTGCTACCTTAGTAGGGCAAAGAAATGAGATGATTGGTCAATTGTTTCACCAATGGCAGCCTGGGACAGTGTGGCTTGTTACTTCATCTATGGGTGAGAAGATGCCCCTGCAGGGATAACATTTGTTACTGTGGTGGCTACTACGATCTGTTCAGTTTCTTTTTTTAAATTTCATTCGTGGGATGTGGGCATCGCTGGCTATGCCAGCATTTATCGCCCATCCCTAATTCCCCTTGAGAAGATGACGGTGAGCTGCCTTTTTAAACCACTGCAGTCCTTGTGGTATAGGTGCACCCAAAGTGCTGTTAAGGCGGGAGTTCCAGGATTTTGATCCAGCGAGAGTGAAGGAGCAGCAATGTATTTCCAAGTCAGGATAGTGAGTGGCATGGAGTGGAACTTCCAGGTGGTGGTGTTCCCATGTTTTTGCTGCCCTTGCCCTTCTAGATGGTATCGGTTGTGGGTTTGGAAGGTGCTGTCTAAGGAGCCTTGGTGAATTCCTGCAGTGTATCTTGTAGACGGTACAGACTGCTGCCACTGTGCGTTGGTGGTGGAGGGAGTGAATATTTGTGGATGTGGTGCCAATCAAGCGGGCTGCTTTGTCCTGGATGTTGTCAAGCTTCTTGAGTGTTGTGTGAGCTGCACTCATATAGACAAGTAGAGAGCATCCCATCACACTCCTGACTTGTGTCTTGTAGATGGTGGACAGGCTTTGGGGAGTCAGGAGGTGAGTTACTCGCTGCAGGATTCCTAGTCTCTGACCTGCTCTTGTAGCCACAGTATTTATATGGATAGTCCAGTTCAGTTCTTGGTCAATGATTACCCCCCAGGACGTTGATAGTGGGGGATTCAGTGATGGTAATGCCATTGAATGTCAAGTGGTGATGGTTAGATTCTGCCTTGCTGGAGATGGTTATTGCCTGGCACTTGTGTGGCGTGAATATTACTTGCCACTTGTCAGCCCAAGCCTGGATATTGTCCAGGTCTTGCTGCATTTGGACGTGGACTGCCTCAGTATGTGAGGAGTCGCGAATGGTGCTGAACATTGTGCAATCATCAGCGCACATCCCTGCTTCTGACCTTATGATGGAGGGAAGGTCATTGATGAAGCATCGATGAAGATGGTTGGGCCTAGGACACTACCCTGAGGAACACCTGCAGTGGTGTCCTGGAACTGAAATGATTGACTTCTAACAACCACAACCATCTTCCTTTGTGCTAGGTATGACTCCAACCAGTGGAGAGCTTTCCCCCCAATTCCCATTGACTCCAGTTCTGCTAGGGCTCCTTGATGCCACACTCGGTCAAATGCTGCCAAATGTAGTCACTCTCACCTCACCTCTGGAGTTCAGCTCTTTTCTCCATGTTTGAAGCAAGGCTGTAACAAGGTCGGGAGCTGATTGGCCCTGGCGGAACCCAAACTGAGCATTAGTGAGCAGGTTATTGCTAAGCCACTCGAGGGCATTGTTGATGACCCCCCCATCACTTTGCTGATGATCGAGAGTAGATTGATGAGACAGTAATTGGCCGGAATGGATTTGTCCTGCTTTTTGTGTACAGGACATACCTGGGCAGTTTTCCACATAGCCGGGTAGATGCCAGTTTTGCAGCTGTACTGGAACAGCTTGGCTAGGGGCATGGCAAATTCTGCAGCTCTAATCTTCAGTACTATTGCTGGAATATTGTCAGGGCCCATAGCCTTTTGCAGTGCCCAGTGCCTTCAGCCATTTATTGATATCACGTGGAGTGAATCACATTGTATGGTAAGTTGAATAGTTTTCCTGGATGGCATGAATGGTGAGTCCTCCTGAATAATAAATGCCACATCCTTCCTACCTATCCTTACCATTACCCTGCATGTCACACCATCTCATGGGAGCAGATCTTTAGGATCAAAATCCTATTTAGATCATGAAACCAGACAGAAACAAATCATAGATGTCAGAATATGGTCTCTATTAGCATTAGTTACGCCAGCCCTGAGAGAACCCTCAGCTGTACTTGGGACCTCAGTTAAAAGAACTTCCCGCTAAATGCGCCTGTGATGCCAGACACTCCAAGGTGGACTACATTCTGTGAAGCAATTAGTTATCACTGGATAGATATAAGAAGTGAATTCCTCCATATTAACCATCATAACCATCAGTTTTTTTATTACACAATCTCAAATTACTCTAGAAATTGATGGTATTTAGAAAGCAGTGTTCATTTATAGGCAGGTCCTGAATCCAAGAACTCTTCATCTGAGGATTGACAGGAGCTTGCTTCTTGAATAACATCTTCTGTATCCTTAGCTACCATCTATTCTTCCTCATGCTGTATATTTCATCCAGTGATTCTTACTGTATCTCTAACTACATATCTTCCTCAAGCTGAGTTGGTGCTTGAATCTGAGTGCATGAGTGACATACTGTACAAGGTGGATGAGCCCAAGCACACTTCAGATTGCTGCTCCTCAGCCATCAATCTAGAAGGACAATGAGAAGAAGCTTACAAAGAAGTAAGAACTTGGAGGCAAAATCTGATGGCTCCCACAACCGAGCGTGGAGATTATGATGTGTGATTAACCTGTGCCCATTGCTTCTGATGCATGCAGTACATAAAGTTGCTGCTGCCTGCTGATTTAAATCATTTTAATGTCCAACTCAGTGCTAAATATGCAGTTGAGTGGTCGCACACCTTAACAGGAGACCCAAGGTCAAGCAAGGTGAGTACCACTTAAAGCTAGCCCCCATTACATAAAAGTAGCCTGCACCTCTTAGAGAGAAAGTGCATTCTGGCAGAACAGGGCTGCAAGTGTCTAGGGACCAGAGTCTGACCTGCAAGAGAAGTGGCTTATGACACAAAAGGGGAGAGCGTGGGATGAAAGCTTCTCAGGCACCATACTGGAGGCCTTGGCACAGAAGATGGAGAAAAGGAGAGATGCCCACTATCTACGGAGGGCCAGGAAGCCCTCCAGGCAGACATTGCAAAGGCAGTCAAACCAGAAACCTATCATGGTTAATGCAAGTCAAGCCTCAAGGATCTGGATGCAGTGCTCCAGGAAGTTCAATGACCTTAAGTAATTGGTCAAGTTCAGTGACTGCATTTTCAAATGTTGTATCCTACCCACTGAACCATTAGCTTCAGACACTACTCAATTCACCTCATCCCCACCACTCAGCAACCAACAATCTCTGTCAATCATGGTTAATACCTTTCATAGCTTCACTCAGCTCTCACGCATTTAGCACTGCTGTAAGCCTCACACCCACATTCCACAGCTTGCACACATTGCCAGCGAAAATGCCCTATTTGTTCCTTTTAATAGCTTAAAAACTTTGATCAAATCACATGAAATTCCAGGGAATACAACCCTAGTGTGTGCATTTTTTCCTTGTAACTTAATACTTGGAGTTCAGGTATCACTCTAGTAAACCTATGATGAACTCCCTCCAAAATTAATGGCCCCTATCTTTCAGTCTCCAGATCATCAGAGACCAGACATACGATCCTAGGTGTGTGTCAATATCCCATGGAAGCTCCAACGCACTGATCTCCATGGGAATTGCCTGGGAAGTTTCAACTTCCGATGGGCCGTTCCCTGCTCCCCGGTACTCTCTACAAAAACTCAGAGTCGGAGACTTCAGAGAGTTCCAAGGAACTTACCTGGAAAGTCCAGGAAATGTTAGACAGAAAAAACCTAGACTAACTCCTGAGTAACGACACAACTGACTGCCCATTCACTCACACTGACCCTGCAGATGACCTCCCCGATATTCCAAAAATATCCCGACTATTCCCTTGACACACGACTATGCCTGACCTTCCGATTGTCCCCGACCCGACTAATCCCTTGACCCCGACTACCTCAACTACCCATCCAACTCAACCCCACCTAACTACATCCCCAAGACCACCCAACTACCCCCGTCCAACCTGACCACCCCCTCCACCCAACTAGCTCCCCCAACCTGACATGACTAGTCCCTGACCTGACTATCCCTCCTGACTAGACCCGACTATCTCCACCTACCCACTCACCAATCTACCCACCTACCACCCTACCCACCTACCCACCCTACCCATACACTCAATCATCTGCTCACCCCTTCACTAACAGTCATCCATTCACCCATTCGCTTACACTCACATGGGACATTTAAACTCACCAAACAGCAGCTGGTGTCCTAAAAAAGGGGCGTGTCCTGTCTTCCCCCCGACGCTACAGCGCTGAGATGGAGTTCTTCAAGGGACACAGTGCTTCACATTTCTGGAGCAGCCGGGCTTGGAAGACCCAGTAAGAAATGTAGAGCAGCAATGAGGCATGGAAAAGTTTGAGCGGAGCAGCAATACGATGATTGCCATACCACGCAAGATCTGAACCAGTATATACTTCCTCATGTGTGGCTGCCAGAGCTGCTCACATACCCCAGCAGCTGTGGTCTAATCAGGGCTTTGTAAAGTTGAATCCTGACGTCTACCTCCTGGTCATTTAGACATTAGACTTTTTGACTCTTTTCTGTACCTGTTCATGACTTTTTAATCATTTATGTATCTGGACCCCCAAGCCTCTTTGGACCTCTACTGTTGTCAGCTATTCACCATATAGAAAGTATCCTGTTCTATTCTGTTTAGGTGCAAAGTGGCTGACCTCATATTTGCCACAGTTTTGCGCATTAACTTTATCTATCTATTTACTTTAATAATATTATGCTTCCATCTAAACTGCTCACAATGCAGCCTATATTTGTGTCATCATCGGATTTGGATATGTGGATTTCTAACTTATCATGCAAGTCATTAATAAATATTCTAAATAGTTAGATTACACAGATCCACAGGCACTAGTCACATCTTTCCAATTAGAATACCTTTCCATTGTTTTTACACTTTGTCTCCTGCCACTCAGCCAGTTTCCTAACCAGGTCAAAAATTTGCCATCAACTCCATAAACTTAAACTTTAGCTAACAGTCTCGAACGAGGGGGCTTATCAAGTGCCCTCTGGAAATCCATATAAATAACCTCCATAGGCATTCCCGTCAACTAATTTAGTTACCTCTTCAAAATTTCAATCAGGTTTGCCAGGCATAGCATACCTTTTACAATTCCATGTTGACTCTCTTTGATAAACTGAAAATTTTTACAGCGTCCAATCACGCTATCCTTAATATAACGTCTAGTAATTCCCAGACAAAAATTCTCAGCTAACAGATCTGAAATTCCCTGGTTTCCCTCTTTCGACATTCTTAAATTGTGGATTGTGGCCGTGGCACTGTGGTGCCATGGAACATGAACCTGCTGTCCTCTCTCAGGGTGAAAGCATTCATCCTCTCACCACTGCCATTCCATCAGTGTCGTTGATGTTGCCTGTCAGCCAGCCAGCCTAGACTGCTGCCACCCATGCTGAAATGGTGTAGTCTGAAGCCAGATCTTCTAGGGCCAGAGCTGCTTGAGGTCACCCTCCAAGGCAATCTGCAGTGTCCCTCACTGAAATTCAGCAGCCTTCCACCAGCCATGCTGCAGCCACTGGGGTAGCACTGCATAGGAGCACTAGGACAGGCAAAGGCACACAGAAGACAGGCACTAAATGAATGCACAAGGGTGATTAGTTGATGTTTGCATACAATGTTGGATGGTTGGTTTAAAAATTTGGTTGGGATTATTTATTTTGTGGTGGTTTTTATTTTAGCATTGTGGCCAAGATGATGCTGTCATTGTCAGTAACAGAGGGAAAGTTTGGTGTGGAACTGTTGTTGAATGGGGAATTGGGATTGTGCTCACTGCTACCACAATTAGATGAGTCAAACACCGATTAGAAAGGGACTGTGATGATTCACTTCTTCCCCTGCCTCCTCTTCTTCCTCCTCCTCAGTTGGTCACCATTTAATTAGTGGGATGGTCTGTGCCCTCATGGTGGTGAGTTGTGTAACATGCAGGAGACTGTGATGAATCTAGACACGTACTCTGCTGAGTGCTGCAGGGCTCTTCCAGAGCAGTCCGGGCAGTGAGTGCTGTTTAAGCATTCCAGTAATCTGCTCAATGACATTTCATGTGGTAACACTGCTATTCTGCGTGTGTGTGTGTGTGTGTGTGTGTGTGTGTGTATATGCGTTGTGCAGCTGAGTTATGAGCTGTGTCGTCAGTGGACAGCCCTTGTCACCCAGTAGCCACCCTCTGGTTTGTAGTGGTTGCTCAAATGCAGATGGTATAGTGGATTGCCATAGAATGAAGGCTTCCACCAGGTTATTGACTGTTGACCTGCATGATGTGCTGAGCATGGTCACACATCAGCTGGGTATTGAGGGATGGAACCCCTCTAGTTGCCATACATTTTGGGGTTGATGGTGTGTGTACAGTCAGTTGCACTCTGCATCATGGATAACGTCTGAAATCCTTATGAAGCTTGGTGTTCACTCTTCCTGCTCACATCTACCAGAACAGGCTGAGGGTGCCTCAGCTTAACTTCTCATCTGAAAAGCAGCATCTCTGACAGTTCACAAGTCCCTCAGTACTGCACTAAAGTGTCAGCCTAGTGCTCAAGTGGCCAGTGGAGGCTCAAAACCATGTTATGTTTCACAAGTAAGAATGTTACAGCCACTGAACTAAGGTTGGCACTCAAACATATGAACACACTCCTTATAATAGATTTTGGCTGCCAACAAAGGCTATGCTATAGCTTAACAGAGCTTGGTAAATTGCCTGTTGACAGAATACTTGAGCGAAAATATTTTTGGGGACCAAATAACTGCAATAATGGATACTTGCTGTGATGCAGCTTAGTAACTTTCCTATCCACCTCCAATGAACTCAGCATATGTCAAAAGAAAGATTTGTATTTATATAGCATCTTTTGAGCCCTCGGGGCATCCCAAAATGCTGTGTTGCTAATGAAGTACTTTTTGAAGTGTAGTCACTGTTGTAATGTAGAAAACATCATGCATTTCTGTGATTTAATCAGCAAATTACAATGAAATATAGGGATTCTTCCATTTTAATATAAAAGGTGAACTTTCTTTCCCCCACCCAATGTTGGAGTGTTTGTGGCAAAGTTTTTAATTATCTTTATAAAAATTTGTTGCTGCTACCTCAGCACGTTATTAACACAAATCTGTGACTTCCCAAAGGAAAAACCAGTAAAACCTGGAAATGAAGGGTACCAGTTAAGCTTGTCGGAACTGGTATGGGTGCTAGTGCTATTGATTTTTACTGGGATTTGACAATTTTGAATTGGTTTTTCGTTCTGGGAATTTCTCAGTGTTATCCTTTTAGCAGCTTTCATTTTCTGGCCTAGCCCTTCATACATTTGGATCTTCTTTTTTTTTATTCTTGGAGATCTTCTTGTGAAATGCAATGCCACAGACAATTTCATGGGAATATCATACAAACCTTTGTTTTTTTATTCTGCAGAATTTCAGTATTGTACCTGGCTTTAGAGTTTGTTTCTTAAGTCACTTTTTTGTTTTCAGTCCCTCGTCATTTACTCACAGGGACATGTTCGAATACATTCTGGGCTTCCTCTTAATCTGGTTTCTATGCTGGTGGATGCGAGACAAACTTAAAGTGGGAAAGGTCTCGGACAAGTATGTATTCATCACTGGATGCGATACTGGCTTTGGAAATCTGGCTGCAAAAGTCCTTGATATAGGTGGATTTCGAGTACTTGCTGGGTGCCTGACTGAGGAAGGGGCTCAAAATTTAAAGAAAGAGACGTCAAGCAGGTTGAAAACAATCCCGTTGGATATTACAAAATCGGATAGCATCGAGAATGCAGCTGACCTGATCAAGATGGAGGTGGGAAAGAGGGGTAAGTGCAATGTAAAGGATTCCCCCAGCTACTTACTAACATCATTTAAAAATGATATATAATTTATATACAGCTACTTCTCATACATATTTCATATAACGTAATATATACTGAATACTGAAAAATGTTACAATTTATAAAAAAATGGATCAGTTGGAGGATAGTGAGAAGAAAGCATATAGGGTGAGAAATTCAACTTGGCAGCGCCACCTTCAGCTGAAGCCTGGCACCATTTTGCTGGGGCACTACCAGCTGCTTCTACAGTGACAGCGCAGCACAGCCTCTTGAGAAGGGCACCTGTGCATTGGGAGATTGTGAAGTAGTGCCATCCTGACATTACGTAACCCAATCAGCTGCTCCGACAACAGGATACGTAATTTTGGACCATGAGAGTCCAGATAGTATGGTCATTTATCATGCTGCTGACAAGAAGCCTTAAGCTGTAACATGATCCCTGCATTAGCTTCCCTTGAAGGATCAGGCACTTATACTGCAGCTAAAGTAATTTTTAAGAACTTCTGCTGCTGAAAAGTGTCTGGAAATAATCTGCATTGTTTTCGGAGATGTTGTGCTGAGTTTCTGGGCTTACCAGAGAATGTTGCTGCACTGCCTCACAGAGAGGGC
Source organism: Cetorhinus maximus (assembly GCF_964194155.1). Classification (NCBI taxonomy): domain Eukaryota; kingdom Metazoa; phylum Chordata; class Chondrichthyes; order Lamniformes; family Cetorhinidae; genus Cetorhinus; species Cetorhinus maximus. The sequence goes on from NC_135889.1 coordinate 82,711,286, forward strand.
ACAGCAGGAGGTGACCTGCAACAGGTAGGGGGAGGGCAGCAAGGGTAGTGCCTCTGGGTCTGCAGGATATCAGGGAGATGGAACAGAGTCCGTGGAGAGGGAAAGCTCTGCACAATGTCCTCTGCCAAGTTGGTTTTGGATTCCTCCATGTTCCCTGACAGTGAATGGCAGCTATCTGGCAGGTCAGCAATGCCCCCAGCAATATGGTTGTGCATCTGCCGTGTCTCCTGTATGCTCCCTCATCAACATCATTATGTGAACCCTCTGTAGCAGAATTTACCTGCGATCTCAACCTACTGGAAAAAGAGCTATTCTTTCTGCCTGGTTCGACTGCAGCCCACTTGTTCTTGGATGACTCAGCAAATGCTGATCCCAACTTTGTACCAGCCTTCAAGGTTTGTGCTGTGCCAGTATCTGACCTAGTGGCTGTGAGTGTGTAATCAAATGGCAAAGCCTCACCTTCATTGGTACTGTGCTGTTGCTCTCTCTCTCTTCCTCTATGGACTGCTGTGGCTGGAGTGGGAAGCAAGCAGCCCATGACCACACCACCTTGGTTTGCCCTTTTTTCCAAACAGCAGGATGAAGGTGTGCTGGGAGTTGAGAAGTTAAGAAATGTCCTCAGTGATGTCGGGTGTCATGGACTCTGCTGTAGTTGACCCCATGATGCTGAGAGCCATCTCCTCCATAGGGCGCTGGAGATGCAAGCATTCAGCTCTGCTCTTTTCTATTGTGTGCCACCCTTATACTGCAAGACCAAGGGCAGAATGTCAATGATTGTGGGTTGGATTATACACTCCCCCACTGGTGGGTCTGAAGGTGGCAGGGGGGGGCTTGTGAATTCAATGGCTGGCCTACCGGCAACCTACTTGTATGCTCCAACTCCTCCACAACATTACCAGCGGCAAGAACAAAGTGGAGTTGGACGGCCCGCTCATCAGTGAACCATTTGAGACCCTTAAGTGGGCAATTAATGCCCACTTAAGGGCCTCATCCGCCACTGCTTAGATTTGGGAGAGGCCCATGACAAGTTCCCAACCTGGTAGGTTGCCGTGTGTGGCCTGTTTGCAGGCAGAGAGAGTTCCCTCGTTAACGGCCCCTTGGGACCATCAGAGAAGCCCCCCCCCAACAAATGTGTAACCCTTCCTCCAGATTTCCCTTTCCCCTCCCACCCCCATCCTCTCAAATCTCAGCCCCCTACCTCCCTCACCGGAGGCTTTCAGCTTTACACCTGGGAGACGCTTGACTCACCTGCTGGATTTGATCCCATACAATTCGCCTACTCAAGCCCCACTACCTGCAGTACAGGCAACGGCCAATACTCGTGCAATGCTGGTGCTGGAGAACTGCTAGCATCGGATTGGCTGGCAGCTCCCTGAGGCAGGGTGTCCTGTCCCTGAGGGGGCAGAAGTCCTGCCTCCCCTCCATTAATGGCCAATTGGCTGTAAAATCGCAGCAGGGCAGTTGTTATTCCCCTGGGATTGTTCCGTACTGACATTTTAGCAGGGAGGATGGGGACCATGACACCAGCCCTGTGTAGCGCTGTGTTTGGATGATATTCCTGCCATAGCTGAATAATATGTGGAAGCAGCAAGAATTGCATGTGAGGCTTGCAGCAGTGGTAGGTGTGTGAGGATGAGCTGGAGTATCGAGATGTTATTTGTGAGCCCTGAGTGCCAGGGAGAGCTATTGAGTGAGTAATGCGGATGTGGTGCATTGAGAGTTTGGTAGTGAATTGGATAGAAGATGTCATGAGAGCTTTCATTCAATGACCTTAATAACCTGGGTGAAGTAATCACCCTGGGATTGAGATCAGACTACAGGTGTGGACCTTCCTGGCCTCTTGGTTGCCACTCCCTTCAGAGGATGATTCTTGAGGGTCTGTTAGCTCCAGCAGAACAATGGCACCTCTCCTCCTGCCCACACCCACCACAAATGACTCCAGTCACACATCTTTCATCCTAGAATCCTTTCTCTGCCTGGGTGTTTCATTTTTCATCTTTTAAAGGGAAGCTGAACTGAAAAATATTTAACAGAGACAGCCTGCCTTCAACAGTGCCATCAAGCGGCACTTGCTTAGTAATAGCCTGCTCATTGAAGCTCAGTTTGGGTTCTGCCAGGATCACTCAGCTCCTAACCTCATTACAGACTTTGTTCAAACAAAGACAAAAGAGCTGAACTCCAGGGGTGAGGTGAGAGTGACTGCCCTTGACGTCAAAGCAACATTTGACCGAGTGTGGCATCAAGGAGCCCTAGCAAAACTGGAGTCAATGGGAATTGGGGAAAACTCTCCACTGGTTGGAGTCATACCTAGCACAAAGGAAGAAGGTTGTGGTGTTGGAGGTCAGTCATCTCAGTTCCAGGACACCGCTGCAGGAGTTCCTCAGGGTAGTGTCCTAGGCCCAACCATCTTCAGCTGCTTCACCAATGCTATTCCTTCCATCAAAATGTCAGATGTGGAGATGTTCGCTGATGATTGCATAATGTTCATGATTCATGACTCCTCAGATACTGAAGCAGTCCACGTCCAAATGCAGCAAGATCTGGACAATATCCAGGCTTGGGCTGACAAGTGGCAAATAACATTCATGCCACATAAGTGCCAGGCAATGACTTTCTCCAACAAGAGAGAACGTAACCATCGCCCCATGACATTCAATGGCATTACCATCACTGAATCCCCCACTATCAACATCCTGGGGGTTACCATTGACCAGAAACTGAATTGGATCAGCCATATAAATACTGTGGCTACAAGAGCTGGTCAGAGGCTAGGAATCCTGCGGCGATTAATTTACCTCCTGACTCCCCAAAGCCTGTCCACCATCTATAAGGCACAAGCCAGGAGTGTGATAGAATACTCACTGCTTGATGGGCAATAAATGCTTACCTGGCCAGGGATACCTACATCCCATGAATGAATTTTAAAAAGTGCCCAGCAAGCCACTCGGTTCAAGGGCAATTAGGCATGGGCAACAAATGCTGACCTTGCCAACAACGTCCACACCCCATGAAAGTATAAAAGCAAAATTATCTGGGGCAAATGTGGAAGGTGTTATATAAATGCAAATTATTGTTGTATAAGTATAATTGTCCTAATTTGTTCCTACAGGTCTATGGGGATTGATAAACAATGCTGGAATAGCTGGAATACTCTGTCCCACAGACTGGTTACAAATTGAACATTTCAGAAGACCTATTGAAGTTAATTTATTAGGACCAATTGAAATTACATTAAAATTGCTACCTCTGATTAAAAAAGCCAGGGGAAGAATAGTGAATGTAAGCAGTGTGCTTGGTCGATTAGCTCTGACTGGCGGAGGATACTTCCCATCGAAATTTGGGATGGAAGCTTTCAATGATAGCTTAAGGTGAGGATATCATGCATTTACAAGGCATTTAAAGGAGAATGCAGCAAGAAAATAACAAACATCAAATACATATAGACATTTTTTCTTATTAGGTAGTCCCTCGATATCAAGAATGACTTGCTTCCACTCTGGTTTGATGGGTTCTGAAATAGATGACAAGTCCAACGGGCGATCTGCACACTCTGCCACATGTGGGGCAGGTGCTGCTTGAGGGTTGGGTAGATGGGCTGTTTGGAGGTCTGTGTGCTCCCTCCCGTGTCTCAACTCTGCCTCTGTGCTTGGTGACCACTTGAACGAGCCTTCTCCATTTTGGTCAGTACAAACTCCCATGGCTTAGTGGGTATGTCTGACCTCTTCTGGGATGCTTTGAGGACATCCCTAAAGTGATTCCTCCTGGGAGTCTTCTGCCAACCCGAGCTCCGAGTGGAGCAATTGCTTCAGGAGTCTGAAGTCAGGTTTACGAGCAACATTTCCGACCCAGTGGAGCTGATTTTGAGTGATTTGTGCCTCAATGCTTGGCAAGTTGGCCTGGGAGATGATGCTGCTGTTGGATGCTGCATTTCTTGCTACTGGATTTGGAGGATCTTGCGAAGGCACCACTGGTGACACTTCTTCAGTGCTTTGAGGTGCCTGCTGCATGCTGTCCAAGTCCCTGAAGCAAATAGGATTGTGGGGATCAGAAGTAGACTAAGGGTGGGATTTTCAGGCCCCGCCCATGGCGGGCGAGATGGAAAATATCACGAGATCGGAAAAATCAGTTTACTGCCGTTGTAAAAGCAGTCCAGGATCATCTGCTCCAGCCTTCAATGGCGGGCCACATTTCCGGCAGGTCGGCAACATCAGTTTGATACATTGGCATCTCATTATAAGGGCTGATCGCCAGAATCATCCCCTCGCACTGAATCAACAGGGCACGTCAGTGTTCAATTAGACTGACATGTTTCACAGCGGTATATAATCGACGTGCGCCTGGTGACCTGCGCTTCACTCGTGACTTTGAGGTTTGTTCACCTACCTTGCATTGCACAATTCCCGCGGAAATTCAGACTCACCACCAGGCTTCACAGGCAGCACAACATCACTTTTAGGGGGTAGTCAGAGGCAAGTTTCTACCTACCAGGCCGGCAGTAAGGTAGCGGTAGCTTTTAATGGGCTGCAGGGTAAGGCCGCCACTGGGGAAGGGGGGGCAAACTTGCCTGAGGCAAGGGAAAGGGCTGCAGGAACAAAAACAGAAAAGGCTGGAAAATCTCAGCATCATCTGTGAAAAGAGAAACAGAGTTTACATTTTGAGTCTATATGACTCTTCTTCAGAGCTAAAGAGAAGTAGAAATACAATGGATTTTACACTGTTTAAGAGATGGTGAAGCAAATGGAGCAAAATAGAATGTCAGGGATAGATGGGAGCTCAGGCGAGATTGACAAAGATGTCATGGAAACAGGACAAAGGGAGTGTTAATGGGAGTGTTAAAGACTAAAGAAGGTGCTGATAGTGGAATAAAGTTAAGACAGCAATGTATTAATAGCAGAACAAAGGTCAATGCTCTGTGAAAGCACAACATAGAAACAAGTGACAGATGGTCCTGTGGTGGGGGCAGTGTTGGGGAAAAATGATGAAAAAAAGGATAATGAATTTTTAAAAAATGTATTAAAAAATGAATAACTAAAAAAAAAAATAAAAAGAAATAACAATTTTAAAAATTGATTAAAAAGGGGGTAAAGATGGAGGAGAGAGTTCGTGGTCTGAAGTTTTTGAACTCAAATGTTAAGTCCGGAAGGCTGTAAAGTGCCTAATCGGAAGATGAGGTGCTGTTCCTCCAGTTTTCATTGGGCTTCACTGGAACATTGCAGCAGGCCAAGAACGGTCATGTGGGCATGAGACCAAGATGGTGTGTTGAAATGGCAAGCGACAAGAAGGTCTGGGTCAGGCTTGCGGACTGAGTGAAGATGTTCCCCAAAGTGATCACCCAATCTGAGTTTAGTCTCTCCAAAATAGGGGAGACCATATTGGGAGCAGCAAATGCAATAGGCCAAATTCAAGAAAGTGCAAGTGAAGCACTGCTTCACCTGAAAGGAATTTTTGGAGCCTTGGGCGGTGAGGAGGGAGGAGGTGATGGGGCAGGTGTTGCACCTTCTGTGATTGCATAGGAAGGTGCTGTGGGGAAGGGATGAGGAGTTGGCGGAGATGGAGGAGTGGACCAGGGTGTCACGGTGGGAACGATCCCTACAGAATGCTGACAGGGGGGTGGGTGAGGGGAAGATGTGTTTGGTGGTGGTATCGTACTGGAGTTGGTGGAAATGGCAGAGGACGATCCATTGAATGCGGAGGCTGGTGTGAAAAGTGGGGACAAGGAGGACCCTATCATGGTTCTGGGAGGGTCAATAGAGTCAAGATGGGAAGAAACCAGTTCCATGGGGCAGGAAAAGGCTGACACGATGGGTCTACCAGGATAGTCCTGATCATGGATTTTGGGAAGGAGGTAGAAGCGGGCTATGCGGGGTTGGCAGATTATGAGGCTAGAAGCTGTGGAAGGAAGGTCTCCAGAGGAGATGCGGTCAGTGACAGTCCTGGAAACAACGGCTTGACGTTTGGTGGTGGGGTCATGGTCCAGGGGGAGGTAGGAAGACGTGTTGAGAGGGGCTGCAGGGCTAGGGCTCCACTGGGGAAGGGGGGAAGCTGGCCCTCAGCAAGGAAATATGCTGCAGGGCAAGGGCTCCACTGAGGGGTAACAGTGGGGAAGGTAGCACTCAGTCACATGACTGGGGGTGGGGGGGGGGGGGGGGTGGTGGGGGGGGGGAGGGGTGGTAGTGTGTGGTGGGGAAGCGCCCTCAAGGCCAAGATGGGGGGAGAGTTGGTTACAGAATGACTTAGAATGGGACGATGGCTAAGTGAAGAAGTGCTTCAATATTGAGCTTGCAAAGACTGTCCTTGTCCCACTCCAGGCAGGGGGAGGGCCTGTCAGTCCAGTCTCAGTCTTACCCAGCATGCTGTGCACAGGATGTTGTCATAACATCATGTGCATTGGTCCTGGGGGTTTCTGGTATCACACTGGGCTGCAGATTGCACACAGTCAGGGAGGACAGCTACAGCCTTTAGATTGGGAAATGGTATTGTGGGGGCATTCGAGGGTGTCGGAAAGGAAGGGTGGTATATATGTCAGACTGTGCAAGTATCCTCAAGATGTTGACGGGTGAGGTCCACATGAGGCATAGGCACATCGACCTCATCATGTTCCGGGGGTAACAAACGGATATCCAGCACAATCATGATGGGATCAAGGAATACAGGCGAAGGGTCGAGAGATTCTTGGAGGGAGAGAAACCTGAACATTTAGACCCTCCAAGTCGATGGGAGGGATTTCTACATTCACATAGGGAGGGTCCAAGCTGGTCTGGTAGTAACCTCAGAACCACCATCTTCCATTCGGCGGCGATGGTGCAGTACAAAATTAAAATGAGGAGATGTTCTGCTGGTGAGGATTCTGAGGGCCAATTGGAGGGCAGGTGCATGCATGGGGTGGGTGGGAGGGCGATTAAATGGGCACCCAACTGAGCTCTGCATTCCCAAATGAGGAGAGATGCACAGCTGAAACATGTTAGGAACCCTGCAGTGACAATGCAGGGAACCAGGAAAGTGAAGCTATGATGTGCTTTCATGCAAGACTAACCCCGCAAAGTGGCACTAATTGATCTCCTTGTATTAAGCCCCTGTTCATAGCGTAGAGATGCCCCAGAGTGGTAACACACTCCAGAACAATTGGACGACTGGACAAGCTTCAGATGCGTGTTACAATCATGAAGCTGGCAGCTTTAGAGAGGAGAAGCCTCAGGCCCCCCTCAAATAATCTGGGTTCCTGACTAAACGTTTTCTCTCATGTGTATTCCAAGGAGTGTGGTAGTAGAGTGCAGTGAATGAGGACCCAAGCAACTGGGCTGAAAGCAGCATATTGAAGCACCTGGCCAAAGCAATGTTATAGCAGTTGGTCATGTATAGTAGGATGGGGAGGGGGGACGCGCAGGGGAGGAGCACCTTGAAACAAACCCTGTGCTGGCCTGGATTCTTTGGGCGATTAGTTTCCGACACTGGAACACTTGAACCCACATTCACCGGCGAGTCATTGACAGAACTAGGACGTTTGCCGGCTGATGCTGGCTCATGTCTGTTTTTCATTGATGCTGCAGAGAGGAGACCATTAGGAATATGGAGCCTAGATTTATTGCTGCCTGCGTCATTGCATATAGGCAGGAGAGAAGGAGAAGCTTGCAACTGAGTCACCAGGCTCATCAAAGGGAGGTGCTAAACCCTCATGACCAAGGGGCAGCAGGGTCCACTCCAGACGCAGAGGATGAGGTTCAGAGAGACGTTGTGTGTAGGTGCCTTGCAAGACCGAGGGTCTACAGAACTCAGGTGTCATCTGCAGATGAGTGAGAGACAGTGTCGCCAATGCCTCCACATGTCCAGATACCCGGTGACTCAAATTTTCCACATTCTCCAGGAATTGGCGTCACGGGGACTTCGAGGCCATCCATTGCCACTGGCTGTGAAAGTAACCGCTGCCTTGAACTTCTACATAAGTGGCTCTTTCCAGGGCTCCATGGGGACCTCTGTAGGATTTCTCAAGCACCCACTTGCAAATGCATACATGAGGTGGCAGACATCCTTTTTTCCAAGGCCCACAATTGCGCCAACTTCGACAGAGAGCAAGCAAGCCAGGACACCAGAGCACTGGGTTTTGCAGCGATTTCTGGATTCCTGCAAGTGCAGGGTGCCATCAACAGCACTCATGTGGCTATAAAAGCTCTTTGGCAACAGGCACTCCAACGCATAAACAGATAAGGTTACCACTTGCTCAATGTACAGCCGCTCTGAGACCATAAGAAATTTATCATGTAGGTTTGCGCCAGATATCCAGGAAGTGCCCGCGACTCATACATCTTGAGTCCCGGACATCTTCGAGGGACCACACAGGGTCCAGGGTTGGCCCCTCAGTGGCAAGGGCTACCTGCAAAGGACGTAGCTGATGATGCCCATGCAGTGGCCACAGAAACCTGCAGACAGAAGGGCCAACAATGCTCCTGCCACTATCTGAGCCATTGGTGGAGTAGACCATAGGCATCTGAAAGATATGATTCCGATACCTGGACAGATCCGATGGAGCACTCCAGTACACTCCCCCGAGGGTCTTACGGATCATCGTGGCTCTCTGTGCGCTGTACAACCTGGCACTGCAAAGTCGGAAAGACTTGCCAGATGCCGACATGGAATAGCTATATGTCTCCTCTGATGAGGAGGACATCAAAGGGAATAAGGGCTTAGAGTTCGAGGAAGCTGAGACTGCTAGAGAAGAGGCCATTGCACATGCCAGACGAGACAGGCATGTGTGTGAGTCCCTCACAGCCACCATATTCCATAAAGAGGACGACGAGTTGCAGTGAGTACCCTATTAGACAAGTGCCCTCCAACATGGGCCCACATGAACACCAGCGTTGCTATTTCTCTCAATTCACCCACTTCAATATGGGAGTGAATAGTTACACACCAGGCTCACATTGTCCTGATCTTTTGAAGGGTGATGAAGCCTTGGGAGCATGTGTCCGTGCTGAGATGAGGTGCTAACTGGAGAAGGGAATCCTAGCATCAAATATCAGAAGGTACTTCAAACATTTCTCCTGCATCCGAGTCGCAATGGGAGCCAGGAGCTGTTCCACTATCCTCAGTGGGCTTGTAGCTCTATAGCTTCAATCTGACAAAGTTTCTCACAAAGATCCATCTCCAACGACAGGACAACGCATTCTGTCTAACCTCGATGGTGAAGCTGATAGGTGACACTTGAGTCAAGGCAACCGAGGACATTCGTAGGCGTGCATCTAATCAGAGATGACTCAATCCTCTGTGTCGTCTTCTGCTCGATCACATTAACATCTGGCACTCTCAGTTAGGGATGTTGGCCTGCTTTTATCCTCACCTTACTGTACATGTGGACCACCTGAGGATGACAACTTTCAACCACTTGTGTGCCAGACATTAGAATGCCTCCTCACTAAGATGCACATTGTGCCCTCTTGGCCAGCCCTGGACCTTGCGAATTCCAAAATGCGCAGACACCATGAAACCCTCAAGGTGACGAGTTATTGCCAATAAAGAGCAGACTTCAGCTTCAGTACATCCTCGCTCCTATCCCATTGCTCCCCTCAACATTGTCTAAAGCACTTTCAGAGCATGCTCAAAGATTCTGTTGCCCACCAAAGATCACCATTTGCAATTAGCATCACACGTCTTGATGAGTGCTCAGGTGATGGCTCACACAACATTGCGTCCCAGTATTGTGTTAAGAGCCTTGTGGCTGCAATACAGGCAATTAGAGGTTGAGAAACAACCAAGGTTGTAGGTTCGAACATCAGGGCTGAGAGAGGCAGAACTTCGGCAACTTGTGGTGGCAAAGTGCTGCCACCTATTGGTGAGTTTAGCAGATGTACTCGAGGAAAGTTGGAAACACGACTGGTAGACAGGAGTGCACACAAGCTCTGAGTATGGGCTCATAGCATGAAAACTCTGCCAGATGACAGAGAACACATGGCATTGCACAATATATAACCCTCCTTCATGTGTAAACACATCTTTTCTTTTGCACTACAACTTCACCTTTCAAGAATGCAGGTGAGATAGGAGAATACCTCTGCCTCAATCTTACACACCCAAGAATAAACATGAAATGACCCTCCAAAGAATGTGAATGAGGTTCCTTCCTGTGACTGAATTAAAAAAAAAACGATTTTGGGATTTCAGTAAATCATTGCAAATGATAACTAAGTGGATGTTGTGGACACTAACCATTACTCTTTTTATTAGCAAGACACTTGAAAAAATTGTTCATGATAAAAGCACACAGAAGCATAATGCACCTGTATTAAGTTCCTTTTCCTGCTATTTTAACCTATGTAGTTTAATTTATAGGCTCAGATCACGATTTACACGCATAGTTAGGTGAAATTAAAATGTACGCTTAATTCCCCCTCTCTTGTTTCCCTTGAAGAATACTGTAGTATGGTTCCATAGGTACTGCAGCATCATCATCCAGTCTTTGTTGATAAGTTATCCTGAACCTGTTAGTTCTATCTGCTTTGGGATCAACAAAAGCAGCAGATGTGATGCTACATAATTACATATCTCACTGTTCCTTGTGCTGTCTTTGAAGTAAGGTCAAACTCCCACCTTTGTTCAAAGCAGCGAGTGAGGAATAGTTATTTTACAAGAAATGGATTAATGACTAAAAAAATATCTGTTTTCTTTGTTGGAAAAGTTCTACAACATAACCAAGTAGTTATTTCTGTTCTCATCTGTATGCAAAATCTGCTCTTTACTCAGGCGTGATATGAAGCACTTTGGAATTAAAGTTTCTTGTATCGAACCTGGAATTTTTGTAACCAAATTGACTGATTGCAGCTTACAGCATCATGAAAAGCAAGACATCTGGAGCCACCTCCCGCCTGATGTGAAAAAACAATATGGAGAAGATTATTTAATACAATGTAAGAAATATATAACACTTTTAACTTTTCTAAGAAACTTTCAGCCGGAAGAATTACACTTTGAATATGAGCAAACATTTTAATATTCCTATTTTAATGATAGCCCATTTAAAATAAATAATTGAATGCTTCTGTTAAAATAGTGAATAAAGGAGTATGCACCAATATTTGAGCAGAGTAATACCAATATAAATAGTCGTTTGGTAGTACGGCAATTTTTTTCAGCAATTTTTTTCAGCAATACTTCACATCAATATCTTGGTGTTTACCACAAAACTAAACAATTGCACATTTGTCTGAAATGCCTACAGCTATACTTTATAAACATAAGTCCTGAACTGATTAACCTTAGTTCATTACGAAGAAAAGCTTCATAGATTTCTGTGACTGTTAAAGGAAGTTTGGTCACTGCTAACTTAAAAGCAACAATCAATTTCAGTCTCATTTCGTACTTAAATGATAAGCTTAAAAAGTTATAATTTGTTGCAGTACAATATTGTATAATCATGCCATGAATCTCTCACAACATGTATAATTATTGCACTTCCTTAGGCCATACAACAAACAATTAAATTATTGTATATTAGAGCTTCTGTTTGTCTAAAAGTTAGTTTGAGTGGGGCCCCACTCCTGGACTGTTCAAGGAAGGCTGAACGCTTTGAACTATGTATTTTAGCTCATGTAAGTCAATTAGAACAGGAATTTGCAGTTTTTAATGGGAGTATTGTGTATATATAGTAGGCCAGCAAGATCTGCATAAAGGGAACATACAGATTAACATTCCAGGCATAACCCCTTCATCAGAACTGGAAAGTAAGTGAGCCCTTTCATGTAACTGAGTAAAATGAAGTGAACAGGGGAAGGGGAAAGATGAGTCATAGCTGGTAGTATGCCCAAACAAGTCTTGGAGGAACTGGAATGACATGAAACTGGTGGAGATCATCTCAGTGAAGCAATTAGAAGACGTCGGGTGGAATCACCCCAGATTTACACTAAGTGCAGTACTGGGTGGGGAAAAGGACATTGTACCCGCTGGCTGCAATGGCGAGTTTTCGCGCTGTATCATCCCATTCCTGCCTCTTTAATTATGCATTCCTGGGAAACATGCCAGGTTGCTGGTGGGGGCGGCCTCTGATTCACCTATCCCGCCGTCACCTCAGGCTTTCAGTAAATCGGGTGTCATATTTAAAGGCCGCCCCTGCACAGAGCTAGCACTCTTCAAGGCATAGGAAGCTGCTACGAACTGATGGCTGCCAAAGGGAGGAAATGTGCTGCCCCCAGATTTAGCGACACCTCTCTGAAATGCCTACTGGACACAGTGGAGGCCCGCTGCGATATTCTCTATCCCTGCTGTGGGCGTAGGCCAACAAACAAGGTCATCAATCCAGCATGGGAGGTGGTAGCAGCAGTGGTCAGCCACAATGGCCAGAAAAGGAGGGCAGCCACCAAGTGCAGGAAGAGGACGAATGATCTCATCCTTGCTGCCAGGGTAAGTCACTCTTCTCATCACTCTCAACTCACACATTCACAAACCCATCACACATCCACAGGGATCTCACACCTCAAGGGACATCATCATTAACTCTCACACACATCCTCACATCTCAGTTAGGTTCATATCCTCTGGAGCTCGTGTCCTCATCCCATCCATGGCTCTGCTCACCACACAAAAATCCCACGCAGTGCCATGCATCCTACCCACACCCTCTCCGTCTGTTTTTATGCAGGAGAAGCTGCCTCACAACAGCAAGGTGACGTCCCAGACCCGGGTGGAGTGTTCCACATTAGGCCCCTCACTCACTTTGAGGAAGGTGCCATCACGCTGACTGGTGAGGACATGGACTGTGCCTGCGGCAATGGTGAAGTCTCGTGAGGATCCTTCACCACATCATCCCTCTCTCAACAGAACTGTGAGTGCTCTCTCTCCTGTTTTTGACTCTGCTGCCATGCACTAATTGCCTCTACTTTGGTTCACAGGGAGCTCTGCCAAGTGACCAAAACCCTCAGCCAGCCAGTCCCTCAGCTCCATCCAGGTCCTCACCTCCAGCCAGGAGCACACCTCCTCCATTGAAGAGCTGGAAATAAGCAGCCTGGAAGACCTGTCACAGCGCTTACCCACACCCTCCACCAGCACAGAGACACACACCTTGGTGGGACCTAGATCTAGAGCAGGTTCACAATCTGGTGGTCATCGCACTTGTCGCAGCAGGAGGAAGCAGGTTCAGCCGAGATCCCCGGCACTTGGAGGACAGCTGGGGAAGAGGTACCTGTGAGGTCTGAGTCAGGTGACGAGCCTCTGGATTCGGCTTTCCAATTCATCGTGGGGAGTCAGTGGATGGCGGGGGAACTTCTTATAGAGTTGTTGAAACCCTCAACAGAGTGGCATTCAAGTCAGAGGAGTGCGTCCACCTGCTTTCTGATGGAGTGATGCTCACATGATCGTGTATGGAGGCCTCCATGGGAAGGATTTCAGACGCCATGGAGACCCTGGTCCCGCAGAACGTAGAGATGCGCGCAGACCTGCCCTCCATCGTGGTAGCCATGGGTGAGCTCCTGCAGTAGCAACACGAGGGAAACAGGGCACATCGATGTCTTCCCAGGTGCTCCTTCCCCTCAAGGAGTCAGGCCAGGGCCCTCAGGCACCCAAAGGGAGGAGGACCAGCAGCTGGACACCCCTGGGTCATCCACTCAGGAATCTCAGAGGCTGTCCTCTTCCTCTGAGCCTCCCTCAACCTCATCCTCTGTCATCGCAGAGGGAGCAGCTGGCCCACAGAAGGACAGCCAAAGCAAGCCAGGGGCCTCAAGACCTCGAACCTCCAGAGGACCCACGCCAAAGTGATCAGAGGCAACAGGGCCAACTGTTGTACAGACTGTCTCCATCCCTGTTGCAGATGTCAGGGCAGCACCTAGAAGAAGTGGTATGCCTAAAAAAGTTAAGAATTTCTGATCATAGCTGGTTGCACGGGTGAACAGATTTTGTCACTTTATAATCTGACAATAGATGGAGAGAAAATGGTGTAGTGGTGATGTTGCTGGGCTAGTAATCCGGAGGCCCAGGCTAATGCTCTGAGGATATGGGTTCAAATCCCACAATGGTAGCTGGTGGAATTTGAATTCCATTAATAAATCTGGAGTATAAAGCTAGGCTCAATGACGGTGACCATGAAACCACCATCGATTGTCGTAAAAATCCATCTGGTTCACTCATGTCCTTTTAGGAAGGAAATCTGTCATCCTCACTTGGTCTGGCCAGGCCTGTGACTCCAGATCTACAGTAATGTGGTTGACTCTTAACTGTCCTCTGAAAGGGCCTAGCAAACCATTCAGTTTAAGGGCAATTCTAGATGGGAAACAAATGCTGGCCTTCCCAGTGACACCCGCATCCCATGAAAGAATAAAGAAAAAATATATATTCACTTTCACTGGATAATGTGTAATGGTGTAATCAGCTTCATTTACAGGCTTCGCAAACCCTCCCCCTGCATTCCCCACCTGCCCCCTGCCCCGACTAGCAGCTCAGCTGCACATGGCTGGACCACGAGTGATTCTGGGGGGAGCAGTGTGTGTGTGTGGCAGGGCCTTTCGGAGCCTCAGGCAAGCACTCTCCCACACAAGCAGAGCCTTCCTCCATCACATTTATCTCACTGTCCTGAGCATTTTGAATTCTGCCTGCTGGGGTTCTCTTTCAGTTGTCCATCTGAGCTGACCTGCATCTCTGCCCATCCACTTCATGCACTCCCATGCAGCACCTGTGCCCGCCCAACACGAGGCTCCTTTCACTTTTGATTTTAAAGCATTGTGGTTGTTAAGTATGTCTTCAGCCCTCTGGTCCTCTCCCCTCCCTCAGTCAACCATGTTCTTTCCCCCCTCGCTGTTGACTACCCTGGCATCGCCTTCCACCTCCCTACTTTCAACTACCAGCCAGAACCCTTTTCTTTCCGGGATGCCCAGGTGAACGCGCACATTCCCTATCTTCCCGAGATTTCCACCCCCATTCACGTTGACCTCCCCGACCTCCTCCTTTCCACTCCCAGTGTCCGTGCCTGCCTCCGTGTCCTCAGCAACCACCTTCGCTGTCCCTTCTACCGCTACCATCGCACCCTCACCCTCCCACTCTCCCTGCTCCTTCTGCCCTCTCTCATTCTCACCATTCCCTCCCAGCATGCCCACCCTTATTTCACTCCCCAGGAGGCAGTATTGTCTCTACAAACCCCTCCCTTGCACACTCACCTGGTCATCCCAGCCCCCTTAGCCCTTCCTCCACCCTTATTCCTTCCTCCCCCTGAACACCTTCCCCCTCTCCAAACTCCTTCCTTCCCCCCAGACTCCTTCCCCACTTCAAACTCCTTCCTCCCCTGAAATCCCTCCCCTCCTCCGAACTCCTTTCCTTCCACCTTCCTCCCCCTTGCACCTACCTCCATAGTTGCTGCATTTTCCCCCATTACACTCTCCACCCCCCGTTCTGCCTCCCCGCTCCCAACCTCACCCCACCCACGACACCATCACTCCCCCACTCCCAACCTCACTCCCACAACACCATCGCTTCCCCACTCCCAACCTCACTCCCCCAACACCATCGCTTCCCCACTCCCAACCTCACTCCCCCAACACCATCGCTCCCCCACTCCCAACCTCACTCCCCCAACACCATTGCTTCCCCACTCCCAACCTCTCTAGCCCCGACATGTGAGACAAGACTAGAGGTTATAAAAGGAATAAAAGGATAAAACTAAAAGCTCTATATCTGAATGCATGAAGCATTCAAAAGAAAACAGATGAACTGAGAGTGCACATAGAAATAAATAAGTACGATTTGATAACCATTACAGAGACATAGCTGCAGGAGGACATGGCTTGAGACCTGAAAATCAAAGAGTATGGGGCATTTAGGAAGGACAGGAGGTGAGGGAAAGATGGAGAGATGGCCCTATTAATCAATGATGGTACTCGCACAATTAGCGGGATGACCTAAATTCAGGAAACCAGGATGTGGAGACAGTTTGGGTAGAGGTGAGAAATGTTAAAGACAAGAAGTCACTTGTGGAAGTCATGTACAGGCCTCCTATTAGTAACCACATAGTAGAATGGAGCATAAAGGAAGAAATAAAGGGAGCTTGTCAGAAAGGCACAGTGATAATCATGGGAGATTTTAATCTACATATAAACTGGAAAAGTCAGATGGGCAAAGGTAGCCCAGATGAGGAGTTCATAGAATATTTCTGGGATAGTTTCTTAGAACAGCATGTTCTGGAGCCAACCAGAGAGCAGGCTATACTGGACCTGGTATTGTGCAACGAGATAGGATTAATTAATGATCTCAATAGTGAAAGCGCTCCTAGGTAGGGGCGACCATAATATGCTTGAATTTTACATTCAGTTTGAGGGAGAGAGGAGTGGGTATAAGCCTATGGGTGGAATCGTCCCAGATTTGCACTGAGTGCAGTAGCGGGCGGGTAAAACAACATTTATCTGCCGGTTGCGATGGCGGGTTTTCACACCATATCCTCTCAAACCCGTCACGTTATTTCTGCATTCATGGGAAACACACTGTTTCCATGGTGGGCGGGGGAGCCTGCTGCTTCATCACACCAGCCGTCATATTTAAAGTTCAACCTCGCACACACATCTCAGTGCTTCCAGCCCATGACTGCTGCAGGGAAGATGTCCATGAAAGGCAAAAGACTGCAGCCCCCAGGTTCAGCGACATGCCACTGGAATGCCTTTTGGATGCCATGGAGGTTCACTGAGATGTCCTCTACCCCAGCTCTGGCTGCAGGATGGGCAGTGCCATGACCAACCAGGCATGTGAGGTGGTGGCAGTGGTGGTCAGCGCCAATGACCTTCAAAAGAGGACAGCCACCCAGTGCTGCAAGAGGATGAAAGATCTCCTCCATTCCACCAGGGTAAGTCACTCTTCTCATCACTCTCAACTCACACACTCACAAACCCATCACACATCCATAGGACCCTCACTCACTGCCAGTGCAAGAGACATCACCATTCACTCTCTCAATCTCAACGACATTGTCCTCATCCCATCCATGGGACCACTCACCACCCACACATGCCAGGCATACTTATCATCTGCCTTGGCAGGCATCCTGCTTACACTTCCTCCTTCTCTATTCATGCAGGACAAGCTGCCACACAACAAGAAGGAGAGGTCGCAGACCGCTGGAGGAATGCCTGAAATCAAGGTCCTCACGGACTTTGAAAACAGAGCCATCCAGCCGGCGACAATATGGACCAGTCCCGTGCTGACAGTGAGGTCAGCTCTACCAGTGAGGATCCAGCAGTGCCACATCTATCAGACAACCATGCTGTGCGTGATGTGTCCTGTTTCACAGGTCATTACCATGCACTAATTATCTCCCCTTGCTTCTGCAGGCACATCTGCCAAACAGCCAGGGCCTCCAATCAAGTTCCGAAGAAACCTCTAAAGATGAATCTGGAGGCACCCTCCCTGAAGTCCCAAAACAGCGCTCACCCACACCCTCCACCAGTACAGAGACACACATCTCGGTGGGACCTAGCTTTAGAATAGCCTCGGGACTAAAAGTCTGGAGGGCACATCACACTGTCTGATCCACAGCAGGCGGCGGCAGGGACTTCCCAGGTATCTGGCACTCAGAGGACTGCTGGAGGCCAGATATTTGCTGAGTCCGAGTCAGGTGATTAGCCTCTGGACTCGGTCAAGTCTCAGTTGCTGGAGCTGCAAAGGCAAGCTCGGGAACATCAGGAAGGGATGTCCACTGCACTCCTCAGAGAAGTCCGTCCACCTACACTTTGAGGTGATAGCGCCGGCATGCCAACACACTGAGGTTAACACGGGTAGGATGGCGGCCGCCGTAGAGACCTTGATCCAGGAAATCGCTCCTGCACTGCTGCATGGGCTCAACTCCATCACTCATGCAATAGTTGGCCTCCAACAGTGTGTAAGCAAGAGGGGTGCCAGGTAGTTCAATCTCACTCCAGCTACCCCTTCTCCTCAAGGATTCAGCCAGGGGCCCTCGGGCACCCATGGGGAGGAGGATCAGCAGGTGCACACCCCAGGGCCATCCGTCCAGGTGACTCTGGGAGTGCCCGGCCCATCTGAATCCCCTCTTTCTGTGACTTCAGCAGCTCCAGCTTCACAGGCCGAGGAGGATGCCACTGCTACAAAGCAGGACCCCGAAAGCAAGCTAGGGCCCTCCAGAGGATGCCTGCCAAGGTGTCAGACAGGGCGTTGCAGTCAGCAAGCTGCCTTCACCTCCACTGTGGAAGTCCAGGGAGCAGCAAAATGTAGCGGCAGGGTTAGGAAAGTTAAGAAGAATTAGGTACACTGTCACGGAAAACGGAGTGAACGCTCAGACCCAGGAGGTTTGTCTCGGAAGCCTTTATTGAATCGTGATATCACGGAGGGCCCAGCAGCATACAACGGAGCTAGCCGGCACTCTGAGGAAGCATCAGAGTACACAGTACTCTTATAGCAAAAGCGTGCGTAATTAATAACATTGAAATTTTATCTTTGGCATGCATACAATTGTTCTGTCTTAGTTTATAATTACGCAAAAACCTCGAGTAGTTACACAAAACCTTGAGTAGCCCATCTGGCGACTAGTCATCTGGACAGACAACAGGTAGCATGACTAGGCCCTGTCTCATGTGCTGATAACAGACATCCTAACTTTGTTTCAAGGACTCTTGGTAGTTTGTTTATGATACTTGTTTTTCTTCCTTCACGATAGCTGATAGCGCAGGTTTGTCTGCTACTGGTGCAAGGAGACTTCGTTGTAGTATTCCACTATGGTTTAACCACTTAACCCTTTGTTATCCTGTAGATGTATTTTATTCTCCCACATACACAGCCTGGGCATGGGTGTTAATCACTTGTACATACTGTTCACTATTGTCAATAAACTCCCAAGATTTCTCCCTGCCAATGGCTCCTTGTTCTGATGAGCAGTGTTCATGTGACTCTGATGTGAAACCTTTCTGCACAAGATAAAGGCAGTTGCAACACGGCCTCTTCCCTGTGCTCTGTGCAGCCTTCAGACCAAAGTGATGGTCCGGCCTCACGCTCCCTGGAAACGTTACCGATGCCTGCACCTCAGCGGTGCTGGTCATTACTGCCAGAATGTCGTGGGCAGGCACCACACAGTTCTCTCATTCTCTCTGTGTGCTCTCAGCAGCTTTGAGGTGGGGCTGGCCCCCATCTCTTCAGCATCTGTGACCACTGACACTGTGCACCTGAGGGGCTCAGATGCTGAAGGCGGACAAAGGATCAGATGCTTCTAAAGTTTCATGGCTGCATCTCTGACCCTGATCACAGAGCACAAGTGAGCTACCCTCAGCCAAACAGGAGTCAGACATTCTCAGAGGCTATGTGCAGATCTATGGAGTGTCCTCACTGCATGTCGTCATCATCCTCCTGAATCATGCAACTATTGGTTGCCTCCACTGCGTCTCCATGACAGGAGCATTCTCACAAAAGGTATTCGCGCTGCCATAAGCCAAAGTGGAGTCAAACGTTCACAGATGCAATGTGAGGATCTATGCAGTCAGCTCACTGCACGTCGCCATCACCCACCACAAATCTAGCTGCTATGATGGCCTCCCGAGCATGCCTGCCTTGTCTAGCCAATGCGAAGGCCTCATCTCTGTCATCATCGCCTTCGAGAACCACCTCATCCTCATCCCGTCAGTGCCCTCCTCATCGGAGGAGACCTCCAGCTCCTCTTCAGCCAACTCGTTTCCCCATTGCAGTGCCAGGTTATAAAGGGCGCAGCAGATGATGATGATGTGTGACACCCTCTGTGGACTGTATTACAGGGCTCCACCAGACCGGTCCAGGCACCCGAACCTCATCTTCAGCACCCTGACGGTCTGCTCTACCAAGTTGTGAGTTGCAGCATGAGCTTCATTATACCGTCGCTCTGCTGCAGTCTGAGGCCGCCGCACGGGTGTCATCAGCCACGGGCTCTGCGGGTAGCCCTTGTCCCCAAGGAGCCAACCCTGCAGCTTTTGTGGACCCTGGAAGATTGCAGAGATCTGTGACCAACTGTGGATGTAGGAGTCATGCACCCTTCCTGGAAACCGTGCACACACCTGCAGGATGTGTTTGTGGTGGTCGCACATCAGCTGCACATTCAGCGAGTGGGCCCCCTTGCGGTTGATGTTGTTTACCGTGTGTTGCGACGGAGATCTGAGCGCCACATGAGTGCAGTCGATCACACCCTGCACCCATGGGAAACCTGAGATCTGGGTGAATCCAATCGCTTTTGCATCCTGGCTGTTCTGCTCCTGGGCAAAATGCACAAAGTTGTGTGCCCTCACAAAGCTGGCATCTGTGACATCATCGATGTGTTTGTAGGTGGAGGCTTGTGAGATCCCACAGAGGTCTCCTGTGGAGCCCTGAAAGGAGCCGCTGGCACAGAAATTGAGCACCGCGGTCACTTTCACAGTCACTAGCAATGGCATGCCCCCGTGGTGCCTAATCCTGCAGTAGCTGGCAGATGTGACCAACGAGTTCCATAGACATGCGCAGTCTTTGGCGACACTGGTTCTTGGTCATCTGCAGGAATCAAAAGCAGCATCTATAGACCCTGGGTGTCACTAGGCGCCGATCAGCGGCGGCTCGCTGTGGCTCTTCTGTGGTGTGTGTGGGAGCCCCAGGCACCTCTTCTTCCTGAGGTTGCTGCTCCTGCCTCTGCACAGCCAGGAGCCTCAGTCGCTCTCTCCTCCGTTGTCTTCGCTCTCTGTGGTTACTAGAAAGGTTAAAGATTGTATCAAACTTGAAGAAAAAGTGTATAATTGTGCAAAGATAGGTGGAAGGTCAGAAGATTGGACAGAATATAAGGAACGGCAAAGGATGACTAAAATATTAATAAGGATGGATAAATTAAAGTACATGAGAAAGCTAGCCAGAAATATAAAAACAGCTAGTAAGAGTTTCTATAAATATTTAAAAAAGAAATGAGTTAACAAAGTGAGCGCTGGTCCTATAGAAAATGAGTCTGGAGGATTGATAGTGGAAAACAAGGAAATGGCAGATGAATTGAACAGGTATTTTGCATCAGTCTTCACTATAGAGGATATAAGTAACATCCCAGTGGCCACTATAAATCAGGAAATGGAAGGGAGGGAAGAACTCAGGAAAATTACAATCACAGCGAAGTGGTACTGAGTAAATTGTTGGACCTGCGGGCTGACAAGTGTCCGGGTCCTGATGGACTTCATCCTAGAGTCTTAAAAGAAGTGGCTAATGAGATAGTTGATGCATTGGTTTTAATTTTCTGAAACTTTCTAGATTGGGAAAAGGTCCCATTAGATTGGAAGATAGCAAATTTAATTCCATTATTCAAAAAGGGAGGGAGACAGAAAGCGGGAAACTACAGGCCAGTTAGCTTAACATCTGTCATAGGGAAAATGTTAGAAGCTATTATTAAAGAAGCTATTGCAGGACACTTAGATTAATTCAAGGTAATCAGGCAGAGTCAACTTGAGTTTGTGAATGGGAAATCATGTCTACCCAACTTATTGGAGTTCTTTGAGGAAGTAATATGTGCTGTGGATAAAGGAGAACAGGTGGATGTACTGTACTTAGATTTCCAGAAGGCATTTGATAAATTGCCATATCAAAGGTTATTGAGGAAAATAAAAGCTCATGGTATAGGGGGTAACATAATGGCATGAATAGAAGATTGGTTGGCTAACAGGAAGCAGAGACTAGGCATAAATGGGTCTTTTTCAGGCTGGCAAGATGTAATGAGTGGTGTGCCACAGGGATCAGGGCTGGGACCTTAACTCTTTATAATTTATTTAAATGACTTGGATGAAGGGATGGATGCGATGGTTGCCAAATTTGCTGATGACACAGATAAGTAGGAAAGTAATTTGTGAAGAGGACATAAAGAGGCTACAAAAATATATAGATACATTAAGTGAGTGGGCAAAGACCTACTCTGCCCTTTGTTCGTATGTTTGTATGACACAATCATTCCCCCAACTCCCAACCTCACCACCCCTTCGGTACACCTTCCTCTCCCAGTCAAACCTAAACATTCCTCTCCCACTAACCCCCTGCTGCCAAACCTGGGTAAACCTTCCTCTACCACTCACAGCTGGACCTTCCTCTCCACTCCCTCGATGATCAACCATAGCAGACCATGGCCAAGACACTGATGTCCTGAAACAGACCCCAGACATCAGCAGTCACCTTCCACCTTCTGCAAGCTGCTTCGTGGTGGAGCCATGTTAACATAACTCCACCCAGCATGCGATACTCGTGTTCCTCCAGGTTCCGGTAGCTGAGGGGTTCTGGCATCTTCTGCTCCCCGGATGTCTGCAATGTGAGGAAGGCCCCTAACGATAAGTCCCGACTTCTGCACATCACACTTGTCAAGATATGTTCTGGGCCGGCGTGTTTTCCCACCGGCGTCAGCGGCAAGTTTAGCATGGGGGGATGATTCCAGCGAGCAAGGCTTATAATGGTATTAAAACGTTGTCCTCAATGTCCAGTGGTGGGAAACACAGCCCCCATTGACGGGCAGAGCAGACAATCACAAACTGGTTTCACGATGGCTTGAAACTGATTTTTTTGGCCTTCCAGTCACATGATTTGCTCATTACTCTCCTCCGTCTGGCTGAACTTGTTCTCTCACTGAACAATTTCTCCTTTAACTCCTCTCACTTCCTCCAAATAAAAGGTGTGGCTATGGGTACCCGCATGGGCCCCAGCTATGCCTGTCTCTTTATGGGGTATGTGGAACATTCCTTGTTCCAGTCCTACTCCGGCCCCCTCCCACAACTCTATCTCTGGTACATCGATGATTACTTCGGTGCTGCTTCATGCTCTCATCGGGACCTGGAAAAATTTATTAATTTTGCTTCCAATCTCCACCCCTCCATCATTTTCACATGGTCCATCTCTGACACTTCCCTTCCCTTCCTTGACCTCTCTGTCTCAATTTCTGGTGATAGACTGTCCACCAATATCCATTACAAGCCTACCGACTCCCACAGCTACCTTGACTACAGCTCCTCACACCCCGCTTCCTGTAAGGACTCCATCCCATTCTCTCAGTTCCTTCGCCTCCGTCACATCTGTTCTGATGATGCTACTTTCAAAAACAGTTCCTCTGACATGTCCTCCTTCTTCCTTAACCGAGGTTTTCCACCCACGGTAGTTGACAGGGCCCTCAACCGTGTCCGGCCCATCTCCCGCGCATTCGCCCTCACGCCTTCTCCTCCCTCCCAGAAACATGATAGGGTCCCCCTTGTCCTCACTTATCACGCCACCAGCCTCCGCATTTAAAGGATCATCCTCCGCCATTTCCGCCAACTCCAGCATGATGCCACCACCAAACGCAACTTCCCTTCACCCCACCGGTGGCATTCCGTAGGGATAGTTCCCTCCGTGACACCCTGGTCCACTCCTCCATTACCCCCTACTCCTCAACCCCCTTCCACGGCACTTCCCCATGCATACGCAGAAGATGCAACTCCTACCCCTTCACTTCCTCTCTCCTCACCATCCAGGGGCCCAAACACTCCTTTCAAGTAAAACAGCATTTCACTTGCACTTGCCTCAACTTAGTCTACTGCATTCGTTGCTCCCAATGCGGTTTCCTCTACATTGGAGAGACCAAACGCAGACTGGGTGACCGCTTTGCAGAACACCTTCGGTCTGTCCGCAAGCATGACCCAGACCTCCCTGTCGCTTGCCATTTCAACACCCCACCCTGCTCTCTTGCCCACATGTCTGTCCTTGGCTGGCTGCATTGTTCCAGTGAAGCTCAACGCAAACTGGAGGAACAGCACCTCATCTTCTGACTAGGCGCTTTACAGCCTTCCGGACTGAATATTGAGTTCAACAATTTTAAATCTTGAACTCTCTCCTCCATCCCCACCCCCTTCCCGTTTCTTCCCCCTCCTTTTTGTTTTTTCCAATAATTTATATAGATTTTTCTTTTCCCACCTATTTCCATTATTTTTAAATGTATTTCCACCCATTGTTTATTTCTACCTTTCAGTATTCCCCCACCCCCACTAGAGCTATCTGTACCTTACCTGTCCTGTCTTCTACTCTTAATTGGCACATTCCTTTAGATAATATCACCACCTTCAACACCACTTTGTTCTTTTGTCTGTGACAGCTTTTGGTTATCTCCACCTATCACTGGCTGCTTGTCCCAAAAAACCTCCCCCCTCGACCCTTAAACCAGCTTATATTTCACCCCTTTCCTATTTTTACTTAGTTCTGTTGGAGGGTCATGAGGACTCGAAACGTCAACTGTGCTCTTCTCCGCCGATGCTGCCAGACCTACTGAGTTTTTCCAGGTAATTCTGTTTCTGTTTTTGTTTTGGATTTCCAGCATCCGCAGTTTTTTTGTTTTTGTCTTAGTGTTGACAATTCTAGTTGGACGCTTTCTTGGAAGTCTCATCACCAATGTCCCCTCTATTTTTTTGGTTGTGCATGGCCCATTTATTTATCTTCGTCTGCTTACTGCATTGTTTTCTCTACAATGGGGTGACCAAACACAAATTTGGTGACTGTTTTGTTAAACACTTTACTTCTTTTTTCAGGTGTGACCTTGAGCTTTGTGTCCGGGCTTGCCACTTCTACTTCTCTCTCCATTTCCAATCTGAGCTCCCAGTTTCACACCGTTCCAAATAAGTTCAACACAAGTGTCATGGAAAATACCTCATCTTTTCCTGAGCACCCTGAAACCCTCTGGCATAAGCATGGATTTTAGCAGCTTCAAATCTTAGCTATTTTTCACATATGGGCTAGGGTCCAGTACAGCCCCGGTGGGAGGCAGACTGACATTGTGAGTTCTGACTGAACACAATTCTAGCAAGGGTTTGCCCCTGTGCTGTTGGCTTGTCTTTTTCATTTTGGCTATTGGTACGCTCAATGGAGGTTTTCATACTTCGGTTGATTTCATTGCTTTATTTAGCTATTTCCGTTCTTGCATTCCGTGGTTACATTAGTGGTCATCTTCCGAGATTCTATAGGCTCTGGAACAGTTCCTACAGATTGGAGGGTAGGTAATGTAACCCCACTATTTAAAAAGGGAGGTAGAGAGAAAACAGGGAATTATAAACCAGTCAGCCTGTCGTTGGTAGTGGGGAAAATCCTGGAGTCCATTATAAAAGATTTAATAGCTGAGCACGTGGAAATCAGTGGCAGAATCGGACAGAGTCAGCGTGGATTTATGAAAGGGAAATCATGCTTGACAAATCTATTGGAATTTTTCGAGGATGTAACTAGTAGAGTTGATGAGGGGGAGCCAGTAGATGTGGTTTATTTGCACTTTCAGAAGGCTTTCGACATAAGAAATTAGCATGTAAAATTAAAGCGCATGGGATTGGAGGTAGTGTATTGAGATGGATAGGAAACTGGTTGGCAGACAGGAAACGAAGAGTAGGAATAAACGGGTCTTTTTCCGAATGGCAGGCAGTGACTAGTGGGATAGTGACTAGGCAGGGTAGATGCAGGAAAGTTGTTCCCGATGGTGGGGGAGTCCAGAACCAGGGGTCACAGTTTGAGGATACGGGTAGATCATTTAGGACTGAGATGAGGAGAAATTTCTTCACCCAGAGAGTGGTGAGCCTGTGGAATTCACTACCACAGAAAGTGGTTGAGGCCAAAACATTGTATGTTTTTAAGAAGGGGTTAGATATAGCTCTTGGGGGCAAAAGGGACCAAAGGATATGGGGAGAGAACAGGAGCAGGCTATTGAGTTGGATGATCAGCCATGATCATAATGAATGGTGGAGCAGGCTCGAAGGGCCAAATGGCCTACTCCTGTTCCTATTTTCTATGTTTCCATTATTTTAAAGGTTTGTAATAGACCAGCTGAATTTTTCAGTTCAGCAGTTTTAACACCAACGTTCTTTTTTTAAAAAAAGAGGATTTTTTGGGCATTGTATCATTTATCCCTTCTCTCTCACCCCCACCCCCAACCCCCTCAACACAATAATCCTTAATCCTGTTGTCTGCTCCTTCCATGGCCTTTTATTGTCAGCTTAATTTTCACTAAACTCCCAATTTTGTTGTGATGCAAGTCCACTCTAGAAATGTTAACCTGTCCTTTCTCTTTCAGAGGCTGGTGGACCTCCTGTACGTTTGCAGCATTTTCTATTTTTACATCAGGGGCAGACATTTTCCCTCATCAGGCGGGCGCGCGCCCCACCTGAATGGGAGTAAAACAGTGCGCAATTACATCGGGCGAGCGCCCTGACGTCATTGCGCACTCTCGTGACATTCCGCTCGGCGGGCGTGCCCGAGAGGCAGCTGCGCACCCACGACAATTAGATGCCAATTAAGACCCTTAATCAATTAGTTAAACCAAATTTTTCGCTGCCCATCCAAACACTCGATTGGCGGGTGGGCGAATAGGACAAGCGGCCTTTGTATTTTTTGCCAAACCTCAATCCACGGGTGGGATGAGGCTTCGACCAATGATTAAAAAATAAAATAAAATTTTAAAACTCATTTTTAACATTTCCCTGCTCATGTGACGGAGTCACGTGAGGGGACATGTTTTCATTATTTTTACATTTTTCATCTGTAATGTTAAAATCTTCAGCTCCCTGAGGCAGCCCTGTGCCTTCAGGGACCTTTCACCGAGCCCACCCCCGCGCACTTGCAAACTTCAGTGATCGCGCTCCTCCCTCCCCGACTCTGGCAGCGCTGAGGCTCTGAGCGGGCCTTTCATGCTGAAATCGCATTTGGGGCACGATTGTGGGCGGCGGGCGGTTTCACGGCCCTTCCCAGGCACGCCCGCCGCGCCCTCCCGACGAGGTAAAAATCCTGTCCCAGGTTTCCAGCATTTACAGCTGCCTTTTATTTGTGCTTTATTACAATCTGCCTCTCTAACATTTCTCTTGGGCCATCCACAGCAGAAACCAGACAGGAGAAATTAGTGAAAAAGTTGTCAAGTACAGACCTTTCCCAGGTGGTGTGGTGTATGGAGCACGCCCTGACAGCAAAGTATCCTCGGACCCGGTACAGTGCAGGCATTGACGCAAAGCTGCTATGGATTCCCATGACCTACTTGCCAACATTTGCAACAGACTTCCTCTTGGCTCAGGATATATTAATAGATTCAAATGCTGTATAAAAGACTCTCACTCCATCTTCTGCGTGAACATCACTTCAATGGAAGCACTAAGACTGGCAAGTAAATGTAAAAAAAAAAGAAACTTCACACATTTTGCAACATCTTGTTGCAACAAAGGAAGTGTTGGTTATACCAGTGCTGTTATATGTTTGGACTCCATGTAGGAATGAGGAAGGAGTTTGTTGCAGGAAAAAATGAAGTACGTCTCCATGTAAGTAAAACTACTGGATGGCTTAACATTTGCATTTTGTAATGAAGAGGTGGGTAAGAATACTTTGCCCAAATTTCCAAGCAATTTCCTAAATGCAGAAAGATTGGTTCTTTAATAGAAGTTGAGAGCCAATATCAGAAGAATATAATAGTTTTAAAATGGAAATATAAACTGAAGCAATATGTGAATTTTCAACTTCCAATCATGGCAGGAATCAAAGGCAACAACTTTTTCTTTCTCTTTTCCATATTAAATAGAAATTTTCCCAACTTCCCAATTTTCTCCAGATGGTGACTCCTACAGATCCACTTGAACTGTGCAAATGTGCTGCTACTACACAACAATTTAATGTCAATATGTTGCATCTTGGATAGTATTGGTGAGGCAAGTGTATGGTTTTGATGGTTGTGTAAACATCACATGCTAGAATTAAACTTGTACCAAATTTAATGTTTGTGCATAGCAAGTTGAAGTTGTTAAAGCCAAAGCCGTCCTTCTTATCTTCTGCATCTGGTTTTATCTGATGCACATCCTTTCAGCAACCTCATTATTCTGTTCAACTCTTATGTTGTGTTTTTTACTCGCATCCAGTCCACCAATAATACTGCACTCGTCCACCCCCAGGGGAATTGCCCACTGATTCCCATATCTCTTACCTCAACATTGCTGAAATGTTCATTCACACCCTCATCTAGTGAGAATCACTTCTTCAGTAGTTTCCTCACTGCTTTGTCTAGCTGCATTAGCTTTGCTTAATCTAGAGCTCTTCAATAATGTTCTCTTTCTGCCTTAGCCCCTCATATCCATCATTCCTGTACCTGCAAAACTCTAATGAGTAGAATTCAACTCAGACCTGGGCTTAAAACCCGTGTTGCAGATCGAACAGCCATTATAGAAACCATCTGATTTTCATTTCTCTAAACCCACAATGATGGTAAGTTGAAAATCTACCTTTGCTGACTCCCTGTGTCCCAGAGATTTTTTTCCCATTAAATTCCTCAAAGGCATCACTTCATGTGAGCAATCTGCTCTAGCCATATATTTTTTCAAATCTTCTGTCCTATGACATCAGATTAATATTCCCTGCTTTAGCATTGGAGGCCAATCTCTCAGACTCAATTCTACCCTCTGGTATTTTCTTAAAAAACTATTTGCCTTCCTAACTCTCTCCCTGTTTTCAAGAATTTTCTTAACTGTTTGACTACATCTGCAGTCTCCCTCTTGCCTAAATCTCCTTCCTTTTATGCTCAGTGTCTACAATGCTGCTTCATAAAACAACCTTAGACTTATTTTTATATGTGCATTGCTTTAAGAGTTGGCATTGCTCTTAAATGGGTCACCAATGTCCTACATTTTGCTTTTCATTCTTAATGCAGTGTAAGATTTATATTTGATTCAACACATCATTATAGCCTTTTACTTAAAAGGCTTATTATCTAAATTTTGAGCTGATTAATGAAAACTTCAAGAATCATTTAGACTTTTAAGTCACAAATGCAAACATTTTGGGATCTTGGTTAGAATGTGTGCTTAACTTTCCAAAATTAAGTTAACAATCAATTCTAGCTCTTACTGTTCTGAAATTGGCAGTGTTTAATTTTGTATTCCCATTCACGGATGCAATCGTTTTTGAGATTATGTTTGGAATCTTCTGATATGTTAAATAAAAAATATAACCATATTATACTCAGTAATTATTTCTAAGTTAGAAACATACTATGTAGTACCACCTAATGCTTGTTTTTTTGGTAAGGGATGGTGCCATCCATGTGATAGTATTTGCATGGAAAACCAAATGTTGCATCCACTGTTGACTCAAAACCAACGATTGTACACACCACCAGAGTCATTTATACCATTAGGTTACTGTTATATAAAAAAATTATAGCTGTGGAAACTGAGCACTGCAGAGAATTAATACTCTTTCTTCATGAAATCATACATGCCTGTTAAAATCTAGCTCGAACTGTAACACTGTAAATACCCTCTCCGCCAATTGAAAAGATTCTGAGTGAAATAAATGTGGACAGTCTGAATTGATTGGGGTTCACACAATTCATTGCAGGTCCAGCAACACGGCTGTAAAGCTCACATTGTTTAGCATAAGTTGAACTAAAATGGTAACCTTGTTCAGCGAGTGGGGAATGCAAACATTCATGCTGATTGAGTGAAGGGCTGCTTTCTGAGGTCATGGTTAAGGCACACTATTGGTGCAGAGTACAAAGGCTTTTACAGAATATCTGATTTGACCTACACCTAATCTAAGTCTTATCCAGGCCTTGCTTACGCAAAAGCAGATGTAAGTAAACCACCACCTTTCCACATACCATAATTAGAGAGACTGGATTCCACAACATCAATGAAAAAAGCTAAAAAATTTATTGTGCCTTGCTGCCTCACCCTCCCCAGTGACAATTTCCAACAAAGCGCTCCCAGCCGTTCTACCAGAGTGTATAAGTAAACTAAATGATTAATTGCCCTGATGTGAGTACATCATATATACCAGTTATGGGGGGATGGTGGCATGGTGGTAATGTCACTGGACTAGTAATCCAGAGGCCCAGGCTAATGCTTTGGGGGCACAGGATTCAAATCCCACCATGGCAGCTGGTGGAATTTAAATTCAATCAATAAATCTGGAATTCAGAACTTGTCTCAGTGACGGTGATTCAAAACTATCATTGATTGTTGAAAAAAACCCTTTAATGCCCTTTAAGGAAGGAAATCTGCCATCCTTACCTGGTTTAGCCTACATATGATTCCAGACCCACAGCAATATGGTTGAATCTTAACTGCTCTCTGAAATGGTCCAGCAAGTCATTCAGTTCAAGGGCAATTAGGTGTGGGCATCAAAAGTTGGTCTTGCCAGTGACACCCACATCCCATGAAAGAATAAAAGAAAAAAAAAGCCAGACTTACCTTCTCATTAAGAGCAGAGATTGGGACGTCCAAGTCCCGACAGGCTTTGGAGTTTCCGCACCTGTGCAGACTGGTCGCGGGCTGCACATGTGCAGTTGTTCATTTTTAAGTTCTTTGGGCTGAGGATTGGCCCAGCGCCTGTGCAAAAATAAAGCGGCATGAAAACCTGGTCATGTGACCAGGAGCAGCGCATCATTGGTGACAAGGGTCCCAGGCAGGGAGCAGGGAGAGGTCCCAAAAGGAAGTCCCAGGTAGGGGACAGAGACAGGGGGCAGTGACTGGTCCCAGTTAAGTTAAGGAAAAAGAGTGGAGCGGAGAAACAGGCTCTAAACAGGAAGAGGGCTGCGGTTAGCAGACTTTAAGTGAAGAGGGCTCAGGAGTGGCCCCAGCATTTGGAGAGGGCTCAGGAGAATCCCTGGCAATTGAAGAGGGCTCAGAAGAAGCCCTGAAGATCCAAGATGGCAGCAGAAGCTTGGTGACTCCATGATGCGGGCCTTTGAGGACAAGGTAACCCTTTGGAATAGTAGCATACTGCTTGGTGAGGCCAAAGAACTGAAGTTGTGCTTGTGAGTTGGTGCTTGAATGCAGATTCAGGAATCCAATGGAATGGAATCTCAGAAGACTAGGCTGAAACACTGTAAGGTGGGCCGTCATTTATACCATCCGAGTTGGAGCAGCTTTTGGTGGGAATTCCGAGGCGAGATCTTTGAAGGTCGAGACTGGCATCCCTCATGAGAGTTTCAGTTGGATTGACTGACATATGGGTGGGTTGCTGAGAAATCCATGGACTCTGTCTTGGTCGCATCTGCCATTTAGTGTGCAGTGTGTTGTGTTCAACCGCAGTTTGCCTGTTAATTCACATGTACCTCATATTAATCCTGAATGTTAGAGTATAAGATAGATATTGTAAATTGTTTAATCTTTCTGACCTTATTTAGTAAAGTTAATTTTTGTTTGTTCAAAACCTGTGGAACTTTATTGCTTTATTCTCTTAGTAAGTGTCTTGAATCTCAAACTTTGCCTACTTTAAACAAAATGTTATTGGTCCTTAACCAAATCTTACCAAAAACCTGGGTGTCTGGTCAAGGATCATAACACAATTTGCTGGTTTCTAAATAAGTTGCCTCATTCTAACTGTATTTTTAAAGTTTCCTTATTGTTCTCTTTATTTTGTGTATTCCTATAAAGAAGCCTCCTGTTTCCAGTCACAGCACAAAAGGAGGCTATTTGGCCCGTTGTGTCTGTGCTGGTTTTCTGCAAGAGCAATTCAGCTAGTGCCACTTGCTGCCTTTTCCCCATAGCCCTGTAAATGTTCCTCTTCAGATAATGGTCCAATTTTCTTTTGAAAGCCATGATTGAATTTTCCTCCATCACACTCAGGAAGGGCATTCCAGATCCTAACAATTCGTTGCATAATAAAATTTTTCCTCATGTCACCAATGCTTCTATTACTAATCACATTAAATCAGTGTCCTCTGGTTCTTGATCTTTCCACCAATGGGAACAGTTTCTCCCTATTTTCTCTGTCCTCATGATTCTGAATACCTCTATTAAATCTACTCTCAACCTTCTCCAAGGAGAACAACCACAGCCTCTCCAATCTATTTATGTAATTGAAGTTCCTCATCCCTGGAACAATTTGTGTGAATCTTTACCGCACCTTTTCTAATGCTTTCACATCCTTCCTAAAGTGTGATGCCCAGAACTGAATACTGCAGTTGAGGCCGAATCTATGTTTTATACATGTTTATTATAAGTTTCTTGTTTTTATACTCTATATATGCCCAGGTCCTTCTGCTCCTGCAGCCCCTTTAGAATTGTACCCTTTATTTTTTCATTGCCTCTCCTCATTCTTTCTACCACTTCACTTCATATTTCTCTGCATTAAATTTCATCCACCATTTATCCTTTTGAAGCTTAACACTATCCTCCTCACAGTTCACAACATTTCCAAGTTGCAAGCCATCCACAGTATATAATTCTAATGAAGGCTCTCCATCAGGAACCATTGGCCTGGGTTTTGTGGTAGTAATTATGTTGAAACTGTCTGTGTTTGCCATCATAGCTCCTCTGAAGCTAATAGCAACTCCTAGGCCAGAAATTTCCCCCCGTTGGGGGGGTTGTGCGGGGGGGGGGGGCGCAAACCCAATCAACGCCCTCGATCGGGGCCACGCCGCCATTTTACATGGGCGGGCCAATTAAGGCTGCCCATCGTGATGCGCGCCCGGAAGCGCTGTGCACACCCTGTGCGGGCGCAGGGGGAATTCCCTGAGTGGTTCCCTGCACATACTTCTGCGCATGCACGCGAAAGAGCGCAGAGATCTCTCTGGGGCACTTCCGTGCCTCAGGGAGATTTGTTTCAGTCTTAAACTTTAAAATAAAGGATTTTTAAACTTTTAAAATATGTCCCCTCATGTGACACTATCACATAAGCTGGGACATGCCAAAGAATAAATGTAGAAATTTTTATTAGATTTTAAAACAGTTCATGAAACCTTATCCCACCTGTGGATGAGGTTTCATGAAAAATGCAAAGGCCGCCTGGGCTCTTCGCCTGCCCGCCGACCTTAAGGTTGGACAGGCAGCTCATTAAATTAAGCTAATTAGTTTTTAACAGGCCTTAATAGGCCTTTGGCAGTTCGGCAGGCGCACAGCCGACTCGGCAGCGTTCCCGCCAAGCTGACAATCTAAGTGACATGTGGTGATGTCGGGATGCACGCCCGAGGTCACCGCACGTCATTTTACACGTCAGCGAGCGGGCTCACCGATGGGAAAATGCCCCTAGAATCTGCACATGCACAGTTAAACATAGAAATCCATAAATTTTGTATAGTGATTCTATGCTTCTTCAGAAGGCCTGATGTTGAGATCCCCCTGCCTCTACTGCAATCAATTAGAGACCATTAAACTGATGTGAACTTCTACTTCACTATTTGCCGGCTATAAAAATCCTTGAAAAAATTACACCTTATTGAATGAGGTGTAACTGGATTATTAATGGTGTGCTAAATTCATAATTACTGCTAAGTAGCCTAACTGACGCTGAAAGATTTTAAAAATATTTGTTGAAAGTCACATCCTTCCATTATGATAAGAAATTACGTGTATTTTAAGTTTTTAAAGCTGG
This sequence comes from Cetorhinus maximus, assembly GCF_964194155.1. Lineage (NCBI taxonomy): Eukaryota > Metazoa > Chordata > Chondrichthyes > Lamniformes > Cetorhinidae > Cetorhinus > Cetorhinus maximus. The sequence goes on from NC_135889.1 coordinate 82,744,547, forward strand.
TGTCCGATATTTTACCTTCTTTCTTTATGCCATGTGTATGCCCCGACCTTTAATTCTGCTACCTGTAAACTTTAAATTAAAATTGAAGGGATTCAGTGGTTTTTACTTCCTGGTGTGCTGATGTGGGAATACCTCAATGTGATTGGGCTGCTTACCCTGTTTGATGTCATCACTGATGCTGGGTGCTTGGAGATCCCCTTGACTTGGTGCTAGATTTAAACTGGTGTTGGGGAAAGCTATGCAGATCACTTTGTGCGCAGCTTTTGTCAACGTTGGCAGTGAGCAGTTCCATTGCTTACCTTGAAATCCAATTATTTGACACAACTGGTGGCTTTTCAAAGATTTTTAAGGCAATCACATGGTTAATTTTTTGACTTACTTTTATTGCACAATGTAAAAGTCCTGAATGATAATTGCATGGCATTTATATAATTTGTTCATTTGTATTGTTCCACTGGAGAGGGTGGAACACAGGCACATTGCCTTTGAGGGATGGAGAGAGGAGGGGCGGCATTAGGAATGGAATCCAGTTCCACAGAGTTTCTTCTGTTTGGTTTCTGACTTAGATTCTGGCAAACGGGAGTGGTGAGATTTTCATTAGCATCCCCCAACCCCCTCTTTCAAGTATAATCTTCCATTTATATTTAATAACAGTGAGTCAGTCATCCTTTAACATCTTTAGTTTCTTCCATTTAGTTTTTCTTAAAAGAAGCAATTGCCAATTTTTTTATTTTGAATCAATTTTGCATAGAAGAAGCAATTTCTTATCAGGTTTAGGCTGCCTATGCATTGTTCCTTAAAAAAGACTCTTAAATTTTAAATTTTAGGGCGAGATTTTCCACATCCGTCTGCCGCCGGGATCTTCCGGTCCCGCCGCAAGTCAATGGGCTTCTGGCTGGGGCGCTGCCTCGCCCGCGGCGGGTCCCACCCACGATGGTGCCGGAAAATCCCGGCCTTAATAATCTTAAGTACCTTCTGTTTGCTTTGTGTTCTCTAATTATCCCACTATTGATCCACCTACATTCCCTTTGGTATGGACAGGGTGAAGCGCTGGGTAACTTTTCCCCTTTCCCCTCACCTAGGTCACACAAAACAAGATGTACATTTTAGAAGGAGTGTTTTAAACCTTTTGAGTCTCATGGCTTTAAATTAGCCATTCTCTCACTGCCTGAGTTGACTGGTTGTTGGGCAGGGTTCTGTACTTCTTGCTGGGTGGTGGTTCCCTGTGTGCTCTTTGTCCCAGACTGAATTGCCCCTATCTGTCCTTGGAATAATAAGATGCATTATTTCTAGTCAATTTCAATTATGTGACCACATGATCAACACTTCTATTATCCACAAAAATGATACTATGGCCAAAGCTATTGCTATACAATGGAGAATCAATGTTAGTCAATCACACCTGCTTGTGATAAACTGGTTTCTTCATGTCTCTCTGCAAGGTTTTGGGTTCACAGGCACTGAATGTGGGGGACATTGTATTTGAATTTCTGAAATTATCTGACAATAGAAGCTGTAAATTCCACAAGTGTTCTTGTATGGCAAATGTCTTTTCAAGGGAGTGCACTCCACTCACAGACATTTACATTTCCAGAGACAGGAGTTAGTTCTTGTCAGTGCATAAATGGCAAAAGTCACCTGACCACACCCCCCACCCCCAAACCCCCCTCCCACCCCCGCCCCCTGGATGCCATCTTGGGTCAAGGTAAATTGTCCATATGCCATGTAGTTCTTTTATTTTATAAGTATAAATATCTATTATCTTTGTACGTTCAAGGTATAAACATGATATGACATGTTTCCCTTCACTTCAAAAGTGTTTAATTCACTGTGACACATCTTGAGATAGCCCGAGGATGTGAAAGATACCGTGTAAATGCAACTTTTTACTTTTTTTTTCTTAAGATGTCAGAGGCAAGGATCAGCGGTAAATGATTTAGGGGAGCTGGCTGGAGAGAATTCAGCTAACTATGTTTTCAGGAGGATTTAAAGATGGAAAGGGAAGTAGCAAGGTGAAATGTTTATTGAGGAAGTTCTAGTTGGTAGGGCCTAGACAGCTGAAAGCTTTTTCATCAAGTGAGGAATGTGGGTAGATGGGATACACACGAGTTCAGACATGAAGAATGCCTCTTGGGGTATTGAGCTGGAGGAGTTTACAGCATTAGAGTAAGTGAGGCCCTGAAGAAAATGATAAACAAAGAGAAAGACAGTTAGGATAAATGTGATAGGTGAGTGAAATTTAGTGCATAACAAGTTTTCTAGGTTTTGGACATGTTATAGGGAGTGGTTTAGGAAGCCAGAAAAGAGAGCATTCAAGATATTGTGACTTGAAATAACAAAATTATAGATAAACATTTCAACAGTGTGAGGGAAAATGAAGGGATTGATGGTGGGTGTGGGGGGTGGGGGGAAGGAATGTCACCCAGGCTAATGCACACTTTTTTGGTATAAAAACCGAAAATGCTGGCAATACTCAGCAAATCTGAAAGCATCAGTAGAGAGAGAAACAGAGTTAACATTTCAGGTTGTGACCTTCGAACAGAACTAACATTCTTGCTGTTAGATTGAAAAGTGAGATTAAAAGCTCAGCTCAGTTTGAACAAGACAGAAAGGATCTTAACTGCCAGTGAGAAATGTCTGAATTCAATTGGTTTCCTGTTTTCCCCAGCAATATGAAGCTACAGCAACCTTAATGTCTGAGCCTCTGTTTCTTCATCATTAGAATGGACAGAAAGTAGGTGAGAGATGGCTATTTGTCTGTGGATAATCAGGCAGAGTTTGGTCGTTTACTGGTTCATTTTGGAGTGTAATTACTAATCTTCTGCAGGAAAATGCTGCAGTCAATTTGTGCTCAGCAAGGTTGCACAAACAGCAATGCGAGGAATGATCAGTTAATCTATTTCTCGTATTGTTTAGTATACCTGGTCAACTCTCCCACTCAGTGTCAAAGAGTTGCATAGGGTCTTTTATATCAATTTGACAAGAATCCTTTTTTGTTTAACAGCTGATCCAAAAGACAGTACCTCCAACACTGCAGCAGTCCTTTAGTACTACACTCAAATGTCAGCCTAGATAGTGTGATCAAGACCTGTAGTGGGACTTGAACTTAATCTTCTGATTCAAAGCCAAGAATGATACAGCTGAGCCAAAGCTACCAGTAAAACTATCTTCCTTTAAATGCTACTGTCGGGGTGGCTAAGATCTCACACTCTATATTTTTACAAATAAATATATATATATATGGCTAATTTCTAAAATGTTTTAAACTGGACAATGACCTTTTAAAATGGCTGAAGCTATGCCTGTCTGTGACCCTGGACTCATGCGAAACAATAATACTTTTCTCTGTGGTCTTTACCCTGTAGATCTTTCTTTTCTCTATTCCTCTTTTGCTGAATGAGTGAAAAAAGAGGCAACATTGCTACCCTCCTCCCATTTTTGAGTGTGTGTAACTAAACTAACCCTCTGAGTTCACCTTATCATGAGTTTGCTGTGGGGTTATTAATAGAAATTGGAGCACACCAAAACTGAGGGGTAGGGAAACACAACATCGCTTATAAAGGGGGAAGCAAATCAAATACCTTTCTGTTTATGGACGGGTGGTGAAAGAAGAAATCAGTGACGTTTAAATTAATCCCCCTTATGTCCATAACAGTTACTATAAGTCAGACGGCAGCATTTTCCCCCTGTTGGGTGAGGTTTCATGCTTTTTCAGAAGGCTGCCTGGGCTCTTCGCCTGCCCGCCAACCTTAAGGTTGGATGGGCAAGTCCATTAATCATTTCAATTACTTTTTAATGGCCTCAATAGGCCGTTGACAGGTCGGCGGGTGCGCAGCCAAGTCAGCTGCGCACCCGATGAACTGAAAATCTAAATAACGGGGGGAGACATCGGGACGCATGTCCGACGTCACCCGGCGTCATCTTACGCGTTGGCGAGCGGGCCCGGCCCCTTGCTCGCCAACTGGAAAAAGCTGCCCATCGATCCTGACATGCTTCAAGAAAAAATAATTTTTCCAATGACTTTTCATCAAATAGAACATATAAAGGAAATTATATAAATAGATATACTAACAAATCAACACATAGGTTTTTAACAACTACATGTAAAACTGCGAGATGAAGAACTAAAATATAAGGAATTCTGTAGAAAAAATATGAAAAACAATGATTTTTACTTGGTTCATATAATTCAAATTCTGTATTATTTTTATCTGTCCTTGAAGATAGTTTGTTCCTTCGCCACCACCTCAAGTGAATATTAAAGATGCCCCTAAAGTATTAATATGCTTTATGTGTCCAGCATATATGGTGATGATGGTGATGGAATTGGAAAGTTAAGTCTCAAGGCACATGTGCAACATACAAAAAATGCAAGTCTGTAATTTACAATTTATCTTTAAAGTGTTAAATTTCCACCCTTCTTATTCTATTGGCATGCCCAGGAATAGAGACATCTGAGAAATAAAGCGCAGGCAGATTAAATGCAGCCTCCGTTAAGCCATTTTAAAATTGACTCAGCTGCAGATCCTTGAGGTTGAGCTGGGATGACTGCCTGATGATTTTTCTCTCTGTGAGGAAGCAGCTGGGCTGTGGCAAGAACATAAACTCTGAAGTTCATGGAAATTATGGCTTGACACTTTAAAGGATCAGATTTGTGTATGCATACATTTAAATGTCAAATGGCTGTTGGAGCTGTACATTTATTTTGTCCTAATTTACAGTATTTTCAACATTGCTAGCATTCTGTACTGGGTGAACTCAATATGAATAAAAGTACTGTTTACAGCCCTTGCAATCTTTCAAAATTATGTTTAGTAAGTATTTTGTATAAACTTCTGTTAAAATATTTGTACACGTAAATGTTGCGCTATGATTGTATTAAGCTATTGAACTATTGGATAAATTCAGTGCGGAAAATATTTTGTCACATTAATTGTTAATGCTTTAACCATTCATAATTCAGGCAAACATCATGAATTATGTTTGGTCTTGTGAAGTCAAAGCAATCAAATTGATATTACTGACCATCAAAGTGAAAGTTAGATGTATGAAGCATTGGCTTGTATGAAGAAACTGGGTGGTGCGGTTAGTGAGAATACTATCGTCTCATTTATAAAACCAAGGAGCAGACTGGCTCCAAGAGAAATCAGATGGTTTCCTGAGTGCCTCATGCATGGTTCGGTATCCCTTTTCCCAAAAGAGCCCAGTATTCTTTCAGGGGATTCGGTCCAACCTGCTGACATCTCCATTCGAATCTAACACAGAACCGAATGTAAGTAAGCCTTGGAGACATAATTAACCCTAATAATCACCACAACTCATCTGAATTCATGAAAATAATAACGTATTAGATTTTAATTTCAGAGAATGAGTAACAGTGTAAAAAAAAAGTTTGCACATTCAATTAAATAACTAATGCTGACTGAAGTTCTCCTATTATTATATAGCAGTTAGTATACCCTCACTGGCCAAATTCAAAAGAATGGTTGCTTGAGTGAGGTACAGGAGGCTCATCACTACCTGGGGGACTGTGCCAACATTAATCTTCAACTTTAGGATAGAGGTAAGGGTAGAAAATCTGGGAAAATGAATCCAAACAATTCCTGTGCCAGTGCTCTTTCATCAAGAATGATATGCAACAGGTTACATGCTTGCATATGTCAGTTGTGACTCAGTCGGTAACATTCTTGCCTCTGAGTCAGAAAGTTGTTGGTTCAAGTCCCACTACATAACCTAAACAAAAGCAATACGTGCAGCACAGGCACACCTTCTTACTAAGGCTGAGGCTCTGTTGGATGCAGAAGGGAAGTATAATATTATTTCAAAGACAGACAGGGGAGCTATCCCCAGTTTCCAGGCTAATATCTGTCCCTCGATCAACATCACAAAGCCAGATTAATGGGCTGTAACCTCCAAGCTCCAGGGCGTTGTATTTGGGGGGTACCCCAAAGATGTGCTGTGGAAAGTCCCCACCCCTGCTCCCTCACCCACCTCCAGAGGTTCCCAGGTAAGGTTTGCATGGCAATTGTCTGAGAAACACAAACTCCCATGGGCAATTGCCCTGCGCTCGGAACCATCTGAAAATTGCAATTTAAGTCGCAAATTTTAGATGGTTCTGACTGTGTTACATCAATAGTTACCAAGAAAAACTTCGATGAATTAAAACCATGTCTACCTCCTGGGCAACTACTGTACAGACACACACTGCCTCCTCTCACAGAACTTCTCTCACACCCCCAAACATCGGAGTTCATCTCCACAGGACTCCCCTTCCCCACCCACTGGATTCCCCACCCCCACTAAACAGGACAAATCCCCATGGAATTCCCCCACACTCCTCCATGGGACTGTCGCAACTTCCCCACGAGACTCCCAATTGAATTTCCCTTAACCCCCGAATACCACCACCCCTAAGCCAGACCCAACCTGACCCCACCCCACCCCTCCAAGGCCTGGGCCAAGACGGCCCCACAAGGCCTGGCCTGCCCCGATCTGACCTCCCCCCGCATCAAGGCCTGGCCAAACCGCCCCCCCCCACCCCTAGGCACGGCCCAACTCAATCCTCCTTCTCAAGGCCCAGCCAGACCCCACTGGACCCCACTCCCACCCCAACCTGACCAGACCCACCCCAGGGCCCGACCCCATCCGACAGAACCATCCCCAAGACCCGACCCCACCCACCCCACCCCCCGGCTCCCCCAAGGCCCGTCCTGGCCTGGGCTGGCCCAGTCCAACTGGAATCCCTCCCCAAGGCCCGACCAACCCAACTGGACTTCCTCCACCCCCACTAAGGTCAGACTCAACATGACCTGGCCCTCCCAGCAAGGCCCGGCCCAACCAGACCCACCCCGATGCCTGACCTGACCAACCCCCACCCCCTTACCAAAATCCTACCCACTTACCTTGTACACTTACCTTGACAAAGACCTCTAAACCTGGCTGGACCTTTAAATTTACCTGGTTTACGGCAGCTAATGCCATGAAAAAGAGGGCACAGCTTACCTACCTGACTCTACAGCCCTCGACACTAGGCCCTGGGAACGTGCTGCACTGCCCAGATCCCTCCCATCCTGGGTTGGGAGGTCGGGCGAGATAGGATTGGCTGGATTTTCAGGTAAGAACATTCGAGCAGAGTGGCAATCCAACTCAATTCCCACTCCATCGGAAGTTACGGCCCATTATCTTATTGCATTTTTTGGGAGGTTGTGTGCAAATTACCTGATGTGTTACATCAGTAACCACTCTTCAAATGTACTTCATTGGCTGTAGAGTGCTTTGGACAGCCTGAAGCTGATAAAGGTGCTTTATAAATGCAAGTTTTTTTTTATTATGCAAACAGCTGATTGGGCTGGGAATTCTAGGGTTGACTGTCATTATGGCTTATGGCTTAGTAAAAAAATTGTAGCATAATGGTAATGTTACTGAGTTTGTAATCTAGAAGCCTGGGTTAATGCTCTGGTGATGTGAGTTCAAATCCCACCATGGTAGCTTGGGGAATTTTATTTAATAAATATGGAATAGAAAGCTAGTCTCAGCAATGATAATTACAAAACTACTGCATTGTCATAAAACCTGCCTGGCTCATTAATATCCTCAGGGAAAAAAATCTGCCATGCTTATGTCTGGTCAGGCCTACATGCGAGTGTACTATCCTCATTTCTAGAACCAAAGGGCAGACTGGCTCAAATTTATTAGAGTCCTTTGAGGATGTAACAACCAGGGTGGAAAAAAGATGAACAATTAGATGTAGTGTATTTGGATTTCAGGATGGCATTCAATGCAATGCTACATAAATGGTTACTACACAATATGTATAGCACACAAAATAATATTGGGAGTGATATATTAACATGATAGAGGATTGGCTAACTAACAGGAAACATATAGTTGAGATAAATGGGTCATTTTCAAGTTGGCAAACTGTAACTAGTGGGCTGCCACAGTAATCAGTGCTAGGCCTCAACAACTTACAATCTATATTTATGACTTGGATGAAGGGACCGAGTGTATTGTAGCCTAATTTACTGATGATACAAAGATAGGTATGAAAGCAGGCGGTGAGGAGAACACAAAGAGACTGCAAAGGAATATAGATAGGTAAAGCGAGGGGACAAAAATTTGGCACATGGAGTATAATGTTCAGCACCATTCACGGCTCCTCAGGTACTGAAGCAGTCCATGTCCAAATGCAGTAAGATCTGGACAATATCCAGGCTTGGGCTGATAAGTGGCAAGTAACTTTCATGCCACACAAGTGCCAGGCAATGACCATCTTCAACAAGAGAGAATCTAACCATCGTCCCTTGCCATTCAATGGCATTACCATCACTGAATCCCCCACTATCAACATTCTGGGAGTTACCATTGACCTGAAACTGAACTTGACTGGCCATATAAATACTGTGGCTGCAAGAGCAGTCAGGGGCTAGGAATCATGCGGCGAGTATTGTTTCTCTGGCTGGGATTTTCCGGTCTAGCTGGAAATTCCTGCCAAAAGTCACTGGGCATTTTGTTGGATTGCCAAATTTTCTGTCCCACCCATACTGGATCTGGAAAATCCCTGTCTCTGTGTTTTTCCAACCAAAATGAATCACTTCACACTTCTCTGCATTAACTCTCATCTGCCACTTGTTTACCAATTTCACCAACTTATAAAACTTCCTTTTGAAGTTCTACACTACCCTCCTCACAGTCCACAATACTTACAAGTTTTGTGCTGTCTGCAAATTTTAAAATTGTGCCCTGTACATGAAGGTCTACGCCATTAATATATATAAGGAAGAGTAGAGGTCCTAAAACAGTCTAAAACAGGTGGTATTGAATCAGCAACCCGTTATTGAATTCCAGTACTGTGCCTTCTCTGAAATCAGTAATTTGTGCATTGTGTGTTCTCTGAAATTAGTCTGAGCACTGTGCATTCTGTGATATCAGTAGTGTCAACACTGTGCACTCTGTGATATCAGTAGTGTCAACACTGCGCACTCGGTGATATCAGTAGTGTGTACACTGTGTTCTCTAAAATCAGTAGTGTGCACACTATGCGTTCTCTGGCAAGGCTATGCCATCCATAACCTAAGCAAGAACACAGAGATGGGTGTTGATTCTGGCAGCGTATGAGTATACTTTCATCCACAGGCCTTGAAATCAGACTGTAAACGCTAATGCACTTAGTCGTTTGCGTTTGAAAGAAAACGATGAGGATATTCCAGTTCCTCAAGAACTCATTTTATTATTGACCTTCTTAGATTAATCACCAATATGTGCTAGCCAGGTCAGAGATTGGACAAATTGAGACCCGGCCTTATCCAAAATACGAGGACAAGTTCTTCACAGTTGGTCACAAGACCAGGAACCTGATGAAATGAAACCGTATTTTCACTGAAGGTATGAGATAACCAGCCAGGATGGTATCTGATTGTGCGGAGCTCGAGTGATTGTTCCTCCAAAAGGTCGAAAGCCTTTGGTAACTGAGCTACATAGTGCAGATCCAGGCATTTCCTGAATGAAGGTCATAGCACGTAGCTATCTATGGTGGCCGGGAATGGATGGAGAAATAGAGAGCTTAATGAAAAGTTGTATGCCGTGTCAGCAAGTGCAAATGTTACCTCCAGCAGCTCTGTTACACCCTTGGGAGTAGCCAGGAAGGCCATGGGTGCGATTACGTATTGACTATGTGGGACCTTTTATGGGAACAATGTTTCTCCTTATTATTGATGCTCACTCAAACTGGATGGACATATATGAGGTGAAGTCACCAACACCTTCTGCTACAATTGACAAGCTACGACAAAGTTTCACCATCAACGGACTACGAGAAGTGATCGTATCAGATAATGGCACTGCATTACGAGTGCTGAGTTTCAATGGTTTATCAGCCTCAACTGCATCACTCAAGTAAAAACTTCACTGTACCGCCCTTCATCGAATGGACTGGCTAAGAGAATGTTTTCTTTTCCATCATAGGACCATTCCTCACACGACAACAGCTGTCAGACCTGCGGAATTGTTGATGAAATGCTGTCTCAGAATGAGAGTGAGCTTAATAACACCAAATTTATCTGGGAAGGTGGAAAGGAGTTCACCAAAGAACCTGATGTTTGGACAACAACAGAAAATGAGATTCCTAACAAAGCATCTGAAGCTGTGGAGCTGAGATGTTCTACACACACTAGGAAACCCCCAGAAAGACTGAATTTGTGAATTACTTATCTGTGTAAATAATTTGATATTTTGAGAAAAATTGTAACTGTAAAAAGTATTTCTGAGTAAAGGGGGAGGGATGTGGTAATCTGATATGTTATACACCTTTAAGAAGAATGTTATAATGGAAGATCACATGATCTTAGTTCCAATAGCAGAGTAACGTGGGCTACCTTAGTAGTCAGTAGGAGTAGTCTAGAGTTAGAGTTTGTAATGTAGAGACAGGGTTTGAGTTGTAAACACACAAGTGTAGCTGTTGATTTCCTTTGTAAATAAATAGAATGTGTTCTACATAAGAACTATCTGCTGATCTGCTCTGTCTATGGTATCAACTCGGCCATCCTGAAACAAGCGTGCAACCCGGATCCATTAGTCCAACTAAACTAGTGACCAAGGATCCAACAGCCTCCAAACAACACTGTATCAATACCCCATCTCCTCCCTTACGATGTTTATTGCCGAAAAGGGATACTTGCCTGATTCTGTGCTGTGGGCTCTGCTGCAATGTTCCCTGCCCAACAGAATGCCAGACTTACCAATCAGGCTGGCTTCTGGTCAAGGGACTGGTTAAATAAAAATGCACACACTGTGGAGTTGATGTTTGGGGAAGCATAGCCTCCCATGTTCCCTGACGAGAGACCCTCCCCACTTGGAAATTTTGCCCAGTAAAAATCAGGCTCTTTGTCTACCATCAGTGATCTCACTGTTCACCCATTTCTCTCAGCTGTAATTAGCTTGCAACAGTGCAATAATAATGATGGGAATGGAGTAGGTCATTCCATTGAGGAAAAGTGAATAGCTGGAGCAGAGGGAGAGGCAAAAGTGAAAGGCTCTCAGCAGGAAATGAAAGGGTGAACATACAGTGAAGTCCCATAAGATGGAAGGACTGGGGACAGTAGTGGGAAGAGGAAATGGTGCAAAAGCCACAGGGCAAAAGCTTTGGGACCAGCTGATAGTCGGGTAATGAAGAAAGAGGCAGAGAGAAAGGCAGGTTGTCCAGCCATTGGATTGAGAGAGCAGTACCAGTAAAGCAGTAGCAGTCTCAAGATTCATATGACAGGGAAAGCAACAGCAGGAGATGAATGCACAGAGCAAAAATAATGTGTTTATTTTGAAATGAACTGATAACAACCAATACATTTTTGGAAGGAGTAGTAATTTTATTAAAAATTAAAAATACTTATAGCAGCCAATGGAGCTAGAGATAAATTTGGCAGAACTTTAACAATAGATTATTATCACTAGTGCCATCAATTGACACTGTAGGATTCAGTTTATTTTATTATAGTACTGTTATTGTCATATTCTTAAGTAGATCAGCTAAAGTTGTATTTGATATGTCACATGACCACAAAAGCATGATAGGTAAACATTGGTTACAGTTCTCTACAAGTCATAACATGCCGAGAAGCGATGAAAAGGACAAATATAAAGATCCTTTGTTTAGAAGTTGTTAGAATGTGGATAGTCCCAGGGAGGCTGTTAGCCTTTTAACCAGTGACCACTGTAAACATGTCCAGCTAAATAGCTGTGAAACAGGACAAGTGCGTATTAATCTTGTTAAGCTCTCATTGTTGATGAATAAACAGCAAGGAAGCAAATCTGGATCCCCCTGATCGACAATGACAATGATCTAAACCAGGCACAAGGCACCATCATGGAAGGACAGTAGGTAATGACTGACCAATCAGATGGACAGAAATAGGGTTTTACCTAATATGGCACAGAGCCAAACTGGGAACAATGTATGAAGTAAGAATTTGTAAGATACTAGGTGCAAATCATCATCAAGAAGAAGAGAAGACAGAAGATAAACTTCCATCAAGAGACAAGGTGGCCAGTCAAGTGGAGTTTGAAGACCAGTGTTCCATCATGAAGCTGACTGCTGACCACTGCCCTTTGCTAAGTACCATGATTTTGTGCTTATTGTGGAAAACTTAATGATGTCTGTGAAGCTTGTAGAAACACCCTCATACCCATGTGGTTTTGTTGCTAGTCTGAGCTGGAAGTCACTTTTTGATTAGCTCCCCCAATTTAGTCGGTCATCTAATCGACCTAAGCCTTATGATTAAATTTTTAAAAACGCCAGATCTTACACCTTCTCACTATTAACTTGCTCACTGATGTTCAGTTCAGGTTCTAGCTGCCAGACCTATTCAATTCAGACCTTGTCACAGTTTTAATCCAGACATGGTCACAATAACTAAATGCCAAAGAGGAGGTGAGGGTAACTCTTCTCAAAGCAAGGCACCAGTCAACTGAATATGGCACCAAAGAGCTCTAGTAAAACTGAGAGTAATAAAGGTCTAGGGAAAAACTCTCCAATGGCTAGACTCATATCTGACACAAAGGAAGCAGACCATGTCTTTTGAGACTAGTTGTCAAAGCCCAAGTCATCACTCCCAAGTTCCTTGGGGTTCCATCTTTGATCCTTCCATCTTTAACTGATCTATCTTCCAATCTATTGTCAAGAGTGGAGTTGTTCACTGATGAATCTACAATGTTCAACTTCATTCACAACTCTTCCAGTGATGCCAGTTTTCAGCATGATCTGGACATCATCCAGACTTGGGCTGATAAATGACAAATAATAGTCACACCATTTAGCCACCAGACATTATTCATTGCCAACAAGAAAATGACCAATTACTGACCCTGACCTACAACAATGTCACTATTAACAAATTTCCTATGGCCAGTGATCCAGGAGTTACCAGAAGCTGAATTGGACTAACCATATCAACAACGTGGCTGAAAAGTAGAACTTGCTTGCTCTGTGCTCAAGTAGCTGGCTTCCTAATCACTGAAAACCTCTCCATCATCTACAGGCCTCAAGTTAGGAGTATGACAAATTACTATTCACTAGGATTACTGAAGCTGCAACAGTGCTCAGAAAGCTCAGTACCATTCAGAACAAAGCAGCCTGTTTGATCAACACTGTCATTGGACTGCATATAACCCTCCACCACCTGACTGACTGTGGCTGCATTATGTACTTTCTATAGTAACCCAGTAAGCTTATTCCAACTTCAAGTTCCTTGACCAGTACTGCCAAGGATGGTAAGAGCAATAGATTTCCCTTTCTAACATCATTCTGAAAACACCATCAGTGCAAGAAGTGCAACCATTCAATGAGAAGGCCTACCATCATCCTTCTTACAGCAAAACAAATGCAATGTTCTTGTTTCTGATAGTGCCCTCAGAATCTTTCCTGTGGTATAAATGGAGCTTTATTTGTCTAAAGAATTATCTATCCATTCATTGAGTCATAGTTATACAGCACAGAAACAGGCCCTTCGGCCCATCATGTCCGTGCTGGCCATCAAGCACCTATCTATTCTAATCCCATTTTCTAGCACTTGGCCCATAGCCCTGTATGCTATGGCATTTCAAGTGTTCATCTAAATACTTCTTAAATGTTGTGAGGGTTCCTGCTTCTACCAGCCCCTCAGGCAGTGTGTTCCAGATTCTAACCACCCCCTGGGTGAAAAATGTTTTCCTCAAATCCCCTCTAAACCTCCTGCCACTTACCTTAAATTTATGCCTCCTGGTTATTGACACCTCCGCTAAGGGGAAAAGTTTCTTCCTATCAACCCTATCTATGCCCCTCATAATTTTGTGTACATCCATCAGATCCCCCCTCAGCTTTCTCTGCTCTAAGGAAAACAACCCTAGCCTATCCAATCTCTCTTCATAGCTGAAATGCTCCAGCCCAAGCAACGTCCTGGTGAATCTCCCCTGCACCCTCTCTAGTGCACTCACATCCCATAGTGTGACAACCAGACCTGCACACAGTACTCCAGGTGTGGCCTAACTAGCATTCTATACAGCTCCAACATAACCTCCCTGCTCTTGTATTCAATGCCTCGGCTAATAAAGACAAGTATCCCATATGCCCTCTTAACCACCTTATTTACCTGTGCTGCTTGCCTTCAGGGATCCATGGACATATACACCAAGGTCCCTCTGATCCTTTGTGCTTCCTAGGGTACTACCATTCATTGTGTATTCCCTTGCCAAGTTAGCCCTCCCAAAATGTATCACCTCACACTTCTTGTTGCACAAGAAATTATAACAATTGTAATTATTTATTTATTGCACTTATTTCTAATTTTTACTCTGACTGGAGGGATTCAAACATGGAATTGTAGAAAAACACTAATTTGGGAGTGTCATGACAGCGGACCATAGCCCGAATCACTTATGGACATATTGAACTTTTAAGTAAGATGTGTTTTTTTTAAAAAGGACATACAAACAAAAGCTGCCTGAGACTATAAAGCAACCACTTACTGAAAAATTTCTATGTGGATTACACTTGACCAACTAGTCCAGAGAATGGAATGTCACACCTAAAAAGGTGTCAAGGCTTACTTCAGATAGAAACACTTCAAAGGAAAAGATGCAATACAAAAACTGAACGGTAATCTCCTGTGGTTGCAGAGATAATGGAGGCTGATTACCACCTTAGCAGAAACCATCTCCTGTGAGTTATATCCCAGACTGTGGACATGATGTGAGTTGAAAAGAAAGCAGATCTGGACGAAAGACATGTTTGTTTTTTACCTTCCAGGAATACAGAAGAAAAGGGGTTAAAAGGTCAACTGCAACCCTAGTTATGTATGCTAGTTTTGGTGTTAGAGGTCTAGTGTGCGAGGGTGTGCTGTGAAGGTTACAGCTGAAGAGCATCAAGTAGGCATCCCTGTGCTTGTAGGTTAAAAAGTCCTCTCTTTCTGATTGCTGAAAACAAGTCATAAGTCAACAAAGCCACAGTCGAAAAGGAACAGGACAACTCCTTTCAGCTAACCTGCAAAACCAAAAATCTCCAAACCAACTGCTCAAATGCCCAAAGTCAGCACTACCAGAATCACCGAAACTTAACAGCCACAACGTTTCATCATCTACTCCTCATGGACCAACCAAAGACTGATTCGTATATCTTTTTAACTTATATTTCTGGGCTCACTTCTCATTTCTAATCCGTCTGTATGTGTGTTGCATTTTATTTTGCATTTTAGTAACTGCTAAACTCACTCTTTCTTTAACTCAAGAAAGCCTGGTTAAATTGGCTCCTTTTAAAGTATAAATGCATTTGGACTGGGAAAGGTATCCAAGAGGGAAGGGATCCTTTCTAAATTAACCTTATTGCAACCAACCTAGGAGGTTGAATAAAAAAGGGAAGCCAGTTCATCTCTCCTCACCCGGGTGCATAGAAAATTGGGGGACCTCGTCCAAGGATCAATTGTAACAGGAGACAGTAATGATTCATTTGGAGAGGAAAGGGAGCTTTGGAGATGGGGCAGTAGTTTGCAATGACAGAGGGGTCAGATGTGTTTTTTTTTAAATGAGGGCTGTAATCACAGACGTTTTAGAAGGGAGTGTAGCTGAGGAGAGGGAATCATTTACAATGTCAACTAGCAAAGGGGCTAAAAAGGAAAGTTGGTTGATCAATAATTTAGCACCAATGGGATCAAGTGAGAAGGAAGTGCGTCTCATGAACAAGATGAGCTCAGAGAGGGCATGGGGCAGGGAGATGGAAGAGAAATTAGAAAAAGTCACAAGATCATGGCAAGGGCAGGGTCTTCAGGTAGGGTTAGCTTGCTGAGGAAGAGAAGAGAAGAGAAGAGATACAACAAGTGGCAACAATGGATAATGATATTCCCTACATTTGTTGATGGAGGTGAGAGTGGAGGAGGCAGTTAAAAGGAGTTTAAGGAAATGTTGCTGGAAAAGGAGCTATCTTTTCTTTTGAGGATATTCGTGGAGAAGTAATCAGATTTGAAGAGGTAGAGCTAGGTCCCATAATAGGTGATGTGGTACAGTTAGATCTTGTAATGAATGATGAACTATCTGTTTACCAAATGCATTCAAGTCTTGAACTTGAGGGGCAGGAACTCCACAACATCCAACCCCACCAGCCCCTTGTCCCTGAGGAAGCCAAAAAAATCTCAAAGCAGCGTAAAGGGGGTCGAAATCTCTTGAGGTAAATATTTCCCAGATGCTTTGGAGAGTAATATTAACCATCTACTTTATTTTAATCTATTGATAAAGTGGTGTTTTTTTAAATGGAATACCCAGGAAAAAGGCAGCAAAATACTTATTATTTCAAGATTGCATTTTAAAAGAAGCAAGTGCAGTTTGAATTTATTAAACAGCTGGTTGCAAACAATTTCTCCAATGTTAACACAAAAATACATCACTGCTTAATACTAGGGTTTCAGCATGGAAATAGTGAACTGCAGTGTAATGGGAGTTCAATTATTTGCTGGAAGGAGGGCATTTCATCACATAATTTAACAAGTGTGAACAATTTGATTCTATCAGCAGCTACTTACATGCAGCTAAGACATATTTTTAGTTTTAATTGTGCAACAAACTAAGGAGACCCTCCAGGCAAACTCTGAGAAGGCAATTGGGAACAATTAGCTTCTGTGGTTAATGTAAGCAGTGTAACCCCAGGGACCTGAAAACAGTGCCACAAAGTTTAATGATCTCACACGAGAGGTTAAGGGCAGTGAATTTCTCCACAAATGTCACATCCTTACACTTGAACCACTGGCCTCTCACACTACTCAATTCACCATCCTACCTCTGCAGTGGCTCCCCCAAACCGTACCCCCACCAACCTTCACTCACCTAAAAACAATCTCTGTCAATTATGACTCATACCTCACATACATAGCTCCACCTCTCTGCATACTATGCCAGCTATTGATCCATGGCAAGTATATCAACCAAACATATTGCACCACACTCACTGACAACATTTCTCTCTCCCTCAGAGGCCATGATAACCAAAAGAGAACAGGCACAGTTGCATGTTCTTGGATCCACAGAGGAGATGGTGTTCTCCACCACTAGAGTAACCATGATAGAGACATGACCTGTGCCAGGCCTTGTGGCATAAAGGTCATGGCCATGGTCACCTTCACAGTCACTGGCTATGCTGTCTTCACTCCGGCTCTGGAATTGCTGTTCTGGCAGCAACAGATGGAAGATTTCAGTGAGCATCTCTTTAATGAAATGTAGACATTGGACACGCTGTTATTCACTGAGGCTTAGGTAGGAGAGTTGCTCCCTAAAGATCCTGAGCCGACATGGCCTCCATGTGAGAGCCCTTCTCCTCCTCCTCCTCCTCCTTGAACCAGTTTGTCCTCCTCTGTGTCACCTATGCTTATTCTCCCAAACATGCTGCAGGTCAAGGGGGATACAAACTACTGTGCCCATGTCTAGGATCAAGTGGGTCTAACGGCATCTGTGGAGAGAAAAACAGAGTTGATGTTTCTTCAGCTCTGAAGAAGGGTCATACGGACTCAAAATGTCAACTCTGTTTTTCTCTCCACAGATGCTGTTAGACCTGCTGAGTTTTCCCAGCATTTTCTATTTTTCTCTCAGATTCCCAGCATCCGCAGTGTTTTGCTTTTATCTAGGATCAAGTGGCCTGAGTGGAATCCTTGAAGTCATGACCAAGTCTTTAAGCACCTGCTACACCACTTGTTATTTTTTTGTTGCATTATCTATACATATCTGTAAATAGCTAGGAACTAATTATTATGTATAAGTGTTCCAGGGAGCCACATTTCACGGCTGTACTAGAGACTCATGATGTGTGAGAGAACCAGGTCAAACCAGTCCTTCTATTGAACAAGGCTGCCTGGCAAGTTAAAGGTATAGAGTTCTGATATTTCCAAGCTTAAAGTGTGATTATTATCAATATTTGGCAACCAAAAGATGCCAAGCACACATAACTTGGTGGCAGCAAGTTTTGGTGTGTAAACCTAAAGCATTTTAAATTAATTTAAGCTGATTCAGAAAATCAGCCCATATTAGTGCCAAAAGAAAAACTTAGTGAATCCTGTGAAAATGAAAAACAAAATGTCAATCAGCACAGCAATGAATGCACAGCTACAGCCCATAATGAATTGGAAAGCTGATGATGTCATAGATGCATTTATGAAGTTTAAACAAAAGTGCAAAGTGACATTCAGTAGCTTCCTAAAAGGCACTAACAATGAAGAGAGGGTCAGCTATATCCTTCTGTGGACAGGAGATATAGAATTAAATTTATTTAACAGCTGGGAGCTGACTGAAGAGACATTTTTGAAAAATTCAGCACCTATCTCTAGCCAAAAGTGAATCGTTGGATCTGCCAATATGAATTTCAACAATTCTCAGCAGGAATTGGGTGAATCTGTTGATAACTTTGTGACAAGAATTTTAAAATGCAACTTGAAAATGCATGTTTAAGGATACAGTTGAAAGGCTGAAAGATCAATTAA
The DNA here is from genome assembly GCF_964194155.1 of Cetorhinus maximus. Classification (NCBI taxonomy): domain Eukaryota; kingdom Metazoa; phylum Chordata; class Chondrichthyes; order Lamniformes; family Cetorhinidae; genus Cetorhinus; species Cetorhinus maximus. The sequence continues at coordinate 82,763,026 of NC_135889.1, forward strand.
TTTGGGGTTCTGCACACCCTGAAGTACAGAAAGCGCTAACTGGAAAGGACAAACTCACAATATCACAGGCCGTAGACACCATCAGAGCACAAAGCCACATGCAGGTAGATGAAGGCACTGACTACCCACACAGCTAAGCCAAGAGAAAAGCAGCAGAGTTGATGTAACGCAGCAGAAACAAAAGAATCTACAACAAGCAGAGATAATTCACACAGGAGCTGTAGTTGGCCACATGAATTCACAGACAGATGGAAATGACTTGCATATGGATCAATCTGCAAAGAGAGAGAATCCGAATGGATGGTTAAGAATTTGTCGGATCCCAAAGACATTAATCGAGCCATTAAGAGGCATCACTACCCCATTCCAAAACTGGAAGAGATCAAACCAGCCCTGGCAGAGAGATTTTCAGCAAGCTTAATGCCAGAAACGGCTACTGGAATGTGGAACTAGGGGGAGGATTTTCCCCTCATCGGGCTGGCCCGGGAGCGGTCAATGTTTCGCCGCCCGTGATCGGGGCCCCGACCGTGATTTCACGTTGGCTGGCCAATTAATGGCCAGCCAGCATGAAACGCGCGCTGATGACCTCAGGGCTGCCCAGGGGGGGAGCGCAAGCGCTGAAGTGTGCACATGCGTGGGGTGCACTCAGTGAAAGCTCCCTGAAGGCATAGAGCTGTGAAGATTTTTAACATGAAAAATAAAGATATTAAAATAAGGAAAACATGTCCCCACATGTGACTCTGTCACATGAACAGGGACATGTGAGAAATGAGTTTAAAAAATTTTATTTTTTTTTAGTCAGTGTTGGAAACCTCTTCCTGCCCGCAGATGAGGTTTCACAAAAAATGCAAAGGCCACCTGGCCTGGTCGCCCGCCCACCACTGTAAGGTTGGACAGGCAGTCAGAAATTCATTTTAGTTGATTGATTAATGGGCTTAAAAGCCCTCTTGTCGGCGGGTGTGCTGCCGACTCTCACGCGGGCCTGCCGACCAAAATATCGCTCGAGTGCGCGAGGATGTTGGGACGCTCACCAGATGTCATCACGCGCTATTTCACGCTTGAGCGTGTTAGGCGTGCACCGGCAAGCCGAGCTGAAAATCCTGCCATAGATGCGGAATCTTTACTGTTGACAACATTTAACACACCCTTTAATGTTACAAATTCCTGCATCTTTCCTTTTGCCTTAAAGTGAGCAAGAAAGTAACTGAGGCATACCAGAATGCAAAACAGCAGCTGCTGATATCCAGATATACGGTGTAGGTGACAAAGATCATGATTATCATCCACATGAAGCTATGGAGAGAACCAGAAAAGCTGGAATCAAATTAAACACAGACAAATGCATTATGAAAGCGACAGAAAACCAGTTTTTTGGAATGGTGCACATACCTGGCGGAATCAAATCGAGCCCTGAAAGATTCGTGGCAATCTCTGGGATTGGAGCCCCAATAGGTAAGGGAGAGTTGAGAAGCTTCCTTGGCTTGATCCAATATATGGTGCAGAATTTTTCAGTCGGCGTGCGGGGGGGCGGGCCCAACACGCCGACGCGTAAAATGATGCGCAATGACATCGAGCGTGCGTCCCGACGTCATCGCGCTGTCTCGCGATATTTCAGTCGGCGGGCACGTGCTGGAGTCAGCTGTGTGCCCACCGATATATACATGGCCTATTAAGGCCATTAAGGAACTGATTAAGATAATTGTTAACGCTGCCCGTCCAACCTTAAGGTTGGCGGGCAGGCAAAAAGGCCAAGCAGCCCTCGTGCTTTTTAGGAAACTTCATCCACGAGCGGGATGAGGTTTCCTAGAGCTTTTATTAAATAGATAAATAAATAAGTTTTCATAAAAATAAAAATATGTCCCACCTCATGTGATGCAGTCACATGAGATGGGACATGTTTAAATAAATTTTTAAACCTTTTATTCACTATTTACAATAGCGATTCAATCTCTCTGAGGCAGCTCCGTGCATGTGCGTGAAAGAGCGCTGGCCCCTCCTCCCCCTGACCGTACAGGTAGCGCTGAGTGCTATGGCTCGAGTCTTACACTGGGCGGGCCTTAATTGGCCCGCCCCGTAAGATGGCAGCATGGAGCCGATCGTGGGCGGCGATGGGCTCTGCGACCGCCCCCATCCGCTCCAGCCTGCCACCTAAAAAATTCAGGCCATGAGCTCCTTCATACTGCGCATGTCAGAGCACACAGCAAACCTACAGGAGCTGATGAAAGAAGATGTAGAGTAACAATGGTCAGAGTCACACGACAGGAATTTCAGCAAACTCAAAAAAGTAACATGCCATTAGACAAAAGACAAGAACACAAAGCACCTGCACTCCCTGTAGACTTCAGTAACTTTGAATAACAGAACACAAACCACCAAACACTTATACAAACCCAGCAACAGCCATCAATCAGTAACTAACCTAAAAGTGTTTGATGATCTCTTTAAATGGTGCTGGTGTGGGGTCCTTCCTGCTGTTCAACACATACTCAGTTGTATCCAATTAATAGAAGGTTTTAGCTGGAGTGTTGAGCTCCAAAATGGCAGCACTGGTGTCAAATCAGCATTACATGCTAATTGATGTCACAATTTGCCTACTTTGCATGCTTCCCGTGAACATTACCTGCATCCACACTAAAGCCCTACTATAGTGCTGAAAATAGGGATACTATCTAAACAAATTTGTGGCCCTCTTGTCTCCAAGCACCCTTTACCTTGCTATACAGGTCAAACTTATGGACAACTGAATATAAAGACATCATGGCAACTATCAGAAATGCAGACACAGAACTCCACAATTTTCTGATGGTCATCATGCACCAGTTGTATGTTAATAGAGTCTTTTCAACGTGAAGGTGGTTGTATTGTGCGAAGGATGAAGTGGATGCAAACAATGGCACCCTGGATTTGGAAGAATCATACAATTTGTGATCCTCACAGCTCTATCTGCTTCCAGATGTCTGTGGAAAAAGTGATGAATGTGTTTGTTCCTGTAACCAAATCATTTGTTAGCTGTTTAATACAACCATGCATTGCATACTGAGTGATATTACTGATTCTGTTTTACTGCCTTTCACAAAGGTAATTGATGCACAATGAATGTAACAACACTGGGATCAGTTAACCCAATAAAAATTAATCAAAGGGCACCAGACAAATCTTTAAACTCTTAACCATCCTGCATGATGAAGACAGAAATTTACTTCACTGTCTCCCAACTATGGAAGTACTAATTGTATAGATTTCGTTCACCTGAACTGTTTTCGATCAACTGAAGCAGATTACATTAATGTTTACACTAGCAACTCCACTCCACCCCTCCCCCCTGCCTAATTCCGAGACAATGAGTATTGCTAAGTACACCAAAGAGAAGTCAGATCATAAAATCATGAAACAATATTTCTTTATTCAGACAATTTGGAGAAATAATAGCATGTAAGATATTCAGGTGAATATTATTAGTTGATAGAATTAATGTCTAAAGTTACATAGGTCATTCCAAATGTATCATTATAACATCCATTAACATTGATATTATGGTCAATGTCCAAGACTGATATGAATTATCTTCCTATGCAAGTACAAGAGATTCAACACCTGCCTTTTTACCTTTTCGCTTCTCACTCTCTAAGGCCCCATACACACTTTCCAGTTGAAATAGTGATTTATTTGTACTCCTTTCAATTAAGTATACTGTATTCACTGCTCAATATCTGGTCTTCTCTATACTGAGGAGACCAAATGCAGATTGGGTGACCACTTTGTGAGACACCTCCATTCAGTTCACAGGCAAGATCCCAGATTTTCAGTTGCTTGTCATTTTAGTTCTCTGCTCCACTTCTACACTGGCTTTTCTGACCTTACCCCTTCCATTGAAGCTCAATGTTAAGCTTAAGGAACAGCACTTCATCTTCTTATAAGGCATTTTGCAGCCTCCTGGACTCAACATTGAGTTTAACAACTTCAGCTCATAACCTCTGCCCACATTTTTTTTTATGGTAGCTGTTAGTAGAAATGTTGCTTTCTCGTTCACATCCTTCTAGGTTCACCTTTGGTTACTTTACTTGTCCCATTATCAACACTTTTTGCCTTGCACTATATCATTCCTATAGTCTCTTCTCTACCCTATTACAGGTCTTCCATTTGTCCTTTCCCCTCTGCTCCCACTTCCCAAGCCTTGCTTAAAATCTGTTGCATCGCTAAGGACCCCCAATTCTGACCTGAAATGTTAACTCTGTTTCTCTCTCCAGAGATGCTGCCACACCTGCTGATTCATAGTCATAGAGTCATAGAGGTCTACAGCACAGAAAAAGGCCTTTCGGCCCACCGAATCTGCGCCTGTCAACCAAGTACCTAACTATTCTAATCCCATTTTCCAGCACTAGGCCCATAGACTTGTATGCCATGGCATCGCAAGTGCACATCCAAATACTTCTTAAATGTTATGAGGGTTTCTGCCTCTACTACCCTTTCAGGCAGTGAGTTCCAGATTCCCACCACCATCTGGGTGAAAAATTCTTCCTCACATCCTCCCCAAACCTCCTGCCCCTTACCTTAAATGTATGCCTCCTGGTTATTGATCCCTCCACCAAGGGGAAAAGTTCCTTCCTGTCTACCCTATCTATGCCCCTCATAATTTTATACACCTCAATCATGTCCTCAATCTCCTCTGCTCCAGGGAAAATAACCCCAGTCTATCCAATCTCTCCTCATAACTAAAACTCTCCAGCCCAGGCAACGTCCTGGTAAATCTCCTCTGCATCTCTCTAGTGCAATCACATCCTTATTTCCAGCATTTTCTCTTTTTATTTCAGTTTTCCAATATCTACAGCGCTTTGTGCTTATTAATTAAGCAAGGTTAGTTGAGTTTAGACTTGGTGTAGTTGACAAGTTAACAGCCTTGAATCAAAGATATTAAGGATGCAGGTTGTTCTACTTACAGCTGATAAGCTTGCAGATTTAGCAACATTTCCAGGTGCTTACAAGGCCTTGTGATTCAACCCTTAAGATCTCCTTCTGGGATGACTGGATTAATATCCAGGACATTGACTTGATGAATCTCAGTCTGGCCTCCAGCTAATAAAATTATTACATTTCTCTGACTTCCTTTCCATATATTTTAATCATTCGACTTGAATTCAACCAGGAATTCACAGCTGAAAGGGTGGTAGGGGCAGAAGCCCTCAACTAATTTAAGAGGTGTCTGGATATGCACTTTAAGTGCCTTAACCTGTAGGACTATGGACCAAATGCTGGAAAGTGGGATTCGGTTGGGTGACTTGTTTCATGGCTGGCGCAGACACGATGGACCAAGTGCCCTCTTTTTGTGTTGTGAACTTTCTATAATTTTATGATTCTAATTGCCCTGATCTTTCTGAACTGCTCTCACTCTTTGCTTGTTCTGATCATTCTACTTGTTTGTGTCAAAACTCATCTCTTGTACCTTTGATTCATAAAACAAATTCCTTTAATTTCATTTCAATTATTTTTGGTGATACACCTCTTTACCTCTTTTCATATTTTTGTCACAGGCCATTCAGAGTTACACTTTGTGCCAAAGATTTTCATATTTAGTGACAAATATCTTTGCCAAGCTCATGTCAAATACATAATGAACTGTTCTAAATTACCCCAAGATAGGTCAGGCTGACTTCAAGACTGCTAAATTTATTGGCCATAATTACCTGTAGTAAAGTAACTCAAATAAGAATGAGGTCTTTAGGATTATTGCCAACCTCTAGTCATGTTGTTTTGGCCATAATACAACAGGGGACATAATGACAACACAAAGGATGGCCACGATCATAGTCATCAGAACATAATTCTTCATTCTCCCTCGGAAAGCTTGGCATTTTTGCTTCTGGTTACGAATTGGAATTGGATTAACTGTTTCAACAGTGCCATTATGGAAGCACTCACGCTCCTTGGCATTAATTCTCGCTATTTTTCTCAGGTTCAACAGGAATGCTGAAAACCTCATTATCAGGAGAATTCTAAGTATTTGTACAGCATTTGCTTATGGAATAAAACCAGCAGAAATGTAGAGTTGGGCCAGCGATATTTCTTATTGTGCGCGCGACAGAATTTTCTTGGATATTGATATATTTCACAATCAACAATTTCCTTTCATTATAAAAAAGCTTCTCAAATGCATCTTAGAAAACACTTTTTGCTAGCTTAATTCTGTTTGTACTGAGTACAAAATCAGAGATGACAGTTGGCATGTAGGAGAGAGGAATCCAGAAAAGTTTTGAATCTAGTCCAGCAGAGTAGCGAGTCCGAGGGTGAACTGATGTTAGAGCATGATTCATACACCACACCACTTTCATCAAATCTGGGTCTGCAAACTGCTCAACCTTTTTCCTTAATAGTGAATATGCTGCAAAACAATACAAGTATATGTTAAGATGAATGAATGCCTCCACCCATGATAATTCAGGCAAGCTACAAATATGATGAAAGCTGGAGGATGACTGGTGGGGCAAAAATGGCAACTTATAAATGGTAAGTGAAATACCCAGCAATATAATCATGGTTAATATCATCTCCTAGAATAGTCTTCTTAAAGGAGTTAGAGAGGAGTTCCTTAATTTTGTTTCTTAATTGATCTTGGTTTTTATCTGAGGAATCTACATGGGTGCTGCTGAGACTTGTTAACCCTGATTCTTCATGTAATATGACTGTGCTATGAAGCTATGCTTTATTAAAAAAATGATTTTATGTATTTACTGGCTGGAAACCACAAATTGATTTTTTAAAAAGACTAAAGTCACATTCCAATGACTTGAAGTCAGTCAAAGATGGGTGAACATTTGCATCATTGTACCTTCTACATTACAAAGCCATTGAAATGGAGGCAACTTGTCTGTAATGCCCCACCAGGAACAATAGCCTTGAATGGGGGCCATCTCCTACCCTATTAGCAAAGCATCCAGACAATCGCCTGGGCACTCAACTGGGTGCAGACAAACTATTAGATGTAATCACTTGGACAATGAGACTCTGGCTATGAAAGGAATTTACCCAGATGTAATCGAACCATATAAGCCCGGCAACTGGAATTGACTAACCATGACCATATTTGGATCACTGGGCAGTTGGAGAGAGAGGTTCATGTGACAAACCAGCTAAACCTTGGTGTATGAAACACCTGTCTTCTCTGCAGACCAGCGCACAAGCAAATGAGATGCTGAAGAAACAAAACTCTGAGCTGGTTCTCTCTCTCTCTCCATCCAACTTGCAAGATTTGAATCCTATCTGCTGATTTTGCCTATTCATATGCCACAGGCAGAGACCTTTTTAAAGAACTCAACCCAGGAGCTGCTGTCTCCAAAACAAACAGATAAATTGTCTGTGTACATCTTTAAACTGCTTCGACCCAAACCTAGAAGGTCCACCAAGTTCATCCTAAAGCCAGCCAAGTCACTAACCTAATTCACTAAAGAAAATAAATAAACTGTCAGGGGTAATTCATTTGCCTAATCAGCTATGAATGGGTTAGCAGACAGGGAAATGGACGATGCGGGCATGGAATCAAGTGCACTGGTGGGATTACCATGTCTGTGGCCTACTTGTGGGGGAGACAGTGACATAGTGGTATTGTCACTGCTTTAGTAATCCAGAGACCCAGGGTAATGCTTTGGGGACCCAGGCTCAAGTATCACCATGGCAGATGATGGAATTTGAATTCAGTCAATAAGAATCTGGAATTAAAAGTCTAACAATGACCATGAAACCATTGTCGTTTGTCATAAAAACCCATCTGGTTCTCTAATGTCCTTTAGGGAAGGAAATCTGTCATCCTTACCTGGTCTGGCCTACCTCTGACTTCAGGCCCCCGCAATGTGGTTGACTTTCAAATGCCTTCTGAAATGGCCAGCAAGCCACTCAGATGTATCAGCAGCAATTTAAGAAGGCACCTCACCACCACCTTCTCAAGAACAATTATGGGTGGGTAATAAATGCTGGCCTAGCCAACAATGCCCTCACCCCAGGAATGAATAAGAAAATAGCTGCCTCCTCAAGGATTTTACCGGGAGTGGGGTAGGCCATTGCCACATGGTGAGGTTCTGGCTCTTCACACTCCCCGCCCCCGGCCTCACCCCCACCAGCAGGGCCTGCCAGCCTGGCCCTGGTGAAATAACCCTAATCACCTTCTAATCTGGCTCCAGCAATGATCATCGTTGGGGACTGTCTGCAGTCCCAGCAGTGGCCACCGTTCATAGTGCCGCTGCTGGGAATTGAGAACTGCCAGAGTTGAACCCTCCCAGATGGGGCCAAAGTCTTGCCCTGAGCCAATTAATAGTCCAACGGCCATAAAATTAGCTCAGGGCTTCACGTCCATGCAGAGGCTGACTTGCCCCTGACTTTTAAGATGGGGTGGGGGGACTGCCTCTGCGTAAAATACCACCCAAAATATTTCTGTGCATTAATATTTATTAAAATTATCAGTGATTGTGAAGTAACTATAAATAAAACAGAAAAATAATGTTGAGAAATAAAAGGAACAATAAATTTATAGATTATAATAATGACACTATGTTCTGCCATTTTACAGTGCAATATGCACAAAATGCAATATTGTAATTTTAGAATTTTTTCAAATTGTACATTAATCTTATATGGTGCTGATTGAGATCTCGGGCTGCGGTGTTTAATCAAAGTCAATGTGATAACATACGGTCTGGGTGTTTGATAGCCATCTTGGGACTGAAGTGCAGTGGTGGTCACCTCTGATGTTAGAACTGGGAAAAATTGTAGGGGCAGATCAAAGGGAATTTTGCATCTATCTGTGCGATACTTGAGCTTGGAGTGCTGCGTGCTAATACTGAGTGCTTGAAGTAGAAAATGTTGCATTACCTCGCTTTGAGGATCATAAAATGATTGCGAAAAATTGTTTCCAAAAATCAAAGCATGATGTGGCACTGTGGGGAGGTGGTGGCATAGTGGTATTGTCACTGGATAAGTATTCCAGAGACCTGGGGTAATGTTCTGGGGACCTGGGTTTGGATCCTGCCATGGTAGATGGTGAAATTTGAATTCAATAAAAATCTGGATGTTGATCATCATAAACCATTGCTGATTGTTGTAAAAACCCACCTTGTTCACTAATGCCCTTTAGGGAAGAAAATCTGTCACCCTTACCTGGTCTGGCCTACATGTGACTCTAGACCCACAGCAATGTGGTTGACTTGTAAATGCCCTCTTAAAGGGGCAATTAGGGATGGACAATAAATGCTGGCCCAGCTAGTGACACCCAGATCCCAGGAATGAGTAAAAAAAACTGTCTGTTCCAACCTAAACTGAAAAAAAATACACATTGTGGACAATTACAAACTTAAATCTAAAATATGTTTTGCATTTTCTAAAATATCTTGATTTCTATATGTGCAATGCATCAGAGGATGAACAATATTTAATGAGATTTTAAGACTGGATATTCAGGTAATATTTTCTGTTTGGATCAAAAGTTTTGCAATTAGAAGTCAATGCTTCACTGGTGAGTATGTATAGTTTACACATAAAACTTACATCTGTCTAAGAAATCAGCTCCATAGTCGTCCTTTACATCCTGTGGTAACTTGAGCCAAAGCTTTTTTAAGTTCTCTGTAATTACGTCAAAATTGGTGACATTTGTTTTGAAGAAGCCTGGTTCAATACAAAGAACTTTTACTCCAAAATGATACAAGTCCCTCCTGCAAAACAAGAAATAAAACAACTGCATTGTTACAGATTTTAACCACCATGCCATTGTTTACTTTGTCCTGTGATTTGTTTTGTTTTAATTCAAAGGTGTGATGGAGGGAAGCTCGTGCTGCTTCAAATTACAAAATTTTAATGTGCATTTCATGCCCAGGATGGAACACACCCGATTTTCTGCCCATTAATTTATATAGCTGAGTTGACTCTATACTGGTATGAGCAAACTGATATGAGTAAGTACTAGAAAAGACCAGGGATTGTTAATAATAAGTAACATATAAATAACATATCCTGCTTTTTTTTCACATACTATAAATCCACTTATGCTGCCTCTATTGGGGCAATGTCATTTAACAGTATGAAGGTATAGCCAATCTCATGGAGAATTACAAAGGAGCAATTAGAATAGGCTGAGGAAAACCTTTACTGAATCCAGATAAATGCACCATATCCATTAAGATTGTAAATTCCTATGTCCCCGATGCAGTGGTATAAGTGTGGTGGGATGGGATCTCACTTACTCTCAGGAAATTGGAGGAGACTAAACCAGTCAGAAACCCTAGGGTCAGCTAATCTAAATAATGTTCGCATGACAGGTCCCACCAGCAAGGTGCTAAATATGTCAGAGAGGCCCTAGAAAATTGGCACAATTGATCAACACTTTCACCCATTCTGTAGAGTCACAACAGTTAACATTCACATTTTAGGGGCTGGATTTTACAGGTGAGCATGTTTTCTGTGGAGGAGGGTATGTAAAACATAACAGGTGGCAAACCCACTGCCTTCACACCCGCTCCCAACCCGATCACCATAATATGGTATGTGGGCAGCCCACCCACCATTTTTAAAAATAATTAACAGGCAATTGATCTTGTTAACAAGCCAACTGATCTGGATATTATGCTGCTCATGCAATAAAACAATTGTGTGAGCAGGCAGATGAGAGTGGGCAGGCTATTTTTTTCATCCAATTGGTTAAAAAGTGGGAAGGAAGTGGAAGACATCCTACAGGGGATGTCCTTTGCGCACCCCAGCCTAAGATCGCACCCTCCCTTTATGCCTCCCCTTGGCCTAAAAAACCTGTTCCCCCGTGGGAGTATGCTCACCAAATCTACTGCAACAGTTAAAGAAGATGGCTTATCACTATCTTCCCAAGGGCAGTTAGGGATGGACAATACATGCTGGCTCTGTCAGAAATATCCACATTCCATAAACAAATAAAAATATATATAAACTCCATAGCAACACCTTTTTAAAACATAAACTCGGCAAAAGTTACTCAGATTTATTGCTATTTAATGACAAAATGGAAAATATCAAGACAAAGCTAATATTAATGGCAACTTTATAATTTCTAACTTACCTGAGACTGTCGTTGAAGGCTTCAACACCAAATTTGGAGATGGTGTAAGATCCACCTATACAACTGATCCTGCCAAATACACTTGCTACATTGACTATTCTTCCTTGTGCCCTCTTTATCAGCGGAAGCACGCTCAGTGTAACTTCAATGAGTCCAATCAGGTTGACGTTCAGCATTACTTTGTGATCGTCTATTGTTAGCCAGTCACTTGCTGCACTGGGTACAGAGATTCCAGCATTGTTAACCAGCCCCCACAGTCCTGGAGAGTTTTTGGAAACAAAAATATATATGTTTAACTTCAGATTATCCCATGTTATAATTGCTATGTTCCTAATATTGCACTGTAGCTCCCATAAATTTAATTTATATTGATAGTAGTTGTGGAGTGTAAAGCACCATTCGTAGGAGACAATTTTTCTGGCACTAAAACACAGATGTTTACCAAGCTCCTTCCCTAAATCGAAATATGATAGATATGTGATAGTATGTACATAAAGATAGCTAAGGTAGTAGAGGTCACTACTTCAAAACTGCTTGTGCAAGCTAGTGTACTGGTTTGTGTATAATACCGACTTAAAATTTAGAAGGGAATAGCTTCCATTTACACGATCAACATTCATGCCTTTTAGTTTGCCTTTTAGGTTGAAGCCTCACTTGTGTACATAATTTAGGCTGATACTTGGTTGCAGGACTGAGGGTGAACTTCACTGTTAGAGGTATCATCTTTCAGATGAGATGTTAAACCAGGGCTTATCTGCCCTCTCCAGCACATCCCATGTCACTATTTGAAGATGAGCAGCAGTTCTTCAAGGGCAGAATTTTCCCCCCGTTGGGGGGGAAGTTGATGGGTGGGCGTGTGCGGGTGCGCTTCCGATCGACACGGCGCCATTTTACGTGGGCAGGCCAATTAAGGCCCGCCAGGCATGACGTCCACACAGAAGCGCTATGCACTCCCTGTGCGGGTGGAGGGGGAATCCCAAAATTGAGAGTGCGCTCTTTCTCGCATGTGCACGAAAGAGCGCACTCATCTCCCTGAGGCTAAGTGCTGCCTCAGGGAGATCGCCTCTACTTCTAAAAATATTAAAAATAGAAAGAAAAAATTCCCTTACATGTCCCCTCATGTGACAATGTCACATGAGTTGGGACATGTTCATAATTTCCAAGAAAACTTTATTAAAATTTTTAATACCCTATATGAAACCTCATCCCGCCTGTGGATGAGGTTTCATGTTTTTTCTACTTCCCGCCGGGGCTCCTGGCCTGCCTGCCAACCTTAAGGTTGGATGGGCAGGTCCACTAATTACTTTAATTGATCTGTTAATGGCCTCAATTGGCCATTGACAGGTCGGCGGGCGCACAGCTGATTTTGCTGCGCCCCCGCCTTCCTGAAAATTTAAATGGGGCGCGGTGACGTGGAGAGTTCCGCCCGACGTCATCGCGCGTCAGTTTACACATTGGCAAGCGGGCCCCGCCCCCGCTGGTCGACGGTAAAATCCTGCCCCAAGTTTCTCATCCAGCTCTCATCCCTCAACCATCATCAGTCAAACAGATCATCTTGTCATTTACATTACTGCTGTTTGTGGGACCTTGCAGTGTTTAAATTGGCTCCTGAACTTGCCTACATTAAATACTGGGGTTACGCTTCAATAAGTGGATGTGAAGTACTTTGGAATATCCTGTAAATGGAAGCTAATTTTATATATCACATTTAGATTTATAAAATTTCACTATTTTGGTTTTTAGTATACTTTAGGAAACTGAAGAAAGAGAGATACTTGCATTTATAGACCATAAGTCTCAAAGAACTTCATGCATTAATCTTTTTAGAGTGCAATGACTGTCATTAGTTGACAAATTGGCTTAGAAATCAACATTGTGATCAATCGAGTGGCATTTTCTACATGGCAGAGGTAAAACCAATCTTTAAATTACCTTTCTCTTTAACCTCTGATTTTACAAACTCTGCAGCTTTGTTGATGCTTTCAGAGTTAACAACGTCAAGCTGGAAAGTTTTGAGTCTTGATGATGTGCAGTCTTTCAGTTCTTCGGCCCCTTTCTCAGTAAAGCAGGCAGCTAGAACATGGAATCCTTGTTGATCCAGGTGCTTAGCCAGCAGATTGCCAAAGCCAGAGTCACAGCCAGTGATGTACACGTATTTGTCAAATACATTCTTTATGCGCTTACCATCTCTGTACCAGTAGTACAGGGCAAAAAGTAGCACAGAAATGATCAGGTATTGAAGCATTTCCAAACTGTGGAAAAACAAAGGAAAGCATTTTTAAAATGTTACTTCTGTTCTAGAAAATATTTTGCTTTTGTGTAGTCACTGTAAAGTTGTTCTAGGAGATTCAACAACTGCATTGGAACCACTATTAAAGGGTGAAGAGAGTTTGGTGGAATTCTTTGGAAGTCTGGTGAGCTGGAACTGGAATGCATAGCGATACTGTTAAGTGGAGTGGTAAATCCTGAAACATCGCAGGTGGGATGGAAATTTTGGCGACCCAGCAAAACATCCATTGACTTTCTGTGGGAATTTCTGGTGGAAAATCCCAAGCTATGTGCTGCTCCTGCTGGTGTGGAGACCTGTTTATCACAAGCACAAATACATAAATGATGGGAGAAATGGCTCAGAGAGTGACTAGCAATGTGCTGCTGGCGTTGCAAGTCATACAATGTCCTTGACAAATTTAAGGGAGTTATTTGAAGATATTTATTATTGGCAAGGACATCTCAGTAGATTTACTATTCCTAGATTTTCACAAAGTTTTTGACACAGTTTAATAAGGTTGAAGGCATGGAGTGGGGGAAGCTTTTGAACTGGATAACTAACTGTTCAGTCTGAGAATAATACAGGTAGCTGTTAATAGAATCTACATGAAAGTGGATGATAACAGCAGAGATTGATCTGGGGGTCATTGTTGCTTTTGATAATATGTATTAATGATATGAAGGTAGGGATGGTATGCATACCAGAGAAAGGCTGCTGTAAAGGGCAATGTAACTTACAATGTACAGAAATGCCACTTTCTTTTTCTATTTAGTTTAATTTTGGCTTTTATAATTCTCTTTCTGCCATACAATTCAAAGGAAGTTATTTACTAATGACTCCATCCCCACAATCTGGATTGGTGTTGATGTCTAAAGCTGCTCTGCTGACACTGAAACAGGAATCTCAGAATTTCAGCTCCAGTGTCTCCATAACATTAGTTATGATCATACCCGAGAGAATCAAAGGAAGTGTTGAGGACCTCTTTTAAGGAGAGGTGGAGCTCTTCTGCAGACATCTCTGTAGGTACCTCACATTGCAGGCTGGACTGCAGTTCTGTGAAATCATCAAGAAGCACTGCCCAGATATTTTTCCAACATCTGCGGTATTTTCCTTGACCATATTTTGCAAACTGCTTTGCATATTCTGAAATGAGTAAATTAATTGACCACACTCAGAATGTAGCATTTTATGTGCCCAGATTCTGGATGACACCAACCCTAGATCTCATTGCCTGAAGGTAGTAGGGAGCTGGCCTTTGAGACAGCTGCTTCCTGCTCCTCTGCTGTCATTCTCATTTATTCCTCTTTACTTACTCTGAGTTTCAACTGGTGCTCTCTTATTTAACTAATTTATCTTTGTAATCTCACAGGGTGTACATTCCTGGGCTGATGCTTGCTAAGGGTTGAATAACCATGTGGGTTGTGAAGTTGATGGACCCAGAGGCTCAGGGCCTACAAGCTGTTCTGACTCCACAGCCATCATTATGAAGTTTCAGTAAGAAGAATTACTTATTCACAACAGGAAAAGAGCTCCCTTCTAACAAATTTGTTATTGGCATTATTATAAATCAAGAGTTCAGGTTGGAGGACTGGAGATGTTTACAGAGATAGGGAAGGGGTGAGTATTGTGTTTTATGCCTCGGAGATATGAAGAGATGACACACTAGTTACTATGCCAAAACAGGAGCTTTATTTACGGTGCTTTTAAAATGTCTGCAGCACAAACTTACTGTTTGCTTTTAGTTTATGGGCAGAATTTTTCCGTCAGCTTGCAGCGGGTGGGACCCGCATGCTGACGCATAAAATGACCGCGCGCCATCGCGATATTTTACTGGGCGGGCACGTGACGATGTCCGTTATGCGGCTGCCAGTCATTACTGGACCAATTAAGGTAGTTATGATTCCAATTGTCCTGGATTTTAAGGCATCCATGCGATATTCGCCTCGTCGCACGGGTGCAACGGGCTTGCGGCTATCCAAAATTTTAATGATCTTCATCCACGGGTGGGAAAGAGGGATCATTGTTTTTGTGAATCCAGACATTTAACAGTTAGTGCTCAGAAGTTATTGAAAGTTGCATGTGTGAGGTGGAGAAGTCTCAAACGCATTGCAGCTGCCTGGACTGCACTCATTACCTTCAGGTCAGCACTTTTCAGTGAAGATTTGTTTTGGGGCTTGTAGGTTTCAGCAAGCTTCCCTGAGCCTGGGAATGGGAGATGATCTCTCCACTGGAGGCACCTCATCTGAGGAGGAAGGGAGGGCTAGAAGGGGGAGCAGGCCAAGAGTGCACATTCAGCCACCAGGAGAGCCACCTTTGGGAGGACAGGCGCAGGCACAAGGGGTGCAGGGCCAAGAGGTAGTTCAAGGCGTAAGGGGCCGCAGAAGATGCCACTATCCTGCTGCCAGGGTATACAGGCAGCGAAGCAGCTACCTCAATATGTCTGAGGTGCAGTGCCGAAGGAGACTCCGCCTCTCAAGGGAAACAGTCAACACTATCTGTCAGATGAGTGGTCCAGAGATATCAGCTAACTGTGTGGGTGGACACCCCATGCCCGTCTCTCTAAATGTCACAGCTGTCCTCAACGTCTATGCCTCCGGCTCTTTCCAGGGCTCAGTGGGTGATCTCTGTGGTGTCTCCCAAACAGCTGTCCACACTTGTGTCAAGCAGGTTACAGATGCTCTGTTCAGGGGTGCACTGACCTTCATCTACTACTGCTGGGACGAGGCCAGCCAGAGAGAGCGAGCTAGAGGCTTCGTGGCCATTGCTGGCTTCCCCTGTGTCCAGGGTGCAATAGACTGCACACATGTGGCCAGCAAGGCGCCAGCAGGTGAGCCCTGTGTTTTCATCAACAGGAAGTGCTTCCACTCCATGAACGTGCAGATAGTGTGAGCACAGGATGCTGACTCTGCAAGCCTGCGCAAGGTACACAGGCAGCTCCCACGACGCTGAATCCTCAGACACTCCCAGGTGCCGGGGTTCTTCAGTGCTCCAGCCCAGCTGGATGGCTGGCTGCTGGGTGACAAGGGCTATCCCCTCAGAAGGTGGCTCATGATGCCTTTCCGCCATCCAAGAACAGAAGCTGAGCAGTAGTACAATAGGAGCCACACCTCCACAAGGGCTGTGGTGGAGAGAGCCATCAGTCTTCTCAAAATGCGCTTCAGATGCCTGGACCGTTCCGGGGGCGCACTCCAGTACCCCCCAGATCGAGTGTCTCTTATAGTGGTTGCGTGCTGCGCTCTGCACAATCTAGGTCAGCAAAGGGGAGATGCTGTGGACGAAGAAGATGTAGTCAGAGTGGCTGGGGCTGAGCATGATGAGTCCAGCAGTGAGTCCGAAGATGAGAACGCACAGGGAAATTATGAGGGGGCACAGGCTACCCGGGCATGCTCCAGGGAGGCAGGGACACCCAGGACACTCTAATCTAAGGAACCTTTAGCTAGCACAGCACATATGGATGTGCAGCACAAGCCTGGCCTGTATTCTCCATCTTGGAGCCCTCATCTGTCTGGATAGGAGGATTGGCGATGGGCGCCATCAATAAATCTAAAAGACACACAAATCATTCATCTAATCTCAGGAATCCATGCACCATTCCTAATAAAGAGAGACCCAGAGCCATTTCAGACAACATTAACTTCATATTGTTGCCAAAGTCTCATCAAATTACAGAAATAAAAATGTGTTGGACTTCACACAAAGTTCTAATCAACTCTTGGGGTTTGGGGGGCAACAGGAAACCACCAGTGATGAACATGGGGTGTGCCTGAGGTGCCTTCATTTTACGTTTGCGGGTGCTACGTCTTTGTGGTGCCCTCTTGCTGGTATTGGCATCTGAGACAGCCTGCTCACTCTGATGTCCTGTTGGCCTCGATGACCTTGGAAGACGTCCTCTGGCCCGTCGAGCCTATGCTGGCCCCGCCTGGGATGGAGCTGCCAGCTCCACAGCTGGCATCTCCCCAGTCATCGCAGCCTCATTGGGTGCCTCGGTCACTGGCAGAGGGGCAGAGGAGCTGTTGCCCTCATCCGCAGCGCCCTGAGGAGGTGCCAGCAGAGATGACAGGCAGCTGCTCTGCCGACGCGAGGTCCATTTGGCCCTCCCTGCTCACCGTAGATGGATGGGCACTGAGGTGGGATACCTGCTGGCCAAACCACTGCCCACCGGGCACTGACCAGACGAGGTCAATGCCCCTGTGAGGGCATGCAGGTCGGAGCACAACCCCAGGAACCCCTGATCCTGACCCTGGAGCTGCCTCTCCATGAGAGTCACCAACCTCTCAATGGAGGAAGCTTGGTGCTCAGCCATGAGGCTCAATGCATCAGCCATGGTCCGCGTAGACTCCTCCACCGTTGACACCAAGCCAAACAGAGCCTCATGTATCTCCACCAAATATTCCCAAACACCCGGCCGCATGTCAGCACTTGGCTGCATCACAGGCGATTCCAGAGGTTCATCATCAGCGACGGACTGAGCATGTGCCTGGGCCCCGTCAGTCCTCCGACTGCGGGCGCCAACAGCACTCTCTGTCTCCGCCAGCTCCTCCAGCGACTGTGAAGTGCCCTCACCGCTGTGACCTGGGACACTAGCCGAAGATATAATGCCCACCGAGGTGCCAGTATCTGCGCTGGTGCCTGCCTGACAGAGATGGTGTGACGCTTCTGATGGTGCAACTTCATGCCCCCAGGTGTCAGAGGGGGCCCCTGCTGCTCTGGGTCCCGGCCCCTGCACCGCTGATACTGAAAGGAAGAGTATGGACATTCGATCAGTTAGCCTGTGGGCAATGTCAATGTACATGCCTGTCCCCGGATCATCATGCGCTCATCGTTCCACACGCAATGGGCAAGCCATGTTGGTAACGTCACTCACTGAACAATCAGCACTGCCATGGATGTTGGGAGACTACTGGTGGCGTGAGTGCTGGCCATACATACTTGCCCGTGGAACCCCAGCCTCTCTGGCTCCAGTGGGCCTGGGTGCATGCTGCCTCTGCAGGTCCAGTGCCTCCAGCTCATAGCAGCTGAGCATCAATATCTGGGATGGCCCACAACCAGTCCTCAGCCACTCAGCCCTGTTATGAGAATTCTTCTCCTGCAAATGAAAAGATTGCATTGATAAGTGATACTTGCACTGTCAATCTCATTGCAGCTGGCCCACTCCAAGCCCAGTTGGCTACTGCAGGTCTGCAGTGCATCCTTCCCCCGCTGCTGGCTGGCACTCATACTAATATGCCTGGTGTGTCCTTTCCCCCGCCCACTCATCTCCCCACCCCCATCCCCACATGCTGCCTTCATCACAGTTGAGAGCACACAGTTGTACCAGCCATTGCAAGGAGGCACAATGGCGTGGAGCGCAGAGGGCAGCAGATCCATCTATGCCACAGGACCTTGAAGATCCCCTCACACCATGTCATCACCCTGACTTCCACATGTCATGGAGTTCAACCAGTGCGCCTGGGTGTAGCTCCTCCAGATTGAACCCACCACAGTCAGGTGGGTGTCACTGCACCACATGCTGCAGGTACAGAACCCATCTCATCTCAACCCTCACATGCTGAACGCATAGGCAATATCTGGTGGGTCGCCCAGCTAAGGACACATGCTGACACTGACTCATTACACTCAGGCCACTCCGACATGGGTGGTCCACCAACGGGGGAGAAGATTACATGATGGGTGCAGTGAATGATGCCAACATGCTACTCACCCTTCCTGTGCGCAGCAGGTCGTTGAAGCGTTTATGGTACTGGATCCATGAGCTCCGCATCACGTCGTGGGAGCTCATGACCTCCGCAACCTCCTCCCACACACGCTTGGTCAAGTGGGGTGGCCTCCTCCTCCCGTCCTCGGGGACAAGCACCTCCCGCCGTGCTGCCACCTCCTCGAGGAGGACAGCAAGGCACTCATTGGAGAACCTGGGCGCATATTGGCCAACCACCCTACCCTCCTGCATGGCTGTATTAGATGTGCCTTGCCCCCAACTACTGGTCATGTACAGCAGCCTTGCTGCAGCTGCAGCTTGGCCTTTAAACAGGTTGCGAGGTCGCCATTGGACCTGGCAGCGATTGCCATTCTGCCCGCGCCCACCCCACTCCTGCCGTCCCCAGGAGTCGCCAAATACGCTGGGTGGACGTTCCCGATCGCCGCTCCGCACCTGCCAGCGCCCGGACTCGCACTCCCCACCCGATATGGGGAAAATTCTCCCCTATGTTTCTCAGTTACCACCCCCAGGCTTGAGTAACAGCTGACAGAACAGAGAAGGGTCAACAGACACACATAATCAAAACACCAGACAGTTGAACAATTGAATACCAGTGAGGCTCTTAAGGGATTTAAACAGCTGGGGACGTTTTGTAATGTGGCAGGGACAACATCTGTTTAGAGTCATTTGAAAGTGAGTTATGGGAGAAATAGGCACAGCTTTTGGAAGCAACAATTAGCTGCCCCAAATCATAGATTCATTACAGCACAGAAGAAGGCTATTTGGCCCATCCATGCTGGCTCTCCTAAGAAGCAATTCACGTACTGCCACTTCTCTGCCCGCTCCCCACATCAACGAACACTCCTTGTTTTCAGATATTTAGAAAATTTTAAAAATGTAGAAAAATTTATGGCACAGAAAGAGGCCACTCTGCCCATCATGTCTGCACCAGCCAAAAAACGAGCACCCCCCTACCTAATCGCATTATCCAGCACTTAGTCTGTATCCTTGGGGATTACGGGACTTCAGATGCATATCCAGACACCTTTCAAATGAGTTGAGGATTTCTGCCTCTACTACTCTTTTAGGCAATGAGTTCCAGACCCCTAGCACCCTCTGGGGAAAAAAATCTTTCTCATATTCCTTCTAATCCCCCCATCAATCACTTCAAATCTATGCCGTCTAGTCACTGACCTCTCTGCTAAGGAAAACAGTTCCTTTCCATCCACTCTATCCAGGCCCCTCACGATCTTGTACACCTCAATAAAATCTCCTCTGTCCCAAGGAAAACAACCTCAGCCTATCCAACCTTTCCTCATAGCTGCAATTTTCCAGTCCTGGCAACATCCTCGTAAATCTCTTCTGTACCCTCTCTAGCGCAATACATCCTTTCTGTAATGAGGTGACCAGAACTACAGTACTCAAGTTGTGACCTAACTAGTGTTTTATATAACGCCAGTATAATCTCCCTGCTCTTAGATGCCATGCCTCGGCTAATAAAGGAAAGAATTCCATATGCCTTCTTAACCGCCTTATTGACCTATCCTGCTACCTTCAGGGATCTGTGGACACTCACTCCAAGGTCCTTCACTCCCTCTACACCTCAGTATTCTCCCATTAATTGTGCATTCCTTTGCCTTGTCCGACCTCCCCAAATACATTACCTCACACTTCTCGGGCTGAATTCCATTTGCCACTTTTCTGTCCACCTAACCAGTCCATTGATATCTTCCTGCAGTCTCCAGTTTCCCTCCTCACTATCAAGCACATAGCCAATTTTTGTGTCATCTACAAACTTCTTGATCATGCCCCCTACATTGAAGTCCAAATCATTAATATATAGCACAAAAAGCAGGGAACCCAGTACTGAGCCTTGCGGAGCCCCACTGGAAACAGAGTGGAGGTGTTCAATAATTGTAATGGTTTAGTTAAAGTAAATATGGAGAAACTGTTTCCATTGTGAGGAGGGTCAGCCACCAGGGGGCATAGATTCACAATTTCTCTCTCCTACTCCACCCACACCATAGATCTCTAAGGTTCCAGCATATGACCCAATCTGCACTAGGAATGCTGAAAATTGTTTAAATAAGGGGAAGTCAAAAAATCTGGGAGAAATCCAACCCATGGGGTGATTTTTATGCAGGTGAAGGGAGTTTCAGCCACTGGCTGGACAGTCAGCGAGAGATCCGCGTTTCCTCTCCTGGAACGGCTCGTCGGTAATATGTGCCAATCAGTCAGTTGAGAGGCCACCTGTGGGTTTTCCACAGGATCAGGATTTCCGGACAGGAAGTCCCACCTGCTGAGAGCTGCTGGTCAGTCAGAGATTGGCAGCTCCTTTTGCTCAGCAGTACCACTGGGGAGGCGGTGGCTGCTGCCAAATTAACACCCACAGGAGGCCCAGGATCATAGAGCAACCAAGGCCGGGAAGGGTTTTGCGGGTTGGGGATCATGAAGGGAGGAGTGTGTCAGGAGGCGGTGGGGTCCCCACCTGCCATCATCCCACCCAATTAAATGACCTCCCCCCACAAACCCCCCAATCAAACTCTCCATGGGAAGAGAGCACACACACCATTCAATGTTTGTAATGGATATGCTGGCATACTTTCAACTGCACCACAACTGCACTCCTACTAGAAATGCCTCCTTAAAAGTTTGTCAAGTAACTAAACATTTACCAGCAACATTTTATAGGCTCAAATATCATACACAGTGCTTAAATTGTGCAAAGTGACCACAATTTAAAAAAGAACAAAAGGTTATAATAAGCAAGCTTTACCTTGTTTCTCCTACAGCACCCTTGCAATAAATAGTTAAACCTAATTTTAAATGAGTTGTGCAGACACTGGGTGCTAATTTAC
This sequence comes from Cetorhinus maximus, assembly GCF_964194155.1. Lineage (NCBI taxonomy): Eukaryota > Metazoa > Chordata > Chondrichthyes > Lamniformes > Cetorhinidae > Cetorhinus > Cetorhinus maximus. The sequence goes on from NC_135889.1 coordinate 82,784,910, forward strand.
AGTGAATGTCGTACCTCCAAGTGCTAGAAAATTGAGGTTTTGTCCAACTCTGTCCTTCTCCCCAACTTGTTTTGCATTTAAATTGCTGGAACCCGAATAAACTTTGTACAGCTGGAAGCTGCCGGAACTTAAGTTCCTCAGCAGGGCCAATGGTGACACACAAAAGCAGACTCCTCCCACAGAATTAATCAAGTCAGACAGCAGAGTCCAAACCATACTTCCGCAATATCAGCTTCCTGAAATAATAGCTGTGATTACAGTTCTTAAGCTTAACAATGCAGACTTTTAGAATGCCTTATCATGTTTTCTTTTAGAGCTTAAAAAATGATATAAGGACTGTTGCTCCGATCAGGTGGAGAGAATGTGAGAATCTGTTATTAGGGAGGTGGTAAGAGGGCACTTGGAAAATCATGAAGGCCTGGATTTTGAGGAAGGGGAGGTGGGGAGGGCATGGTGTTCACTGCCATCACTTCTCTGAAACTGACTGCAACTTCCATATTTAGCGCCACACAGTGTTGTGCTAAATATGGAAGTTGCAGTCAGTTTTAGAAAAGTGATGGCAGGGAATACTGACAGTTTGCAGTCAATGCCCCATCTCCCTTGCCCCCAGCTTCCTGCCCTCAAAGTGCTGAAGTTATGGCCTGGCACTCACTGCTCCACCACAGGCTGCACGGTGGCCACACCACCATCCCCACACCCAGAGCAATCATTGAAACCAGTTGATGAGGTGAGAACTCACTCTTTTCTGCTCTCACATCACTGTTAGAAACCCTGTGAAAAACTACACTCTGTTCAATCAGGTGTCACTGAGTTTGAAAGGTGATCAGAGTAAAAACAACAGATCTGGTCCTGAAAGAATATTTTTATGGGGAGAATTTTCTCCCCATCGGGCAGGCTGGTTGGGAGCATGCGCGGGCGGGAGCGGAGCCGATTGGCTGCCTGCTGCCATTTTATGTGGGCGGACCAGTTAAGGCTCGCCCCAGCGTGACGCGCACCGGGTAGCACTGGTGCTACCTGTGCCGGCAGGGGGGAGGAGGGAAAGCCGGGGCCTGTGCTCTTTCACGCATGCACTCGAAAGAGCACAGAAATCTCCCTGAGGCACAGAGCTGCCTCGGGCAGATTAAGTTCAGTTTCAAAGTTCAAAATAAAGAAAGTGAAAAATCATTTACATATGTCCCCCCATGTGACAGCGTCACACGAGCTGGGACATGCTTATCAAATGTTTGAAAAATATTTATTAATTCAATAAACCCTTCATGAAACCTCATCCTGCCCGTGGCTGAGGTTTCATGAAAAATGCGAAGGCCGCCTGGGCTCTCCGCCTTAAGGTTGGACGGGCAGCTCTGTCATTTTTGGTAAATTAGTTAATTAATGGCCTTAACAGGCTTTTGACAGTTCGGCGGGCGTGCAGACGACTCTGGTGCTCGCCCACCGAATGGAAGATCGGAATGACGCGTGGTGACGTCGGAACACACGCCCGATGTAACCGCGTGTCATTTTACACATCGGCGTGCGAGGAGAACAGAAAATTCAGCCATATGTTTGTGGTGTATTGTTAAATGCAACCATTAAGATTAATTGCTAGATTTTTTAAACAAACTTTCTTCAGTAATGCTTTTTTTAAAAGCTTTTTTCATGATCTATCAGCTTCTACCTTCACGTGATGCGTATATTCCAATCTTTATTTTGCTTTATTTTTCGTTTCCTGGTTAACTGTCGATGACTTAAATGAGGGGACCAAGTGTAATATATTCAAAACAAAAACAAAAATACCTGGAAATACTCAGCAGGTCTGACAGCATCTGTGGAGAGGGACACAGTTGACGTTTCGAGTCTGTATGACCCTTCATCAGAACTAAGACATATAGAAATGAGATTAAATATATACTGGTAGAAGGGGGTGGAACAGGAGAGCTCGATAGAGGGCCAGTGATAGGTGGAGGCCAAGAAGAGACTGCCAAAGATGTCATAGACAAAAGGACAAAGGGGTGTTGATGGTGGTGATATTATCTAAAAGATGTGCTAATGGGGACATTAAGGGAAGCAAGCTAGTGGCACATGGCCCTAGTGCTGGTGGGGTTGGGGGAAGGGATCTAAATGGGCTAAAAGGTGGAGATGAAACAATAGATCGAAATAAAAGAAAAAAATAGTGTAAAAAATTATAAATTATTGGAAAAAGGGGGATCAGAAAGGGGGTGGGGATGGAGGAGAGAGTTCACGATCTGAAATTGTTGAACTCAATATTCAGTCCGGAAGACTGTAAAGTGCCTAGTCGGAAGATGAGGTGCTGTTCCTCTAGTTTGCGTTGAGCTTCACTGGAACATTGCAGCAGGCCAAGGACGGACATGTGGGCATGACAGCAGGGTGGTGTGTGGAAATGGCAAGCGACAGGGAGGTCTGGGTCATGCTTGCAGACAGACCGAAGGTGTTCCGCAAAGCAGTCACCCAGTCTGCGTTTGGTCTCTCCAATGTAGAGGAGACTGCATTGGGAGCAGCGAATGCAGTAGACTAAATTGAGGGAAGTGCAAGTGAAGTGCTGCTTCACTCGAAAGGAATGTTTGGGCCCTTGGACGGTGAGGAGGGGGGGAAGTAAAGGGGCAGGTGTTGCACCTTCTGTAGTTGCATGGGAAGGTGCCGTGGGAGGGGGTTGAGGTGTAGGGGGTGATGGAGGAGTGGACCACGGTGTTCCGGAGGGAACGATCCCTGCGGAAAGCCACCGGGGGGGTGAAGGGAAGATGTGTTCGGTGGTGGCATCATGCTGGAGTTGGCGGAAATGGCGGAGGATGATCCTTTGAACACGGAGGCTGGTGGAGTGATAAGTGAGGACAAGGGGCACCCTATCATGGTTCTGGGAGGGAGAGGAAGGTTGACAGGGCCCTCAACCGTGTCCGGCCCATCTCCTGCGCATCCACCCTCACACCTTCCTTAATTGGCCCGCCCACTTAAAATGGCAGCGGGCCCCGTTTCGGCAGCGGGGGTCGGCAGCCCACCCTCCCCTGAGCCAGTGGGGCCCGCCCGCCCATCAAGGGCAAAATTCTGCCCATCCACTTTGGAAGGGAACAGAAAAGTTGATATATTTCTTAAATAGTGGGGGACTAGGAAATGTTGGTATTCAGAGGGACCTAGATGTCCTTGTACATGAATCACAGGAAGTTAATATACATGTACAGCAAGCAATGAGAAAAGCAAATGACAAGTTGGCCTTCATTACAAAAGAATTAGAGTATAAGAGTGAAAAAGCCTTACTGCAATTGGTGAGGCCACATCTGTGTACAGTTTTGGTCTTCATACCTAAGGAAAGATATACTTTCTTTGGAGGGAGTGCAACAAAGATTCACTGGATTGATTCCTGGAATGACAGAATTGTTTCATGAGGAGAAATTAAGCTAACTAGCCTTTTATTCTGTTGGATTTAAAAGAATGAGAGGCTATTTAATTGAAACATATCGAACTGAATTTTATGCTGAGGGCAGGCACCCGAGTGTAAATTTCATGGATGAGCCTTCCTGCACTTAGTCAGCGCACTCCTCTTTAATTTTTTGGGTGACAGCCTTTTAATTAGAATGAGGTGGGCTTGCATCCATAGGAGGACATGCCGCCTCATAGAGTTGCCGGCCAATCGGAGGCAGACACCTCTGCACATTGACAGCGCCAAACAGGAATGGTAGCCACTGCTGATGCTGAAAGTAGGACAGGAGGTGGTGTTCAGCTATGGACCCAGGGCGGGGTGGGTGGTGGACGTGGTGGGGCAAAACTATGGGAGGGCGGCCTCAGATTGACACAAGGGGCCTGAGAAGGAGGCATTCCCCAACCCGCCCCGCCCCCCGCCACCCTCGCAGGGGTAAACCTGCTGGGCTACACATTTGGCACGGGTCTCTCCTGCTGCCTGTTATATGGGAGCGGTGCGGCCATTAAGCATGAATTGTCCCCTTAAGGGCCTCAATTGGGACATGGGCAGGCAATCCACCCGATGCTTCCCCATCACCCATAAAATCACGGAGGGGGCAGGGGTGGGTGGACTAGTGGTGGGTATGCCACCGTTGGCATGGCCCCCTAACTTATAGGTCCACCTGCCTGTTTTCCCTGCTAAAGGTGGCCTGTAAAATTCGGCTCGTAAAATTTCTTAAGGGACCTGATAAGGTAGATACTGGGAGGTTATTTCCCTTGGCTGGAGGGCCTAGGACAATGGGTCACTGTCTCAGAGGCCGACCATTTTGAACTGCGATGAAGGAAAATTTCTTCATTCAAAGGCTTCTGAATCTTTGGAATTCTCTATCCCAGATGGCTGTGGATGCTTAGTCGCTGAATATATTCAAGACAGAAACGGACAGATTTTGGATATTGTTGTGGTAAAAGTGACCACTCTCGAGTCTGAGGAATTCAAGCAAGCAAAGATTTTATTTCAAGCATATGCCAGGGAGAGAGAGAGCTTCAGTCACCCAAGGAACATCTCTCAATGATACCGAGTTTGCAGCAAATATTTATGCAGTTCTTACCTTCCTGCTTTCACTACAATGTTTTGGGACAGTCATTAATTGAACTGGATCATGTAGGCCCAGCAGATATTCCAATTATCTCAACTTTCAACCCAGTTTCTGCTCGTTTCCATGGTTTCCATCGTCTTTTTTGATCTACGGCTCTCCTCTTTTCATTGTATAGCAATGAACAATATGTTTATACAGGCTGTTATTGCAAGCCACTATGCCAGCATCCCCAGAGCTACCTTTGGTCAAGTATCCGATCACATCTAGCAAAGGAACCTTCAAACTACAGTGCTTATTTTTAAGATTAGTAAAGCATCTTAATGTTAAACCTTCTAGTATAAACCCCCTGGTACCCATTTCAGTATGAAGCTAATTTAGGGATATGGGGGCATAAGGGAAGGTAGTATTGAGGTAATAGATGCGCTGTGATCGTATTGAATGGTGGATCAGGCCTGAAGGGCTGAATGATCTACTCCTGCTCTTATTTCTTATGTTCTTTTCTAGGCACTTCTGATAATTAGTGGCAGTCACACTGCGTACTCTTCAGGAAGCTGAGGCCCTGGAGTCTGAGTTTTCCATCCATTAAAAAACAATCAAGGGGTGCAGTATCTTTATTTTTCAAGTAAGTCTCCTCGTAAGGACTTCTTCTCAATGAGCATACTTAATCATGGAATTAGCCATCTATTTTAGTGCTTGTCATGATGTAGTGTAAATTTTACTTACCTAAGTATCTAGCTCTGTGCACACAATTAGTGTCATTGGTCAAAGCTAAATGCTATCAGTATTTTTACAAGCATCCTCTGGAAAGAATGTGTCACTATTAACATTAAAAGAAAAACAAAGATTTGCCAAGATTTATATAACACCTTTCATAACACCAGGACATCCAAAAGCCTTTTACATCCAATTAAGTACTTTTGAGGTGTTGTCACTATTGTAATGTAAGAAACATGGGATGGAATTTAACGTAAACACCCATGCCCCCCAGAGGTGAGTTCGAAAGCGGGAGCTGGGTGCACTGCGTGATCGGGCAGGACAGTGTGGAGTGGAGATCCTGCTGCCTTCCTGACTCTCCTCGATCAAACTCGGGGCAAAAAGGGTGGACAGTAGCCTCCCAAAAATGCTCGATGTGGGTTGCCACCTGTTTTGCAGATGGTGGATGTGAACCCCCCCCACTTAAATATTAAAACCTGCCCGTGATAGCCAATTTGTGCGCAGAGAGATCCCACAAACAGCAATCTGATAATGACTATTTATTCTGTTTCTGTGGTGTTTGTTGGGGGATAAATGCACTGGTGCAAGTTTCATCTGCTTCTTGAAAATAATCCTGATCTTTACAATTTGAAATTCTCAAAGCTTGAAAAAAGTTCTATCCACACAAACACTCTCTGCCAAACGTTTGCCAGAGGGAACTTAGACAATAGCTGCAGCAAGTAAGGTTTATTCAGATGGAACAATGGCTAGGACTGGTACAAGAAAGAGGACTGCGCATTAAGTAAACATGAACAAAAGACTTGCAAGGAATATTGGGCTGAATCCTCCCCTCCTGCCATCAGTGGGATTTGTGACAGCCGTGATTCGTGGCAGGTGGGGACGGAAGGTATAGCGGGAAGCTATATATTGGCTTCCCCACATTGGGAACCAGGTCAGAATCGTCCCCACCTGACGTTCATAGCGAGTTGATTGCAGGTCGGATCTCCCACAGAAGCTTGGTGGGAACCCACCTTGCACCTCATGCATGCTCATTAAAGCCTCAACAGACTGGAATCGTGTGCCCCTGTCAAATATTCCACTCCACCAGCAGGAAGTTATGCCACTCTAACCTGACTAGGCGCTCATAGTGTGCACCTGGTAAGGAAGAATTTTAAAGCACTAATCTTGGAGTTGAAACTGGCTGCACCACTAGAGCTGGCCATAGGTATAGGCTGTGCCGAAGACACAAAGGTGGGAGCTCCTGAGCAGACAAACGGGATGGGGCGGTGGGTACAAGACAAGAAGGAGGGGTTTGCAGTGGAGAAGAGGGGGGTTGTGCATGAAGTGAGGAACGAAGGAAGGCATGAAGGGGGGCGGGGGGGGGAAATGAAGGAAGGCATGAAGTGGAAGGGGCAGGGAGGGGTGCTGGGGTGGAGCCAGAGTTCTTCAGTGGGAGGGGTCAGTCGAATTCATGTTGGAATCCTGGGTGGAGAACTGACGTGCTGATGATATGAGAGGACTGCAACTGTGAGAGGGGCAACTGGAACGAGGGAGGGTGTGAGGACCAAGGTCTGGGTATGGCATGTATAGTTCTCTTCGGGTCATTGAGGGGGACAACAATGGTGACAGGCTGTGGGAGTGGAGAGCATCAGGGTGGGAAAAGGAATGGTGACTGGGGTGGGCTCACTGGGGAGGGAAGGTATATCCAAATTAATAATGAAGGGTCTAGAGTGATGAGGGGAGGCGCAAGGTTTTTTTTATTCATTCATGGGATGTGGGCGTCGCTGGCTAGGCCAGCCTTTATTGTCCAACCCTAATTTACTTTGAGAAGGTCATGGTGAACTGCTTCTTGAACCGTTACAGTCCATGTGCTGTAGGTACACCCAGAGTGCTGTTAGGAAGAGAGTTCCAGGATTTTGACCCAGCAACAGTGTAGGAGCAGCGATATATTTCCAAGTCAGGATGGTGAGTGACTTGGAGGGGAACTTCCAGGAGGTGGTGTTCCCATCTATCTGTTGCCCTTGCCCTTCTAGATAGTACTGGTTGTGGGTTTGGACAGTCCTGTCTAAGGAATCTCGGTGAGTTCCTGCAGTGCATCTTGTAGATGGCACACACTGCTGCTACTGTGCGCCGGTGGTGGAGGGAGTGAATGTTTGTGGATGGGGTGCCAATCAAGTGGGCTGCTTTGTCCTGGATGGTGTTAAGCTCCTTGAGTGTTGTTGGAGCTGCACCCAGGCAAGTGGGTTGTATTCCATGCACTCCTGACTTGTGCCTTGTAGATGGTGGACAGGCTTTGGGGAGTCAAGAGATAAGTTACTCACCACATAATTCCCAGCATCTGACCTGCTCTTGTAGTCACAGTATTTATATGGCTAGACCAGTACAGTTTTTGGTCAATGGTAACCCCCAGGGTGTTGATAGTGGGGGATTCAGCGATGGTAATGCCATTGAATGCCAAAGTGTGATGGTTAAATTCTCTCTTATTGGTTACTGAGGGGGGAGTAAAGGTGACATCAGGGGGATAAAAGGTGGTGGAGACAGTTTGAAATGAAACATGCACCATCTTGAGATAGAGGCAGCTCCAGACCAACGCAATGCCCTCGATGTCCAACTGCAAAACATCAAGGCAGGGGAGAATCTTCTCAGGTGGGTGCGGTTGAATATCAGCTCAACTGGACAACTAAAGGGAAACCCCAATAATCATGTGGAGACGCTATGGTTTGAATTTTACCTTTGGCGGGCACATGTGATCAACGGGCTTGGGATCCACCTTTTATCCTATTTTCGATCTTTTTTTCCACCACCACCCCCTCCCCCCCACCCCACCACTAACTAGGGCCACCTGTCACTTGTTCATGTTGTTCTTTCCAGAGTGTTTATCCTTGTCCTGACATTACCACATTCTGCTTTCTGACTTTAATGCCACCATCAGCACCTCCTTTAGCCAGTACCACTACCATTAACACCCCTTTGTCCTTTTGTTCATGACACCTTTGTCAATCTCTCCTTTGCCTCCACCTATCACTGACCTTCTATCCAGCTGCACCTGCTTCCCCCACCCTCTCCCCACCGCCCCCCACCCACCTTGTATAAATTTCATCACATTTTTACTTCTCTTTAGCTCTGAAGAAGAGTCATATGGACTCAAAACGTTAACTCTGCTTTTCTCTTCACAGGTTAGACCTGCTGAGGTTTTCCAGCATTTTCTGTTTTTGTTAGCTCAGCTGTTTAAATATTTTTAAATGATTTGAATTGTTAGTCTGGTGGAAAAGACGGAGGAGTTGGCAAAAACAACAATACAGTATTGGATAAAATAGCAAACTTTGGAACTTTGATCTTTCCAGTTTCAACAGAACCCATTTAGAATAATTGATCATTTATTCCAAGAATACTGAGGAAAACAGAATCAATAATTATTATACTCCGGCCATTTTGTACAATTTCAATACACCATCTGATGATTTAATGGATGGATCTGGATTGCAAGGCTAGTACACGCTTGACTAACGGAAATACTTTTAATTCCTTCAAAGCTTATATTATAAAATATCAATTAGAGTCAGCTTGATTAACTTAGAGGAAGTTAACATTTAACTTAGTTAAACTTGGAAGTTAACTTAGAGGAAGAAACATTTCAGCACTTGGCAGCACAAAACTCCACTGAGGCAAATCTAGTTGAATCTGCAAAGAAAAAAATCAGATTTCTTGAGAATTAGAATTTAGTCCTGATGGCACAGCGCTAACTTTTTTGAACTTGGCATTTTAAAAAAAAAATCATTCTGGGTCTTTGGTTACTGTGGGCTAAATCTCATTGACTTATTTTATAATAAGGGCTTGAGACACCAAAGTTAATGGCAAGGTTAGACAAGTGAGTGATGTGTGCTCTGTCCGAAGGCAGGTCCTTGGCTCATTGACTGCTGATGCTTCAACTGGACCTATTTTCTTGGCTAATTTACTGTAATGGTTTCCCATTGCCTTCCACTTACTATGTGGCAGGGCATGAAGGCAGGGCCCAAGTCTGCCTCAGCCAGAATGTGAATTGAATCTGCATCAATGGCATTATTCAGGACCACTTGCTAGCCATCTTGACAACTGAGCAAACCAGCCCCCTTAGGATTAGAGCTTTACTTAGGTTTAGATTTAGACTTAGTTCCTCCGGTCCTATCTGGGACAATGGGCAGCAAGACTCCACCACCGGCCTCAGTCCATCTCAATCTCTTTAGCTCCAGTCCGGATGGTGTTCTACTCTTGGAAGTCCTCCTTAAATGTACTTCATCAGGTCTTTGTTGGCTGGCCCTGTCTTCTTCTTCTGCCTGGCAGTATCCACTCCACTGCTACTCTGGCAGTACATCCGAAAGGCGAAGGACGTGTCTTGCCAGCATCAGTCATCTCTCCATCATGATGTCCTCCATACGCCTCTGACTGGCTCTCTGTAGCACTTCATTGGTGATGCTGTCTGTCCATGCAATTCCCAGGATCTTATGTAGGTAGCTCTGGTGAAAGGCATCCAACTTAAGTTACACCTTTGCTGTTCTCTTCCATGTCTCGCTGGCATAGATTGCGGTTGGCAGTACTATGGATATGTAGAGTCGAAGCTTCATGGCCGCGTTGATAGTGTTGGATGCGCAGGCTGTGTGGAGCCACCAGAAGACTGATTCTCCTTTGCCAATTCTTGCATGGACGTCGATCTCTACATCACCTTTCCTGGAGATGTTGCTTGCGTTCTGTTGCCCGATGGTGATGGGGGGACCTTACTGCCATCCAGTAATCATTGTCTTGGTCTTCTCACAGCTGATGCATAGACCAACCTTTGTGCTGCTACTCTCAAGAATGGTAGTCATGTCTTGAAGCATGTGCCAGCAGGGTGATGTCATCTGCAAAAGCCAGGTCTGTCAATCAGTGGTGTTACTACGGGTTCTCAAAATTCCCACATTTTTCATATCATCAACAAGGATATGACTTTTGGACTTTTATGGCAGAGGACCCAACTGCTGGGTTAAGTGTAGAACCCTGCAGACAGGAGGCTAGGACGAGAGGAGACAGAATATGCATTCTTCCCTTTAAAACAATCAACCCAGAGAATGACTTCATCTTACACAAAACTAAAGCCCATCAAAAATCTTGCATAAATAATCGCTACTAACCTCTAAGGCAGGAAGGCCTCAATCGATGCAATTATGCGAACCCATCAATACTCCACATATACAATGGCTTTCAGTTCAAAACTTGTTACGGGGACAGGAAGATAACGATAAACATCATGCGAGCCCATTAAAAACAGCGAGACAACAATCACCTGGGGAAGCCCACCAAAATCAAACAAAGAACTAACCTTGATTTGGATTGAGATAAGAAATTTAAAAAAAAACAGTATAACTGGGCCACCAGTTACAAAGGGGAGCAGATCTGAGTGTGGGCAGTTTTGGGCAGTGAGCAGTTGGGAGTGGTTTTACAGAGTTTAAGCAGGGAGCTGAGCCAAGCGGAAGAAGGAGATCTGGAGGTTTGCAGGCCCACAGGCAACATCACGGCGAGGGGCACGGGGTGGCAGGCTCAACCAAAGACAACATGGCCGCAACCGCAGCCCTCCACGAAGATCAACCACCCACAACCACGCCCTCCACCCAACTGAAGAACCTTCGCAGATTCTACAGACCAGTACCACGTGGGGACGGCAGGCCCCAGAGGATACAAAGAGCGTACCCCAAAACTGCAACCGGCTTACCTGGCTGGATTTTGAACTGTCAAGGAACCCTGGTTGGTGAGCATGATCCCTGACCTCTCCTAGTTCAATTTAGTTAGGTTTTGGGGGTGGGACAAGGGTAAGGGGATTAGTAGCGTGATTTTCCCTCGTTATGCCGTGTGTTCCCCATTCTTAACTAAGTGTATTTTGTAGGTCTGTATAATCTCAGTGTAATCCTAATGTTATAAGTTCATTTGTGACTTCAATAAATCCAGATTTTTTCTTGCACCAAAACCAGTTGTCTGCTGCACTTTGTCACAACCCCCAAATAAGTCCAAGGTCTAGAACCCAGGGAGTGAGAGCGATTCGGACCGCTCAGAAGTCAGAGGTGAAGCTGACACACACCACCACCCCATACATGCCAGCAGGGTGATGTCATCTGCAAAAACCAGGTCTGTCAACCAGTGGTATTACCACGGGATGCCAAAGTCTGCACCCATCATCGTCTCCTCATGAACCTAACCCCACATTTGTGACAGCACTGCACCTCAGCAGCTGAATGTCAACTTGGGAGAAATTGCCAGAGGTCCAAAGAGCCATCAAGAGCACCTGGGATCAACACGATACCAGCATAGCTATTGAAACGTGGCAAGAACATCATCACAACAGAGCTCGCAAACCTGATCAGCAAGATCTGGACTAAGGAGGATGTCCTAGATGACTGGAGGCAAGGAGTAATTGTCAAGCTTCCAAAGAAAGGGAACCTCAACGACTGCAACAACTGAAGGGGCATAACACTGCTGTCAGTACCTGGCAGGGTCTTCAGCATGGTGCTCCTCAACAGATTGAAAGCAGAAGTAGACAGTACGCTTCATGAAGAACAGGCAGGTTTCCTAGGTGGCAGATCATGCAGCAAACAAATCTTTACACACAGGAACATCATGAAGCAGAGCCTAGAGCACCAGAGGCCACTTGTCATCAGCTTCATTGATTTCAAGAAGGCTTTCAATAGCATCAATTGGCAGTCACTCTCAAATCGCAAGATAATGGAATTTAAACTCAACTAATAGATCTGGAATTATAAAGCTATATTCTCAGTAATGGTAACCATGATGAGTATCATCGATTGTTTTGAAAGCCCATCTGGTTACTAATGTACTTTATTGAAGGAAATCTGTCATCCTTACCTGCTCTGGCCTACATGTGGCTCCAGACCCACAGCAATGTGACTGACTCTTAACTGTCCACTGAACTGGCCAGTTCAAGGACAAATAGGTGTAGTATAGGAGTCTGGTATATGCAGGGTTAATGTGGGACTGAGATTTTATTGTTTTGAAATCGCCCTTTACTGACTTTTACATTTTACTTATTGCTACTATTACTCAGACATTGTTCATTTTGTTGTGCATTTTCATTTTTTTTAACTTGTTAATTTCTTTCTATAATGAGTTTTATAAAGTGTAAGTTTTGTATTATACAATTTTTACTTCTATCTTTAGTACCTATCTTAAATAGTTCATCCTAGCACTGATTTGTTCATAATCCACTGTAATCTTTGATTAATCCTATTTTCCCTTCACTTGCCATTTCAAGACACAAAATTCACGTGTCTTTCAGGTTCAGGCTTCAAGATAATTTTCTGAAAAGCAACATACTCAAATCAATTACAAAAGCACACATTTTAAAATGTCAACTATATATATGTCAGAGGTAATTGATGATGAGGTGAAGGGGCATTCCCTCTTGAACTCAATTTTTTTCTGCCCCACTGAACAATAATGTGCAGCTTTATACTGAATACAGTCTGGTAGGGTTTAACAAAATTGTTTTTGCAGTGGATAAGGAATTTCCACATGGAACTGGTAAGAAATTACACAAAAGTTGAAAATATAGTTTTATTTCTATAACCTTATTAGCTTAAATATTTGCAGCAAGAATGTACAGAGATGAAGACTAGACCTTATAATTCGAGGAAATAACTTATCGTGGTCATTGTTAGGACCTTCATTTGTTGGGTTAGGATAGGTGCACAACTAGCTTACTTCCCTTTGGCGTCCCTTTCTCCGGCAATCTGATCGTAAAATTCAAACTTGGAGTCAACTAGTTACTACTTCTCAGTTTATCTTCTTTCCTTCCTTATCTAAGGAAAGATATACTGGCAGTGGAGGCAATCCAGAGAAGGTTCACTAGGTTGATTCCGGGGATGGAGGGATTTTCTTATGAGGAGAGGTTGAGTAGGTTGGGCCTGTACTCATTGGAGTTTAGAAGAATGGCAGGCAACCTTATTGAAACACATAAGATTCTTAGGGGGCTTGACAGAATAGATGCTGAGAGATTGTTTCCCCTTGTGGAAGACCAGAAGGCAAAATCTCAGTGTAAGGGGTCGCCCATTTAAAACAGATGAGGAGGAATTTCTTCACTCAGAGGGCAGTTAATCTGTAGAATTCTTTACCACAGAGGGCTGTAGAGGCTGGGTCATTAAGTATATTCAAGGCTGAGATAGACAGATTTTTAATCATTAAGGGAATCAAGGGTTATGGGGAAAAGGCAGGAAAGTGGTGTTGAGGATTATCAGATCAGCCATGATCTAATTGAATAGCGGAGCAGACTCAATGGGCCAAATGGCCTACTTCTGCTCCTATGTTTTATGGTATTATGGTCTAATTTTTTTCAACCATTGTGATATCCTGCACTACACCAAGGACAAAAAGTTGAATTTATGTCATACCTTCAATATGGTTAAATTTCTGAAGAGCATCACAATAGAAAAGGAATGATCATAAATTAGAGTTTAGGAGAGAAATTGGGGTAAGTGGCTGGAGTCATGGTCAAAGAAGCAAATCTTAAGTACTGTATGTGTTGAAGTGCCAGATGTAGTAATAGAAATGCAGAACACATCCCCAATTTTAACTACTTTGCCTTCAGCTGCCTAGATCCAAAGCTCAGAATTCCCTCCCAAAACCTCTCCACCTCACTTTCCTCCTTTAAGGTGCACCTTAAAACCTATCTCTTTGACTAAGCCCTTGGTCATCTGTCCTAATATCCCCTTATGTGGCATTGTCAAATTTTGTCTGATAACACTCCTATGAAGCACCTTGATGTTTCACCGAATTTAAGGTGCTATATAAATGAAAGCTGTTGTTATTGCTGTTGAATGCAAGGCCACAGTGATTGGAGTCCCTGCCACCAATAGTGGAATGAAGAGAGAAAATGACAATAGGCCAGAGTTGGAAAAGTTGAATGAAAATGCTGGCACATTGAGCTGGAGACTTTTGCTGAGGTGGGGTAGTACAAGACCATAGAGGGATTTGTAAATGATGATTAGGTTTTTTGAATAAAGGTACAATTATTCAGTGATGTTCTGTGGCAATGGAGCAATAGGTAAACAGGGGCTAGTATGGGTCAAAACATATGCAGCATGAATAAAATTGGAAACTATCGAGAAGAACATTGAAGAAATTTGAGTGTGGGGCTGATGGAGTCATAGGTGAAGGTTTCAGTGGCAGCGTGGTAAAGTTTGAGATGGGCAATTCACAACAACAAAAGTAAATGGGCCATTAAAGCATAAGGAATTTTATATAGGCCTTTTGACAGTAAAAAGAAAATCTTAATACAACTACACTGAGGAATGCACCAATGATTCTGTCTTACTTGGCTGCTGTCTTGGGTCATAGGCAGAAATCAGCCTTCTCCTGGCCTGAAGTCTATTTCCACATTAGCCTCTCGGCTTTACTGGGTGGTGGAAGTAGATTCAATAATACTTTTCAAAAGGGAATTAGGTAAATACTTGAAAGTAAAAAGATTGCAGGACAATGAGGAGAAGGCGTGGGCACAGGGCTAACTGGATAGCTCTTCTAAGGAGCAGGCAGAATAGGCCAAATGGCCTTCTTCTGTGCTGGATCATCCTATAATTTTACTGTGGTCTTCACCTTCGCTCACCATTTACTCTGCTGGCCTACCCCTATTCTAATATCTGGTCTGCTTCTGTCAGCCCAGTTTCCTGTTCCACTACTGCAAATACTAACCTGACTTTGATGTGCTCCTACTGGTTCTCAGCCTGCTCTGGATCATGTTCCTTTAATGCTGAAAAAAGTCTGCTTTGCTATTTCCCACTTGTTCCCTATAACTGCCGACTCCACTGCTCACCCCCTAGAGTCCAAAAACCGAGAACTTAAGTTTTAGAATTTTAGCAAAAAGCACCTGCACGTGAACAGCACGTGAATAACAGGATGGACACAATCACCAAAGTCAGCACTTCTAACCTGGGAGGATGCATCTAAAATTTACATAAGTAGATCAGTTGTGATAATCCTCTTGAAAAGTCTAAACATATTTACATTGGAGACAGTTGCATGTTGCACTGTACAATTACTAGTCTGGTAAATCAGTAACTCACACCATGCCGCAGCATGTTGATTATTTTCCAATGGAAAAAATTATTACTCATAATGTAAGTAACACTTTCCATACTACATCACAGTTTCTGCTGCTTATTCTTAGGGTGATTATTCTTAGTTATATTTTAATCATTTATGAATCTGTCGTTTGCTTAAGAGCTAATAACAGAAATCAAACTGCATTGTTAACATATTTTCCTCAAAGAATTCTATATACTTTATGAGATGCTACCTTTAATGAATTATGCAATGATTTATTTTGCGAATACTTAACACAAAAAGGTACAGGATATATGTTAATATCAGAGATGAATGCTGGGCAGGAATCTACACTTAATGTGCTCATGAATTTTATGAAAATAATATAACATTTTTACTTGGAAATGTGATGACCTCATTAGCATCCACCTGTAATCTCTTATGTTGGAGTTAAGTGACCCAAAGCAGCTTAAGCATTCTGAGACTGACAGTGCTGATGACAAGTTAATTATATGCGTGTGCAAATATCAGTGAAACATTTCTACCCATGTATAGTGCTCCGGCAGTCACTAAAACAAGCACAGATCAATGTGAAAGCAAATTTGAAGACAACAAGAAAGGCAATATCTTCTTCTTCTTCTCCTTCTTAGGCAGTCCCTTGGGGTCGAGGATGACTTGCTTCCACACTAAAAATGAGCACTCAGGTGACTGAAGAGTCCAGTGCATGACCTACAGTCTCTGTCACAGTTGGGGCAGTGGTAGGGGGAATAAATGGGTGGTGTGCCTGGGTTGCCACACACTCCTTTCGCTGTCGATGCTTGGCTTCAGCTAGCCCTTGGCAATGAGACTCAAGGTGTTCAACTCCTTCCTGGATGCTTTCCCTCCACTTCAGGCAGTCTTGGGCCAGTGATTCCCAGATGTCGTTGGGGAATGTTGCACTTTTTCAAGAAGGCTTTGAGGGTGTCCTTGAAGCATTTCCTCTGCCCTCCTGGGGCTCACTTGCCATGTCGAAGCTCCAAGTAGAGCACTTATTTCGGGAGTCTTGTGTCAGGCATGATGACGGTGTGGCCTACCCAGCAGAGCCGATCGAGTGTAGACAATGCTTCGACACTGGGGATGTTGGCCTGAGTGAGAACACTGATGTTGGTGCCAATAGATTTGCAGGATCTCGCAGAAGCTGCGCTGGCGGTAGACCTCCAGAGTTTTGAGGTGCCTGCTGTACATAGTCCACATCACTGAGCCATATAGGAGGGCAGGTATCTCTGTAAACCATGAGCTTGGTGCTGGGTTTGGTGTCCTGGCCTTCAAACACTCTCTTCCTCAGATTGTGTGCGCTGGCGCACTGAAGGTGGTGTTGGACCTCGTCATCGATGTCTGCTTTTGGTGACAGAAGGCTTCCAAGGCATGGAAAGTGGCCCATGTTGTCCAGGGCCTCATCATGGGTTTTGATAAGCATGGGGGGGGTGAGGGGGGTTGTGGGGGGAGAGGGGGTGTTGCAGCATGATGTGGAGGGGCGAGGTTGGTAGAGGATCTTTGTCTTACAGATGTTTAGTGTAAGACTAATGCTCTCATATGCCTCAGTGAAGGTGTTGATGATGGCTTGGAGGTCCACCTACGAGTGTGTGCAGATACAAGTATTGCCTGCATACTGTAGTTCAATGACAGAGGATGAGACGACCTTAGATCTGGCCTGCAGGCGGTGGAGGTTGAACAGGTTCCCGCTTGATCTGTAGTTTAGCTCCACTCCACGCGGAACTTGCTGAGGGTGAGATGGATCATTGGGACAAGGAAGATCAAGAAGAGCGGCGGTACAATGACACAGCCTTGCATGACCCCGGTCTAAACGTGGATTGGGCTTGCAGTGGATCCATTGGTCAGGATCACGGCTTGCATGCCATCATGGAGCAGGCAGAAGATGGTGGCAGTCTTTTGGGGGCAGCTGAAACAGAGGAGGGTGCTCCATAATCCTTCATGGTTGACAGTGTTGAAAGCTTTTGTGAGGTCAAAGAAGGTCATGTACAAGGGTTGGTGCTGTTTCCTGCATTTCTCTTGCAGTTGCCGCATGGTGAAGATCACGTCCATTGTGCCCCTTAGCGGGTGGAATCCGCATTGCAACTCTGGGAGGAGCTCTTCAGCCACAGGAAGAAGGAAATTGAGGAGGATTCTTGTGATGACCTTCCCTACGGAAGACAGCAAGGAGATTCCTCTATATTTACTGCAGTCAGACTTGTTCCCTTTCTTGAAGACAGTCACAATTACAGCATCTCTGAAATCTCCTGGCATGCCCTTCTCCTTCCAGCTAAGGGAGCTGAGGCCATGTATTCACACCGATAGTGCTTCTCCGCCATGCTTTAGTGTTTGGGCGGGTATTCCATCTACTCCTGATGCTTTGTTGTTCTTTAGCAGTCCACTTGGCTGGATGAGTGCAGCTCCCACAACACTCAAGAAGCTTGTCACCATGCAGGACAAAGCAGTTGGCAACGCATCCACAAACATTCACTCCCTCCACCACCGATGCACAGTAGCAGCAATGTGTACCATCTACAAGATGCACTGCAGAAACTCACCAAGGCTTCTTAGACAGCACCTTCCAAACCCATGACCACTACCATCCAGAAGAACAAGGGCAGCATAAAGATGGGAACACCACCGCCCGACAATCCCCCAATCAGCATTTGATTTGGAAATATATCACCATTCCTTCACTGTTGTTGGGTCAAAATCCTGGAACTCCCTTCCTAACAGCACTGTGGGTGTTCCTACACCACATGGACTGCAGCAGTTCAAGAAGGCAGCTCACCAACACCTTCTCAAGGGCAACTAGGGATGGGCAATAAATGCTGGCCCAGCCAGTGAAGCCCACATCCTGTGAATGAATAAAAAAAAAGAATGGCCTTTTCTACCTCGTGCCGGGTTGGGGTTGTTCTGAGATAGTGGTGGGTAGCATGCTGCGGGATGGAGTCAAGGACACTCGTGTTGAAGACAGGGCCTGTGTTAAGAAAATCTTCAAAGTTCTCCTTCCTGCGGGCGCTGACTGCCTCTCTGCCCTTGACGAACATCTCTAAATTCTTGGCCAGCAATTGGGCCTTGGGTGCTTGGGCTGTGGTTGGTCTTGACTGCGCTAAAGAAACCTCACACATCATGGTTGTCGGCTAACTGTTGGCTCTCCTGCGCTTTCTCCACCTACCATCTGTTCTTTAGGCAGTATAGCTAGTTGCTAAATACTGAGATAGAAAATCCATAAATTTACTGTTTAAATTATAAAGCCCTTCTAAAAACATAGAATAAACATCTGTGCATTGTAACCTATAGGCACAGTACTGGGCTTCTTTAAAATATAACTTGCTTCATTTAAGAGAGGTGGCAGTATAATGATTAAGTCACTGGGCTAGTAATTCACAGACCCAGGCTCATCCTCTGGGGGCATAGGTTCAAATCCTACCAGAATTTAAATGCAGTTAATTGATGAAATTCAATTAATAATTCTGTAATGGTTTCCATGAAACTGTCATTGATAGTGTAAAAACCCATCTGGTTTACTTCAGGGAAGAAAATCTGTTGTCCTTGCCTGTTCTGGCTTCCATGTGACTCCAGGCCCATGGCAATGTGGTTGATTCTTAACTGCCCTCTGAAGTGGCTGAGTGAGCCACTCAGTTCAAGAACAATGAGAGACGGGCAACAAATAGAGGCCTTACCAGTGGTGCCTGCATCCCTTGTAAGAATGTTTTTAAAATGCAGTTGTCAATTGTGGCTCAGTTGCCCTTTGAGCTGTGGGCTCAAATCTTATTTCAAAATTTACAAAGACACTCCAGGGGAGTGCTGTGTTGTCTTTCAGGTCAGATGTTAAACTGAGACCCTCTCTGGGATCTCAGGTGGACAGAAAAGATCCCATGGCCCTGTTTTGAAAAAGAGCAAGGGAGTTACCCCTATTGTTGTGGCCAATGTTTACCCCTCATCAATATCACAACAAAGCGGCTTATCTGGTCATTAGTACATTGCTGTTTGTGGGATTCTACTGCTGCATTTCCTACATTACAATAGTAATCGCAACACTCCAAAAGCACTTAATTGACTGTAAAGTTGGGACAACCTGTGGTTGTGATAATTGCTATATAAATGCAAGTGTTTTATTATCAGTGGGGTGTTTCACTAATATGCTTATAGCATCACCTGTGTGATCTCGCAGTTCATTTCATTAATATTTTCAACAGCATATCTTCCACTTAACAAACAATAACAATTTGCTTTTAGGTCAAAATACCTTTCCAAAATTGACTGAAAACCAAAAAAGAATCTCGATTTTCTGCATTCATTGGCAAGAAGAATCGGATGGGTTGGATTTACCTTGCAATACTGGCAAATTCACTGCTGCCCATTTTGTTCCTGCCAAAGTAGGATTTCACCCCCTCTTTTGTAAGACAGAATGAACTTAATGTGGTCTTTTTTTATTGTCAGGCATCTACCAAAGTAGAAGATGCTTTTGAGAATATCTTCCAGGTCAGTATCTCTAAGTTGCGCATCATTTTTGGCTTCATCCTGACAACTGTGAAGAATTAATTTGGTTATGAGGAATGCTGTTCAGAATTTAGTAGGTTCAAAAATAATGAATGTGCTGCAATACCATCACAATGTTTAAACCAGCTTTGTGTGAACTATTAATTACAAATCTTGTTGAGGCAAAAAGAAGCTCCATAACATAGGAGCTGGGGGGGGGGTATCTTAATTAGATTTATTTTAATAATCCAAATTTAGTACAATTGAAAGGTAAGATCACTGCTCAGTTATACAAAACAAAAATAACCCTGCCACCAATTTTGGCTTCAAATAGTCTCTAAATCCTGTGAGTTTTATATCAAGAACCGACAAATTAGTTTTGATATTGGGAAATTATTCAGGTAAATGAAAATGATGGAAACGGTATCCAGTAAATAGGCTTTTAAATTCAAAGTTTTTTTTATTGTTGCTGATTCCATGATACAGTGCAGTACAGCAAAGGTTCTCTAGACTGGTTCCCAGGATGAAACAGTTCCCCTGTGAAGAGAGGCAGAGAAAATTGGGCCTATATTTTCTGGGGTAAGCATTGAGAGGTGATCTCATTGAAGCATACAAGATTCTGAAGGGACTTGACAAGGTAGACATTGGGAGGTTTTTTCTCCTGGCTGGGGAATGTAGAACACAGAGAGATGTAGTCTTAGGATAAGTAATCAATCATTTAGGACTGATATGAGAAATTACTTCACTCAGAATCTTTGGAATTCACTATCCTAGAGGTCAGCAGATGCTATATAATGTTGAATGTATTTAAGCCTGGGATAGATAGATTTTTGGTCTTGCAAAGAATCAAAGGATATGGGAAGTGAGCGGGATAGTAGAATTGAGGCAGAAGATCTGCTGTGATCATACTGAGTGGAGCAGCAGGAAGGGGGGCCATTTGCCTATCCCTGCTCCTTTTTTTATGGTTTCAACTGAAAATGACATCTACTAAATCACTGCATAATAAAGCAAAATTTGAATAATAAGTGAAGGTAAAAATTTGTGGAGCCAAACACAGCCATATGTAGAAAATATTCTACAATGATCCTACTGTACAATCCACAAGTAATAATGTCCTAAGTGCAGTAGTTCAAAGTGAAGCCATTAGTTCCTGTAATTCACAGATGTTGCTGTGATCATGCCATGAATGTGTACAAAGCCCAAATAATTTTTACTTTAAATTGTTTTGGTATATTTCTTGCAGTAAGGACTCACTTCTTTGGATTCAGTGATGTTTATAGCCATTCATTGAGACTCAACAATAGAATCAGGAACTTTCCTTTACTATGACACAAAACCAGTCTCCAAGTTACCCAACAGCTAAACTAGTGTTGGCAACCCTTGTAATTAGATCTCAAGTAGCTTTATCCTTTGTTGTATTGAATAACTGGTATTCAAAGTTTCCCCACATTACAATAATGACTTCACTTTAAAAGTACTTATTTGTTGTAAAGCGCATTGGAATGTCTAGAGGTCTTGAGGCCACAGAAATGCAATTCCTTCCTCCATCTCTTTTTCCCTCCCTTCCTTCTTCCCTCCCTCCTTCCACCTTTCCTTCCTCCCTTTCTTCCTTCCCTCCTTCCTCCCTGCCCCCCCACCACCTGCATTTTCATTTAGTAGAATATAAAACTCCGCATGATGACTTTTATTAGACGTTTTCTTGTAAAAGTAATGGACAATGTCCAAGTGTTCTTCAAGTTGTCTTTCCTTTCACGTTCATTATGAAAAAATTGACATTTAAAAAATAAATCACTCATGAGCTAACTATACCATAACTTATTCATACACTTCTGTACAATTAATATACATTCAGAAGACGTTTTAAACTAATTAATGTGCTTCTGTTAGCTGTTTCATTCAGCTCCAGTGCGGACCTCAATTCTAGGAATCGCCATCTTCTTCCGCCTTTGCTGGTTAATTAGAGACAACTTGCAACTCAAGAATATCAAGGAGAAATACATCTTCATTACTGGATGTGACACTGGCTTTGGAAACTTGCTGGCCAAGCAGCTTGATAAACGAGGGTTTCATGTAATTGCTGCATGTTTCACAGTAAATGGAGCAGAGAAACTACAGATAGATTGTTCATCTAAACTGAAGACTGTCAGGCTCAATGTGACCAGCCAAGATAACATTCAGACAGCATTGGAGTTTGTACAAGCAGAGGTTGGCGATCAAGGTAAGAGAGACAGACAGACCAAATTATCTTTCTCTAACTGTTTGTATTGAGAACGCAATGATTTTTCTCCGTATTCTTTTTGAAAAGTCTATACTTACTGAGTAGCAGAGCCTCTGTTTATTAGGGAAAGTGGGTGCTCTGCAAAAACTCCAGGTAAGACCAATTCCTGGAACAGACCCAGAGCAGCACACAATTTCGATGTCAGTTTTCAAGCACATCTTATACTTTAAATGCAATGTTGTTTTTTTCTCAATGGAGAAATAACTGGTGATGATCACTGTGTCACCAATCATGCATCTTTGTTTACAAGCTGGTTAAAGTGTAAATAATTTGACAAGAATGAAAATGTTCTTTTAAAGTTGAACACTCATCAGGAATTTTTGTTTCGTCAATAAAAATCTTCTGATAATTTATCTAATTCTTCTGTATAGGATTACATGGTATGCAAAGTGCCTACATAAGAACAATCACCACTTTTGGTCACATTACCTCAATGATGATAAATCATTTCGAAAAGATTTGGAGAAGAGTGACCGGAACTAAGCAATGAAGCAATGTTCCAGTGTTTAAATGTAGTTTTGCTTTAGAATACTGAAAGGAGAAATGAAACAAGTCTGTCTTCAAACTAATGAATAATAGATGCGAAAGTGAAAAAAATTAGGATCAATTTGCAACATCTTTCTGTGGTGTTGGGAAAAGGAATTAAGTATACCTAATGTAGAGAGCGGCTTGGGAGAGAAGGCAATGAAAGAATAAAAATACATTGTGCTGGATTTTTGCTCCTGAAGCAGGAAGCTTGAGTTGGCCCCCTTCATACCCTCCATGTGAACCTATGACACCCACCCATCTCCAATGGCCCCTCATGCCTTACATGCTAACCTATGCTCATCCACTCATCCACAATGGCCCCTCCTAACCCCACTATGTCAACCCATGCCCCCCACCCACCCTAATGGCCTCTCATAACCTCCATTCCAACACATGCCACCCAACCAACCTCCATGGCCCCTTATAGAACCTATGCCAAATTAGTGCCAACTTATGACAATAAATGACACCCCCACCCACTCCCATTGTACTTTATGGCCCCTATGCCAACTTAATTCCAACTCATGCCAACCCACCGTCCATTGCCCTTACACGCTTCATGCCAACTTACCCAACATCCACCTTAGGAAACCCTAAGGGGGCATTCTGAGAGGAAATAAAATAAGTTCTGTCATGATCAGGAAAAATGAAGGAATACATATATATCTCAATGTCGCACTGGCCACGTTATAAAATTATTATTTTTCTTTTTAAATGGACAAATGGCTAGACTGATGAAATGGCCGCTGCTAATGGTAGCTCTGGAAGATTCTGAGCAGTCTAAAAGTGGACAAAGGCTAACACATCAAACCCTGGAATGTAACACTCCTTGCATTGTATAAACATTCCAGCCAAGCCAGCACAAAGGACAGTAGACAAGATGTCTGCACCAGCCAGCTACAGACAAAGGCAGAGCTATTTGTGACACCTCATCTCCAATGTTGTGCTAATGGTTCTACAGTTACCTGTTCAAAACACATGGGTTTTAACAAGAGGCCTCATTCGCTGAATAGCTCAATCCAAAACCACCCTGTTGCATGACTGAGACGTGATCTGTTGGAATTACTTTAATTATACAGCTCTCGGATTCCATCTTCAGTCTGCTGTTTAACATCTGACTGGCAGGCCACACAGAAGCAATCTCTGCAGGTTGGACAACTGGCTCCCATCTCACCTGACTCTGCTGGAAAGATTTTGTACTATTGCCTACAGAACTGATTCAATCTCTGCGTGCCTCTTTCACCTTGGGACACCAACACCGATGGAAAAGTAAATCTTACACCACTGCTCTTCAGCTAGCCAAACTCTGAAAGAATTCCTCATGGGGCTTTGGTTCTGGACTCTGAATTCATTTGAAATTATAATTCTTATTTTTATCATGGTCTTTGCCCTGAACCACTTTCCCTTATCCTTCTTTTATTGTATGAATGCAAAAAGGGACAAACATTGGGAAACCCCTTTCCTGTGTTTTGTGTGTGTGAGTGTGAAATAAACCAATCCTCTTATTTTACCTTAGACCGAGCTTGCTGTGGGGTTATTAATAGAGGATTGGATCACTCCAAACCGAAGGATTGGCGAACATATGTCACCACTTATGAAAGGGGGAAATCAAAAATCAAAAGCACCTTTCTGTTTGTGAATGGATCATGATTGGAGAAATCAGGACTGTTCTAAACTAAAATCCCTCCTGTCTGTAACAAATCTAAATATCTATCGTGGAGTTCCCTACCTAAAAAATCAATCGCTTTCATGGAAGCCCATTCAATACATTGAAATTACCTCAAGTACTTAATCCCTCACAAAAACAAACATTTGTATTCACGACCTCACATCAAAAATAGGTAATCCTTTAATAATCTATTTAAGCTGTTAATTAAGCTGTGAACTTCCACAGCTCCACTGTGATAATGATAGCTTTTGGAAAGCCAGGAGATAAAAGATCGTGAGAAGGTGTAAGACAGGAGCCAGATGACAAAAGGACATGAGAAGGAATGAGAGAGGAGCCAGGGCATAAAAGAGCATGAGAAGGAGTGAGAAAGGAGCCGGGAGATAAAAGAGCTAGCTGCTGCTGGCGCTGGCACTGGGTTTCAGTGGATTGACCAGATTTGGAGAAATTCAAGTGTGATGTCATAGGGAACTAGTTAAGTGGTTTGTTGGCGAGTATTTTGCTTGTTTTGCTCACTTATCTTTTAAATGCTAGTACAATTTATTGGTGACTGTAAGGTTTTCTTTTTACTAAGGTTTTTGGAATGGCATTAGTAGCGATATTGGAAGCTTTTTTTAATTTATTCATGGGATGTGGACATCACTGGCTCAGCCAGCATTTATCACCCATCCCAAATTGCCCTAGTTCAGAGGGCATTTAAGAGTCAACCACATTGCTGTGGGTCTGGAGTCACAGGTAGGCCAGACCAGGTAAGGATGGCAGATTTTCTTCCCTAAAGGACATTAGTGAACCAGGTGGGTTTTTATAACAATCGGCAATGGTTTCATTAGACTTTTATTTCCAGATTTTTATTTAGGAGCTTCTGGACGGCATGGCGATCCAGGACAACACGTCTGCAGGAAGTGTAAACAGCTAGAGGGATTCCGGATCAAGATTATTCATCTGGAAGCTGAACTGCAGACACTGCACAACATAAGGAAGGGAGAGAAATACCTGAAGCCAACACAAAGTGTTCCAGAAGATGGTCACACCTCTTAGAATAGGGTCATCTGTTTTGGACAGGAGTGAGAGACAGGAGGATGTGACCATGTGTAAAACAGATAAAGGGAGTGAGCAGACAGTTGTAGAGGAGCCTCAGATTTTGCATTGGTCAAGCAGGTACAAGGTGCTTGCGACTTGTGTGGATGAAAGCGAGGTCTGAAGGTTGGATGGGCAGACTGGCCATGGCACCATGGTACAGGGAGCAAAAAGGAGTGTAGTGATATTAGGGGACAGTATAGTGAGGGGGATTGACACTGTTCTCTGCAGCAAAGATGCCAGACAGCTGTGTTGCCAGAGTTCAGGACATTTGCTCAGGACTGGAGAGGAAATTGAGTAGGAGGGGGAGGCTCCAGTTATCCTAGTACATATAGGTATCAACGACATAGGCAGGACAAGGAAAGTATGAGGAGCTAGGCACCAAATTAAGAAGCAGAACCTCAAAGGTAATAACCTCTGGATTATTACCTGAGTCGCGTGCAAAATTTGGCATAGAGCAAATAAGATTAGAGAGACGAATGCATGGCTCAAAGACGGGTGTGGGAGAAGTGGGTTCCAATTCATGGGGCACTGGCATCAGTACTGGGGAACGTGAGGGATCTACCTTTGGGATGGTCTATACCTGAACCTTGCTGGGACCAGTGCTTTGGTGAGCCATATAACTAGGGAAGTAGGGAGGGCTTTAAACTAAACAAGGGGGCTGAGGGATCAAGCTTGGGTAGATGTAGCAAATCAAGGGGTAGAGTCATGGTAGGAGAGCAAAATAGCAATATGAGAAATGAGAGTCAGAGAATGGCAGGAAGAGACAGAGAGAAAAACAACTAAGAATACACCAACAGTCAAGACTAGATGTTACAAAGATAACAAAAATACAAAACTAAAGGCTCTATATCTGAATGTGTGTTGTATTCATAACAAAGTAAATGAATTGATAGCGCACATTGAAGTAAATAAATATGACCTGATAGCCATTATGGAGATGTAGCTGCAGGATGACAAGTATTGGGTCCTGAATATTGAGGGGTATATGACATTCAAGAAATGCAGCAAGCTAGGTAAAGATGAAGGATTAGCACTGTTAATCAAAGATGGCATTGGTGCAATAGTGAAAGATAACCTTAGTTCAGGAGATCAGGATGTAGAATTGGCTTGGGTGGAGATGAGGAATAGTAGGGAAAAGAAGCCAATAGTGGGAGTGGCCTATAGGCCCCCTAACAGTAACCCACAATGTAGAACAAAGTATACAGGA
Source organism: Cetorhinus maximus (assembly GCF_964194155.1). NCBI lineage: Eukaryota > Metazoa > Chordata > Chondrichthyes > Lamniformes > Cetorhinidae > Cetorhinus > Cetorhinus maximus. The sequence goes on from NC_135889.1 coordinate 82,811,396, forward strand.
AGAAATATTGGGCATTTGTGATAAACGGACGGCAATAACCATGGGTAATTTTAATCTACATATAAACTGGAAAAATAAGATTGACGGTAGTAGCCTGGACAAGGAGTTCATGTAATGCTTTTGAGATAATTTCTTAGAGCAGCACGTTCTGGAACCAACCAGAAAGCAGGTTATATTAGACTTGGTATTGTGTAATGTGACAGGATTAATTAATGACCTCAGACTAAAGGAACCCCTAGGTAGCAGTGACCACAATATGATTGAATTTTACACCCAGTTTGAAAGAGAGAAGAGTGGGGCTAACACTAGTATTTTAAACTTAAATAAGGACAACTATGTGGGCATGAAAGCTGAGCTAGCTGAAGTGAACTGGGATAATAGGATAGAGGAGAGATCAACAGAGAAGCAGTGGCAGGCATTTAAGGGAATATTTCAGAATATTCAGAATAACTATATTCCTACTAAGAAAAATTCTAAAGGGAGAACCCACCATCCATGGTTAACTAAAGAAGTTAAGGAAAGCATCAGACTTAAGGAAAAAGCATATAACTGCGCAAAGATGAATGGCAGGTCAGATGATTGGTCAGAATATAAAGAATGGTAGAAAATGACTAAAGGGTTAATCAGGAGAAACGAATTAGACTATGAGAGGAAGCTAGCTAGAAATACTAAATCAGATAGCAAGAGCCCCTATAGCTATTTAAAAAGGAAAAGAGCAAGTAAAATGAGTGTTCGTCCTCTAGAGAGTGACAATGGGGAGCTAATAGTAGATAATAAGGAAATGACGGATGAAATGAACAAATATTTTGCTTCTGCCTTCACTATAGAAGATTCAAAAAGCATTCCAGTTATAGCTATAAATTATGAGGTAGAAGGGAGAGAAGAGCCTGGTAAAATTACATCCACTAGGGAAGCAATACTGAGCAAACTGATGGAGCTGTGGGCTGACAAGCCTTCGGGTCCTGATAGACTTCATCCTGGGATCTTAAGAGGTGGCAAATGAGGTTATAGATGCATTGGTGCTAATTTTCCAAATTCCGCTAGATTCTGGAAATATTCCACCAGACTGGGAAGTAGCAAATATAACCCATCTACTCAAGTAGGGAAGGAGGTAGAAAACAGGAAACTATGGGCCAGTTAGCTTGGCATCTGTCATGGGGATGGTGTTAGAATCCATCATTAAGGAGGGTATAGCTGGGCACTTAGAAAAACACAAGGTAATTGAGAAGAGTCAACATGATTTTGTGAAAGGGAAATCATGTTTAACCAATTTATTAGAGTTCTTAGCAGGAGTAACATTCACTGTGGATAAAGGGGAGCCTGTAAATGTGTTGTACTTGGTTTCCAGAAGGCATTTGATAAGGTGTCACATCAAAGGTTGTTGCAGAAAATAAAAGCTCATGGTGTAGGGGTAACATATAAGCATGGATAGAAGATTGGTTGGCTGGCAGAAAACAGAGAGTATGCATAAATGGATCTTTTTCTGATTGGCAGGATGTGACGAGTAGAGTCCTACAGGGGTCTGTACTGGGGCCTCAATTTTTTACAATTCATATCACTGACTTAGATGAGGGCAGCGAAGGCATGGTAGCTAAATTTGCAGGTGACGCAAAGATAGGAAAGTAGGTTGTGAAGAGGACATAAGGAGATTGTAGATGGATAGAGATAGGTTGAGTGAGTGGGCAAAATCTGTCAGATGGAGTATAATGTGGGAAAGTGTGAAATTGTTTACTTTGGCAGGCAGAATAAAAAAAGCAGAATATTACTTAAATGGAGAATGTCTCCAGAATTCTGAGGTGCAGAGAGATTTAGGTGTTCTAGTGCATTGTCACAAAAAGTTAGTATGCTGTAATTAAGAAGGCTAATGGGATGCTATCCTTTATTACAAGAGTAATTGAACATAAAAGCAAGGATATTGTGCTTCAGTTATATAGGGCATTGGTGAGAATGCATCTCAAAAACTGTGTGCTGCTTTGGTCTCCTTATTTAAGGAAGGATGTAACTGCATTGAAGGTGGTTCAGAGAAGGTGGTTCAGAGAAGGTTTACTAGATTGACACTTGGAATGAACGGGTTGTCTTATGATGTTAGACAAACTGGGCTTGTTGCCACTGGAGTTTCAAAAGTGAGGGGTGACTTGATTGAAGTATACAAGACCCTAAATGTGGAGTGGAAACAATGCTTCACCTTGTGGGTGAGTCCAGAGCTAGGAGTTTTAAAATTAAGGGTCGCCCTTTTAGGACAGAGATGAAGAGAAATTGTTTTCTCTCAGAGGGTTGTGTGACTTTGGAACTCTCCCAGAAGATGCTGGAGATGGGGTCATTAAATATTTTTAAGGCGGAGGTAGATAGATTCTTGTTAGGTAAGGGCATCAAAGGTTATCGGGGTAAATGGGAATGTGGAATTTGAAACACAAACAGATCAGCCATGATCTTATTGAATGGCAAATCAGGCTTGAGGGGCTGAATGGCCTAAACCATTAATAATGCTATTATGATAGCACTTATGGTCATGTCAGCAAACAAATATTGAAACTGATAGTACAGATTTTTTTTCAACTCTCAGACACAAGCAGGCGTTTTTTTGAATTTGTAATGAATTAGACATTTGAACAACTTGACAGCTTGACAGTTCTACATTCCTTTTTCACCCTTTGAGAGTAATTATGACCTCCCTAAAGATACATAACTCCCACATTGTGGAATCAGGCCCTTGCTGTAGTAAAAATTGGGTCTGTTTGAACTCAGCACTGAGTTCAAATGGCCCTGCTGGGTTTGGGTTTCACTCATGTGTGAGATATGTCTTACCCCGTTTTCCCCACTGGTGAAAATGGGCGCCTTCGGAAATGGCACCTCCATATCCCTGTCCCGCTTACCATTTTTAAAGGTCCCCGGGGTCTCCACACCTCTGCAAAAATCCAGCCCATGGTCTCACATGAGCAAGCTTGATGGAATGGGACCTTTTTAAATCCTCATTGACAGTACAGGCGGAAGCTACCCAACGCAACAGTGCTGCAGTGGAAGCTCAAGTGAGTTTGTGAGATCTATGCTTGTTGCCATGCAAGCCCAGCTTGGTGTCACGCAGGCTCAGCCTATTATGACTGTGGATATCAAGGCTCAGAGGGGCATGCAGGCTCTGGCAGCAATCCAGCAATCTGTTCTCTAGCAGATTGCTAATGCAGTACCTTAGGGGAGTGGCAATGATTCCGTGGTGCACAAATATGCTGCCTCCTCTTAGGATGACAGCATTAATGCCTGCACCCACTGCCACTTTGCCATTGCCCTTGTTGTTGCATTTCAGCCAGCCAGCCCAGATTGTTGATACCCATGTTGAGATGGTGCCATGTGAAACCAGGCCCTCAAAGCCCAGAGCTGCTCGAGGATGTCCTGCGAGGTCATCTGCCATATCCTCTATTGAGAGTCAGTAGTTTCCCACCAGCCACGTTGTAGCTACTGGGGCAGCACACTGTAGGGGCACTAGGCCAGGCAAAGGCAAGATGGATAGGAAAGAAATATATAAGAGTGAATAGCTCAGTTTTGTTTATATTATCGGAAATGTTGTTGGATAAAGTTATTTTGGATTTTTTGTTTGTGGGGACTTTTATTTCAGGGTTTTGTCCAAGGGGACATGTGATGGCCTATTGAAGAGGGATGGAATGGTGGGGAATTGTGGCCCAATGGCGGTGTGAGTATGAAATTTCAGGGGAATTGGAGCCTAAACAGTCATTAATGGACAGTCCACCTGGAGCAAAGTGGTTTAGAAGACCTCCTCCTTTCATCATTATGGGAAAGGACAAAGATAGAACAGGAATAAAACAGGAGTTCTAAATTGGAAGACAAATTTTACAAATCTGAGAAGTGAACTGGCAAAAGTGGACTGGGTACAGCAATTAGAAGGAAAAACTGTGTCAAATCAGTGGGCGCCATTCAAAAGTGAGATTCTACAGGCACAGTGTAGACATGTCCCCACAAAGATAAAAGGTGGTACTGCCAAATCTATAGCCCCCTGGTTATCCAGAAGCATACAGTCCAAGATAAAGCAGAAGAAGAAAGCTTATGACAGTCACAAAAGACTTAATGCTGTAGAAAGCCTAGAGGCATATAGAAAGTACAGGGTGAAGTAAAAATGGAAATTAGGAAAACAAAGAGAGGATACGAAAAAATATTGGCTGGTAAAGTCAAAGGAAATCCTAAGATGTTTTGCCAGTACATTAAGGGCAAGAGAATAACAAAGGAAAAGGTAGGGCCTATCAGAGATGTACATGGTAACTTGTGGGTTGATGCAGAAGATGTGGACAGGGTCTCAATGAGTACTTTGTCTCTATCTTCACTAAGGAGAGGGATTATGCAGACATACTACTTAAGGAGTAGGAATGTGAAATATTAGATGCAATAGACATAGTGAGAGAGGAAGTATTGGAGGAGCTGGCATCCTTGAAGGTGGATAAATCACCAGGGCCAGATGGATTGTCTCCCAGTCTGTTGAAGGAAGCCAGGAAGAAAATAATGGATGCTCTGAGGATCGTTTTTCAATCCTCAATAGATACAGGCAAGGTCCCAGAGGATTCGAGGTCTGCAAATGTTGTACCATTATTTTAAAAGGGTGCAAGGGATCGGCCAGAAAATTATAGGCTGGTCAGTCTGACTTCAGTAATGGGCAAATTGTTGGAAACAATTCTGAGAGACAGGATAAACCGTCATTTAGAAAGGCACGGATTGATCAGGGATAATCCGTGTGGTTTTGTTAGGGGAAGATCGTGCCTTACTAAATAGAATTTTTTGAGGAACTAAAAAGGAGGATTGATGAGGTAGTGTAGTGGATGTTGTCCAAATGGATTTTAGTAAGGTACTTGACAGGGTCCCAATATGGCAGACTGTTCAGGAAATTGAAATCTCATGGGATACAGAAGAAGGTGGCGAGTTGGATCCAAAATTGGCTCAGTGACAGGAAACGAAGGATAATAGTCGATGGATGTTTTTGCAAATAGAAAACAGTTTCCAGTGGTGTTCCACAGAGCTCAGTGTTGGGGTCCTTGCTGTTTCTTGTATATATTAAAGATTTAGACTTAAATGTGGGAGGCATGATTTGGGAAATATGCACATGACACAAAAATTGGCTGTGTAGTTGGTAGTGAAGAGGAGAGCTTTTGACTCCAGAATTATATCAATGGTTTGGTTGAGTGGACAGAGAATTGGCAAATGGAATTCAATCTGGAAAAGTGCGAGGTAATGCATTTGGGGAGGGCAAACAAAGCTAAGGAATATTCAATAATTGGCAAGTTATTGAGAGGGGTTACAAGGAGATCAAAGCTGGAACTAAATATCCAGGGATATGTGACTTTTCGAAAGGACAGGCAGGAAGGAAAGAAGCCTGATTGTAAGAAATTATCTTGGATCAGAATATGGGTGGAGGTAAGAAATAACAAGGGGAAGAAGACACTTGTGGGAGTCGTCTATATGCCCCCTAACAGTAGCTATACTGTAGGACAGGGAATAAATCAGGAGATAATGGGGAAAAAGGCAGTACCTTAATCATGGGTGACTTAATCTTCGTGCAGATTGGGAAAATCAAATTGGCAGAGGTAGCCATGAGCAAGAATTCATAGAGTGTATTTGGGACAGTTTCTTAAAACAATATATTGTGGATCCAATCAGGGATTGGGATATTTTGGACCTGGTAATGTGTAATGAGGCAGGTTTAATAAATGATCTCAAAGTAAAAGATCCCTTAGGAAACAGTGACCATAACATGGTAGAATTTAGCATTCAGTTTCAGAGTGAGAAACTTGGGTCATAAACAACTGTGCTAAACTTAAATAAGAGTAATTGCAAAGGAATGAGTGCAGAGGTGGCTGGAGTGGACTGGGGAAGGAGAATGGCAGAAAAGATGGTTGATGTGCAATGGCAGCCATTTAAGAAAATAGTTCATGACTCACAACAAAGATATATCCCAGTGAGGAAGAAGGGTTCAAGGAAGGGATAAACCAACCAAGGAAGTTAAGGATAGTATCAAATCAAAAGAAAAAAAAAACATACAATGTGGCAAAGATTAGTGGTAAGGCAGAGGATTGGCAAAGTTTTAAAAACCAACAAAAGATGACCAAAAAGAATAAAGAGGGAGAAAATAAACTTTGAGGGTAAACTAGCAAGTAATATAAAAATGGACAGTAAGAGTTTCTTTAAATGTATAAAAAGGATGAGAGAGGCCAAACTGAACATCAGCCCCTTAGAGAACGAGGCTGGAGAAATGATAATGGGGAATGAGGAAATGGCAGAGGAGTTGAATAAATACTTTGCTTCAGTCTTCACGATAGATGACATGAATAGCATTCTAAAAAATACTAAATAATCAAGGGGCAAAAGAGGGGGAGGAAATAAATAAAATAACTATCGTTAGAGAAAATGTACTAGGGAAACTAATGGGTCTAAATGCTGATAAGTCCCCGGGACCTGATGGGTTGCATTCTAGGATATTAAAGGAAGTAGCTATGCAAATAGTGGATGCACTAGTAGTAATATTCCAAGAATCCTTAGATCCTGGAAAAATCCCAGAGGATTGGAAAATTGCCAATGTAACACCCTTATTCAAAAAAGGAGGGAGGCAAAATACAGGCAACTATTGACCAGTTAGCTTAACATCTGTCATTGGGAAAATGTTAAAATCTATTATAAAGGTTTTAATTGCAGAGCATTTAGAAATACATAATGGGCAGAATTTGTTGGGTGGATTCGGCAGGGGCGGGTGGGGGCAGTTGGGAAGCTGACCACCGCCCATGGTCATCACCGGAAGGCAATTTCACTCTGGCGGGCCAATTAAGGCCCACCCAGCATGAAACGCAAGTGGCAGCGCTCAGCACTGCCTGTGCAGGCCCCCCGGGGGAGTTAGCTGCCTCAGGGAGGTGAAGAGTTTTTTTTTTAAAAAAATGAAGAATTGAAAAATGTATTAAAATATATCCCCCCATGTGACTCGGTCACATGAGCAGGGACAAGTTATTAATAGAATTTTAAAACTTTTATTTTATTTTTATTTGCTTTTGGAAACCTCATCCCGCCCGTGGATGAGGTTTCCAAAAAAATGCAAAGGCTGCTTGGCCTTTTCACCTACCCGTAAGGTTGGACGGGAAGCAAAAGATTTAACTTAATTGATTCTTTAATGGCCTCAACTGGTCTTTTAATTGTCGGCAGGTGCGCTGCCGATTCCCGTGCGTGCCAACCGAAGAACTATCACGCGACTGTGTGCTGACATTCAGATGCTCGCCCTACATCAATGTGCATCATTTCATGCTCGAGCGGGTCGGGCACACGCCTGCCCCCCAAGGTGAAAATTTTGCCCAATATAATCAAGCAGAGTCAGCATGGCTTCATAAAGGGGAAATCCTGCCTGACAAATTTATTAGAATTCTTTGAGGAGCTAACAAATAGGAAAGATAAAGGGCAACCAGTAGATGTAATATATTTGGATTTCCAAAATGCGTTTGATAAGTTACCGCACATAAGGCTACTTAATAAGATAAGAGCCCATGGTATTGGGGGTGGTATATTAACATGGATAGAGAATTGGCTACTAATATAAGACAGAGGGCTGAATTTTCCCCCCGTCGGAGGGGAAGTTGAAGGGCGGGCGCGCACAGGCGCGTTTCCGATCGGCGCCCCCAATCGAGGGCGCGGCGCCATTTTACGTGGGCGGGCCAATTAAGGCCAGCTCAGCATGACGTCTGCACAGAAGTGCTATGCACTTCCTGTATGGGCGGGGGTGGGGGGATTCCCAAAATAGAGAGGGCACTCTTTCACGCATGCACACGAAAGAGTGCATTCATCTCCCTGAGGCTAAGTGCAGCCTCAGGGAAATCGGCTCTAAATGCGAAAAACCTAAAAACAGAAAAATAAAATTTCCCTAACATGTCCCCTCGTGTGACAATGTCACATGAGTTGGGACATGTCCATGAATCTCATAAAAACTTTATTAAAAATTTTTAAAACCTACATAAAACCTCATCCCGCCAATGGATGAGGTTTCATGCTTTTTCCAGTCCGCGCTGGGGCTCCCGGCCTGCCCGCCAACCTTAAGGTTGGACGGGCAGGTCCTTTAATTACATAATTGACTCTTTCAATGGCCTCAATTGGCCATTGACAGGTTGGCGGGTGCGCAGCTGATTTCACTGCACCCCCGCCTTCCTGAAAATTTAAATGGAGCACACTGACATCGAGAGTTCCCCCCCAACGTCACTGTGCGTCATTTTAGGCGTTGGCGAGCAGGCCCCATCCCCACTCGCTGACACGTAAAATCCTGCCCAGAGAGTTGGATAAAGGGGGGCATTTTCAGGATGGCAACCTGTAGCTAGTGAAGTGCCACAGGGATCAGTGCTGTGACCATAATTATTTACAAAATATATTAATAACTTGGATGAGAGAAGTGAGTGTACTATCGCCAAGTTTGCGGATGACACAAAAATAGGTGGGAAGGCAAGTGGTGAGGATGACACAAAGGGTTTACAGAGGAATATAGACAGGTTCAGTGAGCAGGCAAAAACTTGGCAGATGGAATATAATATGGGAAATGTGAGGTTATGCACTTTGGCAGAAATAATAGAGGAGCTGAATGTTATTTAAATGGAGAAAGACTGCAGAAACCTGCAACACTGAAGGATTTGGGGGTCCTCATGCATGAATCACAAGAAGCTAGCATACAAGTTCAGCAGGTAATAGGGAAGGCAAATGGAATGCTGGCTTTTTTTTAAGGGAATGTAGTATAAAAATAGGGAAGTCTTGCTAAAACTATACAAGGCACTAGTTAGACCACACCTAGAATACTGTGAACGGTTTTGGTCCCCTTATCTAAGGCAAAATATACTGGCATTGGAGGCAGTCCAGAGAAGGTTCACTGGGTTGACCCTGGGTATGGAGGGATTTTCTTATGAAGAGAGGTTGAGTAGATTGGACTTGTACTCATTAGAGTTCAGAAGAATGAGAGGCGACCTTATTGAAACATATAAAGTTCTAGGGGGCTTGACAGGGTAGATGTTGAGAGGTTGTTTCCCATTGTGGGAGAGTCTAGGACCAGAGGGCATAATCTCATAGTAAGTGTTCGCCCATTTAAGACTGAGATGAGGAGGAATTTCTTCTCTCAGAGGTAGTTAATCCGTGGAATTCTTTACTGCATAGGGCTATAGAGACTGGGTTGTTAAGTATATTCAATGCTGAGATAGACAGATGTTTAATCAGTAAGGGAATCAAGGGTTATGGGGAAAAGGCAGGAAAGTGGAGATGAAGATTATCAGACCAGCCATGATCTCATTGAATGGCGGATCAGACTCAATGGGCTGAATGGCCTACTTTTGCTCCTACATCTTATCATCTTATGGCCTTGAGGAAGTGGGAGACCTTGGAGTGCATGTCCACAGGCCCTTGAAGGTGGCAGGACAGGTGGGGAAGGTGGACAAGAAAGAATATGGAATGCTTTCCTTTATTGGGCAAGGTATTGAATACAAAAGCAGGGATGTAATGATGGAGCTACATAAAATGCTGGTTAGGCTACAGCTGGATTTTTGTGCATTGTTCTGGTCTCCATGCCACAGGAAGGATATAATTGCTATGCAGAGTGCAGAGGAGATATACAGGAATGTTGCTAGGGCTTGAAAATTGCAGCTATGAGGAGAGATTGGGTAGGCCAAGGTTGTTTTCCTTAGAACAGAGAAGGCTAAGGGGTGATCTAATTGAGGTGTACAAAAGTATGAGGGGCTTAGATAGAGTGGACAGGAAAGATGTGTTTCCCCCAGCTGAGGGGTCAATTACCAGGAGGCATAGACTTAAGGTGATTGGTAGAAGGATAAGAAGGGACATGAGGAAAATGTTTTTCACCCAGAGGGTAGTGGGCATCTGGAATTCACTGCCTAAGTTGGTGGTTGAGGCTGAAACACTCAACTCATTTAATAGGTACCTGGATCTGCATCTGAAGTGCTGTAACCTACAAGGCTATGGACCAGGTGCTGAAATGTGGGATTAAATTGAGTGGCTTGTTTCTTTTTTCTCTTTTTGGCTGGTGCAGACACAATGGGCTGAATGGCCTCTTTCTGCACTGTAAATTTCAATGGTTCTATGGCTCTATCCACCTCCTCCTTTTCATCCTCCTCTTCTTCCACCTGCTCCTTTTCCTCCTCTTTCTCTTTCTTCTATTTCTCCTCTTGCTCCTCCTTTTATTTCTCCTCCTCTTCTTCCTCCTTCTCCTCTTTTGCCTCCCTCTTCTTCCTCCTTGTCCTCCTTTTCCTCCTTCTCCTCTTCCACTTCCTCCTCATCCTCCTTCTCCACCCACTGAAGGCCTAGTGGCAAGCGTTGCGCCCTCATGAACGCAAGCTTGTGGAGGATGCAGCAGGCCACTGTGAGTTTGGAGACACTCTCTGGCAAATGTTGGAGGGCTCCTTCCACCAGCAGCCCAAGCAACAAAACTATTGTTTCAGGATTTGAATGGCTTGCTCCAGGATGTTCCTGATGGCAGCATGACTCTTGTTTCCGGTGTACTGTTCATCCATCATCAGGTGGCGGAGGGAGTCACAGGCCAGTTTTAGAGCAGATTTCCCTTGTCACCAATGTGGTTGTCAATATCACCTGAAGATAATGTGTGTGGCTGAATGAATGAGTTGTGACTGCTGCCCAGATAGCAAGCATTCACCGACGAGGTGCTCTGTGCATGGTCACATACCAACTATAGGTAGCCCTTGTGGTTGTGGTACATCACTTCATTGGGGTCCATAGAGCTGCGTACACACAGTTGATGGCATGCTGCATCTTTAGGAATCCCACTCTCCCAGTAAAGGCACATGTTCGCTCCTTCTTCTCCCTAGTAAAAGAGAAGGTTATGAAGTTGCCTCTCCTGGCATATAGGGTATTTTTCACCTCCTGAATGCAGTGATGCACTGCAAACTGTGAAATTCATGCAATGTTGTCTGTTCCCACCTGGAAAGATTTACTGACATAGAAATTGAGACACGGTGATCTTCATGGACACTGGCAGTGCTGTCCTTGCCCTGCTTGTGACTTTAGGTCTGGTTGTAGGAGGTACCACAGCTCCATCCACTGCCCCCTTTGTAAAATGTTGCAAAACCAGACATTGCTCCTGGCTGAGATGGAGATAAGAGAAGCCCCTTAGCGGATACGGCCTTTTATTGAGATCTCTCCTCCCCCTTCCTTTGTCTACAGCTCCCCATCTTTGCTACCTTTGCTCCATCTCCTTGTTGCTCTGCAGCCCAAGGAGGACTGCAATGATAGCCCACATTACTGAAAGCATGCTTTCTCCTGACAGATCTTTCAACAACACTGCCCTCCTTGTCAATACTCAGCCTCAATCCTTTGTGAATCCAAAAATCTTTGCAAATTCCTCCAAGAACCCTCAACATAGTACCCGCATTCACTACATAGCAACAAAAGAAATTCAGAAGCACCTTACCTGGAAGCTCCATGGTGATTTCTTTAAATTGCACTAGTGCCAATGAATGCATATTCAGCTAAGAGTGATCAAGGTTGGGCATTAACAGGACCTGCGAGGTCCAAAATGGCAGCTCATTGTTCAAATCACCAGGAGATACTGTTTGATGTCACGATCTTCCCATTCTGCTTGCTTCCGGCACATGAATGGCATGCCTACACTGGTGCCTTTACAAATGTGGCACACTGCGTGCGCCCACACCAAAAGTGATCAGAAGCTGTTCGACTGACATTTTTGGAGTTCCAGGCTTCTGTGATGCCTGCACCAGCAAATTTTGCAGTGAAAATGTTTTACCATAGGCAACTGTTGAAGTTAAGACTAAGGCATTATTTGAAAGGCAATTGGATGAATATTTGAAAAGGGAGATTATAAAAGAATTCAGGGAACGGCAAGGAAATGAGATCAGGGCAGAAATCCACTGAACTAGTATGATTGGCCAAGTGGCCTAATTCTGCACAATTTCTATGATTCAATCTGTAGAACTAATTTAATGAAAGACCCTTCATTTATACGGCACCTTCATGACCTCCCAAAGTGCTTCACAACCAACAAATTATTTTTGAAATATGGGCACTATTTATTTTTGAGATGTTCCACAGATTTTAGAACTACAACAACAACTTGCATTCATATAGGGTCTTTAACATAGTAAAGTCATTTCATAGGATCAATATCTAATAACTAAAAGTCCTGCTCATCACCTTTGTCTATTTCTATGTGAAATAATGATGAGGCCCTCAGCAGACAATGCAAAACCATTTAACATTGTTTATCCAACCTGCAGGTCTATGGGGTTTAGTGAACAATGCTGGAAGAGTAATTCCAATAGCACCCACAGAATGGCTGACTGTGGAAGATTTTACCAGAATCTTGGATGTTGATCTAGTTGGACTTATTAATGTCACCCTTCATTTCCTTCCACTGGTGAAAAAGGCAAAGGGAAGGATTGTGAATGTTGCTAGTGTCATGGGTCGTATTTCATTCGCTGGTGGTGGATACTGTTTATCGAAATCTGGTGTGGAGTCTTTTTCAGACAGTTTAAGGTAAGTGCCCAGTAAGCAATCTGGCAAGCAAGTAAATGACAGCATTGAAGAATTTCATAGAGTCATAGAGTCATTACGGCATCAAAGGATGACCGCTCTCTGTAGAGCCATCCAGTCAGCTTCTGATCCCCACCAATGACCTGAGCCTAATGTGAAGACTCATGAACATCATGACTTTGAAATTCCACAGGGTTTTTCCAATCTCCCAATCCCGTAACTTTGGCAGAGGCTGGTGGAGCTCCAGGGGAAATGCCACAAATGGGTGTTTTTATGCATTTATGTTGTTTTTCTAGGGGTTCTGCTGATCTACTAGTGTATTGTATTTCTTTGCAACCACCTTTATTGTAATCCCAAATGAACTGTGCTGATTCATTAGAGCACCAGTTACCCCAAGTTGTATACACCCTGCCCATGTATGGTGTATATGTGTTCAGTCTGGTTTACCCTCCCTACCTCCTCTTCAGGACATTGTGGCTTCTACTCTTAACCACATAACCCCAGTGGGAGAAAGAATTGAAATAGTGTAGCTACTGGATGACAGTGTCTAACTCCAGGAATGGAAGTGATTCAACACCTCCTTGTGTTGGGTCAATAGATGGCCTTGAAATTCTGGGCACCACAGGTTGTGTTATGGTAGCAATATAGACCCGTATGTCTTTGGTGAAAATTCAACTTATTTGAGTGAGATTAGTAGTAATGTGTATGTGACGTTGGGTAGAATCTAATTATGCTCCTGGGAGTGGGAAATGAGGTGGATGGGGACACTTAATTGTCCGGGAAGTGAAATGTCAGCTTTCCGACGGCAGGATGAAAGCTGGGAATTAAATTGATGGTGGATTAAAGGCAGATTGTAGTTCTCGATGGCAAGCAGTGGGAACCTATTTTTAATGCATTTACATGGCATGCATATTTATTAAAGCACGTGGTCACTAGATTAAATTGTGCCTTTGAGGTTAAGTCAGTAGTAAATGAGAAACAGGTGCCTTTAGATTCACGACTAGGCAAAGGTGACATGCAACAGGCAAGGTAGTCTTCCTGGTGACTTGCAGTGAGTAGGAGCTGCGTTTCCTGTAGAAAGCTTTCTTGGATCGGGGAGAGGAAGTTGAATTGTTGCATTGAGCTTGGATGGCAGCTGTCTTGGGAGGTGAGGTGCGACTGTCTGTGGTAGGGAGGGTGGTGGTTGTCTAGAGCTTGTCAAGGCATGGCTGTGCATGGAAGGGAGGTCAGGTTGGACCTAGGAGGGTCCGTGGGAGATAGAGGGAAGGAGCTGAACCACACAGGGAAGGTCAATCTCTACTGAGGCAGATAAGCATGATAGAGAGGAGATCAAGGGTGATTGAGGGCAGATTATTGTTAAGGTTGGGAGAGTCCAGGGTGACCAAGGGCAGGTCAAGGATGATAGAGGGAAAGTCAAGTATGATAGTTGGCAGATTGTGGGTAGTGGAGCAGGTCCAATGTCCCGGGGATCAACTCTAGGTTGACAGACAGTTGATCGAGGGTGATGTTGGGTGGCTCCAAGGTCATCAAAGGCAGGGCAAGGGAGATGGGAGGAGGGCCGAGGCTGATGGAGGGAAGGTCAAAGGTGACTGAGGGAGGGTGATGGCTAGCAGCTACAGGGATCCAAGCGTGGTAGCTGAGGATGGGGTGGCAGCAGCTCCAATTTAAATTCTTCCTCTCAGACAGGCAGAATGATGGTGCTGGCTTGCAGGGAGTGGATGCCTGTTTGGGTACCATTTAAATGTGGCCAGACCTTTGACCCCATGAGGTAATGGAGGATCAGCAGCTTCCCACACAATTGGCCAGGCCCCCTCAACTGTGCACAGCTAACTGGCTGGCCAGTACATGATTGTGCATGACTAGCTGCCCCGCATCTGAACAGAAGTCCTGTGCAGTTCCATTCGTGCTTTCAGGTCATCCACTGGTGCACAGAATTCCACCCATCTTCTTGAGAGGCATCTTCATTATCCATGCTGAGTCCTGCTGCAGGGGACTCCATTACTATGCCCAGACATTTGCTTTTAAATAGACCCTAAGCAGCAATAAGGTTGGTCAAACACTCAAACAATCTCAATCTGATTCCAGTCAGCTGTCCGCCCGCCGACCTGTCAATGGCCAATTGAGGCTATTGACAGGGTAGTTAACGTAATTAAAGTCCTGCCCGTCCAACCTTAAGGCTGGCGGGCACGCCAGGAGCCCCAGCGGGCTCCAAATTATTGATGAAACTTCATCCACTGGCGGGATGAAGTTTCATGTCCGTATTGTAAAAAATTAATAAAGTGTATGTGTTCTTTATTAACATGTCCCATCTCGTGTGACATTGTCACATGAGGGGGACATGTTGATAATTTTTTAATGTTTCTATTTTTAATGTTTTTGACACTATCAGTATTCTGCCCAAAGTGCCATCACAAAAGGGAAGAAAATATGCCACAGATCTAAGTCTTTGTGGACAGCTTTCCCTAAGTATTCTTACAATGCCGCTAACCGCAAAGTCTGAGCCAAGAGAACAAGAACGCTTCATTTACTTGGAATGCTTCAATAAGGATATGCTTCACTAGCCAAAGTTTCAACCTTTAGCTGCCTAACTAAGCAACAATGTTTATTTATTAACAAAACTTTATTCTTCAATAATGATTCTAAAGTGGAAGCCAGCAAAAGTACATGATAGATACAGGTCACACAGGCATACACAGTACCAAAGGAGCATTGCTATTCTTTTAGAGATGTTTCTCAACTCTCAGCTACTCAAAAAAGAAAAAGATTTTAAATCCTTTTATTCAGAGGAAAGATTTTTTCAGGGGTACATTTACACTGCACCCAGGATAGTTCAGTGTGACTACAGCCAGAAGCCAGTGTCAGGGGCTAAGCTGACATGGAAATAAAGCAACAAGACTTTCTAGAAGAGAACAACTAACTCTCCTTCAGTCAATTGGGCATTCCCGTTTGACTTGGAGTCCAATTTTCATGTTGCATGAAGCAGTTTGGGCTTCCCAGTGATAAAATTGTCGTGTACAAATGCATCTTTTGATAATGTGACACTTCGTTATTCGAAAAATGTTAAATAAAAACAGAAAGTGCTGGAAATACTCAGCAGATCTGGCAGCATCTTTGGGGAGAGACACAGTTAACATTTCAGGTCGATGAAACTCTGATGAAATGTCATCAACCTGAAAAGTTCAATCTGTTTTTCTCTCTCCACAGATGCTGCCAGACCTGCTAAGTACTTCCAGCATTTTCTGTTTTTATTTCAGGTTTTCAGCATCGGCAGAATTTTGTTTTTGTGATTAGTGTCAACATCAGGCATAGCTGTAAGAAAAGGAGAGAAATAGGATTTGGATTTTTAGAGGCAGTTAGCTTGCTTGAGCTCCTTCCTCTTCCAGATGAACATTTACAGCATTTGCCAAAGCTTTTGGAGAGGTAGATCAAAGTGAATTCTTGTGATTTTATGTGCAGGAGGGATATGCAGCACTTTGGAATCAAAGTCAGCATTATTGAACCAGGATTCTTCAAAACAGAAGCTACAAACTTAGAACTTGTTGAGAAAAATCTCCTACAGCTTTGGGAGAGACTCACTCCTGAGATCAGGGATCAGTATGGACCAAAATATTTTGATAATTGTAAGTATGTTTATTAGTAACTCATTTGCTCCTAATACATGAATGGCCACCCCTATTTACAAAGGTGTCGTCCTGTTGTGACTGATCTGTTATTTGGTACTTTTGGTATTTTAATATTTTAAATGCATAGTTTTTGTTTTCAGTGTGATAATGTGTGTTGCTTTATTTGCTAACCTACAGTTAAAACTGCAAGTTCAATTGCAACAAATTGTAATTCTTATTCGCAAAGTGCGATCATCCTATTCAATAAAATGCTCTGAGCAACTTTTTCAGGATAACTTGCAAGTGCTTGTTTTCTAGACATTAAAATACAACGACTTTCAATGCTCTCACTGTGTTCTACTGACCTTGCGAAAATGACTAACTGCATGGACCATGCTCTGACAGCCAAGTATCCACGGACACGTTAAAGTGCTGGATGGGATGCTAAGCTTTTCTGGATTCCGATCTCCTATGCACCATCATTTCTAGCAGACTGCATGCTACGTTTGTTGTTACCTACTCCTGTATATAGTTTGAGAAAATCAAAATCCAGAAACATAGTTGATGTATAATTACAGTAATAGAATTGCCCATACTGGCATAGGCACCATATATAACATAAATATCAGATAACATTTTTCTAAGTTTTTCACAGGGTAATGCAGGTCTTGTTTACAGACAGAATAATTAGAAGATAGTGCTTAGATTTTATTATGTGTTAACTCTTTACAACTCCCAAGTAAGAAACTCAGGAAAAGTTAGAGAGATTACATTTATGCCTGTAATAATAAAGCATAGCCAATTCCTCCTCATGTTGTTTAGATAAGTGTGGTTCAGTTCTGAGTTTGAAAATATTGTAAAAGTGGTACTTTTGTTCAGATTCCATTTTCCAACTTGGAGCTGTTGGAATATTTGCCACTGAGAATGGATTAATAGTTGTAAGGCTCTGCCTTACGTTGCTCTCAAGTTTTGTGCAATGGCACTTTCACACAGGATGCTACTGAGACCTTTCACGCTGGTATTTCAATTCATTGAGGCTTGCAGACATTAATTGTCTCACTCAAAGAATAAAACCATATTCTACACAAGTGAGGCCTTGAGTATTTATCTAAAATTTAGAGACCACACTTGTTCTTTAGTCCCTTTAATTTATTAGAACCCAAAGTATATTTTGTGTTTAATAACTTTGAACATCTCATTCAACAGCTGGATCTATTTAACATAGCAAATTATTAATGCCAATTTTGGAATAATAAGTTGAATGGGTCCAGAAACTAAGCTTACCTAAGCAAACCTATACTAGTAGCATCACATTATATGTTTTCTAAAAGCACAATTTTTAATGTTTTGTCTTTTGAACTATTTTGTAATAATACACTGTTTCTATTTTTGAATACTGAATATTGTTTTTCCCATGGAATAGCTTTATTTTGCTTTCTTGTATCGCCAGTATCCTATCAAGAGAGATCTGTTGCTATTTCTAAATATCAAAGTGAATAAAAACCGAACAGTATCTAGAAAAGCAAGCATATGTATAGTTTGCATGGATTAAAACTCTTCTTGATGTATTTGTTTTTTTCAAAAAAATTCTCCCTCAAAAAACCCAGCTCCTTCACACTAAGCCGAAATGAATGTCTGTGGACAGGACAGAAAACACACATAATTAAGATACCTGGAAATGAATGACAGAGTTCTCTACCTGTTCCTGCACTGAAGTGCACCTGTACCTATACACCTGCTCGCTTGAAGCAAATGCAAATCAACAAAGTCCAACTTCTTTACATGTCTATAATTCACCTTAACCCATCCATAACATATCTGAGCACTTTATTTTATTGCCTTATTGAATATAGCAAGTCAATAAAGTATGGTGCTCAAGGATCTGAATGAAGAAACTGTAGAAGTGAAACCATTATTATAAATACCCCCCATTGGTGGGGGGAGGGGGGGGGGGGGGGAGGTGGGGGTGGGTGGGGGCTGGTGCTAACCCGATCAGTGCCCCCAATCGGGGCCACGCCACCATTTTACGTGGGTGGGCCAATTAAGGCCTGCCCAGTGTGATGCGCGCCCGGAAGCGCTCAGTGCTCCCTGTGCGGGCGGGAGGAGGGCGGGATTCCCTGAGTCGGGGCCTGTGCTCTTTCACGCATGCGCGCCAAAGAGCACAGAAATCTCCCTAAGGCACAGAGGTGCCTCAGGGAGATTAGTTAAGGTTTAAAAATTTAAATAAAGAAAAGGAAATATTTTAAGACATGTCCCCTCATGTGACAGTGTCACATGAGCTGTGGCATGTTCATGAATTTTGATTAAAAATTTTATTTAATTAATGAAACTTTCATGAAACCTCATCCTGCCCGTGGATGAGGTTCCATGAAAATGCAAAGGCCGCCTGGGCTCTTCACCTGCCCACCAACCTTAAGTTTGGACAGGCAGCCCTGTTAATTGTTTTAATGACTATTTAAACGGCCTTAAAAGGCCTTTGACAAGTCGGTGGGCGCGCAGCTGCCAAACTGAAAATCTAAATGACGTGCGGTGATGTCAGGATGCCCGCCCAACCTCACTGCGTGTCATCTTATAGTTCGGCGAGCAGGCCCGCCCCTGCTCGCCGACCCAAAAACTCTGTGTGGCATCAGCAAGTTTACACTGAGTAAGACATGGGCCTGGGCTTTCCACTTTTCTCACATCGGAAATGCAATGGGAAAGTGTGTAATTCAGTGCATGATTGCACAGCACTGGTGAAGCGCCCAATAATGCGCCACCAAAGTTTTCCTCTCTATGTTGCACAATGTTAGAGAAGCCCTGCCACTCAAGGATGCAGGGATGTAACTAAAGTCCCTGGCCGAAAATGCAGACAGTGAGAATGTGTTCAGATTTGTTGTGCATAGATATATATGGACTGTGTGACAGGCGCATTATTTGAAAGGACGACAACAATATCTTGCATTTAGTTAGCTCCCATTTCTTACAAAAATATACCAAAGTACTTTACTGATGTGTGCTTAGACATAAAATAGAAGACAATCAAGAAAGGAGATATTAGGAGGATGACCAAGAACTTGGTCAAAGATGTGGAATTTAAGGGGAGTATTAAAAGGCCGAGAGATAGTGAGGTTTAAAAAAGGAATTCCAGAGTAAAGGGCTTAGATGGCTGTATGTATGACCACCAGTGGTGGGGGAAAAGGGGAGGGGCACACAAGAAGCCAGAGTCAGAGGAAGAGCTCGGGAGTGATGGTGATTGTGGTTTATAAATCTGGCAGAGCTAACAGAGATAGGGAAAGACAAGGTTGTAAAAGGACTTAAACACAATTTTATCATTCTAATTGGGGGGGTGTTTGGAGATTGGGAAACAATCTAGGTCAGCAAGGGAAGGAATATCAGGTGAGCGGAAGCTGCTGCTGGATAGCATATGGGCAGCACAGTTCTGTTTGAAATAAAGTTTAGAAAGAGTGAAGAATGGAATTCCAGCCAGGAGATCATTGAACAATCAAATCTGGAGATGATAAAGTCATGAATGAGCATTTCAATGGCAAATTGGGTGAGGCAGGGTCAGAGGAGGAGAATATAATGGCGATGAAATGACGCTGGATGATTTTTGTGATGGAGAAAATAAGTGCTAGAAGTTTAGCTTGGCTGAAACATTACACAAAGATTGAAGCTTGGTAGTTGCACTAGTTGCAAAGTGGCATCGAAATGGTGGCAAAAGTACAACATTTAAAATTGGATAGGATGTATAGTGGGCAGTTGATCTGCTACAATCAGTTTTCCATCTCCGCTGAGATCCATCTTTTCTCCAATGAGCCCGAGTATTAGACAGGGACAGGACTGGATTCGGCTGCAAAACTCTGTTTGTTTTTGACATGAAATCCTGAATATTTAGAAGGTTTATTGGAAAAATTTTGTTGCACGCTTTTAACAAATGAACTATCAAACTGGATGTCACTAATTGGTTAGTTATAAAGAGGCACATCTCAGGTTTAACCTGTGACATGGTCTGTTAAATGCTTAGTTGATGCATGGCTGAGATTAAACGAAGATAAAGAAATAAAAAGTGTTCAAAAATGATAAAGATTACGATTCCCGTAAAAAGCCAATTGCTTATTAGGATTTCTAAAGCGCTCTCTTTATATTGTGACCTGAATAATTCACTGGAATATATAGCATTCTATTTATTCTGACAACGAATTTGTTCCATCAAAGAAATTGTTAAGGGAGAATATCCTTGTGAAAATACGAACAAAAATTATTGTTCATCATCATCTTTAGTATGGTGCTTTAGCAAGGCAACATTAAGTGTCAACAGCCAAGTTGATCATCCACTCTGTGGCTTCCAGTGATATGATGTGAATAGAAGCTATTCAGGAAATCATCTCAGCAAACAACTTTCATGAAAGTGACTAACAGCGAATTTCTCCCAAAGAGATGCTGTTTTAAAGGATTTAGCCTCAAATTTTCTTCTAGAAAAAGAATTAAAGGATAACGAGGTATGATAAAATAACAAAATTTATTAGATTTGTTCAGCAGTAGATTTTTTCCAGTAACAGAAATATTTTTTGATTGAAGTACAATATAAATTCCACCCTAATTAGAATACATCCAACAAAATTAACATACAAAGGATTCTAAAATATTCAATTTCTTACGATGTAAAATATATAAAACTATAATCACATTAAGTACAATCAATATTGAGTACATGTGCAGGCCTTTAACTAATAAATTTAGGCAGCTAGTCTAGGCCATTTACAAGACAAAGCCAGTTGGAATTGTACTTCAGTGTGAAGTAAGCCAAGATGAACAGTCATCCCAGTCATTCCTTGAATCATGAAGGATAGGATATCATATCTGGGCCTAATCATTTTAGAGTTGATCACGTGAGGTATATATTTACGGTGGAATCTGTATGAACAGTCACCTGCATCCACTGCTACATTTCCCATTAGTTGTATTTTCCAGATTTTTAAAATTGTATTTACTTTTCACAATGTGGTTGATTGTAATTGAAGGAATATCTCACAATCCCAAACTATTTGTATTTTTTCTCTAATAGTTAAAGGCAGTAGAAAAAGTACCAAGGGTATAAGAATGCCAAATCATTTTATTATCAAATGGATGGTTTGTGCTCACATTTGTAATTGGACCAGAATAAACTAATTTCATCTGATTCCTTTGTTCATTGGTCAGAATAGTATCATTTTCACAGATGTTTCCCTCACTCCATGCAGTTTGTTTTAAAATACATGAAATGTTTCAGAGCTAGGAACAAACTCTGCTCTTCTTCTTTGATTTCAAGCTTTGATTGACAAGAATTAGGATTCAATCTAAACCAGTGAATATGACTCTCCATCCCTGCTGCACTAAGGTAAATTAATTAAAAAAATTAATGGCACAAAGAACAGTTTCATCAGTGACTTCTTTTTCAATCAATTCCTGTATTTGCTCTACACAAAAAAAGTTAAGCAACTGCTATAATTGTTTTAGTCTAATAGATGAGTTTATTGCCTGCAGATTATTTCTACCATAAATTCTGTAGCTACCATTTTTGTACATGACACATTGGTGTTTTAGAGTGCTTTCCCTTATGCTGTCAGGTCCTACTCCCAACAATCTGCAGAATTACAACTAATTAAAAATGAACAAAATGAAATTGTTTACATTTCAAAAGAAACTTTCATCAGACTAACAACATGAAACAATTATTAAACAGAATTTTTAATAAACATTTAATTTTGAATAATTGAATGGACTTTTTTTGGAAACAGCTTCTTTTCTTATCTGGATTAGGGTAGTATCTAGATTATATTTCCTGTTTTCTGTGATTAACAGCTAGTGCTGCTTAGTGTGATGAGTGACCATTTATTACGGATTTCACTGTGTACAAATAGTTGAAATGCAAATACTCCAGTGTACATATGTATTCTGCCATTTTGTTGCATAAAATGTGTTTGTGAAGAATTACTTCACATGGCAAGATCAGTAGTTTTCACATTTAGCTTTACCTTTTTAAAAATTTTAATCAGTAGTCTCACCTCAATCTCTAGGTTTCCATAGATTGCAACCTTCAGTATAAATCAGCCATACACTTGGCAACATGATTGCCATAATCTCTTCAAAATTTACAAATGTACAACATATTTATAACATTACATATCTCAAACTTTTACACAAGTCCAGTGCAAAGAAATACATAAAGTACCTCTGGATTAAAAATTCTTCACAGACAAAAAACAAAAAAAGATAAAGGTTGGCATAAAATATCACTGACAGCAAAGGAACAGACTGACCACCTCTTATAACAGCTGCTGGTTCATTCAAATTATCTTTAAAGGCTTCTTCTACCTAAAGATTTCTGACATCCAAATATGCTGGCTGTATATAAAAATATAATGTATCATAGGAAAGTCTGTTGCTTTTTCTCCAGTTAAACATCGAATTACGCATTTGAATCCTCTTTGACAAGAGTAGCTGTATCTTTGAAAGTATTCTCTGTAGGACTGTATGTCGAAGGTTCATCTTTTTTTGAACATGGCTCACTTGGGGGTAATCCAAAAGTATGAGAAGTGGCAGCAGTTTCTCCAAGTGGATTATTTGCCTGTTGCTGTTTCTGGCACTAGGAAGTAGGAAAAAAAGACACCATGTGTTAAAATTAAATTACACAGAATCTATTAAGCAAACTGCCCCAAGTAAACTCTCTTTTAGAATGCCCATTCTTGGATTTTTTTTTACATTATTAATATAGGAAATTACTGACTAATCCATTCAATTAAACTAAACTGTGTCTTGCATCATCAATTAATTCTGGTGGAGGATTGATGTGTTTGCTTTGTAGCATCAAAAGTTAATCTGCTAACTAGAGGGGTACAAAGTTCAACCCTCAGTCTCAACTGGCATCCAAAGTCTGTATATGGTACAACTTTGTCACTGCTTTCCTGCTGAACGGCAAATGTAGAAATTGTATGACATGCCCAATTGCTTGTGCTTGGATCGTATGATGTACGCTTCTGGGCTGCCTATGGTTGAGTGTCAAGCAGTTGCTGTGCCAATGCATGTGCCTTTCTGTCTTCCTCAGAAAAATAATGTTAGCCGTAATGCTCAAACTACAGTAACTTGTCAAAAACCACAGCCAGAATGCCCCTCTCACTGACTTGTTTTAAATGTAGGAGTTCTTTAACAAGCATCTTATATGCCTCTCAGTGCCATTTGATATTGGTGTTCAGCTGTGCTACAAGATAATGAGGACTCCAGAGTAGGGCCAATGTACATTAATTTGTATTGTGTAATAATATTTACACAGGGCAACATTTTCCTCCCGTCGGGGGGGGGATGTGCGGGAGCGGGAGCGGGGGCAGGCATGGGCGGGCGGGTTCCCGATCAGTGCCCCTGGATGGGGCCGCACCGCCACTTTACATGGGCAGGCCAATTAAACCTTAAGGTCAGACAGGCAGGTCCATTAATGGTTTCATTTAGTTTTTTAATGGCCTTAATAGGTCATTGACAGGTCAGCGAATCCAAATGGTGTGGGGTGACGTCGGGTTGCATGCCCGATGTCACCCCGCGTCATTTTACACATCGGCGAGCGGGCCCCGCCCCCGCTCGCCGAACAGAAGATTCTACCCACAGGCACAAAACATTGCCTTCCAATCTTAAAAATAAAATTCTCCAATGAAATTGTGAATTTAGTGTGGAGTGCACTGATGTTTATTCTTGTCAGTCTGTGAGCAGTGTTAAAAAGGAATCACATTCCAATTGTTCCACCACAGAATTTCCCAAGTGTTAAAATACATCAAAAAAGACTAGCTATTCAATAATTAACCCATTTAGTTTAAGAAAATAATATCCTGCTTGATTATATAAAACGCTCATTTTCAACACGGCTTTATCCAGGCTTAAACATGATCAAAATTTATTTTCTAATTATTGTGCACTAGGTATTAATATTCAAACATGCTGGTTTTGTTCTTTAATTTTGAAACTGTGTGGAGCATCAAGGGCAACGGTTAATATTTTATTTCTTACACTTTTTTTTAAACTAAGTGATTGAAAATGTTACAAAATAATTTTAAAAAGCCACACCATTCACTGTTAAGGAGCTGAAAAAAGGGTTACCTCTGCATACACAGGATTTTCAAAATTTGTCCCTTGCTTGGGTTTTCGTCTGAAAAAATTCCACTTTGATTCCTGAAAGATCAAAATGACATTAATGCCAACATGAGAATGTGTACACTCCTAGAGCTGTATCCATAAAATATATTGGTGAAGGAATTCAAAATGGGAGCCCATTCATCAGCCAAACCGGCACCTAAACATCCGGTATGGCGGGCAATGCAGATGTGCTCATTAGGCACTGGAAGTGTGCCATCCACATTATTGGTAAAGGCAGAAAAAGACGTGTCTAGGGTCGATGTCTGAAACAGTAATCAAAGGCAACGTATTATAGGAAAAGAGCAGAAAATCAGATTGCAGTAGATATTTCAATGTGGAGTTAGCATCAGGTCAGGCACAATGGTCCCAATGATAAAAACAAAAAGCTAAAAGCTACTGCGGATGCTGGAAATCCAAAACAAAAACAGAATTACCTGGAAAAACTCAGCAGGTCTGGCAGCATCGGCGGAGAAGAAATCTTGCTTCAGTTCTGCCGAAGGGCCATGAAGGCTCGAAACGTTAACTGATTTCTTCTCCGCCGATGCTGCCAGACCTGCTGAGTTTTTCCAGGTAATTCTGTTTTTACAATGGTCCCAATGCCTTTCTTCTGTGAAGAAATTTCTAAGTACATTGAAGTGCTTTAAGAATTTAAGAGTTGGAGTTCCAGAGAGAAGGATTGATCTTTTTCTCACATATGTATATCTAAAATAAAGGTACACACGCATAGGAGAGAATTATCCCCCCGTCGGGGGAGCTGTGCAGGAACAGGCCCGATCGGCGCCCCCGATCAGGTCTGCACCACCATTTAATTGGCCCGCCCAGCGTGACACACACCTGGAAGCACTGTGAGCTCCCTGCGGGCGGGGCAGGGGTTCCCTGAGTCGGGAGTGTGCTCATTTGTGCATGCGCGTGAAAGAGCGCAGGAATCTCCCTGAGGCACAGAGCTGCCTCAGGGAGATAAGTTTTAAGTTTTTAAAATTTTAATAAAGAAAAAAAAATTAAGAAATGTCCCCTCATGTCACATGAGCTGGGACATGTCAATGAACTTTAAAGAAAAAATGTATTTAATTTATAAACCCTTCATGAAACCTCATCCCGCCTGGGCTCTTCGTCTGCCCACCAACCTTAAGGTCGGACGGGCAGCTTTCTCAATAGCCTTAATTAGTTAATTAATGGCCTTAACAGACCTTTGAGCCGAACTGAAAATCTATATGAAGCACGGTGACATTGGGACGCACGCCTGATGTTACCCTGCATCATTTTACCCCTCGGTGAGCAGGCCCTGCCCCCGCTCACTGAGCCGAAAATTCTCCCCATAATATACACTCACACATACTAGATCTTCAAAAGTTACTGTGTAAAAGAAACCCATTCATAAAAATTCACCATTGCTTTTACCTGAGCTTGTGATCCAGTTGAAATAGGTTTGTCTAAGAAAGGGGGCATGGATGTATAGATGGGATTGTCAAAACTGCTTCCATTTGTTTCACCACCAACTGCCACCATATCCTAGACCAAAGAAGTAAAATGCATTAGCTCCAAAATAGAAAAAAATTGAATCTACATGTATGATTCAGCGGACTGTTTAAATATTAAGCATCCTATTAAACTGCTTGAACCAAAAGTTGCTATCTAACCAGACAGGACTAATCCAGTCTGATAACTAGGCCTTTGGCTCCTACACATTAGGTTAACCAGATGCTGAGCAGAGTAAAATACAAAGGGGTGGAAGTTATGTTATATCGTACAAAGCTCTGGTTAGACCCCACCTGGAATATGGCCTTCAGTTCCGGAGTACTCAGGGTATGTTGACCTTGGAAGGGTGCACTGCAGACCCACCAGAATGATACTGGGCTAAAAGCATTAAATTATGAAGTGAAGGTTGGATAGGCTAAACTTCTATTCCCTCATTATAGAAAACTAAAGGGTGATCTAATGGACTGTTTAGAATTATTAAAGTAATTGATCGGATCTACAGAGAGAAAATATTTCCCCTGGTAGGGAAGTCCAGGTTAAGGATAGAAGAAAGTAAAGTGCTTGAACTTCTGTGGAGTGGCAATCAGAGTCTGATGGCCACTCTGCTCCTAGTTTCTTATCTGGGAATCCAGCTGCTTCCTTCTAGCCCAACCTTCTGACTCAGGCCGGGCAAAAGCAGTGTAGTGCAGCGTGCTCCTAAGGCCTTCAGTCAAGGCCGGAGAGCCATAGGTAGGGAATCCACTCCCCCTTTCTTATGGTATAGCTGCCGTAAAGCAGGTAAGTTTAAACGTCGAACCACTTTCAGGAGCCAGGGAGGGAGAAGGTAAGTTTGTAAGGTAAGTGGGTAGCATTGGTGGGTATGGGTAGGATTCAGGGTAGGATTGCGAGATGGGGGGTTGGTTGGGAGAATCGGGTGTTGGTCAGGGGGTTTGGGGTGTTAGTTGTGGGGAGGGGTTTGGTTGGTCAGGGGGTGTCGGTTGGTCAGGGACAGTCGGTTTGTTGGGGGGGTCGGGTCGGGGAGATCAGTTGGCCGGGTCAGTCGGGGTGGGGTTGGTTAGTAGAGTGGTCGGTCAGTCAAGGGGTTGTCGTCGGCAGGGTGGGGGGGCGGGTGCTGGGGGTGGGGGGGGGTGGATCGATTGGTCAGTAGGGGAGGTGGGGGTTGGATGATCAGGGGAGGTCATGGGGGGTCGGTTGGTCGGTGAAGGGATGGAGGTTGGGCGGATAGTTGGGAGGGGATCAGGTGTTGATCAGTCGGGGGGGCTGTTGGATGGTCAGTGGATGGCTGGGTGGTCCAATGGCGGGGTGGTCGTTGGGGGGGGTGGGGTGGTTGGGGTCGGTCAGGGTGGGTGTCGGTTGGTTAGTGAGGGGCTGGAGTTGGGTGGTCAGTATGGGGCAGTCAGTCACAGGGGGATAGGTTGGTCAGTAGGGGGTGGGGGTTTGCTGTTCATGGGGGTTTGGTGGCTGTGGTCATTGTGGGGGGTTACATGTGGGGGGAGTTGGTTGGTCAGTGAAGGGGTGGGGGTAGGGTGGTCAGTGGGGGGGAGTCGGCTGGTCAGTGGCGGGGTGGGAGTCGGGTAGTCAGTGGTGGGCGAGAGTCGGTTGGTTGGGGGTCAGTCAGGATTAAGTAAGAGTATTAGGAGATATATAACCAAGGCAGGTAAATAGAATTGTATAGAGGTATACAGATCAGCCATGATCTAACTAAATGACAGAACAGGCTTGAAGGACTGAATGGCCTACTCCTGTTCCTATATTCTTTTCTATGTCCCTAACATATATCATACAATGCATCATATAGTTTAGACCACAAAATTTCTTATACTATAAATAAAATCTTTTTGTATGAAATGTTAACAAAGATCAGTATATGAATATCAGTGTCAGATGTATGTGTATATACTTAGATGTATATCAGTTACAAAAAATTTAGCAATTCTGAATTACAGTAATGCCAGCTAAAGTTTTAGGACAGAACCATTGCCATTAGCCAAACTGAATATAATCCAATAAACTAATTGCTCTAAATACAGTTAATTATGATATGGTGAGTTCATTTTTTTAATAGCCCCCATTAGGTGTTACCACTGATTGCTGGACTGCAGGAGGGTCATTGGAAACATTCCCCTTTGTTCCAAACATGGGATTTTCAAAAGTAACTGGTTGTTTTCCTGCTTCCACTACAAAGTTTTCATTCTGTTGCAAAAACAGAGTTCATTCAGATTTAGTAAAAGAACAAAGCACAAGTGTGAAGCACTCAATACTACATAAAGAATTACAGCCAGGAGCTTTAATCATAAACTAGATTACTATTATCTTACCATCTGCATCGCTCCATCAATAGCAGAATCTATGTCTATGGCAGAAGATCCACCGTCTACTCCGGTATCTACTCCAGATCTAAATGTCACTCCATTTCCATTTGGTTTGATAAGGCTGCTTAAACTTTAGGGAGAAAAAAAAAATCAATTGTTACTTAGTAGCATTGTGATTTGGAAATGAACATATTCTTTAGGCAAGTTTGTATTGCTCCTTTGGGATCCAAGAAAATAAAACATAGGCATATTTATGTCAAGTGCTATGCAACAATAATTTCTTCCTGAAAGTTGAAGCACCATTTGTGCTATGCTCAAGACATAAAGGACTGAATTTTCATCCTGGATCGGGAGTGCAGAGTCAGGACAATTCCCGGCTCTGCAAACCCAACCCCGGAGAAAGTGCCCCAATGGGTCGGATTTTCGGGTCATTCTCCGAGGTCCGATGTTGCTCTTGACTGTTCCTTTTGACAGTTCTAGTGAGTTTATGCATTTTTACACACATTCTTGTCCACTTTTAACAATCCCAAAGGGCATCTGACCTCTCCCAAAGGGCAGCTTACCTCTCCCAAAGAACACCTGACTTTCCCCAAAGGTGTCCCGGGACCATATACAAAGGGGTACCCTATCTCTCCAAAAGGGTACCCATACTCTCCAAAAGGGGGTCCCACCTCTCCAAAGAACTCTGCAAAATTTAGATCTGCTCTACCAGATATAATCTGCACATGTCATGTTTCCCAATCCTGGCTACTGAAAATCAGACATAGCTGGAGGTGGCTGCTGTTTTATATGGGCAGCTTTCTCTGTGAAATAGGCATGTGCAAATCCTGACCTGCCCCCATTTCCACCTCCACAAAAATGGTAGGTGCCATGTTTAGGTGTGGGATTTCTGGATTTTAACCTCCTCTGCTATTTTCGCAATGGCAGAGAGGCTCTCCATCGTTGCAAAAATCCAGGCCAAAGTTCTGTCAGCATACATGCAGATTGCAGTTATATTGCTACTTTCAGGCAGCTGTGTAGTGATCGCACGTGATGTGAAAGCAGCAGTCTAACTTGAGGTAGAGTCCTATTCTGACACGCAAACGCTCCCTTCTGAATACATCTCACCAGTTTGCACTAGGTGGAATCTAACTTTAGTCTGCTGTGAAGCCAGCTTGAAAAACCAGCTGTTTGTTGAATTTCCCAGCCACCTAATGAACTAATCACTTGAGAGAAAGGTGATTTTAAAAAAAAGAGCCACAGAAACAGTTGAAGCTTGCACATTTGTACAAGAGCAAAATACTGAGGATTCTCGAAATCTGAAATAGAAACAGAAATTACTAGAAAGACTTGGTAGGTCGGGCAGCATCTGTGGGGAGAAACACAGGGTTCTGTTTCAGGTCAATGATCATTTTTGCATATTTGAATGCATACACAGAGTCTTTTCCTGGTTGGCAAAGTGTGAAGCATGACCTACAGTGTAACTCTTGACAGTTGCATTTCCAGTATATTTACAACATAGATCAGTTGTTGACTATCCCTGCAGAACTTAAATTTAGACCCCAGTCTGTGAACAGTGTTTTAAAAATCATTTTAGAAATGATTTGCTTTTAGTTGTAAAAATACTAAAATCAATCATGTAAATATTTGCACTGCTTGGAAGTCTGAACGAAAGAACTAAAGCAAGAGATGCCTTGTAGCTTGTTGATAAGGAGATTTGGTTACCCTATGGTATAAGATTTAATTTAGCTTCTGATATCCACAATACCCTTTACCTGACAAAAGACTAAGCTGCAACACGGGCAAAATTAATCTCTTTCAGAAAAAAAATGCCAAAACAGAAAAAGTGTGCTGAATTACACTGATAAAGCACTGACAAACATAAAATGCCCTTCCCCCGTGTGTTTCAATCTTTTCATTTTTTTGTTAATTTGTTTATGGGGTGTGGGTGTCACTGGCAAGGCCAACATTTATGGTCCTTAATTGCCCTTGAGAAAGTAATGGTGAGCCGCCTTCTTGAAATGTCGCAGTCCTTAAGGTGTAGGTACCCACAGTGCTGTTAGGGAGGGAGTTCCAGTATATTGACCCAGAGACAGTGAAGGAATGCAGATTTGAGCCAAGTCAGGATGGCGTGTGTCTGGATGGGGACTTGCAGGTGGTGGTGCTCCTGTGCGTCTGCTGTCCTTGTTCTTCTGCACTGTAGAGGTCGCAGGTTTGGAAGGTGACATTGAATGGGTCTTGGCGAGTTGCTGCATCTTGTATATGGTAGACATGGCTGCCACTGTGTGCTGCTGATGGAGAGAATTAATGCTTAAGGTGGTAGGCAGGGTGCCAATCAAGCAGGTGCCGAGATTCTTGTGTGTTGTAGGAACTGCACTCACCCAGGTAAGTGGAGAGTATTCCATCACACTCCTGGCTTCTGCATTGTAGATGGTGGACTCACTTTCGGGAGTCAGTGGAATTCCCAGCATTTGACCTGCTCTTGTAGCCACAGTATTTATATGGCTGGTCCAGTTATGTTTCTGGTCAATGGCAACCTCCCAGGGTGTTGATGATGGATGATTCATGGATTGAAATGTCACTGAATGTCAAGGGATGATGTTTAAATTCTCTCTTGCTGGAGAGGGTCATTGCCCGGCACTTGTGTGGTGCAAATGTTACTTGCCACTTGTCAGCCCGAGCCTGAATGTTGTCTAGGTCTTGGCGCATGTAGGCACAGACTACTTCAGTATCTGAAGAGTTGTGAATGGTATTTAACATTGAGCATCCCCACTTCTGGTGGTTAGGTCACTAATGAAGCAGCTGAAGGTGGTTGGGCCTAGGGCCCTACCCAGAGGATCTCCTGGAACTGAGATGATTGACCTCCAACAACTACAACCATCTTACTTTGAGCGAGGTATGACTCCAATCAGCAGAGAGTTTTTCCTCTGATTCCCATTGACTTCAATTTTGTTAAGTTTCCTTGTTGTCATACTTGTCAAATGCTGCCTTGATGTCAAGAGCAGTCACTTTCACCTTACCTCTGGAATTCAGCTCTTTTGTCCATGTTTAGACCAAGGCGATAATGAGTTCTGAAGCTGAGTGGCCCTCGTGGAACCCAAACTGAGCAGTGGTGAGCAGGTTGTTGCTGAATACGTGTTGCATTATAACATTATTGATGACACCTTTCATCACTCTGCTGATGATTCAATGTTGACTGATGGGGCAGTGACTGGCTAGATTATGTTTGCCCTGCTTTTTGTGGACAGGACAAACCTGGACAATTTGCCACCTTATTGAGAAAGATGCTAGTGTTGTAGCTGTATTGGAATAGCTTGGGTAGAGGCGTGGCTAGTTCCGGAGCAGATGTTTTCAGCACTGCAGCTGGGATGTTGTCACAGCTCATAGCCTTTGCCAGGTGTGGCATTGTCATTTCTGGTGCCAGATGCTTCCTGCCATTTTATTCTTATTTAACTTTTCTCTGCAGCAGTTTGATACAACTGAGTGGCTTGCTAGATAATTTCAGAGGGCAGCTAAGAGTCAAACACATTGTTGAGAATCTGGAGTCAGGTGTAGGCCCGACAGGATAAAGATGGCAGGCTTGTTGTATCTAGTCCCTTCAGCCATTCCTTGAGGTCATGTGGATGGAATTGAATCAGCTGGAGAGTGGCATCTGCAATGCTGAGGACCTCAGAAGAAGGGGGAGATGGCTCTTCCACTTCACACTCAGTGCTTGTGGCTGAAGATGAATGCAAATGCTTCAGCCTTGTCTTTTCCATTGACATGCTTGGCTTCCCATCATTGAGAATGATGGATGCTTGTGGAGCCACCTCTTCTCGTTAGTTGCTTAATTGTCCATTACCATTCCTGACTAAATGTGGCAGAACTGCAGAGCTTTCATCTGATCCATTGGTTGTGGGTTCACTTAGCTCTATCTATAGCATTCTGCTTCTACTATTTAACATGCATGTTAAATGTTGCAGCTACACCAGGTTGGCATCTCATTTCTGGGTATGCCTGGTGCTGTTCCTGGCATGTTCTCCCACACACCAGATTGAACCAGGGTTGCTCCCTGTCTTGATGATAATGGTAGAGTGAGGGATATGCTGGGTCAGGAGGGTACAGATTGTGGTTGAATACAATTCTGCTGTTGATGGCAGACAGTGCCTCACAGATGCCCAGTTTTGAGCTGCTAGATCTGCACTGAATCTATTCCATAGTGCCACACAACATGGAGGATGTCTACAGTGTGAAGACAGGACTTCGTCTCTACAAGGAATCCGCAGTGGTCACTTCTAACAATACTGTCTTGGACAGATACATCTGCAAAAGAAAGACTGGTTCTCTCACTACCTGCTGTAGACTCAGTTTGGAAGATATGTTCTTCAGCATTCGGCCAGCTGAGTCAGCAGTGCTACTACTGAGTCTCTCTTGGTGATGGTCATTTAAGTCCCAGAGCCAGAGTACATTCTGTGCCCTTCCACAATGCTTCTTCCAGGTGGTGTTCAACATGGAGGAATACTGATTTGTCAGCTGAGGGAGGATGGTAGCTGGTAATCAGCAGAAGGTTTCCTTGCCCATGTTAGACCTTATGCACTGAAACCTCATGGGGTCCAGAGCCAATGCTGAGGACTCTCAGGGTTACTCCATCCTGATTCTATACCACTGTACCCCCTGAAATGGGACAGGACATATCCAAGGATGGTGATGGCGACGTTTGGGACATGGGCTGTAATGATGTGATTCAATGGGCAGAATGTTGGCTGGTCGGGTGGGTGCATGCCCGAGCCGAATGAGTGTAAAATGATGCACGATGACATCAGGCAAGCAACCCGACATCATTGTGCAGTCTCGTGATATGGTCGGTGAGTGTGCGCAGGAGTCGCAGTGCACCCGTCGACAATTAACAGGCCTATCAAGGCCATCAAAGTACCAACCGAATTAAATTTTTTGCTGCCTGTCCAACCTTATGGTTGGCGGGCAGGTGAAAAGGCCAAGCGGCCTTTGGATTTTTTAGGAAACCTCATCCACGGGCGGAATGAGGTTTCCAACAGCAATTAAAAATTAAATAAAGATGTTGACATTTTATTCACAACACGTCCCTGCTCACGTGACAGAGTTGCATGAGGGGACATGTTTTTTAAAATTTTTAAATTATTTATTTTTCATTTTTTAAATCTTCAGCTTCCTGAGGCAGCTCTACACTTCAGGGAGCTTTCATTGTGTGTGCGAGCTTCCGCGCTCGCCCTCCTCCCCCGACCCAGGCAGCATTGAGTGCTGCAGCGCACGTTTCAGACTGAGTGGGCCTCAGTTGGCCCGCCAGTGTGAAATTATGGTCGGGGCCTGATTGCGGGCTGTGGTCGCTTTTGCAGCTGCTACCACTGGCCCCTGTCGAGCCCACCCGATGAGGGCAAAATCCTGGCCAATGAGTATGGCTATGTCAGGCTGCATTTTGACTAATCTATGGGACAGCTCTCCAAAGACTCAGATGTTAGTGAGGAAGACTTTGCCAGGTGCAGTGTTGTCATTGCCTAGATTAATCCCAGGTGGTTCCTGCCATTTTATTCTAATTTAACTTTTCTCTGCAGCAGTTTGATGCAACTGAGAGGTGTCAGCTGTGGCTCAGTTCATAGCACCCTCGCCTTTGAACCAGAGGGTTGTGGGTTCATGACCCACTCCCGGAAACCAAGAACTGTGATTGTACTCGAAAGCGTTGCAATCTGTGACTGTTGATAACTCGAAAGAGTTTGATGCAACTGAGTGGCTTGCTAGGCAATTTCAGAGGACAGTTAAGAGTCAAACACATTGCTGTGGATCTGGAGTCAGGTGTAGGCCGGACCAAATAAAGATGACAGATTTGTTTCCCGGAAGGTCACTGGTGAACCAGATGGTTTTTACAACATCATTACTCAGAGTAGCTTTTCATTCCAGATTTATAATTAATTGAATTTAAATTCCCCAGCTGCCATGGTGGGATTTAAATTCATGTCTGCTGAGTATTAGTTCAAGCCTCTGACTTACTAGTCCAGTAACATTACCACTTTGCTGGTAGTTGTGTACCGCATTCCTTATTTTGTGGTCCACAACTTTTGAGAAATGTTTACATACATCGTTGTTTGCTGATTAAAGTCTATTATTGCTATGAAAAGGACATGAGCAAGATGCACATGTGCTTGCAATAAATACATCTGATAATCTGAGCAGTTGAAGCACTTTTTTAAAGGCTAATAAAGAATTCTTAATACGTATCCAATTAACTATTCAATGTAAGGTTGAACAGACTGGGCCTTTACCCATTGGGAGTTAAGAAGAATGAAAGGTGATCTCATAGAAACATATAAGATCCCGAGGGAACTTGATGGGGTGGATACCCAGAAGATGTTTCCTCTTGTCAGGGAGACTAAAACCAGGGCACATAGTTTAAAAATAAGAGGTCCCCTTTTTAAGGCAGAGATGAGGAGAATTTTTTTTCTCCCAAAGGGTCGTTTGTGTGTGAAACTCTCTTCCCCAGAAAGTAGTGGAGGCTGGGTCATTAAACTAATTCAAGGCTGACATATACAGGTTTTTGATGGGCAAGGGAGTCAAGGATTATGGGGAGCAGACAGGAAAGTGGAGCTGACCACAACCAGGTTGGTTTTAGTAAATTCAGATTACTTTAAAAGGGTTGTTACCTCGAAAGCTTAGGAAAAGGTGGAAGGATTGAGCCTGTCCGCCTGTAATTCAGAAATGCTCCCACAGCTAGTGCTCCCAGAATTATGATGATAATAATGGTCAGTAAGACTGCTGTTGCTGCAACACAAACAAAAAGCATCAAAAAATTTCAGGATCCTTCAACATTAAATGAGCATCAAAAATAATTATGAAACAACCACATAAAGGTCTGATGTTGACATTCTTCTTCAGAAAACTTTAAGCATGAATATCTGAAGCTGCCCAACAATTTAAGAAATTAATTTACTTTGCACACTAAGAACAATCTTTTTATGGCTTACTTTGTTTCTACACTATTTCCATTTTATTTTGCTCATGGGTAATTCTTTTTCATTCAGGCTAATAATTAAGCAAATATTATAGAAGTAGCTTTACAATTGTCTGCATCAATGCACATTAAGCAGTTGGAGTTCCAAATGTCAAAATAGTGGAAACACTTCTAGGAGACCTAGTTGCTCCATTAAGTTAATTTATCAGAATTAATGTTACTTCAAGGGAATGTTCTTACGCAAAATTCTAGCCCACAAAACTTCTGGCATCTACACATTGCTTAAAATAGGGCAAGAAGCAATTTCTGACAAATCCCAGTGATTTGCTTTATAGTACAGAAATTTATATTGTGGTTTGAGAGAAGAGATTCGCTTTGTTCACTATCTGCAGTGAAATCATAAACGATTTTCATTTCATAACAAATAACAAACAGCAAAAATATTCTATCCTGATTCATATGTTTCCTTTTAGTGGCCAACTGAAACGCATAAGTTATATTGCTGGAAGACCAAAGTAATCATCATGTCCTGTGGCCAAATGAGAAGCCACAGCAGCTGTATTATGCTACTGAACATTTTAATTTTTAGTTCCTCAACTTTATTAAAGTACCTGTTGAATGGGGTAGTGCTTGGGATCTTCCAAACTGACAGTAGCTTCCTGTATAACCATAAGGACATCTGCAAGGATCATAAAATACAGCATTTCAAACTTATATTTTCTAACAATTTAAACATTTTGTCAATCTCATTCTGAGTGATTACATAATTAGCATTCCGCAGATTATAGCTTTAACATTAGCTGCATCCTTCTTCTTAGGCAGTCCCTCGAGTTCAATGATAATTTGTTTCCACTCTGGTTCAATGGGTTCTGAGATGGTTGAAAAGTCCATTCTTGATCTGCAGACTCTGCTACATGTGAAGCAGGTGGTGGCATAAGAACAACATGTCCTGTCAGTGGAGCTGGTTTTCAGTGATTAGTGCCTTGATGCTGGGCACGTTGGCTTGGGAGGGGATTTTACTCTTGGATTAACTGCATGTCAAACCATGCTACAATGGTTCTATTCTTGCTGTTTATTCATCATATTAATTTCTCTCCTCAGTTATTATTAACAACGTTCTTAAAGCACAAATTATCTTAGACAACAGGGAAATCACTACAGGAAAATGAACATGGAAAATATATAGATAACAATTGACAGAAACCTGAGAATGAACTAAGGTTCAAGAGCCTGTCTTCAAATATAATAAACATTAAGATTCCTCTAAAGAGAGAAATTACATTCAAGCAGCACTTTTCACAACCACAGGACATCCTATATAACATCACTGACAATGAAATATTTTTAAAGTGTAGTCACTGTTGTAATGTAGGGAAATACGATAGCCCATTTGTACACAGCAATCTCCCACAGGCAGCAATGAGACAAATGTCCAGTTTTTCCAGCAACATAAATGACTATTTTAATGATGTTAATTGAGGGATAAACATTGGCTAGAAAAGCAGGAGAACACCCCCTTCTTTCTTCAGATAGTTCTATGGGATCTTTCACAAGTCGGGATCCTAGTTTGACATCTCATCTGAAAAACAGCATCTCTGGCATTACAGTGAACTGTCAGCCTGGATTATGCATTCAAATCCCTGAAGGGGGTTTGAAATCATGACCTTCTGACTCAGAGAAAAGATTGCTAGCTTGTTCTGAGAAGAACAATTTGGTCCAACTGATTAAGATACTAAATAAAAATTGTTACAAAAATGTACCTTTTAAACATGTTAGCAAAAAATAGATTTAGTTCATGAAAAATACTGACAGAGAAGCTCTTCCTGGAGGGTATTGTTTTGAAGAGAAAATGAATTGTGTGCTCAATTCAGTCAGGGTTGTCTCTCCTAATCAGTGTTCAGTGACCT
Source organism: Cetorhinus maximus (assembly GCF_964194155.1). Taxonomy (NCBI): domain Eukaryota; kingdom Metazoa; phylum Chordata; class Chondrichthyes; order Lamniformes; family Cetorhinidae; genus Cetorhinus; species Cetorhinus maximus. Next base: position 82,848,282 of record NC_135889.1, read on the forward strand.
CTGCTGGCATGTGTTTAGATGTTGGAGAACAGCGAGTTTGGGCTTGATTGTATTGCCATTCTGTTAAATAGCTTCTGAGTGTTACTGTCTTACACATTAAGAATTATCTCATGGTCAAAATACTAGAGTGTGCCCAGGCCTGGCCTGCGGAGCCATTTACCCCTTAATTTTCATACTAATTCTAGGAACTGGAGTAAAATTGTTCTTTGTAGCCTGAAACAAAAATAATGTATAATGGACCTCCTTTGACTGACAGACTTCTTCAATGTTTTGTTATTTTGTGTAAGAAACAATACTGACTTTTACCGGTGCTTATAATGAAAGCCCTATGGGCTTCAGGGACAGATACAGCAGAGAAGAAAAAACATTTTTGCAAATGTCCCTCTAGATAACTGTTGAAGCCTACAATATTCCGCTATCCAGGTCAGTCATGGCTCAGTTGTCGTACTCTTGCCTCCAAATCAGAAGGTTTTTAGTTAAAGTCCCACTCCAGGAGTTGAGCACAAAAATCAAGGCTGAAACTCCAATGCAGTACTGAGGGAAGGCCCATCTATCCTTTCAGGTGGACATAAAAGATCCCAACAAAAGATTTCAATGAAGAGGAGGAGAGCTATCCATGGTGTCCTGCCCAATGTTTATCCATTAATCAGCATCACAAAAACAGATTATCACATTGCTTTTTGTAGGGGTTTGCTGTGTGCAAATTGGCTGCTGCATTTCCTACATTACAACAATGGGCACACTTCAAAAAGTACTTCATTGCCTGCATTGGGGATTTTTGTGGATTCCTGTGGTCATGAAAGACACTATATAGATGCAAGACTTTTATTGCTTCTCATGATGATTCTGGTGATGGGAGTCAAAAACATCTTTACAGTGTTATTAAATGCTATTTTTAATACCCTCATTATTTTTTAGCATTATCAAACAACCAGAATAAAAGGAAAGGACAGTTGTACTGTAATCAAAAACAAAGGAGAGAGGGCATGGAAAATAAATTCATCCCGTTTAATTAGTTGCAGATGGTATTTGGAACTCAATCGAGGCATGCCAAAGACCACTTGGGACAGAAAGGAAAGTTAAAAGATGAGAGAAAATAAACAAACATATGTGGGGTACAAAATTAAAAATATATATTGCCACTTTATTGTTGCTGCATTTTTTCATTTGAGATTGGTAGCACAATTGCTAATTCCTGTGAACCTATCACCAAAAATCCATCACATTAAAGTTTAAGGCGAAGAGAAAGAGTTCATTCACCGGTCAGGCGCTCCAAGAAAGGAGCAGCACACAAAGTGCTGGTTAGAAAATTGCAAACTGCAGTCTTTTAATTTTCTGCCCGTTTAAATTAACAGAAACAAAAATCAGGGGAGGCAGATTGGTGAGTTCCTAACCAGCCCACCTTGGGAGGCACCCAATTAGAAGATCCTTAATTTCCAAATCCTATATATATATGAATTTAAAAAAATACTCGCCAGGCATAGCACCCCATGAAAAATTAGGTCTCAATAAATTTAACATTCTTCACAAAGAAGGAAGACTAACCATGAAAAAAAGCAGCAAACTACCTGATATGATCAATACCAATCCACCTTGGGTTTCACAGCTTTCAACTTACGTGCACATTGTAGAGTTTGCTGCGAAATAACAAATTCCTCCATTCCTACACTTGCAGGCAGGAGGCATTGGCCGCTCCAGCTCAATGGCTGTAGACACAAATAAAACAGGCAAGGTTATAAATTTTATCGAGGAAACTGCCACATGGAAGCAAAAGCAAAGGGTTCGATTTGAGGCCCCAGGTGGGAAGGGTAAAAGGTGAAGTATGACCTTCTGTGGAGCGGGTGGTGCCTCTGATGAGTAAAGGTGGGGTGTCCCCCATCTTTCTGATACCAGCCTGCGCAGTTAAAGCTGTCAGGCTACCCGCTTGGAATGGGTCCCCCTCCGCCACAGAGACCTGACAGTTGAAATCAGTAATAGCTTCCTGTGAGCACATTTTTAAATTAGGATGGGTTGGTGTAGGTCGAGGTATCAATATTTGTGAGCATTCAGCTTTCAGTAGCTTCCTTAATATTCCCTTAAATATGACTAGAAAGAAAACAGCTTCACCAAGACATTGGGCTGGATTTTACAGGGCACCATGGTACCTCGCCTCTATGAACTGCCCCCAGCGAGCCCACCCACCATACTGACACTGCCCCTCAATAACTTAACACTAGCAGCAACATTAATTGCTTTAAAGCTAGACTTCTGCTCCTATCTTTGGAAGGAAGTACCATTTTAGGAAGATGTCAAATCCAATGACTGGCAGCTCTGTTGTCCCAATAGCGCCAGCTGGGAGCGGTGGCCAGTGCTAGGACTACAGGCAGTCTGAATGAAGAGCATCCTGGACTCAGAGGTAAGCCTGGGGTATCGCCGGGGCCAGGCTGGCAGGCCCCTGCGAGGGGCATGAGGGAGGGCTGAGCTCCCCCAGGTGGGAAGGGTAAAAGGTGAAATACGACCTTTTGTGGTTGAGGGGGGAGGCAGCGGAGGGGGGGGTGGGAAATGCCTCTGACGGGCACAGAGGACTTGCAAAAGATGTCTCCCACCTTTCTGACATCAGCCTGTGCAGCTAAAGCTGTCGTGCTACCTGCTTGGAGTGGATTTCCCCCCGCCACGGGTAAAATAGTGGAATAAAGCCCTTAAGTGGAAATTAACTGGCTAATTAAGGGCCTCAATAGGCTCAAGGGTGGGTGTGCCACCCATACTTCCATCGCCCTCTCCCCTCCCCGTAAAATTTCAAACAGAAGGGGAGAGAGCACGCAGGTCATCCATTGGATCTTACAAGACCCTCATCTTCAAAACTGCTGGCAAGGGAGTGTAAAATCCAGCCCATTATGTGTGAATATATGCTGAATATTATCAGGCTATTTGACCATATAAAAATTAGAAACTTAGAAAATAGGAGCAGGAGTAGGTCATTCGGCCCTTCGAGCCTGCTCCGCCATTCAGTATGATCATGGCTGATCCTCTATCTCAACGCTGCACTCCCACGCTCTTCCCATACCCCTTGACACCTTTAGAGTCCAGAAATCTATCTATTTCTTTCTTAAGTGAGTTGGCCAGTGACTTGGCCTCCACAGCCCTCTGTGGTAGAGAATTCCAAAGGTTCACCACCCTTTGAGTGAAGGAGTTTCTCCTCATCTTAGTCCTAAATGGCCTATCCCGTATCCTGAGACTGTGGCCCTTTGTTCTGGACCCCCCAGTCAGAGGAAATATCATCCCTGCATCCAGTCTGTCCACCCCTGTCAGAAACTTATATGTTTCAATGAGATCTCTTCTCATTCCTCTAAACTCCAGTGAATACAAGCCTAGTTGGCCCAATCTCTCATCATACGACAATCCTGAGATCCCAGTAATCAGTATGGTGAACCTTCGTTGCACTCCCTCTATGGCTAGTACATCCTTCCTTCGGTAAGGAGACCAAAACGGCACAAAATACTCCAGGTGTGGCCTCACCAAGGCCCTGTACAGCTGCAGTAAGACATCCTTGCTCCTGTACTTAAGTCATATTGCAATGAAGGCCAACATATCATTTGTCTTCTTAACTGCTTGCTGCACCTGCATGCTTGCTTTCAGTGATTGGTGTACAAGGACACCCAGGTCTCTTTGTACATCAACATTTCCCAATCTATCACCATTTAAATAATACTCTTCCATTGTTTTTCCTACCGAAGTGGATAACTTCACTTATCCACGTTATACTGCATTTGCCACGTATTTGCCCACTCACTCAACCTGTCTAAATTGCCTTGAAGTCTTTTAACACCCTCCTCATTGCTCACATTCCCACCAAGTTTCATGTTGCCAGCGAACTTGGAAATATTACATTTGGTTCCCTCATCCAAATCATTGATATATATTGTGAATAGCTGGGGCCCAAGCACTGATCCCTGCGGTACCCCACTAGTCACTGCCTGCCACTCCAAAAAAGACCCATTTATTCATACTCTCTCTTTCCTTTCTGCTAACCAATTCTCAATCCACGCCAATATATTACCCCCAATTTTACACACTAACCTCTTATGTGGGACTTTATCAAAAGCTTTCTGAAAATCCAAATACACCACATCCACTGGTTCTCCCTTATCTATTCTGCTAGTTACATCCTTAAACAAATCCAGTAGAAAATTAAAGGCAGATGAAAGTGAAGCAGGCCATTTGGCCCACATTAGCTGAAAGAATATAAGGAGGGATTCTGTGGGGGATCCTCAAATTGTTTCTGGATTTATCTGCATGCATTGATGCATTGGTGCTTTAATAAATTATGCATTTGTATCCTTAGGTCTCAATTTCTTTGTATCTTCCAACATCTATCCACTAAAATTTTACCACAGCGCCCTATAAAATCCAGCCCTATGGGGAAGATTTTTCCCTAGTTGGGACGGCCTCGGTGGGGGGTGGTTGAGGGTGGTTGGGAAGCCAACTGCTGCCTGCAATCGGTGACGGACCCCGATTTCATGCTGGCAGGTCAACTAAAGCCCGCCCAGTATGAAACTCGTGCTTCAACGCTCAACATTGGCTGTGTGAGGGGGTGGGGGGAGGGCAAGCGCGAATTTCACGCATGCGCACAGGTGCATGCTTAAAAATCTCCTTGAGGCACAGAGCTCACTGTCCTTGGACGCAGAGATTGGAGGCGGCCACATGGACTGCCAAGTGGCAGGGTAGGCTGTCTAACAGGCTTTGTTCCAGTTTTGCTCAATATTAGGCCACCTTGCTCACACCTTTCACATCCCATTACTCCCTCCACCCGCTCCCCACACCCCATCCATGCCAGCTCATGCCATACCATGCACCCCACCCACCCCCAATGACCTCTCATACCCTCCATGCCAACTCATAGCATTTTTTTGCCTATTCACACAGTATCCACACTATACAGAAGCAATGAACCCTATAGTAACAATGGCATGTGTGGAAATGATTAAAAAATCTGCCATTCATAACTTTCTTGACAAAATGCTGTTGCAACAACCCTATACAAATATCAATCAACCAGAGCTTTAAAGCATCAATAACAGAAACTATAAGCACTTAATACCTCTATCTTGTGTAAATAAACATTGAGCCAGTGACAAAATAGGTCACGGAAAAAAAAAACTTGTAAACCTATCAATCAAGTAATGTTTTCCCTTCTCTGTACCTGTTTCAACAAAGAAATGGAAGTCTGGGATCTCAGCCAAGCACACATAATGAACTGGCCAGGTCGGGAATGCAGGGTGTAGGCTCACTATCTGCAACCTTCTCCTGTGCCAGCAAAAATTGGGGGCACCGGGAATGGGGGTGGTAATCCCAGAATCAGGTCCCGTCCACCATTTTTAAAGGTCCACAGAGTTTCCACAACTCTCTGAAAATGTGGCCCATCATGTCCACATATTCATGCTAAATTCCTCAGGGCTAGGCTGGGATCAGGCATATCCAGATCTCAGCCTTGTTTCCGGCCATTCCAGCAAAGTTGCACTGAAGATGCAGAGGGAATTTGCTGCAGCAGCTATGAACTTTTCTTCCCTTTCATTTACAACATTCCCTTTATATATACCACCATTCAAAGACTCTTTGAAATGCGTCAACTATCATTTGCCTTTAACAAATCCATGCTAGCTGTTCTTCATTAACCTATGTATCTTTAAATGATCATTAATATGATCTCAAATGAATGATGTTGATGAATACATGTCATTTATGATTTTAATTCAATAATATTGAATTAATTGAAGAGGAGGATCATTGTTACTATAGGTTGCTGCATGGATGGTGGGAGAAACTTGTTGCTGTGAAAAAATGTGTGGTGGCATCGCAGTATAATTGCTGACAGGTAGTCTAGTCATTATATTATTGAACTGGTAACCCAGAGGCTTGGACTAATAATCCAAATAACCTGAATTCAACTCCAAATTCAAATGGCACATTGAAAATTTGAATTCAGTTTTAGAAATATCTGGAAATGAAAAAAAGAACTAGTAAAAGTGACTATAAACGTTAGATTACTGTGCATTTTTCATGGTCAGGAGGTGATCTCCATTAGCCTATCAATAGCAGGTGACCCTATGCCAATGGGGCAAATCCAGTACATCCACCCAGCTGAAGAAGCCAGTTAAGAACACCTTATCTGCAGTGGTCCTAGAAAGTGGAAGTTGTAATAGGGCTACTTAAAAACAAAATCTACCTATAAAATTTGCATCTTAAATTTTCAAGATTCCAGGTCATAATCCCAATCTGGACCCATCAGTGATCCCAACAGCTGTCATTTGTCAGCATGGTCTAACCAGGTGCATCTTCACATTGCTACAACAGTGTCCAGAGAAGGCCAGAAAGTGAGATTTCCTGATGTCAGGAAATCTATGCCTTCTCTTATGCTGATTGTCATGTATTGGGAGCAGAGGTCTGTCCCCTCACAGATCAACTAACTGAAGGCAGGGACAGGGTGTATCAGGATCCCAAACTAGTTTCTGCTTTTCTGGCAGACTTTTATTGAAGTTACCGTAGGATTATGTGAGGAGGGCTGAAGTCTTTAGGAACCTAGACTCTGAGGTTCAGAGATGCAACATCTCAGCAACAAAGTGCTATTACTGATGGTTTTATTCTCACCGATATTAGAATAAGGCCCCCGCAACGGATTGTTCGTCACCAATTGGCCTGGATATACTGAGCAGTGACAATGATAGTCAGTTTGCTCAAAAATTCCCTCTACTCAACACTGTAAATCTCTTCCAGAGTCTCCTGAGTCCAACTTTCACAGAAATGCATAGTGCAGCATCCCTCGAGGAACTCCATCGGGGTTGGGTAGCGTCAGGGGAAGACAGAACATGCCCCCTTGCTACGGCACTAGCTGTCATATAGTAAGTTTAAAGGTCCAGTTTGAATGTTAGTGAACGGATGAGTGAAAGGATGAGTAATGGATGAGTGAATGGGTAGGATGGATAAGTTGGGTAGGGTAGATAACTGGGTAGGTAGGTATGTGGGTAAGATGGGTGAGGTAGCTAAGTGGGTAGGTGGGTGAGGTAAATGAATCAGTGAGTAGGTAGTCAGGTTGGGGGATAGTTGAGTGGGGGGTTTGGTCAGGGAGGTAGTTGGGTGATCAGGTTAGTAGTTGGTCGGGTTGGGGAAGTTAGTCGGGGGGGGGGTGGTCAGGTGACTGGAGGATCAGAAGTTGGACCAAGTTCTAACATTTCCTGGGTGGTTATCCAGGTAAGAACCACAGAATAGTCTGAAGTCTCCAACCCTAGCTTAGAGTTGGAGATGTTCATGCAGGGTCCTGGGGAGTAGGGGAAGCTGAAACTTTCCAGGCAATTTCCACGTAGATCTGTATGTCAGGACTTCCACAGGGTCTCGACGTACATCTTTGGTCACATGTCCAGTCTCTAATGAACCGCAGACTTTTTGGCCCAAAATAGTACACAAGCAAAACAAAGCTATTTAGATATTTTCAAGCACATTAAAGCAAATGGAAATGCACGGCATTTATGTAGATGGAATAAAACTTTACTGAAAGTTTTTGTCTTTTGGTATGGTTGGTTTGCTTTATATTACACTGTTAAATCTAAATTACTTTCAAAACACTATACCTTCAGAGGATTCAGAAGTGAGCATTAAGGATATTTCTGAGTATAGAAATATGGGTTACATGGAAAAATTGAGGGAATTTTGGTTTGCTTTGGAAGGGAAGAGAGTCGAAAGAGGTGAGCTATTTACAATTTTCAACATCATAAAGGTTATGAACAAATTGTTGACTACAATGAAGGATTCGAATACCAGGAGCTACAAATTAAAAACTGGCAGGTGGAATACCAAGAAGGGAAAGAGCAGAACTCCTTTTACATTTAAGATAATAATCTTAGGGAATCAGTAAAAGCCACTGAAATGGGCAGTTGAAATTACAGCAAAAGATACATGAATGCATTTATGTAGAGAGAAATAGAGAGAAGGCATTAAAAATTAAAATAAGCAAACAGGTTAGTTAGGTTGATTTATGACAATAAAAGGCTTGTACAGCCTTACCTAACCCTAACCCTAACCCTAAGAACTTCTGTTCTTAGAAGTTCTAGCATTTTTAAGCAACTTGGTTCATTAAATGCACATACCTGCATCACACTCAGTAAGACTGCCATCTCGAAATTGACTGCCTTGAGGACAAGCACAGGTATATCCTCCTGGTCTCAGCAAACACAGATGACTGCAGACACCCTTACAAGGATTAGGCACTGAAACAAGAATGAAAAAGAAAACTGGATTCCAAAGCTTTTATACAGAATTGTAATTCAATATAACAAAATAATCATTTGCATTTCGATAGTATCTGCACATGTGGGAAGTTTTCTCAACGCACTTTACATTAAGGGGAAAATAGAGGACATCTTGCACAAATCAAAGGGAAAAGCAATAAGAAATTGGGTGGGAGTGCTGAAGACACAGTCAAAGAGCAGGGTTATAAGCCAGTCTGAAAACAGAGGAAACAAAATGATAAGACAGAATGAACTAGGAAGGAAAGTCCGAATAACAGGAGCCTCGTGGCTGAACAAGCACCCAAGGATGAATGGAAGAAGCAGAGGACATAAAGTAGCCCAGTGTCAGTGAGGGGTAGGGTACAATTGGTGATTACAAGGGCACCTAGGTGATCTGTAAATAGGAAAGAACAAAACCATGAAGGAATTGAAAGGGCTAAGGCAAGAATTCTAAGGTTGGCTTAAAGGAAGATGATGATCCAGTGAAGCTTGGATGAAGGGATTTAAGAGGACAAGATATGGACTGTGGTAGTTTGGATGAGTCATTATACATGAAAGTTTGTGGTGGGAAGGAGAGTGTTAAAGAAATATGTCATCCATTTACCATTTTGGCACTAGTAAGATGAACGCCAATGCTCCTCAAGCATCATTCCTGGATCACGTTTGAATAGAGGCAATGACACAGTCGGTAGCAATCTCATCTCTGAGTCACAAGGTTCCAGCTTCAAGTGTCATTCCAGGGTTTGAGCACAAAAATCAAAGCTGATACTCCAGTGTAGTCCTGAGAGAGTGCTGATCTCAGAGGTGCCATCTTTTGGATGAGACCTGAAACCAAGGCCCTGCCTACCCTCTCAGGCGGATGTAAAATATCCCATGGCACTATTTGGAGAACAGTAGGGGAGCTATAACTGGTGCCCTGGCCAATAATTATCCCTCAATCGACATGACAAAAACAGGTTACCTGATTGTTAGCACATTACTGTTTGTAAGAGCTTGTCATATGCAAATTGGCTGTCACGTTTCTTACGATATAACAGTAAATATACTTCAAAAGTGCTTCATTGACTGTAAAGGACTGGCTTCTGTTGGTTGTGATGCGTGTTATATAAACGCAAGCTTTTCTTTCTTTTTTTTTAGTCAGTTGTCCCTTTACTTTATATATTAAATTACTCTATATTATGCTCAATGAGATTCTGCCTCATTGACACTAACCCATTATATGAAAATAAGTGACTTGCACAAAGTAAAAACCCATACAGTACAAGAATGCAGCCATTATTCAATGTGTGCTTTCAGTTGAGTGTTGATCATCATTAAATTTTCAGCACTTGACTGGATTGCTGGTAAGGCTTGGGCCTAGCTGTTCTAATGTAGGAACCAGATTCTAGGCCAATACCTAAAAACTCTCCTGACTATGGTGTAGTATATATGGAAGGTGAAGATCTCTTATACCTTGCCCAATTGTAAATTTTAACTCAGTCTAAGAAAAGCATTCTATCCTGACGAAGTGACATCCTCATGGCCAATTAGTGAGTCAGTATGGAAACTATTGTGCTTTGGAACTGCACTTATTAGGAATCGCGTTGAAAATATCCATTTACACTTATTGAATTTCAACTGCTTAGAAAATTGACAACTATTAGTGAAAAGAGATCTGGATCAGGCAATCAAAAGGAAGGAAAAGAAAATTGGATTAGGCCCAATATCAGATGCGGGGGTGCGATGATTAACCTTCCCCCATGCCCTTTGAGGTGGGTAGCACATAAACCTCATCTAATTATCTAAATGATTTCAGAATGTAGCCCAGCAGGAAAAATGTTGCTGACTGGCTGCATGCTCAGCAGGTGGCCCAAGTGCGTGCGTGGCTAGTACGATGCATAGCTAGCTGGACCTCAAAGGCAGACCACCTCTCTCAAGGGGAAGCTGAAATCAAGTTGTCACAACTGTTTCTGGAAGGGGTCGGAAGGAAATGTAAAGAAAATAGAGCAACAGCTAAGACAGTAGGCTCCCAGGTTTTTGGATGCAGCACTGGAGGCCTTGGCGATGGAAATGGAAAGGAGAAGAGATGCCATATTTCCGGAATGGGCTAGGAGGTCCTCAAGGCACAGCCTGGGCGGCATATAGTTTCAGTGATGGGAATCCCTCCACCCATTGGAGAACCGGTGGGAGGCCTGCATTGCTTCTGATCGGGAGCCCCGTTGTAATTAGACATTTAGCTGGCCAGTGTCAGGCCTCCCATTTGATCAAGGCCACCAGAGGATGGAAATCCCACCGTCGAAAACTGCCAGCCAAACCTGACAGGTTTTACTGGATGGGAACCTCAGGCAATCCAGCGAGTCCTGTTAAGTCCCTGTGGCACCATTAAATTCTGGTGGACTGAGGGATAATTGGCTTTAAATGGCTCATTAATGAGTCTAATTGACACCGTGCCAGCAGGTGGGATTCCCGCACTGGGCCCTTCCCATCCCCCACTAAAGTGGGCATAGTTTTCCCAATGCTGGGAATCAGAAATGGGTATTTCCCCTTCTGATTTTCTGCTTTCAGATACCCAAGGCCTGTCACCTGTCAGCATTGCAGCCTCAGCTGAAGGGCGAGACCTACTCCAGACAGTTGATGAAGATCATTTGATCTGACAATTGTAGTCACCAGCTTAGGTCCTGGCACTGCACAAAATTTTAGAGGGCAGGACGGAGTTGGGATCAGCACTTGATGAGTCACGAGGCATGAGTGGGCTGCAGCCAGGCCAGAGGAAAGGGTGGATTCTGTGCCAGCTCACTAGGGGATGAGGTCATAGACAAGTTCTGCTAATGGGACTCAGGAAACTTTTGTTAAGTGTAATTTAAGCACACAGACTGCACCAAAATTTAAAAAAACAAGGGGCAGAATTTTGCCTTCATCGAGTGGGCTCGGTGGGGGCGAGTGGGAGCGGTCGGGAAGCCAACCGCCGCCCGCAATCAGGGCCTGACTGCGATTTCATGCTGGCAGGCCAATTAAAGACCGCCCACAGTGAAATGTGCATTGTAGCGCTGCCTATGTTGGCGGCGGGAAAGGGGGCGGGGGGGGAGGTTGAGAGGAGGGTGAGGAGTGCGAAAGTTTGCACATGTGCACGGGTGCACGCAGGAAAAGTTCCCCGAGGTACAGATCTGCCTCATGGAGATGAAGATTTTGAACAATGAAAATAAAGAATTTAAAAATGTTTATAACATGTCCCCTCATGTGACTCTGTCAAATGAGCAAGGACACATTAGAAATTAGTTTGAAAATTTTAAAAAATCACTGAATGAAACCTCATCCTACCCGTGGATAAGGTTTCGCAAAATATCCAAAGGCCACTTGGCCTTTTTGCCTGCCCGCCAACTGTAAGGTTGTATGGGCAGCGAAAAATTTAATTCAGTTGGTACTTTAATGGCCTTAAAAGGCCTGTTAATTGTCGGCGGGCACCGTGCCGACTCCCGTGCATGCCTGCCGACCGAAATATCGTGCAAGTGCGCGATGATGTCGGGACACTCGCCCGATATCATCGCGCATCATTTTACGCTCGTTCGGGTCAGGCGCATGCCCGCCTGACGAGCAGAAAATTCTACCCAAGTTTGCTTAAATTGGCATCAGAACTGTATAAGCTTTCAAGGGAAAGTTTAACTCCAAGAAATAAACCATTTACAGAGAATATTCACCGCCGATGCTCCAAATCGTTGACTCCTCATTGCAGTGACTCAACGGGCTTGTTCTGCTGCCCAGCTCCAGGCTGCAGTCCTACTCCCCTCTCTCTCCATGAGGCTTCGCAGACTCAGGGGTGCTGCCAGTCAGACTGACTAGGTCTCCAACTCCCCCTTCTGGCTCCTTAACCATTCTCAGCGGCTTCAAGCCTCCCTAGGCTCCTGTCAGACTGCCACTTAAGTCCTAGACTTGCTGCTTTCTCCTTCACCCCATGCCATCTGGCTCTGTCTCTCAGCTTGTCAAAGATCCTGCTCCCTGTAGGTCGAAGCCCACAGGGGCCAACCGGTTCCCGTGCTTGCTGCTCTCCCCAACTATCACCACCTGCTGCCCGAGGTGGGGTAACACCCGGGAGAAAGCAGATAGGCATGCACACAGTGATGCTTGCTACATTGCCAGGTCTGCCAGGCAGCCACTTGTCACTATTAAGGAGCATGGAGGAGTCGGTTCCAACATATCAGAGGGCATGCTCCCTAAATATCCAGGGTGGGTAGGGCCTTCTATTGAGTGCCTTCCTTCTCTTACCTCAACACACAGCTTACCCCTTCTGTTGTCTGTACTCCATTTCTAAGTCATGCTGTAGCCCGAAGCGGACTGCAACTACAGGCCCTTATACAGAAGCAAACTTTCTCCTGAGAGGCCTTCCAACTCTTCCAGCACCATACCCTTGTAAATCTAAAACGTAAGCAAACCTCTTCCAACAATACCAGCACAGTACTTCCACTAACACTGCACCAGAAAAAGAAAGTCAAAAGTACTTCACCTGGAAATTGGATGGTTCACATTTTATGTAGTATTAATTGGGATGGTCCCTCATGCAGTTCTAAGCATGCTCAGCTGGAAGTGTTTGAGAAAGGGCGTTACCTGGACTTGCACAGACCAAAATGGCTATTCACATTAGATGCTGTTTGACATCATGATCAGCCACACTGCACACTTTCAGCACACTAAGGCATGTTCGTGCTAGCATCCCATCAGTTAATGTGTGCCACAGCAGATGCATCCTAGTCAATATTTTTGCACTTTTGGGCTAACGTAGCACCAGTGCTAATGACGATGAGCTCCAACGTATTAATTACTGGAGTTCATATTAATAATCTACAGATAGCGAAGGACACTTTGAGAAGAAAAATAATTGTATGTTGAATACTAAACTTGTATACCTCGAGGAGGGGAATATTTATCCAAGTCTCGGATTGAAGATTGTACCTGAGTGATTGTAACGATGCTCCTGATAAATTCGAGCTTGAGTTAGCCATGGGTTTACAGTCATGATTTTAATCTTATGACCATTTCCAAATTTATCTTGTTTCCATACTTCACCATTCTCCTTCGATGTCCAGTACAAGTGGCTTTCAAAAACATCCAGGCTGTATGGGTTGCCTAGGTCTGATGAAACAGAACAAGGATAATGTGTTAACTTCATTTAACAGAAGTTCATTTGAAAAAAAGTGTTTGCACTGAAAGGCGATTCAAATTTTTCTTCAATTGTACTTTAAATAATCAAAGAATGAAAGTTTCCCACTCCTGTTAAAAAATATACTTACCCACTTTATTTTCTGATATGTCCTGATGTGTTTACAAGCACTGGGGAGATTTTTTGGCATTTCTGGTCATGCATCTTATGATACATAAACTGTACATGCCAGAAGAGACTATTCAAAATTATTCCTTGGACCCCCATCTTAATATTTTGGGTGAGCTGCCACACCCGTTCGCCTGTTGCATTTCTACAGGCAGCTCAGCCATTTTATATTGCTGGACATTGGGTTGCTTGTCTCACTGACAGTCTGGGGTGGGGGTCAGGGTGGGGGTGGGCGTGGGGCAGAGCTATTGCTAGTGCTGAGGAGTTGGGGAGAAGAGAGGCTTCAGTCCTCATGAATTCACAAGAACAATTTTTTAAACATATCTTGGGTCCTGGTCGCAGCTTAGGCTATAGTGCTTGCTGAAAAATCCCAATACATCACAATCTAACTTTGTACAGGAGAGTTCAAACATGTGCTAGGCCCTTTACTTATACATGTAAGGAACCTAATGTCTGTATTAGGCAGTGAACATGGAAAGCTGAAAAATGGTCCATTATAATATAGGGCCAAGCATCTTTCGGGAGTCCTTGAGGTGCAGACATTGGTCCTAAAATTAGCTATCTATGTGTCTGTTTGTCTATTTTTTCCTCCTTGTGATCCAACTTGAATTTGTTCATAGTAGAAGGGGATTATTTCCCTCCATTCAGGTTACTCTACCAATAATACACTGGAGTTTTTTTACAAGGGTGGGGAGAGGCCCTCATTATACACTCAGGGTTGATTTGGAGTCCCGATGCAGGGATGGAGAGAAATTCAATGGTGCTATAAAGGCTATATTTAACTTGGGCCATATGGTGGAAATGGAATTAAAATGTTTAATTAATCTGCTGTATGCTGTATTTACTGTCCCATTCCAGCTCTGTTGTCATATACACTGCGGCCTTCTGCTGGTTGACCTAGTTGTCGCCATTTTATGAAATGTTTTGGGCTGCATCCAGGGCTTCATCAGCACCGTGGGGTCATGCAAAAATTTACACTTTAATGCTGAGGCCAGTTCACCATACTTCTATGTACCAGCATAAATAAAAGGTTAACAATTTAGTTAGCCGCCAGTTAGACCACCGCCCTACCTCATTTGATTAGGTAAAGCGTCAGGTGAAACAGCTAGACGTTTGTGGGCAACTATTACTGTAAACAGCAAAGCAAATACATTGAGTATATTTAAACAATAATTTTTTCAAAACAAAATGCATTCTTTATACATTATTTCCTTTCAAAACTCTCAGATTGAGGGAATGTTTTGAAGTATTTAAAATATTGGGAGGTATTGTTATTTTGAAATATCTTGCAAACATGTGCAAGCTTACTACAGTCTTCATTCTCTTCCTGCAGAATTTGGATGAATTGAGGTAGAATTTGACCTTGAGGTGTCAAAGAATTCCAGAGGCTATGATTCTACTGTGGATTGTAATATTCTAGTCATTTGGAACCGAGCAGAGCTGCCTCTAGTTTCACTCCAGGTGAGCTGAAGAATGGTCCAGTCTCAAAAGATTATGTTCTCCCACTGACATTGACAGGACAAATCTCTTTTGAACCTGGTCTCCTTTTCTGAACTTCTATACAGGGGCAGAGAAAGGCAGGGTACACATTTGAGTCTGGTTCCAGCCTGTTATTTTAAGTTTTGTGCTCTAGTCCTGGGAATAGCCATATATATGCAGGCTCAACACAGTCACTTATGTGTTCCTCACAGCTATAGAAGGGTATAAAATATCGTATAATATCTTTTGCTGAAAAAAGTTTTCATTTGAAAAGTACAGAAATATTTAAAAATACAGAAATATGATGCCTAATGATCCATATCATGGGGAAACCAGATGCTGAAATATAAAAGCCTAACTTGGAGAAACGTTTTCAAATTCTGTGCTATATATTACAAAATAACTGATCTAGTTTGGTCAGATGGTGTTAGTCAGTTACTTTCTGAGGTTTGGAGTTCTAACATTACTGTGAATGTGTAATTGTTAAACCCATAGAAAAATGCCTCTGCATAAATCTCACCTCCATTAATAACCAGCATTCTCTCACTGCCATCAAACTTCATAGACTCTATGAGGTTCTCCTTGGAGTCACTCCAGTAGATTCTGTCATCATTAAGATAATCTATAGTAAGGCCTGTTGGCCAGCCCAGGTCACTGTTAACCAGCACTTGCCGGTGCTGTCCATCCATCCAGGCACACTCTATCTTGGGATATCTGCCCCAGTCTGTCCAGTAGAACAGCCTGAAAAAAATGGTTAAAGGCAGCATCTGTAAGAATTTGCTGTATCCTTTGAAGAATTAAAATACATTTACATTCCATTGGCATAATTAGAATGCTTTATTTTAATATGGGTCATTTTATTCAATAAATGAGTGCATTATTTAGAAAGCAAAAAGGGGCCAATAATCTGGAAAGCAAATGATACACATCCTAAGTGTCAAATATGCTTTCCAAGGACCTCCACTGTACAGCCTGTCAATATTTGCAGCATTAGGGAGAGGTGTATTAATTCCAATGCCATTGGCTGGAACCTACATCACTGGGGCACATCTAGGGCACCCATCTTATACCACAGGTTACAAATTGAAATTGTTATAGCAGGTGGATGGTAAATGCCAAGCTGCCCAAATCCCAGAGGGAAAATTGAAGCAATTGCCACAACTATTTGCAATTTGTACTTATTCTGAGATGCTGGCTTTGAATTCAGTAAAAAGGCCAACAAGTCTTACAGGTTTCTTACCAAACAAAATTAAACCTTTATTAAATAGGAAAAAAAATGATTTTAAGCACATACATAGGTTTACAAATTACTACTATGATAACTCCTAGCTCCCCTGATTAATCTAACTCCCAGTTACACCTCCATTAAGGCATCAGTAAAACAAAAAGGGCTGAATTTTCTGGCTGGCGAGGGGTGGGGGGGCGGGGGGAGGTGGGGGGGCGCGATCGGGTCTGAGATGCCATTTTACATGGGCAGGCCAATTAAGGCCCGCCCAGCGTATTTCACAACTCCCATGCATAGCGGGAGTGGGCAGGCAGCGGCAGGCACGCTCAGCCCGCCAGGTATAAAGGAAGGCCTATATAAAGTAAGGTCTGGCAGCCTTGGAAAGGCTGCTCACAATGGCTGGGCAAAGGGCTCTGCAGAGGGGCAATGGAGGTGCCGCAAGTCTGGAGGATAGGCCATCGTGGCAGGCCAGGCCGGAGGGTAGGCCATCGGGGCAGGCCTGGCCAGAGGGTAGGCCATCGGGTCAGGCCCGGCCGGAGGGTAGGCCATCGGGGCAGGCCCGGCCGGAGAGTAGGCCATCGGGGCAGGCCTGGCCGGAGGGTAGGCCATCGGGGCAGGCCAGGCCGGAGGGTAGGCTATCGGGGAAGGCCAGGCCGGAGGGTAGGCCATCGGGGCAGGCCCGGCCGGAGGGTAGGCCATCGGGGAAGGCCAGGCCGGAGGGTAGGCCATCGGGGCAGGCCAGGCCAGAGGGTAGGGCGGGAGGGGCCAGTGTGCCCCTCATTTTTCTGATGATTGCCTTGCTGCCCTCCTCGAGGAGGTGGCAGCTCAGTGGGAGGTGCTGGTTTGCCAGGATGGGAGGAGGAGGCCCGCCCGCCTGATGAAACATGCCTGGGAGGAGGTGGTGAGCTCCTGCAACGTGGTGCGGCGCACCTGGATCCAGTGTTGCAAGCTCTTCTACGACTTGTTGCACTCTGGAAGGGTGAGGACAATGTTGGCATTGGTCAGTTAACGCAACAGTCGGCTTAACCCCCTTGCTGCCACCGCCTCCCCCACTCCACCATCACCCCCCAACCAAGTCTGAGTGCAGATACTGCATTGAATCAGTGACGGCATGTGTCCTTCACTGGGTGGGCCAGCAGATATTGCCCATGCCGAGGTCAGCCTGAGAGGGTGGTGAAGAGATGGTTTCTGCGCCTGCAGCATGTAGTACACTGAGACCCACATTACTGTTTTCAGAGCAACCTGGAGAAGCTGCACCTGGGCACAGTGCTGGAACTGCAGGACATGTCCAAGTCAGGGTGATGACATGCTGGGAGGGGAGCTTCAAGGTGGTGTGACAATGAGCCATCTGCTGCCCTCTGCACTCCATGTGCTTGTGCCTCCTTGCTATGGAAGGATATATCGTGTGGTGCTTAATGTGATGTAGGCCAAGAGGAGGGTGGGGGGCTGGGGAACAGGCCTAGCATTCTGTGTGAGTGTTGGGCAGCAGCAGGGTGAGGAGACACTGGAGCCCTGATATGTCCCACTCTGGTTGGGGTGGGCCGTGTGCGAAGAGAGTCCATGTACAATTTGCACAAATCAATGCTCTTCTCTCATTTTCAGGAGAATGCTCATAACACGGCAGAGTGTGTGAGGACTGGCGGTGGCCAGGCGCAGTTAGCCATTCTCAGCCAGTTTGAGCAGGAGGCCCTGGATTTGGAGAGGCACCATGCACCCAGGTCCACTGGTGTTGGTGAGGCTGGGGTGCCACGGGCAGCTATGTTTGCCCAGCAGTGAGGTCACCATTGTTCTCCCAACAGCCATGGCAGTGCTGAATGTTCAGTGATTTAATTTTGCAACATGGCTTGACCATTGCTTATGGAAGGATGAGTGCATAATGATCCGGGGGACGGGGATGCATATTGACATTGTCTCCACGTTAACTGATCTAATGTCTTTGTTCTTCCTTTCAGCATCAGCGGAGCAGAACCGGAAGGAGGAGCAGCAGAGGCCCCCTCTCACACCTGAGGGCGCTAAAGTCCCATCAGTGTCACACCATCTCTGCCAGGCAGGCACCAGCGCAGATACTGGCACCTCGGTGGGAATTAAAACATCGACTAGTGTCCCGGGGCACAGCAGTGAGGGCACTTCACAGTTGCTGGAGAAGCTGGCAGAGACAGAGAGTGGCCATGGCACCAGCAGTCGGAGGACTGCAGGGGACCAGGCACATGCTCAGTCGGTGCCTGATGATGTGCCTCCGGAGTCGACTGCGACGCAGCAGAGGCACAAAATGTGGCCAGTTATGCGAAAGCATCTGGGGGAGATACATGAGGCTACGCTTGGCTTGGTGTCCGTGGTGGAGGAGTCTACGTGGATGATTGCCGAAGCAATGAGCCTCATGTCCAAATGCCATGCATCCTCCATTGAGAGAGTGGCGACTCTCGTGGACAGGCTCCTTCAGGAGACCGTCAGGGCTTCCTGGGGATACGCTCTGACCAGCAAGCCCTCACATCGGCATTGACCTCAGCTGGTCAGTGCCAGCATGAGAGATGGTCTGGGCACCAAGTTTCCCAGCTCGGTGCCCATCCATCCACAGTGAACAGGGAGAACCTCACGTCGGCGCAGCAGCTGCCTGTCGTCCCTGTGGGCACCTCTCACGGCACTCCAGATTAGGACGGCAGCTCCTCCGCCCCTCTCCCAGTGACTGTAGTATCCAGTGAGGCTGCGACAACTGGGGAGATGCCAGCTGTGGAACTGGCAGACCCCTCTCAGGCCAGAGGACGACCACCAAGATCATTGAGGCCAACAGGACAGCAGAGTCAGCAGGCTGTCTCATATGCCACTCTGAGCGATGGGGCAGTGCCAAGATGCAGCACCCGGAAACAAAAGCATAAGGCATCTTAGCACACCATGGGTTTATCACTGGTGCTTTTGTGTTGGCCTGAGATGAGGTCTTTATGATTTGCTTTGAATTGGAACATGATTGTCATTTTTTTTGCTTAAGTTTCTTTACCTGTGATATTAAGTTCAGACATATCACCATGGCTGCATGTGTATGGTTTCCAAAAATGTTATGAGTGTTTTGTGGGACATTCAGCTTTATTAACAAGGCCCTTAGTTACTGATCCTGAACTGGCAGTTTTTGCACTTAGGTATCGAGTATGGAACCTACAGCCCAGGCTTGTCCTGGAGGTCCATCTGTGGTGTGCTACCTGAAGGTTCGTTGGATTAAAGCCTCCCGGGTGTCCCTGCCTCCCTGCAGTATGCCCGGGTCAGCATCTACCCCCTCAGCATTTCCCTGTGTGCGCTCATCCTCAGAATCACTGCTGGACTCATCGTGTGCAGCCGCATCCACTGCGTCGACATCTTCATCGTCCACTGCATCCCCCCTTCCCCAGCGCAAGATTGTGGAGAGCGCAGCATGCTACCACTATCACCGAGACACGATCTGGGGGGTACTGGAGTGCGCCCCCTGAGCAGTCCAGGCATCAGAAGTGCATCTTGAGAAGACCAATGGTTCTCTCTGCCACAGCTCTTGTGGAGCCGTGGCTCCTATTGTACCGCTGCTCAGTTTCTGTTCTTGGATGGCGGAGAGGCGTCTTGAGCCACCTTCTGAGGGGATAGCCCTTGTCACCCAGCAGCCAGCCATCCAGCCAGGTTGGAGCACTGAAGAGCCCCGGCACCTGGGAGTGTCTGAGGATGTGGGCGTTGTGGGAGCTGCCTGGGTACCTTGCACAGACTTGTAGAATCAGCATCCTGTGATCACACACTATCTGCACGTTCATGGAGTGGAAGCTCTTCCTGTTGACGAAGGCACTGGGCTCACCCGTTGGCGCCTTGATGGCCACATGTGTACAATCGATTGCACCCTGGACACGGGGGAAGCCAGCAATGGCCGCGAAGCCTCTGGCTCGCTCTGTCTGGCTTGTCTGGTCCCAACGGAAGTGGATGAAGGTCAATGCACGCCTGAACAGAGCGTCGGTAACCTGCTTGACACAAGTGTGGACAGCTGATTGAGAGGCACCGCAAAGATTACCCACTGATCCCTGGAAGGAGCCAGAGACAAATTAGTTGAGGGCAGCTGTGACCTTCAGAAACACTGGCATGGGGTGTCCACCCACACAGTTAGCGGATATCTCAGGGCCAATCATCTGACAGATATAGTTGACTGTCTCCCTTGAGAGACGGAGCCTCCTTCGGAACTGCACCTCAGTCATAATGAGGTAGCTGCTTTTCCGCCTGTAAACACTGGCAACAGGGTAGTGGTGTCTTCTGCGGCCTCTTCCACCTTGGACTTCCTGTTGGCCCAGTGCCCCTTGTGTCTGCGCCTATCCTCCCACAGGTGGCTCCCCTGGAGGCAGAATAGGGACACCTGGCCTCCTCTCCCTTTTAGCCCTCTCTTCCTCCTCAGAGGAGGTGCCTCCAGCAGAGACCACAATCTCCATTCCCAGGATAAGGGAAGGCTGTCTGATACCTGGAAGGCCCCAAGTGTTACAACTCCTTCAGAGTCCTGAACTGAAGCCTGTTATTTCTGTCAAAGCAGCTCTGAAGCGAAACAAAGTTGTCCTGTTCGCACAATCAAGTAGCAGTAAGTAATAAACTAAAGTTCTAACAACTCACATTAGCGAGCCCACTCACCCCTCTTATCCCACCCCTGGATGAGGTTTTTGAAAATGTAGCCTACTCATTGTGCCCGTGCGACTCATAAAAATTGCACGGGCTGCGCAAAATGGAAATCAATTGCTGCCTCAAGGGCCTTAACTGGCCCATTAACTAATGGCGGGTGCACCTCCAAACTCATAGCGCGCCCGCCTTCCGAAATATCGCGATGGCACGCGGTGACGTTGGGACGCACGCCCAACGTCATCGCGCGTCATTTTACACGCATGCACATCAGGCCCGCCCGCGCATGACAACTGTAAAATCCCGGCCACTGTTTCTTAACTTCTCCTGGCTAGGTGAAACATTTCACCCTCTCTTTTGAATTCACACTAGTCTGGTTTATTTAAAAATTCAAATATTCCCTTTACATCTAATATTCTAAAACTTCACCCATGTTTACCTACACACACACACACAGCACACACACACATACAATGAAAATTATTATATCTTCCTGACAAATTGGAGGTTGCCATTTACAAGAAGGCGAATGCAAGGTCTCCCCGGGAAGGAACTTCGCTATGTCTTTATAGTGGCCCATATTAAATTATTTTTTTTAAAGAAAAAATCTTTCCCTTCAGGGGTCCAGGTCATTATCCTAACCTGGATAGCCATGTGGGCCCACCTTCTATCCTTAGTTGGCTCGGTATACCTCTTTTAATGCCAGTTAGCTTACACTGACTCCCTTCAAGAGTTGGAAATGAGGGAACTCACAATGCAGGAAAGGCTTTCCCCCACCCTCGCCCTCCCCCCATCTTGCACCAATGGTTTTTGGGTGCACAGAGGCTCTTCTTCCAACACTCCATCCCAGAATCCCCAGATTAAGACCCTGCCTTTCCAGGTCCTAGCCTAAATTCTGGCATTTAAGGCACACCTCAGTTAAAGTATATGGTAAAAGTGTGCTGACATGGTCACCAATTTGTATCTCAAGCTCTGAAAACATACAAACAAGGAGCAGGAATAGGCCATTCGGTTCCTTGAGTCAGCTCCGCCATTCAATAAGATCATGGCTGACCCGATAGTAACCTGAAATTTGCATCCCACCTATGGCCGATAACCTATCACCCACCCTCTTGCTTACTGAGGGTTTATCTACCTCTGCCTTAAAAATATTCAAATATTCTGCTTCCACCAACTTTTCAAGAGAGTTCCAAAGACTCATGACCCTCTGAGTGAAAAAGCTGATAGAAAACTTAAAGTTCACAACTATTTGACAAATTAGAAAAAATAGGATATTAAATTAATTTTAATAGCTAATGCCATTGCTTTCTATTGCTTTATGAAATGACTGGGGTCTTTGCATTCATATTTTCACATACTATATTGACCTTTCTTACACTATATTACCAAGGTGTTTGCATGAAAGTTAATTATTGGTTCAGTTTTAAAGGACTAAGGATTACACAGAAAACAGTTTAATGAACTGATGAAAAGTAAATAATGTCTTGCGAACTTTATCTACTGATTTAATGTTCCTTTATGTATAATTCCTTTTGTAATCAACAATTTCTAGTTTATCTCCAATTGCAAAGCTCATCTGTATTTGTTATCCTCTTATCAGAGAGTTGAAGTATACAATAACAAATCTGTACTACATCTGCTGTAATCAGCAGTAAAAGGATAGATTGTTGCTCTAACTCTTGCCATGGGTGGCATTCACTACACACATAAAAACACCAGGAATCCAGAGCAAGGCAAGCAGCATTATTCTAACATGGATTTCCCTCCCACACTACTTCCTACTTCTTTACTTTAGGGAACATTCCCTGAAAAAAATATCAAGCGCTAGACATAAATTCCCCTGTAACCCTCAAACCTACTTCTCAACAGGTTCATTCCAGCTCCCTCCTGAGAGTTTGTTTCATATATTTACTATAATCTTTGGAGGGATTGGTGGTTCAATATTTACAATTTCTAATCTTACTCAAAGCTTGTAAATTTATTAAGTTTGATTCA
This sequence comes from Cetorhinus maximus, assembly GCF_964194155.1. Classification (NCBI taxonomy): domain Eukaryota; kingdom Metazoa; phylum Chordata; class Chondrichthyes; order Lamniformes; family Cetorhinidae; genus Cetorhinus; species Cetorhinus maximus. The sequence continues at coordinate 82,871,140 of NC_135889.1, forward strand.
TTAGAGACACTGGTCTGTCTGATGATATATAATTTGAATGAGTAACATGTTGGGAGGCAGTCCAACTGCAAATCACAGATACTGGATCATACTTTCTGGTTCTGATATTATGAAGTCTAATGTTGAAAACCTGAATAAAAGCATATTTTCCTACATTTGCTATACATTTTCTACTGCAGAAAATGAAAAGAAAATGGAGGCAGAATTAAATATCTTTTCTGAAATTTTAAACTTTCGTAGATTTTAAAATAATTCTCAGCTAACTAAATTCTTCGCAGGTAATATCTGAAATATAAACTACACTAAATTCTTGGTAAATATTACCATATTTTATTTTTACATCTGCTTAACGTTTGACTAAAATGTATTAGTATATTTCCTGTGAAAGAGTTTTAAATAATTCATTTCTCATAGGTTATAAAAAGAGAAAAAACTTGAATGTAATAGCTCCTAATTCATGACCATCCCAAAGTACGTATTAGTCAATGAATCACTTTTTCCAAATAATAATTGTTGCTTTGTTGGTAAATACTGCAAACAATTTCCACATGGGAAGGTCCTACAAATAGCAAATGAGACCATGAGCCAATTAGATTATTCTTTGGCTGTGGGCAGAAAGCTGGCATTGAGAACCGCCTGATCTTCTTCAAGTGGTGCAATTCATCTGAATAGGCAGATGGGGCCTTGGTTTGATGTCTGGTCCAAAGATGGTACCTCCAGCAATTTAGCACTCCACTTACTGAAGTGACAACCTTATTTATGTGCTTAAGTCTAGAAATAGGACATAAGCTCATAACTTTCTGACTTGGGGAGAGTAATATCAATTGAGTTACATTTGACATTTAAGTTGGAATTGAAACGGCTTGTAAGAAACAAGTAGGCAGAATTTAAATAAATCCTTTCACTGTTTCAAGTCAATGTTCACTATTTTTAAGAAAATGCTCAATATTTTTCAGAAAGACATAGCATTTTTACAAAAAGAAAATTACTGATTTAAGGAATATTAAATATTTAAAATCTAAAATATGTATACAATCTTACTGTGGAGCTAACTTTTAACAATTTACTTACCCAAGTTTAGGATTTACGGAAATAGCAGCTGGCTGGTCGAGCTGAGAGGAAATCAACCATTTCCTATACCTTCCATCTAGTTTTGCCACCTCAACTCTGTTTGTGCTGGCATCAGTCCAATAAATATGTCTTTAAAAATAAATGAAATTGGCATTATCAAACTTGGCTCAACATTCTGCCCGGACCAATCAAACTGGAGTTTGTTGAAATCGTTTTAACATTGTTTCAATTGTTAACTATTTATTATATTAAGAAGAGCAAAGAAATTAAAGTTAGCACATCAAAAAGTAAATTTTCCATTGATTCTATGCAATTTATTATTCACATAAATTAGATTTCTGTTCCACTTAATGAGAAAAATTGATGCAAAGGGCATGTCGGCTATCTCAGTCCACCCTGCAATACTTCTGATAGGCTGATGGGGGAGCAGGGCCAAAAACTCAGTAAGGAGGGGAAAATTAGGTCCTAAATATTCCTGAATACGCACCAGATTTGGGGGCTGGGGTGGGGGGGAATGTGGAGAGGGTGTGGGGAGAGGAAGGGTTGGAAACTATAAAGTCTGTTTCTTGGTCTTGGCTGAGGACTTCAGTGGGAACTGTGAAGCTGATTCAAAGAGGTCAACTGATCATGAGAAATTCAATTTCCCAAACAATCCTAATTATTAAAACTAAACTTCAAACAATGTCATACTTAGATCTGCATTTTTTTGTTCCTTACTTTCCAACCCAGTCCACAGCAATGCCATTCGGAGTCACTACATATTTCAGGTTTAAGTTCACTGCTGCAGTTGGGTTGTTTCCATTGTCGTCAAACGTAGTGAGAAAGGCTCGTTTTATAGCACCAAACTCTGAGCCACGTCCCAGAACAGTCCAGTACACAACACCTGCAGAAAGGAGAAAGCTATGGTTACTTTTTTATTGTGTCTTGCAAATATATAGGTTTAAATAAGTGACGTGATTTTCATCTTACACTGTACTCAATATTTATTCACTCTACTCACTCTATATTTTGGGAAGGTAAGTGAAAGTGAAGGCATGTGGAAAATGCTACAAATTGCTCATTCCGTATGATGGAATTTTTCACTCAGTGGCTGGGTGCAGATCTGATGAATCTCATCACAACCATGATGATAGGTTAAGGCAACGGGTATGTCACAAACAATAACAGCTGAAGAAAGTCTCCATGCTGATTCAACATTTAATTAATCCTATATATTTTTGCCTTTTTAATTTCTGAAATAAAGGACAAGTCAAGGAGGTAGCAACAGCAGTTTTCTAAGAAAATTATGAATGGCTAGTTTTTCAAAGCTTTTCTATCCATTGTTACCATAGGGTTCATTGGTTCTGCACAGAATGTATACTGTGTGAATGGGTAAGGAATTGCTATGAGTTGGAATGGAGGGTATGAGGGGCTAGAGGAGGTGAGTGAAGGGACATGGTTTGTCAAAGAGGGTATTAGGGGCATTGGGTGGCTGGAGGGGCATGGGTTGGCATGGAGGGTATGAGAGGCCAAGGGGGGGTGGGGGGGGGTGGTCGGAGGGAAATGGGTTGCAACAGAGGGTACTGGGGCTTTGGGGTGGGTGGGGGGCATGAGTTGACATGGGAATGTGGGTAGGGCCTATTAAAGTTATCTTTCAAAAGGTTCCCTCATCCAGGCTATGGTTCATGACTCCTCTGAGTGGCCATGAGCCACAAGTCTTTGAGAAACTGGCCCGACTCTATGAAAATTGGGGGAGGTTAGGAGATGCCTACCCCTGCAATGGCACCAGCCAGATCAGGCATGCAGAGTGCAGGCAGCTAGCAAAAACTGGGGGTACTGGGAATGGGGCCAGAATCCCAGAATCAGATCCAAAGCAGTCTCCCCGACTCAGTAAAAATCCAGCCCAATATTCCTAATGATTTATTCCTAATCAAGAGACTTTAGATGGATATCAAAATATATGATCCACAGATTTTTAATCTTTGCACACTATTACCAGAAGTATATTCACTATCATAACTAAACCCAATTTTAACACTGTTTACATACTGAGATCCGGATCTTCTGAATCCCAGATATAATCAATGGCTTTGATGTCCTCCTCATTCTGAATATAATCTGTATATCGCTCAGATGACATGCTGAATCGCCGAATTCGTACACTATCAGGCAAAAGCAAGATAGGAGGATTTCCTGAAATTCAACAGGGGAAATTATTAATAGTTCTGTCATATATTCATTACCGTGGGCCTTTCATCAGCAATTTACCATCAGATATGGATGTGTGCAATGTTCCGCTCTTGGGTCAAGACGCACTTCTTGGGCAGATTAACCTGTTTGCCATCCTTCCAAAGATCTTACCTGTCTTTACTGGCACCAATTCAGCCTGACTGGTGCAAGTAAAAGGAGCTGAGAGGAGATAACTCATTAACAGCAATTGGCACAAATCTAAGTACCAGCAGGGTAAATCAAATCGAAATGAAACATAGCAGAGCAAACAGAAATCTTTGGAATCTGTACTTGCAAGTGTGAGAGATGTACATTTTTATATTTCTGTGATTAGAAATTCCTACACTTTCTTTGGTGTAGAAAGCTGTGGGTGTGTGTGTGTCCAGGGTTAATTAAACAGGGGGAAGGTTACTAGAGACAGAGTGTCTGTGAGCTCTAAAAGATAAAAGATTAAAAGTGTTAGTTTTGTGCATTTGTAATGAGGTTGTGGTGGGTTTGTGTTGCAAGTAAAGAGGTTGGATCTGAAACTTGCATTGTGAGATAAGTGGGGAAATTGGTTTTCAGCTGTTGAATTTCAAAAGGGAGTTCAGAGATGACAGGGAACATTTGCATCTTACAGGGGTCCCATGGGTAAACAGGGGAAAGTATATTAAATTTTATTGACCTAAAAGTAGAGGCAAAATAGAATACATGAAAGATTTTTATATTTGGAGAAGTTGAGTTTCAAACAGGTGTTTGAGGACAATGGAACCTGAGATGAAAGGGGAAAAATATATTTAAGGAAAGAGTTGTTTAACTGTAGAGGGTTGCTGTGGGGGACTGCCCACTGAAGACAGCTTGTGTGGACTGGAGTGCTGAAAAGCTGTGAAAGATTTGAATTGAAGAAAGCAACTCAGTGCTAAGCCAGGAAAGTCTTTGTTTTAGGAAACAGTTCATTTCTGAACCTCCTTTTGGAATTCCACATCAGAGTGTAAGTGTCTGAGAAGTCATGAGATGTACATTTATTAAAGTGACAATAATTCCTTTACTTGGGTTATATTTACTGAATTTTTATGGTTAAAAATCTCTAAGGGGTTGTGGCCAAAAAGGAGTTCAATTGTGTACTTTTAACCAAACATGTTATTTGGGGGTTGTTTTGTAAGACTGTTTTAACTGCATAACTTTTATCTTGTGTGCTTAAGTGCTTTTTATTTTTAATAAATCTTTCAGTTTTTAAAATTCTCAAGGTGTTACTGGAGTTCCATGTTTTTGAGGTCAGTAGCTCTGCCTCCTTGTTTTCACAATAATAGAAAAAGGTGTATGATCAGCGGGACAGACTTCACTCTGGGGTCTGGCTTGCTCAGCAATAACATCAGCTGTAGTCATAACATAAGTCAAATCCAGGGGTTGGATTTTTAACTCCCGAAAGAGGAGTGGGGTGAGGTTGGGAAACCTGAAATCTGGAGACATTTGACAGCAAACATAAATTTCCTCTTCATTCCCAATGCCGCAGTATTTTTGTGTAGCTTTTTTGCAAGTTGGGAAGGCCTTGACTTACGACTCCACATGCACCTCTTCTAAGTTTGGGGTTGCCATTGTAAGCCCTACAGGAAATTTGAATTTCCTACCTGCACACATGCCTGCTATTTCCATGTGCTGGTGTGCATTTTGAAAGCCCTAAAAGAAAACCTACTTTGTTAGACAGCATGTGATCACTAGGGAAATCCTGCTGAGGAGTTGGGAACATTCTAACAGGTAAGCATTAAATGTTTTGACAACTTCAGATGCCACTATTAGATGCTATATTATAGTGTAGATATATGTGACTCATCATGGGGATCTGTCCTCAAAAGGTAAGTTGACCAGTACATTGACCAGCATTGTTAAGATGCATTAGAGTACATTTTCCATTGGGAAAGTGCTCAAATACATTCAAAACTGAAGAAAACACTGCTTTGGATCTCTGGTTTAATAATCTGAAGTGATTAAATATCCAGAATCCTTCTAAATTGATTTTAAAAATTCAGTAGCTTCCACCTGGAGAAAAAAAGCCACCTGCTCCTGGATGACTTTGATTGACAGGACATCTGGTGTAGCTTAGAAAGAAAAAGTCCATTTTTTGAGTTTTAATAGGCTCCATTGTTTTGATTTCTCAGGGTTTGTTTGGACAGCTGAGCCCATTATGGGTGTTTGACTGAGTTTCAAAAGTTCCAGAACCACTTATCTCAGCAGGGGGCCATGTTTATATTTATAGAGTTCTGAAGAAGAGTCATATGGACTCGAAACATTAACTCTATTTCTCTTTCCACAGGTGCTGCCAGACCTGCTGATTTTTTCCAGTGTTTTCTGTTTTTATTAATGAAGTGAATCTGACCTGGGAAACAGTGACAAATGGCACAATAAGGGAAGAGATCACGCTCCAAGGTTTTCCAATGCTGCACTAGAGGTCTTGTCGAAAGAGGTGAAGAAAATGAGAGACATCTTATATCCAGGGCCAGGAGGTCCTCTAGACACAGTACCAAAAGGTATTGGGTCATCAATACCAGGAGTCAAGCCCTGAGGACCTTGATACAGCAATGACCTCACATGAGTGGTAAATGTTAGCACATGCATATTCAAATGCCATGTCTTACCAACTGTACTACTAGTCTCAGACAGTTTACAATGCCCCATGAGTCACCCATCAACAATCTCTAATAGTCAGGACTCATACATTGCATTTAAATGCTCATTACACCCTCACACATTTATCACTGCTGAAAGCCTCACACCCACAGCTCATTGCTTGCACACACACAACCAGATTCCATGGCACTCACTGCCACACTTTTTCCTCTCTCTTTCAGGCCAAGAGAACTACCAGTGGCAGGAAAAACTTACTGGAGGGGTCATGCATACTGGCATGGCCTAACTCCCATGTCGGAGAAGGTGCTGACCATTATTGGAACAACTATTGCTGAGGCCATGGTTAGCAACGGGGATGAAATTACTGAAGATGATGATATCCTCATAGCTAATCCTCTTTCTCACATCCCACCTCCTCATCTCACACTTTCTTTTCATTTGCAAGCTGCAGATGGTGTATACATGCACCACTTACTTTTCCCCAAGACTCACCATGACCTTACCCTTGTACCTTTTACCTTTCAGATACCCAAGAACTGCAACTTGGCCAGGCAGTGGTGGGAGAGCAAGAGGAGAGTAATGATGAAGATACACCATCGCTTGATTTCTCATTCACAGAATCATTTCCACCAGTTCAGATACTGACACTGTGTAATTCAGAAGATAGCACAGAGGTGGGTCCTGCGTGTGGAGAGACACATACAGAATTGTGCTGTTGCCAGAGCAAGGGCAAGGATGGCATAGGTGCCAGCTCATCTAGGGACAAGATCACACAAAAGTTCTGCTGCACAAGACTCAGATGAGGACTTTGATGGGACAGGCTCCAGAAGAAGGCTGATGGGCATACACGACAAAATGTTTTGTGCATTGGAAAGCCTGCCAGAAAAATCTGCATTCAATGTAAAGGAGCATAGAGGTGTCCAGCACAAACTCAACAGAGAGCTTTGTGCAGAGTTTGGCGCTCATCCTTTACAGCATGAAAGTGGTGTCCAACTCCGTTCACACATTTGTGGACCTAACTGTGATGCAGCACCTGATGGTCAATATCTCAGCTTCCATTGCAGCACAAGAAGCATCCATCCAATGTCTGAGTACTGCAGTGGAAGCTTAGACTGCTATAATCATGGCTTTGGTATCTGCCTGCAAAGGGACTCCAGTACTTCTGCAATCTATTTTCCAACAGATCTGCTCCCCAATGACCCTCTATGGATATGAAAGGCCTTCTCCCCTTCCTCCTTGCTCTTTTAGCTGCTTGCCCTGCTCTGTGTAGCCTCTGATCCTTTTCTCAGTCATGCTCAATGCTGAGAGGAAGTCTTAATAAGCTCTTCGTGTCTGGGAGCAACTGGTTTGAGCAGAAGACTTGAAGTCAGCAAAAGTCCTTCAGCACCTGTCACACCAGTCCCTGCAGGTTTTTGCAACTTGAAGAAAATATAGAAAGTACCAAACGCTTGTAGAATCATACCAACAGCCAGAAGAAATCAACCAACAATAAACCTATAAGTAGTTGAGATCCCTTTAAGTAGCACTGATGGGAGCCCTTCATGCTGCTTAATCTGTGTTTGTTTATGTGAGATTAAGAGGGGCCATCAGCTGGAGTGTGAAGCTTCAAAATGACAGCACTGGTGTCAATTCAGTGTTGCAAGCTGACTGACGTCATGATCTGTGTGTTCTGCATATTTCTGACAGACATTAGCTATGCATGCATTAATACCTTCATCAATATGGCATCCAGCGTGACCAATGGCAGAACTGTGCATGTGTGCAGCAGATGCTGTTTTGGTCCCAAAACAGCGCACGCAATGCCCAAATAACAGGTGCTACCAAGCCCAATTTCAGGCCATGGGTTTCCTGTATGGAGCTCAGCATAACCATCAGCCAGAAAGTGGAGTGGAAGCCATTCACACCACATTTTTATACTGAAGTTAAGCACCAGCCTGCTTTGGATAGAAGCCTCCAATGTCGAGTGCAGACCCAAATGGGATTCTGACCGAGCCCAAAAGGAAGCAAAAATAAAACAGCTGAATGTGATATAATTCTGAGCCCATTATATTTGTGTCTAGTTTTGTAGACAGGAAGAATGTAAAGGTTAGCAAAGTAAACCCCTTTAATCTCAATCTTGCAACAATACAAACCTAACGCTCCTTTAACCCTTCATGTCACCTAATCAACATTTCTTGATTTATCTAATGTTCCCTTTTCTTCTTTATAATCTTGGTCTTGTTCTGCACTATGATCCAGGCCATTCAGGCTTTTTAAAATCTGTGGTATTATTGCTGTGATTAATAAGAAAGTTAAGTCCTATGTGGGAATTGCCCAAGGCATTGAATTCTAGAGTCTTTTTTCTAATTCTGAGTTATTGCTTAACTGGTTATTTATTCAGTTGCATTATAAAGGAAAGCCTAATGATTAGTTAGCTGAAAATCTGGACTATGCCATCTCAATATCAACAAATATCTGCATTAGATTTTGCAGTAGCAGGACATCTAATGGTTTTTGATGTTAGGTAGACCTGTCCCTGTGCCCTTTAGCATCAAATGTTTTGGTTATTAAGTTGCTGAGGGTGACTAACTCTCGGGGAATAAATTAAGGGACACTTTGGCATCTGACTGGTGCAGGGGGTGGGGCACCTGTGGAAAACCTGTGAAGTTTAGGGATTGCAAAAAAGACAGCAGAAGACTGAGGTGGAGGATGAATTAAAGCCAGTGAATACAGTGGCAAATCAGGATACAAAAAGAGAAATAAAGAAAGGAAAATAAAGATTGGATTGCGAGAGTAAAAGAAACAGAAAGAAAAGGAAGGAAAAACTATTAAAAAGTTAATTATTTAAAAAATTTCCTAAACCAATTCACAACTTGAAGGAATGAGATTTCACACTTAAATGAGTTAATTTTTGGTTAACTTAGCTAATTGTTTGTGATTGATTGGCAGTCAATGGTTATCACATCATTAAAAGGGTAGTTATGCTTGTAACTCTATCAGCCTTAAATATCAATGGCGGGTATAGTTTTTATGTGCTATGCAAGTACAGCAATTCCATACTTTCAATGCACGTCAATGGTGAGGCAGATATGACGAAGTTTACAATTATTCTTTATTTGATCTTGCAGTATGTGAGGGCAGGAAAAGAATACTCAAAGAATGCAGTTACCAGTTGCCATACACCGAGTGCCAAGTTCTTCCACAACAGATCGAAATCCCTCTGCACAGAAACACTCGTAGCTTCCTTTGCTATTTTTGCAAATGTGGGGACAGGTGCCAAAGTCCTCGCACTCATTGACATCTGAATAGTGAGAAAAAAACGCAGTAAGAAAGGGTGGAGTTTTACGGCCCCTCCCATTGTCCAGTCCCGCCGAAATCAATGGAATTTTGAACAGCTCGCTGTTTTTTCCAGCCCCATCCTACCGGGGCCATAAAATTCTGCCCAAAGTGTTTAAATGCAGAGACTCAATTTGAAGCAAACAGTGGAATCAAACAGGATAAGAGTAAGGTATACAACTTACATCTTCATTTTTGTGCCTTACAGCATTTTAAAAACTGGCTCAACTGGCTCAAGTCTCCTCTCAATCAACTCTTCTCCCATTAAAACAATTTTAGTTTTCTAAGGCAGTTCTAACATCACATCAATATCTTATCAGTAGTAGCGCATTCAAACTTTTGCCCAACATTTGAAGTGTGACTGTTAACAAGAACAACTTGTAAATATATATCTCATCTTTAACACAGCAAAATATCCCACGTTTCACCACAGGAGCGATTTTAAAAAATTTACATCAAAATACTTAAGGAGATATTAGGGTGATCAAAAGCTTGGTCAAAGAATTAGATTTAAAGGAGTGTCTTAAAGGAAGGCAGTGAGGTAAAGAGATGGAGAAATTTATGGTGGGAATTGTTGAGTTATGGGCCTAGAAAGCTGAAGGCATATCCACCAAAGGTGGTGCAAAGAAAATGGGGGATATGCAAGAGGCCAGAACTGGTGGAGCATAGATATCTTGGAAGGTATTTTTGCTTTTATATTTGTCACCCTTTTAAAAAGGGACAGTCAGAAGATGGTGGGGGGGTAGAGGGAAAGGTAGTGGGGTGGGGTGGGGTGGGGGGGGGAAGAGGTAGGAAAGAGAAGGAAAAGAAGAGGCAAATCGCAAACAATTAAGGGTAAACACAATATGAGGTATAAAATAGTCTGTAGGCAACTGCAGTGCTAGAGACCCCAATCTCTTTTTTGAATACCTGGTAAAGTAGATATGCTGTTGTATGAGGTGAATGTGAGGCAGGTGTCTTGCTTGGTCTTTCAGCACCCCTTTCCCATAAGACAGCAGTGTACTAGGTCTGGCAGAGAGTGGCACTCAGACAGAATGCAACACCCGTGACAGATTTAGGTGATCTTAAGGAGACTGGCAAGGTAAGATTAACCAACTTTATCAGATGGCACAAGACTGCAAATCACAAAATGTTACCCACCTTCCTATTGCATATTCACTATTCAACCAAGCTTTTACAGCCTTAAAGAATTTCCTTGGCTACCAATATTTCAGTAGGACACACACTGAAATTTCAACTTAAAAGTTGTGCCACATGGTTAACTTTCAAAGGCTTCACACATCAAACTACTGTAATGTTATCTGAAGACATGTGATCAGGTTCCATATGCATGCTGACAACAGCCAAATGTGCTTTCCACCCCCTCTCTTTTCCCCTCTACTGCCTTCATCATTAACCTGATTGTCTGGCAGCTAGTTCTGATGGAGCTTCAACTACCTCCAGTTAAAGCTGTGGCTCAGTTCATAGCACCCTCGCCTTTGAATCAGAGGGTTGTGGGTTCATGTCCCACTCCCGGAAAACCAAGAACTGTGATTGTACTCGAAAGAGTACAACTGTGACTGTTGATAACTTGAAAGAGTTTAAACAGTGGGAAGGTCCCCACCACTGCTACTGATTTCCTCACCTGCCAATTGTCTCAGGCTGAAGCAGGTTGTTTGCAATCTTATTGACCTATTTCACCCTGAACTAAGCTTCCAACCCCATATCCTCTCCATCACAAGTACCATCTAATAACACTTCATCAAAAACTCTGATGCCTGAAACTTTTTTTTATTCTTTCACGGTTCTGGGCATCACTGGCTAAGCCAGCATTTGTTACCCATCCCATATTGCCCTTGAGAAGATGGTGATGAGCTGGCTTCTTGAATGCTGCAGTCCATGTGGTGTAGGTATACCTACAGCGCTGTTAGGAAGGGAGTTCCAGGATTTTGACCCAGTGACAGTGAAGGAACGGCAACATAGTTCCAAGTCAGGATGGTGTGTAGCTTGGAGGGGAACTTGCAGGTGGTGACATTCTCATACCTCTGCTTTCCTTGTCCTTCCAGGTGGTAGAGGTTGCAGGTTTGGAAGGTGTTGTTGAAGGAATCTTGAAGAATTGCTGCAGTGTATCATATATGGTACACATTGCCACTGGACACTGGTGGTGGAGGGAGTGAATGTTTAGGATGCTGGAAGGGGTGCCAATCAAGCAGGCTGCTTGTCCTGGATGGTGTTGACTTTTTGAGCGTTTTGGGAGCTGCACTCATCCAGGCAAGTGCTGAGTATTCCATCACACTACTGACTTGTGCTTTGTAGATGGTGGACAGGCTTTGCGGAGTCAGTAGGTGAGTTACTTGCCACAGAATTCCTAGCCTCTCACCTGTTCCTGTAGCCACAGTATTTATATAGCTGGTGCAGTTAAGCTTCTGGTCAATGGCAACCCCTAGGGTAGTTGGGTATTCTGTGTTGGTAATGCCATTAAGCATCAAGGGCAAATGGTTAGATTCTCTGTTGCTGGAGATGGTCATTACCTGGCACTTGTGTGGCGCGAATGTTACTAGTTATCCCAAATCACACCCCAGTCATTTATAACCGCTGTGCTATATTGGTCCTGATCCTCCAATATCTCAAATTCAGTGTTCTAACCCCTATTTTGATCCATCTGCTCCCTGCACTGAAGAGCCTCGGCTCCTAGGAGTGTCTCAGGATGTATGCGTCATGGGAGCTGCCTGGGTACCTCGCACAGACTTGCAGAATCTGCATCCTATGGTCACATACTATCTGCATGTTCATGGAGTGGAATCCTTTCCTGTTAATGAAGGCTCCCGGCTCACCCACTGGTGCTTTGATGGCCATATGTGTGCAGTCGATTGCACCCTGGATGTGGGGGAACCCAGCAATCGTAGAAAAGCCTCTGGCTCGCTCAGTCTGGCTGGCCTCGCCTGTACGGAACTGAATGAAAGTCAATACCCACCTGAACAGAGCTTCTGTCATCAGCTTGACACAACTGTGGACAGCTGATTGGGAGATTCCACAAACATCACCCACCGACCCCTGGAAAGAGCCGGAGGCATAGAAGTTGAGGGCCACCGTGACCTTCAGCGCCACTGGCACAGGGTGCCCACCCACACAGTTGGAGCTGATCTCAGGGCCAATCATCTGACAGATGGAGGTCACTGTCTCCCTTGAGAGATGAAGCCTCCTTCGGCACTGCACGTCAGTCATATTAAGATAGCCGCATTGCCGCCTGTAAACCCTAGCAGCAGGATAGTGGCGTCTTCTGCGGTCCCTTCTGCCTTGAACTTCCTGTTGGCCCTGCGCCCCTTGTGCCTGCGCCTGTCCTTCCACAGGTGGCTCCCCTGGATGCTGAATATGCACACCTGGCCTCCTCCCACTTCTGGCCCTCTCTTCCTCCTCAGAGGAGGTGCCTCAAGCAGAGACCACAATCCCCATTACGAGGGTAAGAGAAGGCTGTTTGATACCTGAAAGGCCCCAGGTGTTATGATTCTTCTGGAGTCCTGAACTGAAGCCTGTTATTTCTGTCAAAGCAGCTCTGAAGCGAAATGAGGTTGTCCTGTTTACACAAGCAAGTAGCAGTTCTAACAACTCGCATTAGCGAGCCCACTCACCCCTCTTATCCCATCCACGGATGAGGTTTTTGGAAATGTGGCCTACCTGCCTGCCCATTGCGCCCACAAGATGACCTGAATATTGCACGGGCTGCGCAAAGTCAATGTTAATTGCTGCCTCAAGGGCCTTAACTGGCCCATTAATTAATGCCTTCCGAAATATCACGATGGCGCACAGTGACGTCAGGATGGACGCCTGACGTCATCGCACGTCATTTTACGCATCGGCGTGTTGGGCCCGCCCCCGCACGCCAACTGTGAAATTCTGCCCTATATAACCTTCTCCAGCTATACAACTCTCCGAAAACTCAGCGTTCCTTTGGCTTCAGTCCCTTAGGTGTACATCCCCAACTTTACTTGTCCAACCATTGATGGCCATGCTTACCCTTGTCCCTACGTTCTGGAATTTCCACCCTAAACCTCTCCACCTAGCTGCATCTCCCTCTACTCCTATAGGATCCTCCTTAAAATCATTCACTCTAACCAAGCTTTTAGTTGCCCCTTCAAATATATCAATATTCAGCTCAGCTCCAATTTTTAAGTAAATTTCACTTCTGTTTTTCTCCATCAACATAAATGCAAGTTGATGTTGTTGTTGCCTGTCAAGTTGGGAAAGACAGGAAATCACGTATGGACTCTGAATACTCTGAGCGATGCTTTCTGACCACCAGTTGTTGGTGTTGATTTTCAATGATTAAAAATATTTCACAAGAAAATCACAATATGAATAGAGGAACAGTTTGTTCAGCTTTCAAAGTTCAACTTTTCTGGCAGGTCTTTGTATCAGCCAGCACAGATCGTCCAGGTAACTTTTTAAATTTAATGATAAGCTGGTAAAATATATAGCACACAGATTAAGGATTTACCATCACAGGCGATCACATCATCCTCCCTTACTTTGTACCCAGGCCTACAAAAGCAGATGAAACCTCCATCATTCAGATCTGTACAATTGTGTTCACAGAGGTTTTCTGTGCAAGATCGTTCTGTACCATGGTCTAAAGAAAGAACAATATACTTTTATTTATTAGTGGCAAAATACAGTTATCTCTCATTTTAACTTACTTCAACACATCACCTTGTGACAAAATATGTTTTATCTTCATTGAAAGGAACAAGCAAGATGATGAGATTACTCAAATTCTGGACCCTTGAGTAGCCTGGCTCTGCTGCACTGAGCCTCTCCTGTTGCAAGCTGAGCACATTGGGAGAGTTTCATTTTACCCAACACACTTCGCTGAGATTGTAGTGCAAATCACTATTAGTGTGGAATAGGAGTTAATGTACACATAAGTCTACCAGGGCGTATAGTTAATTACAGCACTGTTATTGTGGCTAAGACCACATCTACTGCTACAGGGCTGAAATTACATTGTGATTTAAATTTGCTGGATCCTAGCACTGAACTCAGCCAGGGAAGAGCGTGTTTCTGCTCATGTGCAAATGCATATCTTTGCTATTCAGCTGCATTTTTGTTGTTTTAAGAACACAGGTGCAAACACCCACACTCAGAATATCAAACAATGCTACTTAAGTTTAGAAATTGTCCTAGACTTTACAAATTGGCTGCACACAAGCCTCAGGCTCAGCACTAAGCCACATAAGTGTTAAGTTACTCAAGTGGTTTTGCACTGGATGCAGTAAAACTGTCATATAATTCACTAGCTTGGTTTCGCTTCTCAGGGTGAAAAGTACCAGGAAATCAGAAACCAATCTCACTCCTATACTTCCAATATAACTTTATGGAAAGGTGAAACTCCTCCATCCCAAGAATTTAAAACCCAAAGTTGTTTTTGAAGATGACATTCTTGTAAGTTGCAAATTATCACCACTGATTCCCGCTGTTGTTTGTTACTGGTAACTTCAGCTGTAAAGTTCACAAGTCTTTTTTATGCTGTCAGTAAGGACTAAAAATAAATATATATTGTAGAAGACAGATGATCAGTTAATGTATCATCGAGACATATGGGTTCCTGGACGTTTTAGCGTTTGTAGGCGTCTGATTGACTCATACCATGCACCAGATTGTACTCTGTAGTTCAATATTCCACATGTACATGTTATAAGATTTCCTCCATACTGCTACCAAATTTATGCTACTGTGTACTTTCAGTCCAATTTCAATTTTATCATTACTACCTTTCAATCTGACATATTCAATAGATTTCACAATCAAAAGCACTAATCTGAAGCTGCAACTTAAACTTTAGACTACCTGTAGAAACAAAAAGATAGGTATTGTTAACAAGAATTATCTGACATTAGATATTAATGCAATCTACTTGTGCTTGCTGATTATAAAGTCAATCCATTGATTCAGTTACTACCTTATAGCTAACTGTCTGCTTTGGTTATTGTATGTGTCATGTACAAATTACTGCTATGTGTATTTTAGTTAAACTTTTCAGTCACGAGAGATCAGCATCATATGAACATTTGCTGTATATTTTAATATCATCACCTCCCCACTTTTTTATTCGATGCATTACACATATTAATCCAGATCTTCTGATCAGCGGCAACGCTGGAATATTGCTGCTGCTCATGAATTTTTTTCTGGCTCGATGATACTGCCCATTTTCAACTGGGAATTCTGATTCCAGCTGCAGTAGCAATGGGTCAGTGTGGTCATCTCTGTTGAAGATCGATGAACACAGGAAAAGATGGACACACACCCTTTTTAGGTCATTAGCTGCCATATTCAGGTAAGTTTATAAAGATCTTAAGTCTTTCAGTGGGTTAGTGAGTGGGTGGATGAATGGATGAGTGAATGGGTTAGCGAGTGGATGACTGGGTGCACAAGTGGGTAGGTGAATGAGTGGGTGAGTGAGTAGGTAGTCAGTGGGGAGGGTGGTTGGTGGGGAGTTAGTCGTTTGGGGAGGTGGTCAAGTGGAGGGAGTGAGTCGAGTCTGGTTGGGGGTTACTTGGTTGGAAGGGGGTAGTCGGGTTGGGGGTTAGTTGGGTGGGAGGGGACAGTCGGGTTGGGTCGGGAGTGGGGTTGATTGGAGGGGTCAGTTGTGGTACTCGGTTCAGTTACGTTGGTTAATCACTGAGTTAAATCAGGTATTAACCAGTATAACATTTTCAGGGCAAGTATCCAAGTCCTGTGTGTCTGATCCACATCTCTGACACTGAGTTCGGTGTCGGAGACATTTCCAGAGGGTCCTGGGCAGCGGAAATCAGCTCTTCAGAAGTTTAACCTTCCTGGGCAATTTCAGGGCATGTGTGCACATCAGATCTTCCATGGGATCCTGATGTGCATCTCCCAACTTGCATCCCATCTCCGACGATCTGGGACTGGAATATTTGAGTCATTATGTATGGCTATACAAGCTGCACATCAGCATACTTACTGCATCCTAATTCATCAGATTGGTCAGCACAGTGAGCATAATTATCACACACATGTTGGACAGGAATGCAGTTTCCATTCCCACATTTGTATTCCTCGGTTGTGCAAGGGTGAGGCGTAGGTGGTTTACCTAATTGAGAAAGAAAATTTCCATTAACTGCCATTGTTCTGTGTGTGCCTATGGGTAATAGTTGCTTTACGTAGGTCATCAAAGAGAGGTGAATAATAATGAACACAGACTTACAGTGTTCTTCCTTTTCATCACTTCTATCTCCACAGTCATTTACATGATTGCATAACTCACGTACGTACACACAGCGATTATTGTCACAACGGAAGCGGAAAGGAGAGTCACACGGGATGTCCACTGGAAAAGAACATTGGATTAAAAGTTTGGACATTTGTTGAAAATAACTAAGCGTTAGTGTTCCTGGGATTTGATATTCTCATTTGTTAATCAATACGGTAAGCATTTATGCTATTCTGTACTGTACTTTTCCATGACTCTGTAATTAAAGGGTTACTAACAAAAAAAACAGGGGTGTGGGCCAGATCTTTCAAAGAGCCAGCACAGGGATGATCAGAGGGAATGGCCTCCTTCTATGCTGTAATTTTCTATGATTCAGTGATCCTGCAATAGATAAAATATAACAATTCTGAGGCCTGGATCATTTTACGCACAAAATAAACAAGTTTAAAAGGGAAGTAGCAAAACATTGGCTTTCCCTAGGAGGTTGGGGAAAAAAAACTGCGAGGAAATCCCAGTCAATGGCACTCGCTACTTAGCTGGGCGGAAGATAACTCTTTTTCACTCAGTATTTCCATGAAGCGCTCAGCTGAAGACAAATAAGAATAACGCACAGGGAAATTGCAGAAGTAAATATAAAACCTATTTCTCTGACATACCTTAATCAATAAACCAGTGAAACTCTTACCCTGTCACATCCTGGTTGTTTCCCTGGTACAGCCCCTAACTTCTGTCCTTAGTTCAAGGGGTACAGATTTGAACATAGATGGTGCACAACTAGTTTAGTCATTCACACTGGTGAGAAAACAGAGAATTTGTGGGCTCTGCTTTCCTTTTCTAAAACTGCACATTATTGCACAATTATTCTTGAATGCAAAGATAACCCCCAGGTATTTTCTCCACTACCAACCGTCTTGAGACACAGAGTGAAGCATCCTATAATATGCCCCAAATCTTTACTGCAACATCAGTCTTAGGAGCGCGTCTCTGCTGCATCAGTGAGATATTGTCAAAATTCTTATACTAGCTCGCTTGTGAGCTCTCAAGTGAGATTGCCAATTTGATGTGGAAATAGGCTTTTACCGTAAGTCAATGGCCACTAGATGCTGGAATAATTTGTTGAAGTTTATTTCACGTAACAGCAAAAGGAGATTTTTGCCCCATTCATCTAAAATGAGGTCACAGAGTTGTAAGGGCAGCTTCATCTACAGCACCTGGTCAACTGTCTAGAACTCAGGTATGACAATGCCAATCAAAGGAAGTGTAGTGCTTTGAAATATTTGTTTTACCAAAATATGTTACCACTTGTAGTGAAAGATAGCTTCACTTTTATTAAGTTTTTAAAAGCTTATTGAAATGGCTTACAGCAATGGTGGAGCTCTTCGTCAGATCCATCCCCACAGTCATTGTCTCCATCACACTTCCAGTGAGGCTGGATACAGACATGATTCTTGCACTCAAACAGGAAGGGTGGGCAATATGTTCCATTGGGGTAACGGGTTGCTGTACAGGTGGAGGGCAGAAGCAAATAATTAGGAAGATGCATTTCTACTAATGAAAAGTTAAAATACACAACTATCTACCAAGAATGCAAAACACCCTAAAGTTATTGGCAGTGGTGGGGTACAAGATGTCTGTTTTCCATAGTCACTAATAATATTTTATATATCCTGGTTTCATTCTGCCTCTCTTTTTCTACCAATTTTCTGTCCCTCTCCACTCCCAAAGGCACTGACTGCAGCTGGGATGCAAGTGTCAGGCAATCTCGGGCAAGCTGCCCTTCATGATGTCTTAGCTTAGACAATGAGTATCATTAAGATATCTTGTCTTGTCCTCACCCAACACCAATCCACATACATTCTTAAGAACATAAGAACGTACATTTAAGAGGTATTTAAATGAGCACTTGAAATGCCATAGCACACAGGGCTATGGGCCAAGTGCTGGAAAATGGGATTAGAATATGGATAGGTGCTTGATGGCCAGCATGGACACGATGGGCTGAAGGGCCTGTTTCTGTGCTGTATAGCTCAATGACTCTATAAGAAATAGGAACAGGAGTAGGCCATTTGGCCCCTCAATCCTGCCCCACCAATCAATAAGATCATTGCTGATCTGCCCCAGGCCTCAGCTCCTCTTTCATGCCAGATCCTCATAGCCCTCAACTCCCCAATATTTCAAAAATCTATCTACCTCCTATTTAAATACTTTCATTGACCTAGCCTTCAGAACTCTCTGGATTAGACATTCCAGGCATTCACTACCCTCTGAAAGAAGAAATTCCTTCGCATCTCAGTTTTAAATGAGTGCCCCCTTATTCTGTAACTATGTCCCCTAGTTTGAGATTCCCCCACTAGTGGAAACATCTTCTCAACATCTACCCTGTCAAGCCCCCTCAGAATCTTGTATGTTTCAGTAAGATCACCCCTCATTCTTCTAAACTCTAATGAATAAAAGCCTTACCTGTTTAGCCGTTCTTGATAAGTCAACCCCTTCATCCCAGGAATCAGCCTAGTGAATCTCTTTTGAACTGCCTCCAATGCCAGTATATCCTTTCTTAAATATGAGGACCAAAACTGTGAACAGTACTCCAGGTACAGCCTCACCAACACCCTGTACAGTTATAACAAGACTTCCCTATTTTTAAACTTCAACCCCCTAGCAATATAGGCCAAAATTCCATTTGCCTTCTCAATTACTTGCTGCACCTGCATGCTACCTTTTTGTGTTTCATGCACAATAACACCCAGATCCCTCTGTGCTGTACTTTTTTGGAGTCTCTCTCCATTAAATAATAGTCTGATTTTTGATTCTTCCTACCAAAGTGCATGACCTCATACTTTCCTACACTAAACTCCATCTGCCAAGTTTTTGCCCACTTCCTCAACCTATCTATATCCCCTTAAAAATTCTTTATGTCCTCATCACAACATGCCCTCCCGCCTATTTTTGTATCATCAGCAAATTTGGATACATTACACTCTGCACCCTCCTCCAAGTAATTAATATAGATAGTAAATAATTGAGGCCCTAGGGCCGATCCTTGTGGCACTCCACTGGTTAGATCTTTCCAACCTGATAAAGATGCATTAATCCCAACTCTCTGTCTTCTGTGTGTTAACCAATCCTCAATCCATGCTAATACATTACCCCCAATACTGCGAGCTCCTATCTTGTGCACCTTATAAAATGCCTTCTGGAAATCCAAATATGCTACATCTACCTGTTCCCCTTTATCAACTCTGCTTGTTATATTAACAGGAGTCAATGGATTGCAATCAATGGCCAACTTTCTTCAACCTAACCTAAGCAGGAAGCAAACCTGGGACCATTATGGCCTGTATATATCAGCTACTCAAGGATAAACGTGCTGATCCATTAGGAAAGCCAGGTTATTTAGGTAGTTTTGGCCAGGGTGTGGGTGTGCAATTTAACTCTGTATCACAATTCTAGGAAATAGAATTTTAAAATTTGCTGACAACACCAAATTGGGAGGTATAATTAATACAGATTACTGCTACAAAAAAAAAGGAAGACATTAATAAACTTGCAGAATGGGCCTAGCATTGCAAATAAAGTTCAATGTACTGCATATTAATGTGGGTGTTACATTTTGGTAGGAAGATGAGGAGGTCACATACTCCTTGGACAAGTGTCTAAATGTGATGGGGAGCCAGTGGCATCTAGGGGTTCAGATACATACTAAATGTAGCAATTAAGGTTAATAATGCTATAACAAAAGCAAAGGACTGGGGTTCATGTGTAGAGGATAGAATGGGAAAGCAGAGAAGTTATGCTAAACTTGTACAGATCCTTAGTTAGGTGGCACTTGGAGTACTGTTCTGACCTGGTCTCTATTATAAAAAGTATAAAAGTAAAAGATTCCAAAAAAGCACAGAGGGATCTGGGTGTTCTTATGCATGAAACACAAAAAGTTAGCATGCAGGTGCAGCAAGTAATTGAGAAGGCAAATGGAATTTTGGCCTATATTGCTAGGGGGTTGAGGTTTAGAAATAGGGAAGTCTTGTTACAACTGTACAGGGTGTTGGTGAGGCTGCACCTGGAGCACAGTTCTGGTCTCCATATTATAAAAAGGGTATATCGGTACTGGAGAAGGGGCATAAACAGATTTATTAAAACGATACCAAAACTGAGAAATTATACCCATCAAGATAGATTGTGCAAGCTGGGGCTCTTTTCTCTAGAAAACAGAAGACTGAGGTGTGACCTGAAAAAGGTCTTTAAGGTTATGGAAAGGTTCGAAAGGGTGCACAAGAGAAGCCATTTCCACTTTTGGGAGAGATAAGAATTAGGGGACATAAATAGAAGACAACCACTAATAAAATTAGTAGGGTGTTTGGAGGAAGCTCTTTACCCAAAGGTTGGTTAGAAAATGGAACTCACTCCTACAAAAAGCAGTGAAGCAACTAACATATACAAATTCAAGGGGACGCTAAATAAACACATGAGGGAGAGAGGAATAAAAGGACACATTGATGGGGTTAGATGAAGAAGAGTGGGAGAAATTTGTGAGGAGCATAAACACCTACATGGATGAGCCAAATGGCCTGCTTCTGTACGATAAATACTATGCAATCCACGTCAATGCTGTAATATCTTTGGTTAGCTTTCGGGGTTAAAACATTGCTCAAGGAAAGGATAGGCTCATGCGGTGCTATAAAAAGTAATTGTCGACCACAGCATGACGGCAATACGTGAGGTGAAACCTAATTTTGGGTGAGCTTTGGGCCTCTAGCTTCAAATATGCTCTCCCAGTGCACTGTCTATTTCCAGCCCAAAAATTGTCCAAAACACATTTCCACTCCCATATGTTACTTTTACATCTTTTGAGGTACTGCTTTAAAAGTTTATTTGTATACATACATATGAAGGTGCAGTATATGTGTATATTAATATATAGGTTCACAGGTAAACAGCTAGAAAGGGCAACAAGACTCTATTCTGCCCTCATGGACTATAACTCACTCTGACCTTCCCCTCTGTGCCCTCCTGCACTGCTTCAAATAAGCCCAAAGCAAACTTCAGTAACTATGATTTATCTCGGCGAACTTCCTTCAGCCTTTTGGTCTGAACACTGGCCTCAACAACTTCAAACTTTCACTCTATCCCCAGCAATCCTTCTGGGGTTTCAGTGCACACCTTGCCTTTCAAGTTTCAAATCACATTTAATTAATCTGTGGCCGGAATTTTCCGGCCCCATTGGCTTCGGGTGTCATGACAGATGGCGGGGGAAGCAATATGGTGAGAAGGCCAAAAATTAGTTTCACGCGAGTGTGAAAGCACAGTGGCATCATCCGATGATGTCTGCCATGGCGGAACGCTAATCCCAATGGAGGTTGGCATGAACCCAGTGATGGGATGCAAAGTAAGACCTGACTGGAATTGTCCCCTCACACCAGATTTATTGTTATGCGGGCGGGAAATCACGCCAGCCCAGAATACGTTTGAACAAGTGTGATGTGCAGGAGTCAGGATTTACCAATAGGGCCTTGTTCAGATTGCGGACAATCCGAGGAGATGATGCTGGAGTCCAACAGCT
Source organism: Cetorhinus maximus (assembly GCF_964194155.1). Taxonomy (NCBI): domain Eukaryota; kingdom Metazoa; phylum Chordata; class Chondrichthyes; order Lamniformes; family Cetorhinidae; genus Cetorhinus; species Cetorhinus maximus. Next base: position 82,893,105 of record NC_135889.1, read on the forward strand.
ACCGGACCCTGGAGAAACATGTGCATTGCATGCTGGGTGGATTCTCATGGTCGTGGCTCTGCCGTGAAGCACCTCACGGAAGGTGGGGGGTCTCTGTTGATGTCTCAGGTCTGTTTCGGAACATCACGGTCTTGGCCATGGGCTGCTGCGGATGATTGACAAAGGGAGGGAGAGGAGGGTCCAGCTGTGAGTGGGAGAGGAAGGTGTACCGGGGTGGGGGAGCAAGGTCTAGGTGTGACTGGGAGAGGAAGGTGTCATGGGGGGGTAAGGTTGAGAAGAGGGAGTAACAGGAGAGAATGGGGCAAGTGGGGAGGAAAGTGTGGGGGGAAGGAGTCCTGAGGTGGGGAAATGAGTCCGGAGGGGGGAAGGGGGGAAGGTGTCCGGAGGGGGGAAGGTGTCTGGTGGGAGGAGGGAGTAAGGGTGGAAGAGGAAGTAAGGGGTGGGGAATGTCCAGGTGAACATGCAAGGGAGGTTTCCATGGAGTCAATGACTGCCTCCTGGGGAGTGAACTGAGGGTGGGCCTAGTAGGAGGGAATGGTGAGTATGAGAGGGGGCAGAGGGGTGGGAGGATGAGGGTGAGGGTGCAAGGGATGGCAAGGGTGGTTGGGGGACTCGGAGGCACACACAGGTCCTGGGAGTGGGAAGGAGGAGGTTGGGGATGTCAATGTGGATGGGGGTGGGATTCTCAGGACGGTGGGGAATGTGCATGTTCACTTGGGCATCCTGGAAAGTCAAGGTTTCAGGTTGGTAGGTGGTGGTGAGGAGGTGGAAGGTGATGCCGGGCGGATCGACAGTGATGGGGAAAGGACATGGGTAACTGGAGGATGGGAAAGGACAGGGGAGCTGATCAAATACTTAACAGCTACCATGGCTGTTGAAATCGAAAGTGAAATGAAACTCATGTTGGATGGGCACAGGTGCTGCATGGGAGTGTGATCAGTTCGTGGGCAGAGATGCAGGTCAGCTCAGATGGGCAATGGAAAGAGAACCCCAGCAGGCAGCATTGAAATTCTCAGGAGAGTAAGATGAGTGTGATGGATGAAGGCTCTGCGTGCGTGGGAGAGTGCTTGCAAGAGGCTCCGAAAGACCCTGTCACACACACACACCTGCTCCCTCCAGAGAGGGAGGCAGCTGAACTGCTAGTGGTGGGGGATGCAGGGGGAGGACTCGCAAAGCCTGTCAATGAAGCTGAAAGACACCATTACACATTATTCAGGAAAGTGAATATATTTTCAGATTATAAAATGACAAAATGTGTTCACCTGTGCAACCACTTGTGATCAGAATTTCTTAGCTTCACTAGGCCTACCACTTCTTCTAGGTGCTGTCCTGACAACTGCAGGGCAGGTGGAGACAGCCTGTGCAATAGTTGGCCCTGTTGCTTCTGATGACTTTGGCGTGCATCCCCTGGAGAGCTGAGGCCTTGAGGGTACCAGCTTGCTTTGGCTGTCCTCCTGTGGGCCAGCTGCTCCCTCCGCAGTGACAGAGGACAAGGCTGAGGGGAGTCACAGACAAAGGAGACTCGGAGGGAATGGACAGCCTCTGACATTCCTGTCCAGGGATGTCCAGCTGCCACTCGTCCTCCCTTCGGGTGTTCGAGGGCCCCGGCCTGACTCCTTGAAGGAAAGGAGCACCTGGAGGGACATTTCCCTCTTGCGCTGCCACTGCAGGAACTCACCCATGGCTGCCACGATGGAGGGCAGGCCTGCACACATCTCCGCATTCTGCTGGACCAGGGTCTCTATGGTGTCCGCCATCCTTCCCATGGAGACCTCCATGCACGCACATGTGGGCACCACTTCATCAAAGAGCAGGTGGATGTACTCCTCTGACTCACGTTGAGGGCTTCCAGCAGCTCTGCGTGATGTTTCCCCACCTTCTGCTGACTCTCCAGGATGAGTTGGAAGGCCAAATTTAGAGGCTCATCATCTGACTCGAACCTCACAGATGCCTATCCCCAGCAGTACTCCGACTGCCGGAGAGCTCGGCTGAACCTGCTTCCTCCTGCTGTGGATACGTGTCCGCACAGTGACCACCAGATTGTGAACCCAAACGTGTTCTAGAGCTAGGTCCCATTAAGGTGTGTCTGCGTTGGTGGAGGGTGTGGGTGAACACTGTGATGGGTCTTCCAGGCTGCTTATTTCCAGCTCTTCAATGGACAAGGTGTCCTCTTGGCTGGAGGTGAGGACCTGGATGAAGCTGAGGGACTGACTGGTTGAGGGTGTCAGTCACTTGGCAGAGTTCCCTGTGAACCAAAGTAGAGATGATTGGTGCATGGCAGCAGAGTCAAAAACAGGAGAGAGAGCACTCACAGTTGCATTGTGAGAGGGATGATATGGTGCTGGATTGTCACGAGGATGTTCACCGCTGACCTCACTGTCACCGCAGGCACAGTCCACGTCCTCACCAGTCAGTGCGATGGCACACTCCTCAAAGTGATTGAGGGGCCTAATGTGGGCCACCCCACCCCAGGCCTGGGACCTTTCCCTGCTGATGTGGAGGCTTCTCCTTCATGAAAACAGACGGAGAGAGTGTGAGCAGGATGCATGGCACTGTGTGGAATGTTTGTGTGGTGAGCGGAGACATGGATGGGATGAGGACGTGAGCTCCAGAGGATATGAGTCTGATGGAGATGTGAGGGTGTTTGGGAGAGTTAGTGGTGTTGTCTCTTGAGGTGTGAGATCTCTGTGGATGTGTGATGGGTTTGGGAGTCCGTGAGTTGAGAGTGATGAGGTGGTTGGCTTCTTTATACTTTCACAGGATGTGGGCATCACTGGCAAGGCCAGCATTTGTCGCCCATCCATAATTGCCCTTGAACTGACCTTTCTAGGTCATTTCAGAGGACAGTTAAGAGTCAACCACATTGCTGTGAGTTTGGAGTCACATGTACACCAGACCAGGTAAGGATGGCAGATTTCCTTCCCTAGTGGAATGGGTGAGCACATTTATCCTCTTCCTGCACTGGATGGCTGACCTTCTCTGTGCTCCTGTGGCACTGACCGCCACTGCCAGTGTCTCCCAGGCGTGATTGGTGACTCTGGTGGACCTCCTACGGCCAGAGAGGAGAATGAGGACATCGCAGCAACCTTCCACTGCTTCCAGTAGGTGCCCCAGAGAGATGTCGCTAAATTTGGGGAATACCGTCTTCTTTGCTTTCGGGGCCATCTGTCGCACTCTTGGTCTGAAGACATGAAGTAAGCTGTGCCCTGGTACACTTTAAATATGGCGCCCAGAGCGAGGAAGCGCTGAGTTCACAGCATGGCGGGAAAATCTGAGCCCACCTGCCAGCAATCCGGAACGTTTCCCATGAATGCATTATTAATGAGACGGGATATGCCAGGAATGGGACAATATGGCGCGAAAACCTACCATTGCGGCCGGCGGGTAAAATGGCTTTTTTCACAACCACTACCGCACTTACCGCAATTATCACATCTGCTCATACAATATTTGACAGTCATCAAAACTGATTAAATAGACTAACGCCTACATTAATACAGTGAACAACAGAATTTTCCTTGACTGTATTAACCAGAGACAGTTAACAACCACCACCCCCCCCACCCCTCTGCCTTTAGAAGGCCTTTTCATATATCCAATTTAATGGTCTTTGTGTAATATGTAACCATTAACACATTTGTTTCCTTTATTGTAAATAGGGCAAAAGTCATTAATCCTATTTACTGCCTCTTCTGAAACTGTATCAATATTCCTGGTCTCGATTAGTTCTCCCCCTTTGTTTTTGTTCGCTCTGTAAGGGATCTATAAATAAGGATTCTGATGAAGACTCTCAACCCTTTCGGTTGCTAATAAATCTCCTGTGTATTTCCAGCTTCCTTGCTTTTATTGTTCAGCAGTTTTCCTTTCATATCTGGCATTTGAGGTAAGCATGTGTTTCGAAAGACTTACGGCAGGTGCTTTCATCTGAGTAATCTGCACAGTCAGCATTCCCGTCACACCTGAACCTTTCTGAGATGCAGTGGCCACTAGAACACTCAAAATAACCAGGCAGGCATGTTAGCAGCTCTGTAAAAATAAAAACCATAAGAATACATTACGGCAAAAGTCAAAGTACCTCATTGGGTGAAAAACACTATGGGATACCCTGTGGTCACCGGGGCAGGAGAGGCCTATTCTTTCCATGTGGGGCCTGGAGAAGCACTTCTGCTGCCCTCGGCCTTGCTAAGGAAGTTGTTTTTTTAAAAAAATATCTTAATGGACCTGGATAGCTTCATATGACTGGCAACCTAATGCCGTTGGGGTCCTATATATGTCAAGCAACTCAGATTTGCATTTAATAATGAGGCTCCCACCAGAGCCTGTTGAAAACATCACCTGCTTCTAAAATTAGTTGCAGTAAATGTGGCATCAGCGTGAACAGAGCGAGAAGTGGAGCTGCTCTATTTTAATGGCTCACCCACTTCTTAGAGTTAAAATTCCCCTGTCAATGTTGAAGGCTAGATTAGATAGCTGAATGAAGAAAACATGGTCTTAGGGATATGAGAACAGGTGTGTAAATGTGATTAAAGCTATTCGCTCACGTGAAAAATAAACACTGACAGTGACTGGCTAGGGTAAATGGCCTGTTTTCAGGTTGCAACTCTTATGTATTTGATGTATTCTTATGATCTGTCCTTGTAAAGTGGGCTAGAGTCCTCTAGAAGTCTAAACAGAGGAAAGAAAAATTTAAAAACAAAACCATTTAGCTGATCTTGGTGATGGATGAGGGCTTAGGAGGTAGAAGATCTGCCAATGACTCTCCCAACGAGGCTTTAAAAGTCTGGTGTAAATTAGATGGATTCCTGGAAATGAGGCCTACACACTCACCAGGCCCAAGATGGTTTGGTGAGTGTATATGGATTTTCAAGGAGCTGTAGATAACATTCCACATGAAAGGTTGCTTAACCATAATGTGTTAAATGAATAAGCAAATTGGATGCATTCATAAGTAATTATTAATAGTAGCAGTTCTACCCAAAACTGGTAACTAGTGGAGGCCTGCAGGGGTTAATGTTAGGGCCTATGCTCTTCACTATTGTCATTAATGGTCTCAGGGAGGGCATTCAGGAATGATCTTCAAGTTTGTTGAGAGAGATGGGTTGCCGGCAGGTCTCAATGTAATGCGGGAATGGGACAAATGTTCAAGAGATTTTTTTGATATAAATAAAATAGTGTGCTACAATTGTGCATTAGCAATTCCAAGCATTTTTACATCGCAAAGAGTTACATGCTGAGGCAACTGGAAGGGAACAGGAGCTGAGGTTATACCTCATGAGCCATATTGTGATGATATTGTGATGCTGCTTTAATAAGAAATCTGGTGTTGTAATGAATAAAGGAGACAACTGAAGACTATAAATTTACCTTATTCAAAAGTCTGGTTACATAGAATGAAGTCCTACTTTAATTCCCCTTACATGTTGTGGGGAAGGGCATGAGACCCTGCCTACCAGGCACGAAGCACACGCTGTCATTTGAAACAGTCTGACTTACTGGCAAAAGAACCAATCGTATGAATTCAAAGCAATTGGATTGTGGGCACTGTTCTTCTCCAGTGTTCTACTGATTTCCTTTGTTTTAGATGTTAATACTGACTGAATACCATTAGCATTTAATAGGACATTTATTGCTAGTTCAGAAATTGCAATAGTGCAGAATATGACTATTTTTGCTACTGTAAGTCCTCCTCCAAGAAAATTAGAAAAATCCCCTGTCTGTCATGTCTGCATGCATTTTACTTGATGAAATTAGCTCTTATTCATCTCCTCTGCGTGTGTTCATTGTTAGTTTACACAGGACTTTCCTTTGAAACAGCAACAATCGCTAGAGCACTGGTGCTATTAAATAACCTTTCTGCTCTTGCGATACAAGAACACACACTTCTTTCTTCTACATTCACTAATGCTAATCATACCACAGTCTCGTTCATCTGAGTTATCTTCACAGTCATTATCATGGTCACACACCCAGCGGCCAGGAATACACCGGAGGTTGTCACAGCGGAATTCACTTTCGCTGCACTCACGAGGGCCTGAAATAAAACATAGCTCTATCAAACTGATTAGTGAAGTCACAAACTAACCTAAGAATTCCTCCCAACAATCTTATGTCACCTAAGACTATAGGCTAATTTGTCAAACAAAATATACCACTGTGGGAGTTAGAAAATACAAAAGGATCGTGATGATTACAGAAGCTTCTGTATAAATGCAATGCTAGATTCTGGTTCACATGCAGTTTGTATCAAGGGACCAACTATTCAGCTGATCGAACTTAAATTATTTTATGCATTGATGCTATAGATCATTTTCTACATTAAAAATCATCAGAAGCAGCAGCATTTTATCAACCACTGCATGAAGGCTGCTTGTCACCTTTCAATATTGGGTAAGTTTAAATTCCCATCTGTCTGGTGAGCTTTTATTACTCTGTGTCAGCAATCAATCATGTTTTCCCCATTTCTCTGTGATAACTTACTACACTGCTACTTTCGAAATTCAACACACAGGTACATGGCTGACTGCTACTTTGTAATGACAAATTCGGATCAGGAAAGTTGGCCATATTGGTCACTGTACAAGTACAGCACATACCACAGAATAAGAAAGCATTTACAGCAAAACTACTAATATACTTCAAGGCACCACAATCTGCCAGAGGCTGGTAAATAAACAGACTAAAGAATATGAAGAATAATGGAATGACTGAATTGAATCAATTGATATTGTATCCAGAGAACTATAGACCAGTCAGCTTAACACTGGCAGTAGAAAAACAGTGGAATCCCTACTAAAGGAGAAAATAGAAGTCTTTAAAATTATGAAGGTTTTGAGAGACTAGACAGAATATTTTAACTTGTGGGGAAGAGCAAAACTAGAAGCCATCAAATATAATCACCAAAAAATCAAATAGGGAATTCATTAGAAACTTCTCAACCCAGAGAGTGGTGGGAATGTGGAACTTGCTACAACAGGGATTCATTTAAGGGGATGTTAGATAAGCATATGAAGGAGAAGGGAATAGAGGGTGATGCTGATAGAATTATGTCAGGAAGGACGGAAGGAGGTTCAAGTGGAGCATAAATACCACATTGACTGATTGGGCCAAATACTCCATTTCTGTGGTGTATATTCAATTTAATCTGAGATGTTATTACATACTGCAGTCACGCTCATCAGAATCGTCTCCACAGTCATTTTCTCTATCACACTTCCAGCGGAGTGGGATACACCGATGATTGTCACATCGGAAATCACCCACTGGATTGCACGTAAGATCCTCTGTTAAAATACAGAAAACACAAACTTTATCAGTCAATTGCCCTTCAGGTGCTATAATGCATGTGTATGTATATATCTATAAATTAAATATATGTGTGTGTGTTTTATATATAAAATGTATGTGTATATATAAAATGCATACATAACATGGGGTAGAATTTCTGCTTTGTGCTCAATTGACAATCTGGGTGCAAATTGCTTGGAGTTTTCACTAATTTGTGTTGGTTTTATTTAGCGTAATTCACCCAAGATTGGTCAAGCCAGTGCAAAAGATTGAGGAATTTCAAACGCAAATTATATCCAGTGCAAATCGAGTTTCCACAATCCCACTGGTTTAAAAACATTGTGCCTGAAACCGGCCCCAACCACAAAACTGGTCACACCCCCAAACTGAAATAATGAGCATGACAAGTTTCTGCTAATCGTGCCTGTTTAAGGCCCTTCAAGGATGTTGTAAAAATTGAGTTTTTTTTTTTGTTTTAACTGCAATGACACTAATAGGCAGCTTTTAAATATTTAAACATATTTAATTTACAAAGAAACTAACTATTGTACACTAATGAAACAAGTAAATGCTTCCGTATAGTGTTTTAGAGTCATTTTCAGTTATTTACAATCAGGTTACTCATAGGTACGGAGTAGACAGCCTGTTTAAAAATGCTGTTTTATGATAAAACTCATTTTCAGCTGTATTAATAAAACTGCACCAAGACACCACTCTTAAATATACCAGGGAATATACTTAATACAATTTTTCAAAAAATGTTCTGAAAAGATGCCTGATTGCACTGGGTATTAAACATTTTGGCTGCAATTTGCAACCGGATTGCCGAAAATACATATATAAATTAAATATATGTATAGATAACACACTCAGATATATGCACGTCATACGTAGGACCGGTGACAGGAAACAAAGAAATCCAAATGACATTCAACAGCTGATCTGACCTTCAGTTACCCATGAGCAATTAAGTTCTATGTGGGCTGTAATGGTCAAATAGTTTTGAAATTCAGAGGTTTCTTGCCATATAATTGGTTTACATCAGAAGAGTCTTAGTGCATCTGCTGCTACTATAACCAAACATGAGAAATCTTGGCACAAGGATTAACATCTAACAAACCTGAGATTTTGCTTACAGGGCTACTTGAGCTGTAAAAAAATACAACTTTTTTGTTGGATATATTAAGACATGACCAGAATTTAGTATCATCCAATCAGAAGTCCTAATGTAAATATATACGAGACAATTATATACTGTGTTAGAGCTTCCTCTTGTGGCAGAAAAGGGGAATTCAAGATATGTTACACTTGATTTCGGTCCCGTCACAAGTCCTATGTGCAATGCACTACTGCAGATTCCAGATCCCTATCATATTTAGTAATAAAAGACCAAGATATAACAAATTTAGACTGGTACTTTATGAAATTGTTCTTTGTGGCTGTATGGAGCAGTGTGCTTCTTTGTTCTGTAGGCAAAACATAAGCAGTCTGGCAAAACATTGAGGGACAAAATTGAAGGACCCAACAGGCCTGGTATTAACTGTCCACGATCACCACAGGTCCAAGTTCCAGGTCTGAATCACTCACAGGAGTTACAAGGCTAAACTTCATAACTATATTTCATAACTATACTTCATAACCAAAACTATACTTGATAATCTTCATGTTATGCTTCAGATGAAGAACAAAATTAAGGGAATTGTACACACTGAGCTATTACATCTGGCTTGGGGCGGAGGAGGTGGAGAAACTAGATAAACCAGATAAACCAGAAACCAGATAAAGAACAAACTCCACTATGAATGCTACCTTGTGACATAGGTAGCAGTTGATAATATCACCAAAAACACTTACCAAACTAACAGGTAGTTTACCACAATGAAAGTAAAATCGCCTTAATTCTCTAGATATTCTACAGGAACTCTGCCCTTCTGGAATAAAAATTCAATGTTTCAAGTATTGAAAGGACCATTGAGGTAATAAGCAAATGAACTGGCTAGAAATATACCAGTGATAAAAACTGGGAGTCTCATGAAAACTTGACTTTCCCAGGGCACTGAAGAGAATGGGCAGTCCATTCTCAGTCATGGACAATGTTCCACTTTCACCCTGAAAAAGCTCAGTTGGGAATGACCTCTCCCATTTTCTTTCTCTGCTATCCCAGGAAGACTTTCAGCACCTCCCACACAAGGTCAGGAACTCAAAGGCCCAAATTGCATCCCACCAACTCTTCCCATTGTCAATTAATATTCCAGTGTACAGTGGCATTGTCTTATCACACATTTTTAAATGCATCAAAATTTTCTTCAGATGCTTTAAAAAAAAATCAGAAATTCAGGAGGATTGGCCTGGATTTAGTTGTTAGCACAGAAAGAATGGCACTCGCCCTTCACCTCCCTGACAGCTGCCCACAAACGTTTGTGGGCTTCTCAATGGATTTCCCCGTTCCAACATCTAATTCTGCGTGTCACTTTCTACAGGGGATCTGTGGTGTTTAGGAGCAGGAAAAGAAACAGAAAGGCTCCCCAACTAATCAGACTGAACGATCCACACTGCAAAATACAGAGGGGGATTTTTAATCCCCAGTTGGGCAGGCACAAAAGATAGTGGGTGTGAAAATTTGCAGCGTCTGTCAGTATGCCGACTCCACAGATCTATCTCATCCCTGGCCTTATCCTAGAAGTGGAATTGGTTGGGAGGGGTGGGGGGGGGGGCAGCGGAAAGTAGCATCAGGGCTAACTGCCTGCGAGCGGCAGGCAGCTAATTCACCCAAGGCTTGTGCTTGGAGATCAACTGGAATTTTCCAGTCGGCCTCCAAGTCCCCAGAGGCTTCGGGTAACAGTTTGACTGGTCTATCAACAGCAAACCAGGAGGCTGGTACTCCTGTGAGCCTTAGAGGCCCTAACTGCCTGCTTGGCCTGCTGCAGCTGTAGGCTGCCGTGTAGAGGAGTCACCCCCCTCCCCTTCATCCCAGAATGGCGATCCAGCCTGTTGAGGCCATTTCTTTTATTTTGAATTTTAGAAGTTTTGAGGTACTCTCGCCCTCATTTGCTTGCAAGTGCAACTTGCTGCTGATTCCCAACTGAGGGCCTCTTATTGGCCAGCCAGCTTTGAAAGCTCAGTTGTCATTGTTAATTGGATGGTAAGCCTCGCCTTGAGCCACTAATTGGGCAATCTGGGGAAAAACACATTTGAGCCTGACTATGGAGCGTTTAACCACATGGGGAAAGTCCTGTCCACAAAGTCCAAACCAGGAAGTATGAAGCAGAAAATATAAATTAGATTAAAATGATGCACAGAAAGCAAACCAAAATTGGAAATACAGATGGGATTAAGAAGAAAAGATAAAAGAGCCAGATAGACAAGATTTAAAAAAAACATATATTTATATATATTTTTTTAAATATCCAACACTAACTTTCGTCTGAGGGAATTAGATTCCATATTTGTAAAATGAATCTGTTAGCGCCAGAGCAGTTGTTCAGCAGTCATTGTCACTTATTACGTTATTAAAATCATACTCCTGAATGCACTAGTCAATTATTTCAGATGTCATTAGTGGGGGACTACTGGGCAATTACAGTTGCCATCGCATTCATTTTAACGTTGAGTCAAGTGCCAAGGGCTGCAACAGTGTGTCCTGCGAAGGAGCAGGCGATGTCTGGCAGCAACTTCTGGGCTGGTATTTTTCAGCCCTGCCCACCACCAGGATCTTCCGGTCTCAGCGAAAGCCAATGACTTTTGGCTGGCCCGCAGCATCCCCTGCATTTTCACATTTAAATGAGGATGTGTGCATACTCCAGAAGTTGCTATCATGGTGAATGCTAATAGCCTCATTGCAAATTCCAGGGGCTGAATTTTACCCCCATCGGGCGGGGAAGTTGATGGGCGGGTGCGTACGGACGTGCAGTGCCATTTTATGTGGGCGGGCCAATTAAGGCCCGCCCAGCGTGACGCCTGCAGGGAAGTGCTATGCGCTTTCTGTGCGGGCGGTGGGGGGGGGGGAGATTCCTAAAATTGAGTCTGCGCTCTTTCGCACATGCGCACAAAAGAGCGCACTCATCTCCCTGAGGCTAAGTGCAGCCTCAGGGAGATTGGCTCTAAATGTGAAAAAGCTCAAAATAGAAAAATAAAATTTCCCTAACATGTCCCCTCATGTGACAATGTCACATGAGTTGGGACATGTTCATAATTTCCAAAAAAACTATATTAAGATTTTTAAAACCCTACATGAAACCTCATCCCGCCGGTGGATGAGGTTTCATGTTTTTTCTACTTCCCGCCGGGGCTCCTGGCCTGCCTGCCGACCTTAAGGTTGGATGGGCAGGTCCACTAATTACTTTAATTGCTCTTTTGATGGCCTCAATTGGCCATTGACAGGTCGGCGGGCGCGCAGCTGATTTCGCTGTGCTCCCGCCTTCCTGAAAATTTAAATGGGGCGCGGTGACGTCAGGAGTTCCCCCCGACGTCTCTGCACATCATTTTACACATTGGCAAGTGGGCCCCGCCCCCGCTCGTCGATGGTAAAATCCAGCCCCAGGTCATTGTGTTCACTAAAACTTATACTATTTTGTGGGAATTCCATAATAAATGCTAATGTTATTTTTTAAAATGCAGACTACAGGGAGAAAACTATGGCAATTTTTCTGGTGGACAATCCAACAGGTCTCCCCACAATCCTGGATACCTTTTGGCATGGTTTACATGGTGAGTGCCCAGTACTGACAGCTAAGTAGTGGAGCTCATCCCACATAGTCTGCCAGTGGCAGCAGATGATGATATAGATATGTGCTATTCTGGTATGAGTGCTGGATTATAGGTTCAAGGGTTTCCAGGGCAATTTCAAACATGATGCAGGCTCCACTGCAGAACTGAGGGAATGCTGCAAATACCAACTCTCAGGTGATAAACTGAGACCTTATTTGCACATTCCCCATTTGGAAATAAAAGTCAGCAGTCCTCCAATTTTTCTCCCAAACCAAAACCAGCAAAAACAGATTAAATGGTCTCCTATCTCACTGATGATTGCCAAATGTCATTGGTACAAAATTGCCTTCACCTTCATCTATCAGTCATTGCACTCCAAAAGTAATTCATTGAAGGGTTTTGATGTAATATGTTACAAATGTACTCCATTATTCCTTACATACCACAATGCTGCTCATCACTGTTGTCCCGGCAGTCATCATGGCCATTGCACACAGCCCACTTAGGAATACAATTGTAGTTTGTTTCACAGGAAAACTCAGTGTGATTATTGCAGGAGTGGTCAATCCCATCTGAGAGAAGAAAGTATCAGTATGAGAAGAGACATGTTATTAAAACTCACTGATCACATGCTACCACATTGTGAATACTCACAACGTGAATTTTAACTCACTCCCCCCGATTGGAATGGGAAGGTAGTGCCCCAAAAATCACCAATGCACTGATACCCTCCTGTTACTACTCTATTTCTGCTTACCGCTATTTTCAGGAGTTTTTGTATGGTCAGCCCTGGTTTCTGCCTACTGCCAGCGGACGCCGAATTCCAACATTATTCAGGCCCTGCTAATAAAAACTAGTCCGTAATTTTAAGATACAAATGGGTGGAGCCTGCACTGCATTTGTACCCATTGGTATCAGACATCGAGCAACCTAACCAGATGTTCTTCAAGGGACTGTTAGAAGCCTCTTTAAGACTTGGTAAGTTTCTGTTTTTATTTAAAAGATTTTTCTGGGCCAAAGAAGGACACTGACGGCAGTCCACCTGCACCTGCCCCCTAACCCCCCCTTGCAATTGCCTCCCCCTTTCTACTTTGCCTCCTTGCGCCTCCCTAGACAAAGCTCCTGGCTCAACTTTGTGGACGAGTTGCTGCATTTCGCAAGCCCACAATCAAATGTAAATGAGGCCCAGCCCTTAAAATGGATATCAGATGGGGAATGCCACTAATCTGTCTGGGGTTAAAATTGGTCCTATGCTGTGATCATAAAACAGTCACATACTCACACATTTTACAGTCATAAATGCTAACAAGATAACCTTCCCATTAGGCAAGATACAAAAGCTATAAATGTTCTAAATATTGTATGTGACAGACTTTTCATGCCGGCAGGTATATTGGGCTGAATTTTTTGGCTTCACTGAGTGTGGGGATGGGACCTGAAAATACTGGCACCAGCCACGTGCCAATTTCCCAATACTATTCCCGGCGCTGGTCATTTTAGAGGTAGGTTTGGGGCTGGCAAGGTTACATGCCCCCTGAGGCAGGCAGCTGATTAGGCTCATTAAGGCCCTCAAATATAAGGCAGCTGACTGGAAGTTTCCAGTTGACCTCCAGTTTCCTAAAATGACAGGAGGAGCTGTTTAACTACTTGGAGTTGGGAACCAAGCACTCAGCCCCCAGGGGCAGGCTGGCGGGTGGGCAGCACTCCAGGTGGGCCTACAGCGCAGCCTTGCCTGCTTGGGTGTAGGTGCAGCCTTTGATTGGTCCTCCAGCTTTCAGTGCCCTTCTGGCACCTTTAATTGAAAAGGGAACCCGTCTTCATGTCAACTGAGTATGTGCCTCATTGAAAATCCCAAAGAATGACTGTTACCATCCCGGCCCAGGGCAGATTCAGAACCTGGAAAGAATCCCAACTCTTGTTTTCCACCTCCGTAGGGAAAATTGAGCCCATTTTTTATATAACACTGTTGCTGGTAGATATAGTACTGTTGAACAAACTGCATATTCTTGTTTGTAGGAACAAAAACCCACTCCCTTCTGATATATGTCAGCCCACTTGCAAATACACCATACCCCTACATCCCTTTCTTCTAGAAACAGTGCGGTTCTTGTAAAAGATAGATCTAATTGCTTGTTATACTGTTAACTTCAATTCCATCTCACAATTCTACTAAACTTTGGGTCAAAATGTTCCACTATAATCCAGCAGAAAGTTTTGTTCTCCCCAATTAATTCCTCTAGAAGGCTGCAAAAGGCCAACATTAACAATTAGTCTGGGGAAATTTGCTAATCACAGCCAACTGCCAAAGGATCATGATTACAGATATAAGGTCAACAAAAGGGAATAAATTGGAGGTAAAGTTACAGGTGATATATTTATTTTAAAAACGTAGCTGTTCAAACCAAACTGATTTCAGGAACATTTTTCTTCATGTATACTCACGGCATTCATCAAAGGGCTCATCAGAGTAATCTCCACAATCATTATCTACATCACATTTCCAGGATTGTGGGATGCAGTGGCCATTATTACATTTAAACTGGCCTGGTTGACAGGTTCTAGAAGCACAGTGAGCAGGATCTTCATCAGAATTATCTGCGCAGTCGTTATCCCCATCGCATTGCCAGGCTTCAGGAACACAGCGTTTGTTGGCACATTGCCACTGGTAGCTCTCACACTGATGTCTGACTATAGAAAAATATTAAGTATGAATTGGGTTTGTGGATACAGTTTTCTTTCAATTCGTTAATGTATTTGATACTAGACTTTTACTCAGGGCAGGAATTGGGGACGTGGATGCTGAGGCAGGTAGTGATCCTGCCAACCCTCCAAAACAGAAAGCCCAGGAGATTTTAACTCCAGAGTCTCATTTCTATGTTTGGATGCTGACTAGCAGGTGGGAATCAAAATTGGTAGGTCAAGTACCTTCTGGAGTTCCACAGAAATGGTTCCCAGCATGATAACAGATTGAGAAGGGTCAACGAGTCCTCAATTGTTGGGGTAGGGTGGTGGGAAGCCTGAGGATGGGGAGCCCCAAGGTACCCTTGCGGGGCCAGAACAAGCAAATGGACATTCTGCAGGGAAATATGGAGAGGCCCAATGACAGTTCATTCACTGGTAAGAATCCAAGGGGGCAGGGATGGGTGGAGTGAATGGGGAAGGAGAAGATTGATGAATTTAGCCCCCAGTAATTGTGCTGTGTGGGACAACCAGTGAGAGGGGACAGTGTGGCATTTGGGGTTGCTTCTCAAGATTAGGCAGTGACTGTTCCTCAATAGGCCCATTGAGGATCCCAGGAGATTAGCTGTCAGCTTATCAAGGGGTTTCAACCCTGGATCTGTGACAGGAGAATGGGAAGGCAAAGTGATGGATTGGGTGATAGGGAGTGGGGGAAAAGTATCCAAGGAGAGAGAAATGAAAACTAGCGACAGGAAGAAGCAAAGGCTTGAGAGAAAGACCCAAGAAAGGTCAGGGAAAAACAGAGAGAATTAATTAATTTGGATCCAGACTAACACTAAAATGTGCACAAAATTGGCACAGAAGGAATTTAGGTTGCATAAACATGCCTGTGATTTGACAGAATTTCTTGCTCGTAAACATATAGCAGAGAAGAGACAATATAAGAAAGTCAAAAATTAAAGTCTGAGATCCTGTGGTGTGATGAGGTTGACTTGCAGATAGAGTGGAGTGAAATCAGCATGGAACATCGAAGTACCAATGTTCAGATTTGAAGTCTCATCGAGAGTGAAGGAGTCTAAAAGAGTATCGGAGTATCAAAAGTGGCAGAGTATCAGTGGGTGCACTGCTGCATGTTTACCTGTGAAAATTAGAAAGCGGAGTGGAGAGCCAGCTGTGAGCTGACAAAGATTGTTCCAGGAATTCAATGGAAGTGAGCAGTGGCCTCAGTAATAGCATGCACACCAACAGATCCAATATGCCAGGAGAGGAGGAAGGAACAGTGGGTGTGAAAGCCACGAACTATGAGCAATAAATTCCAGGCAATGTACTGCTTTTAGGTAGCTTTAAATTTGTATCATGAACTCCTATAGTGGAATCTTGTGCTCTCTCTGGTGGCAAGCTTGGAGGCGAGTAGGGCATGTCATTAGGCGGAATGGGTGGTGTATCTGAACCCAGCCGCCTTCCTGCCAGAAGTAAGTTCTGGGCAGGGAGGTCCATGATCAACCTTCCTGCCCCACTGCCTACTGAGGCCCTTAATCGGCCAATTAATGACTACTTAAGGGCCTCATCCTGCTACCGCTGGTATTAACTCAGTCGTGTGGCCATTTCATCACCTCCAGGCTGGGGAGTGTCCACTGATCAAAGGCATTCAGTGCTTGATCGAGGGACTAGACATTGGAAAGGAGGGAGCCACTGAGAGCCAATCGCTGCCCTTGCTGGTGCTCCCTTTACATCCCTCTCCCCACGACCCCCCCAACCTGCAAAACCAGACTCTCCCACCCCCAATTACTTACCTGTGGCCTGGGTCACTCCACGATCCTGGGACTCAGGTAAGTGTTTTCCCTGCAGCAGCCAGGACTGTGGCACTCCTGAGCACAACAGCTGTCGGCCTCTGATTGGGCAGCAGCTGTCGGGGGCGAGACTTCCATCCCCGGGCTTTTGATTGCAGGGGGAGGCCTGCCACTGGCCTCGCCATTGTCTGAATGGTTTGTGGTTCAGCAGGCCTCTTGCTAGCCCTCCAGCTGGCAAGCGGCACCCCCAACACCTCAACAAGATTCCGCCCTTAGCTTGGGCTAAAATACATCAACTAAAAGGGGTAGGGGGTTTTAAGCAGTGGAGGAGAGGAAAGTGAAGTGGAAGGGGCAAAATAAAGCAACAGATGGTTACAGATAGAGCTAAAAAGGACAGGAGCACATTAAAAGTTGCCAGCCGAGAAACCATGCTGACACTTTGACATTATTTACTATGTTGAAATAACAATAAGAAATACTTACTGCAAAGCACAATGTCCTCATCAGATCCATCTGCACAATCCTGATAACCATTACACAAGAAGCTGGAGGTGGTGCAATTACCATCATTGCACTGAAACAGTCCAATTCTACAGTAGCGGGTTGGGCAGGTGGTAGGTTCATCTGATCCATCCCTGCAATCTCTTTGCCCATCACATTTCCACCAGATTGGAATACATCTATGACAGCCAAAACAATAAAACAGTTTATATATATATGCATGATACATGTAAGTGTGCTGTGATGAAAAATACTACTAGAATCTCAATAATTGCAATATAGCTTCACAGAATAAGAATGCTGAAAAGTAAGAACAATGCATGAGGAGAGGTTTTATAAATCCCTGCTTCTGGTCCAGAGCATTTTACATCTGTGTGCCTAAAATAAAATGAATGGACAGAAAATGCTGCCGAAGTCACTGACCTCCCCATCCGATTTCCAAATGCATTCCTGGTATACCAAGTCTCTACAGTACACATCTGTTCTGTTGGAGTTACAAGCTTTGATATGATTTGTAAACTAATTGAAAACAAATAAGTTGTTAACATCCTTTTTCACTTTCTCAAAAAAAAGATCCGATGGGGCTGCTAAAAATATATCTACATACTGCAGGAGTGTTGGAGTATTTTACTGAATAAAATATATAATGGTATGATGCAGAAGAGGAGTCTGCAGTGAACAGGTGATTTTCCTATAATGCTGGATGACAATCTCATCAAATTATTATCCATGAATGTCTTCATATCACATAGAACAAGAACCAAAAAAAAGGAGAGTTTGTCTTTAAGGAGAGTTTGTCTTTATTGCCATTCACTCTCAAAACATCCCCTTTCTCTTTGATCTGTCTTGTCGTACTATTTGTGTTATAACCTCAGTCAAGACCAGTAACCTGTTTTTAAAAAAGAAGAAATCTGAAATCCCAGTTATTTACTGAAAGAGTGAATGCAGAAGATTCCACAGTTTAAAACAAGAGAATTTTTACTATACAAGAGTCAAACAAAGCAAACGCCAATACTATCTTGGGCAACCCTCTACACTCTAAAACCGAGAATCAACAAAAGTTAAACATGAATGAACAGGCAGCTTGCAGCTGATTATAAATTACATATTACACAACTAAGTCAGGTATTAAGAATTGGCTTGGCAGTTCATACAGTATATATGTCATCAATCTCAGCCACAAAGTCCTTTAGAATCCAGTCTTGCTCACAAAGAATTTCAGATCCTGTCCTAAAATTTAACTTAATCCTCAGCCAACAACAGTGCACAACCAACACAGGCACAGTCTTCACCAAAAATAACATGTCTGCAGAACCTCCTCAACTCTGCTTACAATGGCCTGGATGGCATTAATGCACCAAAGTTATCTTCAAGTAAGAAAAATAACTGCAGCAACAATATCTTTGTTTATTCTCAGCTTTTAGATCTAGCCTCTGTCTTCTTCAGCCTGCCTATACTTCACCACTGGACTCATCATCTACTGAGCTCTGATGGTTCTGTCTCCTTTTATATTATTTCATCCAGAAGTTTTGGTTTCCAATCTCAGTTTCGGTCTTAGTTCACTTAGAAACTGGAAGGGTCAGTTTCCTTTCTCAGTTTCCCTTTTCAATTAGGATTTGTCTAAAAAAATACAAACTTTGAAACTATGGATTCCATCATATTTTAAACAATCAGCTTTGCTTGCTCAACACAATGATTGTAACCATAGTTACCCTTATATTAAAATAGAATCATCATGAAATAGAATGTGAAAAAGGTAACAGTTGTAATTCTGAAACAAGCAGAAAATATTAACATAACTGAAATTAAATAAGAACTTAAGATGCAAAGACTCAAGAAAAATGCAGTATCAATTATTGTACCTTTCATTGTCTAGACACCTGTACTGTGTACTTGTGCACATGGGGATACAGTGAGTGATGCTGCCAGGCTGCTTCATGAAGTTATCTGGGCATTCACATGTGTAGCCTTGACCACCTTCTGCTATCAGGCACAGATGGGAGCAGCCACCATTATTTGTATCACAGGGATTGTTTGCTGGAAAGAGGAGAGGTATAAAAGCAACAGTTAGCACCGGAATTTATTTCAACACATGTACAAGGAAGCAGGGGATAAACTTTAGATAGAACTGCAGTGTAAGGCTGCATAATGAATCCAGAGTAAACGTGAATAGCTTCCATGCTCCAAGTCTTGAGCATATTCCAAATGCAGTTTTTTTTTAAATTAAGAAAATGTTCAGATTACCTAGTGATAACACTTCAGAAGGTACTGTATTGGTTGTAAACATTTTGATATGTCCGTTGAGATGTCTGTCATGAAAAGCTCTATCTAAATGCAAATTTTATTTTTTATTGTTTGGATTCATCTATTTCTTATGTTTGCTGTGGATTCTCACTGTGCTTGATCATGCAACAAGAAGAGGAGAATGGGCTAAAACATGTGACTCGTGATTGGGGGTAATATATTAGCATGGATTGAGCATTGGTTAATGGACAGAAAACAGAGGGTGAAATCCTGTGGCCTTCCCCCGGCAAGTTTGATGACAGGGGACATTTAATCAGGTGGGAGGGTGGCAGGTGGTGACCAATTAAGTCCATGGAGGTGTGAAGGAGTAAATGTCAATTAATATGGAATTAATACAGGAATATTAGATTAAAAGTTACTTTGGGTAATCTCACAGTAAAACATATTTTAATAGGGGTCAAAGCTAGCTTGCAAAAACAGCAAGATTAACTCCCTTCGCAATGATGTGAAGTTGCTGATAAGAATTACACAGTCAAAATGCAACAAATTGGGGATTCTTGCTATGAGATTAGCATGTAAGCTATAATACTGGCTCCGATAAGTAAAACCACAAAACAGATAAAAGAAAATGCTTGGCCCCGAGTTTTATTATCTTGCTGGACACAGTACCTTGATTAGGCAACAGTGACCCACATGACTGTCACATAAAATCCAGTTTTCAGGAAAAGATTCAAGTAACATTTCCTAGAAATTGAAAGGGCACCTCATTGTAACAGGTGGTCCTTTCACCAAATATAGGATACTACTTAGGATGGTCTATTATTGATCAAATGTACATCTTCTATGTAACCATTAATTATACAACCCCAAAATTCATCATAAATATCTTAACCCAAACTCGAACCTTCAGATTCATTAGATTCTCGTAGGTTGACTTCAGACTTGTTCTGAACCTAGCAAATCTCGCATACTCGGTGATCAAGATTACTTTTATGTTTGAAGGATATCCACTCTTAGCGATCTTAGATCTTTAACAAGCAAAAGTTTTAATTTTTGGATTCTCTTAATGAAATAAGAGCTTCAGAATTTGTTTATCTTTGCGATTTATACACTTTGTATAACCACCAGATTGCATCCTTTATTATTATAATAAACTTGTGTGTATACTTAATACTCAAATTGTCTCACCTAGTCTTCTGTATCAAACATTTAGTGAACCCAACTCCTATTCTCTTGTTGATGGGGGTATATTTACTGAGGAGTTTTACCTGAGCCTTTATAATGTTCGGGAAAATTACAATCTAGCTAAAATATAATTGAAATTTAGACTATTGGGCAGAATAAAACTCTTGACTGGTTTTCTTCCTTTGGGTGGGGGGCAAGTTGCATTCAGTGGGCCCAATTACACATCCTTGAGATTAGGTCCCTCTGGCTGAAGTTGAGGGGAATTAATTGAGGGGTATGCCTAATCTCAATAGCTCCACGGCATTAGGATTGTTAAACATCACAGGGGGAAGGCCTATGGATGGCTGACTGTCCCAATCCCAAATGAGGCTTTTAAGTGGACAATTAATGTCCACTTAAGAGCCTCATCCCATTAGCCCAGCGGCAAGCAGGGGGGTTGGCATGCATGCAGCTTGGCATGCATAACAAGCAGATCCAGGGCCTGAATTTTTAGCTCAGTGGGCGGACAAGATCGGCAGGCCCAGAATCAGCCGGGAAATGGGCTGCTGACTGCAATTGGCCCCTGACTGCAATTTCACGCTGGCTGGCCAATTAACAGCCAGCCAGTGCGGGTATGGGCGAGCGCTAAGAGAAAGCTCCTTGAAGGCAGAAAGCTGCCTCAGGCAGCTGCAGACCCGAAAATGTTCCAACAAAGTTTTATATGCAGGAAGAAAATGTCCAAGCATCACAATCAGGCGCCTGAAAATATAATTGATAAAAATGCTGCCCACAGATTTTTATTTTTATTTTATTTCATAACGGAAACCTCATCCCACACTTGGATGAAGTTTCATGAAAAATGCAAAGGCCACCTGGCCGATTTGCCCATCCGCCAACTGTAAGGTTGGATGGGTGATGAAAAATAGCAGGCAATTGCATCATTAATGGGCTTAGTTGCCCTCTTAATTGTTGGTGGGCGCACTCCCGACTTTAGCGCGCACCCGCCAAGCGAAATATCGCCCAATGATGTCGGGACGTTCGCCCAACATCATCTCGCGCAATCTCACGCCCGATTGGGTCGGGCGTGTGCCTGCCTGATCAATGTAAAATTCAGCCCCAGCTGTGTTTGCTTGCCAGCTCATGGGTGCATCCCTTGTTCAAGGGCTCTATATGTCTAATTGAGGGAGCAGGCATCAGGAAGGTGGGGGGCATGGGATGGGCACGGAGAGCCACCTCCCTGCCTTTGCTGCCAACTTCCCTACACCCTCTCCCACCCGTGACCCCACCCCCACACTACGAATCCCCTCCCACCATCACTCACCTATTGTCTGGACCCTGGGCCTCGGGCAGTTGTCATCCCAGCGCCAGCCACCATCTCCCCAGTAGGCAAGACTTACACCCCCCCCACCCCCGGGTCCTGATCCTAGGGAAAGCCCTACTGCTGGCCTGTCAAGAGCCTGATTGGCACGTACTACCAGCAGGTCGTCCCGGAAACAGGAGGTGCAGAGTCTCGCCAGTTCTCTAGCCAGCGGCCAAGGCCCCCACCACCAGCACAAAATTTCACCCAAAGGGGAATAAACGGGTCATTTTCACGTTGGCAGGCTGTAATTAGTGGGGTAGCGCAAGGTCGCTGCTTGGGCCTCAGGTATTTACAATCTATATCAATGACTTAGACATTGGGAATCGATTGTAATATATCCAAGTATGTTGATGATGCATAGGTAGGAATGTAGGCTATGAGGAGGAAGTTGCAAAAGGATTTAGAAAATAAGAGGGCAAGAATGTGGCAGATAAAATATACGTGGACTAATGTGAAGTTACACTTCATTAAGGGATTGAAGTATGAGTAAAATAGTCTTACTGCAACTCTATAGAGACTTGGTGAGACCACACTTAGAGTGTACAATCTTGGTCTCCCTACCTAAGAGGACATACTTGGTTTAGAGGGAGTGCAATAGAGGTTAATTCCTGGGATGAGGAGGCTGTCCTATGTGGAAAGATTGAGTAGACTAATCCTACTTCCCAGAGCTTAGACGAGCGAGACGTGATTCCAATGAAATATATATAGTCCTTCAGGGGTTTGATATATAGATGCTGAGAGATGCTGGTGGGGAAGTCTGAAACAAGGGGGCAGAGTCTCAGAATAGCAATACCCCAATAATTACAATTTGCTAATGTGAAAATGACCTGTTTGTTCCTCTATGGGTGGAGTTTTTTGAACAGCATTTTGGGCTGAGACAAGAAGAAATTTCTTAAATTATTGTGAACCTTTGAAAATCTCTATTGTCTAAATCCTTTTGCAATTCCTTTGTGTCCTCCTCATAGCCTACATTCCTATCTAACTTTGCATCATCAGCAAACTTGGATATATTATAGTCAATTCCCTTGTGCATACATTAGAACATGCGAAATATGCGAAATAGGAACAGAAATAGACAATTCGGCCCTTCGAGCCTGCTCCACCATTCAATAACATCATGGCTGATCTGTTTGTATTATTAATTCCACATTCCCATCTACTCCTGATATCCTTTGATCCTCTTGCCCAACAAGTATCTATCTACCTCCATCTTAAAGATATTCAATGACCCCTAATTTTAAAACACTGCCCCATAGTTTTGGACTCACCCACAAGAGAAAACATCATTTCTGTACCCACCTTGTCAATACCATTCAGGATTTTATATACTTCAATCAAATCACTCTTCTAGACTCCAGTGGAAACAAGCCCAGTCTGTCTAACCTTTCCTCACAAGGCAATCCACTCATTCCAGATATCAGTCTAATAAATTTCCTCTGAACCGCCTCTAATGTATTAACATCCTTCGTTAAATAAGGAGACCAAAACTCCACACAGTATTCGAGATGCGGTCTCAACAATGCCCTGTACAATTGAAGCAAAACATCCTTACTTATATGTTCAATTCCTCTCATAATGAAGGATAGCATTCCACTAGCCTTCTTAATTACTTGCTGTACCTGCATCCTAACTTTTTGTGACTCAAACACAAGAACACCTAGATCCCTTTGCACTTTGGAATTCTGCAGTTGTTCTCCATTTAAGCTATACTCTTCTTTTTCATTCTTCTTGCCAAAGCAAACAACTTCATATTTTCCCACATTGTACTCCATCTGTCAGATTTTTGCCCACTCACTCAACCTGCTGTCTGCAATCTCCTTATGTCCTCTTCAACTTACTTTCCTATCTATCTTTGTGTCATCTGCAAATTTAGTTACCATGCCTTTGCTGCCCTCACCTAAGTCCTTGATCTAAATTGTAAAAAGTTGAGGCCCCAGCAGAGACCCCTGTGGGACTCTGCTCATTACACCCTGCCATTCAGAAAATGACCCATTTATGCATACTCCCTGTTTTCTCCCAGCAAGCCAATCTTCTATCCATGCTAATATGTTACCCCCTCCATCATGAGCTTTTATTTTCCACAATAACTTTTGATGCGTCACCTTATTGAATGTCTTCTGGAAATCCAAGTACAGTACATCTACAGACTCCCCTTTATCCACAGCGCAAGTTACTCCTTCAAAGAACTCCAATAAATTGGTTAAATATGATTTCCCTTTCACAATTTGTTAAACATTTCCCTTTCACTTGTCTAAGCATTGATATAGATTGAGGCACAAGTATCGAACTTGCGGTATCTCATTAATTAGAATCTACCAACATAAAAATGACCTGTTTATTCCTCTTTGGGTGGAATCTTTTGGTCAGCATTTTGGACTGAGAGGAGAAGAAATTTCTTAAAGGATTGCGAACCTTTGGAAATCTCTACTACAAAGATCCGTGAATGTTCAGAGGTCAACAGATTTTTGGATACTAAGGGAATCAAGGGGTATAGGGATATTGAAGGAAGGTGCAGCTGAGGTAGAAGATCAGCCATGATATTCAATGATGAACCAGGCTGGGGAGCTGAATGACCTACACCTGTATGTTCTTTTGACTGAGCAGTTTTTACAAAGAAATAATGCAATTTTACAGAGGAAGAAGCACTTCAATTTGTATCTCTAAGGATCATCAGATATATAATTGAATTGAAATTGGCATTTATATTAATAAACCAACAACATTTGCAGTGCCTGCCAGTATAGGTCACAAACAGTGAAGCAAAAATTTCAGCCAAGCCATTTCATTCACCTGGGGTGGGTGGGGAAACAGATCCTTTTTTCAGGTATCTCTTTTCACTGCAGTTCATCATTTTATTATGAGCTATGTAAGTTCGGTTCAGCCAAGGAAGATGTGTTCAAAGCGTGGCCAAACTGATTGAGTGTCAATTTGTAAATCATTCCAACATACACCAGTGGCAGGCAGCCAGAGCGGGAGAGATTCCTGGTCAGCCATGTGATTGAAAGCCTCTAATATTCATACTTCTGGGCTACAACATACATGTAAAAGTGCATGTTGCCAGAGCAACTTGGACTCCTTGGGGAGGTTTGTTGGCTTAATTAGCTGGACGGCTAGTGTAGATCAGATTAGTGCCAACAGCGAGGGGTTCTATCCCCATTCCGGCTGGGGTGGATTCTGGACCTACCTCCTTACCCAACCCATGGTGGAAGTCTCAATACTATGGTTCGGATCTGCCTTTGGGCAGAAAGCTAAAGAAGTAGTTCAGTTTAGGATAGTTTCCTACTTCACATACACAGCCCTAGCATGTGTGGGTGAAATAGAAAATATTGGGAACAGCATCACCACAAGAAGCAATATAAATCTTATTAACACGCTTCCTGAGTACCTAAATAGTCATTTGGTAGTACAGAACTTCAGTACTGTTGAAAAGAGACATGTCAAAGCTATTCATCTTGTATACACATTGCATCTGTTTCAGCTAAACAAAATAAGTGAAAGCCATTCATTGACTCATTCCTCAGGACAAGTTTTTTATTCATTCAGGGAATGTGGGCTTCGCTGGCTAAGCCAGTATTTATTGTCCATCCCTAGTTGCCCTTGAGAAAGTGTCAGTGAGCTGCCTTCTTGAGCCGCTGTAGTCCATATGGTGTAGGTACACCCACGGTGCTATTTAGAAGGGAGTTCCAGGATTTTGACCCAGCGACAGTGAAGGAACAGTGATATATTTCCAAGTCAGGATGGTGAGTGACTTGGAGGGGAACTTCCAGGTTGTCGTGTTCTCACCTATCTGCTGCCCTTATCCTTTTAGATGATAGCAGTCGTGGGTTTGGAAGGTGCATCTAAGGAACCTTGGTGAATTCCTGCATTGCATCTTGTGGGAGGAATACACTGCTGCTACTGTGCGTCGGTGGTGGAGGGAGTGAATGTTTGTGGTTGTAGTGCCAATCAAGCAGGCTGCTTTTTCCTGGATGGTGTCAAGCTGTCAGTTAACTGCCAGTCACCATTAATTGGTGCATTCTTCATGGCAATGCCTCTACCAGAGTCCACTTGCCAACCAATCAGCATACTCTTCTCATACAGTATAAATTGTTGTTGTCCTCTTATATTGGTAATATTGCAAAGTGTCCTGATGAGTGCAAAACGAAAAGCTTCGACACATCTCTTTTTTCAACAATACTCAATTACCTACATGTTCCAGTAGATAAGTAAATTCTAAAGGATATTAAGAAATTAATGTACAACATATAAATCATTCCAAAATTTGACCTGCAATATAACAGATAACATATGCAATATGAAATTTTACATTTTATGACAGTTTCACAGATTACGCTCTTACCAACTGGCTGTCTGTATGGATGGTATACGTGGATGTCAAAGGGCCTGTGGGTGGTATTCACCAACAACACCCTGCCTTCCCCAGTGTATTTATTTGCTTTCTCCACTGATTTTGTGTTCCAATCAGTCCAATATATTGTATCCTCAAATAGGCTAATGGCAAATGGGTGGCCTAGGGGTCCATCAAATACTGTATGCCGATGGTTCCCATCCAGGTTGGAAAATCTACAAAAGACAATGGCTATTTGTGCTTCCACCAGAAGGTCGCAACAACAAATACAAAATGCATCTGAGCACTGGACTTCCAGAGTTCCAGTTCAAATTCAGTCTTGATCATCATTCAAACTCCTCTCAGTGAGAATTTTGAAGGTTTTTTTAACCTAATTAGTCATCACAATTGGTTTATTAAATTAAATGATTGGCAAATGTGGAAAAGCATGTGGCTTAGAATGCCTTAATCTTTCAGGAGAAACTGACAACTGTGGGGCTTTACTGAAGGGAAATTGTAACTAAATCAAAATAAAGGCATTGCAACAAAAGTACATTCCATGGTCAATATTTCAACATAGGTTCAAATTTTCCTGGGAACTGGTGTCTTTTTATTTCCCATTTGTGCATCTAATCAAACACAGGATATCATTGAGAGTTAACTGGATAAAGGGGGAGCTTTTGGGTAAAGAAGAGTTGGTAATGTAGAGCTGGGAGAGTCAGGCATCAATGAAGAGATAGCTTCTAGCTAAAACCATAGACCACCAGCTGCTTGAATTTAAGAGCTGTATTATATGTCAGAGCTTTTTATAATCAGCTCCATGGACAAATTGCTTTCATTTGTGTACTTTAGTCTCATTTTATATTGTGTTTTTGGCAAGAATACATCTTTGAAGCATTGTAGAATTCAAAGATAAATCACAATATGAATGACAGAAGGACTATATTGTCTATTGTCTTTGCCACTATGCACAGTGTGTGTATTCGGATTAGGAAGACAGGAAAATATGAAGTAAATTATCAATGGTAAGATTGGAGTGAAAACCAGGTTAAATTAGTGTGTCATCCTTCATGCTTTTGCAGGAATAGCCAGGCTGCTGTTTTTGATTATAAAATGCACTCTATCGCATCTATTGTATTGCTCAGTAAAGGGCAAGCAAGGACACAAGCGACTATGCCAGAGTGAGGCGGAGACTGAGTGAGTAGCAAATTAGGCTCACGTGGGAATTTGGTGCATGGGGAAAAGAGGTGTGGTGTACTTAGGAATTATTCTAAGTTGGCAACAGGGGCAGCTGAGCAGAAACAGACCTGGGTATAAACCTCACCTTTGGAGCTGAGATTGAAAAAAAACCAAACAGTGACATCATAAGAAAACCGTAAGTTCATTGGTTGGTAAGAAACTGATGTTAGGGCATGGCTTTAAATAGCTCTAAATTAGAAAAGCATATTATTTTTAAAGATGTAGCTGCTTGGATTTGAGTAAGATATACTAGGAATAAGGGGAAATCAGGGCCAGTAACATAAAGTAATAGAAGTAAACCAAAGTAAAATAAAGCTAACGTAAGGGAAGTAAAGTTAAGACATGGCAGGGCAGCTCAGTCATGTGGAATGTGTGTCCTGTAATATGTGGGAAATCGTGGACACTACTGGTGACCTAGATGACTACATGTGCTGGAAGTGCTGCCAGCTGCAGAAACTTGAGTTTCGGGTTTCAGAGATCAAGCGGCAGCTGGAATCACTGTGGTGCATCCGCGAGGCTGAGAGCTACATGGATAGCACATTCAGAGAGGTGGTCACACTGCAGTTTAGGAGCATGCAGGCAGAAAGGGAATGGGTGACTGCCAGGCAGTCCAAGAGAACCAGGCAGATAGTGCAGGAGACCTCTGGAGTCTTTCTCGCTAATTGGTTTTCTGTTTTGGATATCAAAGGCATTGGTTCCTTAGAGGAGCGCAGACAGAACCTGGTTTGTGGCACCATGAGTAGCTTGGCTATACAGGAGGGGAGGAAGAAGAAAGGAAGTGCAATAGTAATAGTGGATTTGTTAGTTAGGGGAACAGACAGGACTTTCTGTAGCCGTTGACATGACTCCAGGATGGTATGTTGCCTCCCTGATGACAGGGTCAAGGATGTCATTGAGCAGCTGCAGGACATTCTTCTAGGGGAGGTTGTGGTCCCCATTGGTACCAATAACTTAGGTAGGAAAACAGAATTTAGGGATTTAGGTCAAAAATTAGCAAGCAGTATCTCAAAAGCAGTAATCTCTGGATTACTCCGAGTGCCATGTGCAAGTGAATACAGAAGTAGGCAGAGGAATGCATGGCTGGAAAGATGGTGCACAAGGGAGGGCTTTAGATTCCTGGGACACTGGGACTGGCTCTGTGGAAGATGGCACCTGTAGAAGCCTGACGGGTTGCACCTGAACAGAGCCGTGACTGAGTTCCTTGCTAGTTTTGCTAGTGCTGTTGGGTGTGGGTTTTAAACTAACTTGGCAGGGCTATAGGAACCAGGAGAGAATATTAGAAAGTAATATCAAGGTGCACAAAATACTGGGAGCGGCAGATAGCACTAAAGTAGAGAATAGTAAGTTAATAGGCAGAGTCAGAGAAAGTAATGAAATCTAAATCAGGGTTATACTGCATGTATGTGAATGCATGGAGTATAATAAATATGATTGGTGAGTTACAGGTGCAGATTGCCATGCAGAATTATGATGTTGTGGCGATAACAGTCTTGGTTCAAGGAAGGGCAGGACTGGGTGTTAAATATTCCTGGGTACAACGTGTTCAGGAAAGATAGGGCAATAAGAAAAGGAGGGGGGTGGCAGAATTTGTTAAGGAGAGTATTGCAGTGCTGGAGAAAGAGGATGTCCCAGAGGGTTCAAGGACGGAATCAATTTGGCTAGAGCTAAGGAACAAAAAGGGTGCAATTACATTGCTCGATGTAGTCTATAGGCCACCAACTAGTGGGAAGGATGTAAAGGAACAAATCTGCAGGAAAATTACAGAGAGGTGCAAACATTATAGAGTAGTTATAATGGGGGACTTTAATTATCTGAATACAGACTGGGATAGTGGTAGTGTGAAGGGCAGAAAGGAGCAAGAGTTCCTGGAGTGTGTTCAGGAGAATTTTCTACAGTAGTGTGTGTCCAGTCTGCTAGGCACTGCTAGACCTGGTTCTTGGAAATGAGGTGGGCCAAGTAGATCAAGGGCAGAATTTTACGTCCCGTGGGCTGGCGCGCACCTGGCCCAATCAGGCGTAAAATCACGAGATGACGTTGGGCGAGTGCCCCAACGACATTGCAATCTCGTGTGATATTTCACTCAGTGGGCGCTCACAAAAGTTGGATGTGTGCCTGCCAACAATTAGAGGGCAATTAAACCATTAACGGCGCAATTGTCTCTGATTTTTTGTGGCCTGTCCAACCAAACGGTTGGCGGACGGGCGAATCGGCCAGGCGACCTTTACATTTTTCATCAAACCTCATCCAAGGGTGGGATGAAATCTCCATATTGAAATAAAATAAAAAATATCAGTGGACAGCATTTTTATGAAGTATATTTACAGGGATTTGATTGTGATGCATGGATACTTTTTTGCAGCTTTTGAAACCTTGACTTAATCATTTGAAGGTCTGCAGCTCCCTGGGGCAGCTGTCTGCCTTCAGGGAGCTCTCTCTCAGCGCTCGCTTGCGCCCACAGTGACATCATCGCTTCACCCTCTCCCTGCCCCCAGCACAGCATTGCTGAGCTTTTCAGCATACGTTTCACGGCTGGCTGGCCGCTAATTGGCCAGCCAGCATGAAATCGCGGTCAGGGGCCGAGCGCAGTTGACGGTCTGTTTCCCAGCCGATCCCAGGCCCGCCGAGCGCGCATGCGCCTGCCAAGGGTAAAATGCAGGCCCAAGTGTCAGCGAGGGGACATTTAGGAGACAGTGATCATCATATCGTAAAGTTTAGGATGATGGTAGAAAAGGACAATGGGCAATCCAGGGTAAGAATAATTAACTGTGGGAGAGCTGACTTCAATGGGGCGAGAAAGGAGCTGGGCCAGGTAGACTGGAACCAAAGCAAAAACAAAAATACCTGGAAAAACTCAGCAGGTCTGACAGCATCTGCGGAGAGGAACACAGTTAACTTTTCGAGACCGTATGACTCTTCAACAGAACTAAGGAAAAATAGAAAAGAGGTGAAATATTAGCTGGTTTAAGGGGGGAGTGGGGACAGGTAGAGCTGGATAGAGGGCCAGTGATAGGTGGAGATTGCCAAAAGATGTCATAGACAAAAGGACAAAGAGGTGTTGACGGTGGTGATATTAGCTAAGAAATGTGCTAATGGTGACATTAAGGGTAGAAAGCAGGACGAGCAAGGTACAGATAGCCCTAGTAGGGGTGGGGTGGGGGGAAGGGATCGAAATAGGCTAAAAGATAGAGATAAAACAATGGATGGAAATACATTTAAAAATAATGGAAATAGGTGGGATAAGAAAAATAAATATAAATTATTGGAAAAGGGGGGATCGGAAAGGCGGTGGGGATGGAGGAGAGAGTTCATGATCTAAAGTTGTTGAACTCAATATTCAGTCCAGAAGGCTGTAAAGTGCCTAGTCAGAAGATGAGGTGCTGTTCCTCCAGTTTGCATTGAGCTTCAGTGGAACATTGCAGCAGGCCAAGGATGGACATGTGGGCATGAGAGCAGGGTGGTGTGATGAAATGGCAAGTGACAGGGAGGCCTGGGTCATGCTTGTGGACAGACTGAAGGTGTTTGGTCTCTCCAATGTAGAGGAAACCGCATTGGGAGCAGTGAATGCAGTAGACTAAATTAAGGGAAGTGCAAATGAAATGCTGCTTCACTTGAAAGGAGTGATTGGGCCCTTGGACGGTGAGGAGGGGGGAAGTAAAGGGGCAGGTGTTGCACCTTCTGCATTTGCATGGGAAGGTGCCATGGGAGGGGTTTGAGGTGTAGGGGGTGATGGAGGAGTAGACCAGGGTGTCCCGGAGGGAACGATCCCTGCGGAATGCCACCGGGGGGTGAAGGGAAGATGTGTTTGGTGGTGGCATCATGCTGGAGTTGGCGGAAATCGTGGAGGATGATCCTTTGAATGCGGAGGCTGGTGGGGTGATAAGTGAGGACAAGAGGGACCCTATCATGTTTCTGGGAGGGAGAGGAATGTGTGAGGGCGGATGCGCGGGAGATGGGCAAGACACGGTTGAGGGCCCTGTCAACCACCGTGGGTGGAAAACCTTGGTTAAGGAAGAATGAAGACATATCAAAGGAACTATTTTTGAAAATGGCATCATCAGGACAGATGCGACGGAGGCGAAGGAACTGAGAGAATGGGATGGAGTCCTTACAGAAAGCGGGGTGTGAGGAGCTGTAGTCAAGGTAGCTGTGGGAGTTGGTAGGCTTGTAATGAATATTGGTGGACAGTCTATCACCAGAAATTGAGACAGAGAGGTCAAGGAAGGGAAGGGAAGTGTCAGAGATGAACCATGTGAAAATGATGGAGGGGTGGAAATTGGAAGCAAAATTAATAAACCAAAGGTTGGGCAGGAAAAACTGTAGCTGAACAACGGGCTACTTTCACAGAAAAAATGGTTTGGGCACAGTCAAGGTATATTCCCTCAAAAGGGAAAGCTATGGCAAACAAATCCATAGCTCCTTGGATGAAAAAGGAGATAGAAATTAAGTTAAAGAAGAAAAAGTGTGCTTATGACGGGTGTCAGGTAGAAAATACAATTGAGAACCAAGCTAAATGCAGAAGGTTCAGAGGAGAGGTGAAGAAGCATATAAGAGAAGCAAAGGGGGATTATGATAAAAGACTGGCAGCCAACATAAAGGGGATTCCCAAAGTCTTCTATAGGCATGTAAATAGTAAATAGTGGTAAAAGGAGGAGTAGGGCCAATTAGCCAATTACACTGGTCACGGTGACAGATGAGGAAACTGTGTCACTAGAAGGGTTCAAAATTGATAAAGAGGAGGTATAGAATAAGCTGTCGGTACTTAAAGTTGACAAGGCACCAGGACCAGTTTACAAAATGGTTCCAGGGATGAGAAACTTCAGTTATGAAGATAGATTGGATAAGTTGGGGCTGTTCTCCTTGGAGAGAAGAAGGCGAAGAGATTTGATAGAGGTGTTCAAAATCATGAGGGGGCTGGATAGAGTAGGTAGGGAAGAACTGTTCCTGCCCGTAAAAAGATCAAGAATGAGAGGGCACAGATTTAAAGTCATTTGCAAAAGAAGCAAGTGCAATGTTTTCACACACCGAGTGGCTTGGGTCTGGAATGCACTGCCTGGAAGTGTGGTGGAGGCAGTTTCAGTCGAGGCATTCAAGAGGGCATTAGATGATTATTTAAATAGAAACAATGTGCAAGGTTATGGGGAAAAGGCAGGAGAATGGCACTGAGTCATAATGCTCATTTAGAAAGCTGGTGCAGTCATGATGCACCGAATGGCCTCCTTCTGCACTGTAACAATTCTGTGATTGTGTATCATACTAACACTTTATGCAAAACTTGAATTAGACAAAATGGTTTGCATTTCATTATTCAAAAGTTCAGAAGTGCTTACTCAATATAATTCAGGTGAGCATCAGTCCAATAGAGTTTATCATTTGTGTAGTCAAGGGTCAATCCATTGGGCCATTCCAATTTTGTGGTAATAATGGCTGATTTGTTTTTACCATCCATGCCAATGCGGCCAATGTATGCTTGAGAACCCCAATCAGTCCAGAAAACGTATCTGCAAAAAGTTTTAAAAACTGAAATATTTAAATTATATTAATTCTCTAAATCAATCTCTATCTTGTCAACTTGCTTTGTGAGGCATCTCAGGAATTTCAATCAACTCAAAAAATTGTTGAAGAACATTTTTTTGTTACCATTAAAAGTTCTTGCTTATCAGAGAATCTGATTGGGAAATTTTTGATTTATGAGAGTATAAGGCTCCACTCTCAATTCGTGAAGGCTATGTCACTACAAGGCTCATAAATTCACAGCAGAAAGATGAGCAAGATATGATTCAGATAACTTTGACTGGTCATGTTCACCACTTCCACCCATATCAACAATGCAGCATTTAATCAGTTTACCATGTTGGCTTTTTATTTGTTAACTAAAGATTAGGATGAAAGGCCCACTATCAAAAGAGAAATGTTTTCTTCAACATTGCAATAACATTTTAAAAAGTTAACTTTCTTTCTTATGCCCGGAGCTTTTCCTCTTGTTTTTCCCGTACAATGTTCCCAATATCAGCATAACCAATGCAAGAAATTGCAGAATTTTAAGCGCAAATTGCATTCAGCTGGCCTTGACTTTCCATGATCTTTTGTGCTAGTTTTAAAACCATCACACTAGAAGCTGGCCCAGCCCACAAACTGACTATGCCCCCAGGATGCGACATTTTCAGACCTTCATAGAGGCTCCAAAAATAGGCTGGATCTTTTGGGCCGAATTTTGTTGGTGTGGTGGCGGGGGCCCTGATGACAAACCGGAAAGCCAGGAGCAACCCTGCCTCGGTGGCTTGGACAGCCCTGGCCACATTTTATGCCCACCTTGCAGCTAATGGGCTGCTATCAGGGCTCCTGTCCCTTTACGGGAAGAAAGAGCTGCTGGCCAATCAAAAGGCTGGCAGCTCTTCACTCCCAGCAGAGGCATGGGGAATATTGACCACTACTGGGAGTGCGCCCAGCTAGGAGATACAGCAATGGACACCACCCCTTGGAACAAGGTGAGTTTGGTTGGGGATCGCCGGGGCCAGTCAGGCAGGCCTGGCGAGTGTTTGCGGGGGGGCGGCAGGCGGGGGGAGGAGGGTGATGGCGGTTGGTGAGAGAAGGGAGTGGTGTTGCCATGGGGACAGCCTTTGCTGCCAGGGTTCCCTCCACGGGTTGCAGAGTGCCCGATTAGGAGGGCCCCCATCCAGCCCACAGGGGAACACCAGGATTCACCAGTTGGCCTCCCCACACAACGGGAGGCCCACCCACTATGGGTAAAATGCCAGCGGTGGCAGGATGAAGCATTTAATTGACCACTTATGTGGCATTGGCCTCTGGGCGGTAGGGCTATCCTCTGCTTTCCCTGCCACTTGCAGAATGCCATGATGCTGTGAAGATGACGGGCACTCTACCCACCCAATCCCACTCTCCCAACCCCAGGTGATAAAATCCTGTCCTATGGGTGCAAGGGCACTAATAGGCACATTTTGAAAGCTTTTGAATGATTGTTTTTGGAAAACATTTCTAAGGAACTGACTTTGTAAATCTTAACTAGGAAATAGTTTACTATATGTTTTAAAAATCATTTCCAATAATTTAGATGAGTTTGCTCAAAGATAGTAGCTTGGCACGGTGATTTAAAATGCTTTTTTGTGATGTACACATTTTTAGTTATATTAATCAAACTTTACCAAGTTACCACTATAATATATCAAAATATAGTTTTAAAGCAATGTTTTTTTTTAACTGTTTTAAAATGCTGCCTGTTTAGGCTGGTTACGGGCAGATTTTACATTTGTCACTATGCAAGTCAATTTGAGCAGAATCCAGGGGGCATTTCTCACAAAAGGTGCAATTTTGGGTGCACATTGCACTGAAATTACCGATTGTGTGAAAGTGGAAATTCTACCCCTTGGTATTTCTTTTTTCTAAAATAAGGATAAATAATTTAGGGTTCTCTTACCCATATTTAGGATAAACAGCAATACCTCGCGGCCTCTCAAAACAATAGGTATTGCCTGTATCCATACAGTGGTCAGCCAGCATTTTACGGAATCTCCCATCAAGTTCAGCAACATTAAGGCAATCTTTAAAATAATCAACCCAGTACAGTTTCCTGAAAAATATAACATAGGACTCAGCTGACTCACACAAAGTGCAGGTATTCAATGTTTTCAATAGTAATCCATGTACAGTAAGTTAGGATAAATACTTAAAACGGAAACATTTGCAGGGTTTTTGGGAAAAAGCAGGAGAGTGTTACTAATTGACAGCTCATTCAGAGGGCTGGTACAGCCAAAATAGGCTGAAAGCCTTCTCTGCTGCATGATTCTATGCTAGCGCATTAGTAGGTAATGCTGGGAAGAGACGGACCATACGCAACAGCAGGTCATTATCTAGAATATACAATGAACACATTTTTGAAAATTGAAATGCAAGTGAGTTGTCATGGTTCAACTTAACCTGCTTTGGGTCATGCCCATTTATCATTAACATGGACTATTCTCACTACTCCCACCAAAAATTCAATACAACTGCTAACAAGATTTCAACTCGCTCCAAGGCAAGGGCAAGCATCTATAAGCACAAATAGGAATAGAAATATAAGTGCAAACTACTGTGGCTGCTGGAAACCTGAAACAAAAAACACAAACTGCTGGAAATACCAGGTCTGGCAGCATCTGTGGGGGGAAAAATCAGACTTAATAAAGAGATGCTGCCAAGTATTTCTAGCATTTTCTGGGGAAGAATTTTACATTCGGCATGCGGGCAGGCGCCCGATACACCGGAACGTAAACTGACGGGCAATGACCTCGGGCGTGAATATTCCATTTGGCAGGCGTGTGCCAGAGTCGGCTGTGCACCCGCCGATAATTGATACGCCTAATTAAGGCCATTAACCAGGTAATTAACCTGAATTTTACGCTGCCCATCCAACCTTACGGTTGGTGGGCAGGCAAAAAGGCCAAGCGGCCTTTACATTTTTAGGAAACCTCATCCACGAGCGGAATGAGGTTTCCTGAAGCTGTTACAAATAAAATTAAAAGTTTCATTTGAACTTAAAAACATGTCCCATCTCATGTGAGGGGACATGTTTCATTGAATTTTTCTGCTCTTCATTCATTTTTTCATTAAACGCTTCACTCTCCCTGAGGCAGCTCCGTGCCTCAGGGAGATTGAAGCGCTCTTTCACACGCATGAGCAAACTGCGCGCTAGGCCCGGCTCTCCCTCCTCCCCCCGCCCACACAGGCAGTGCTCAGCGCTGCCACTCGCGATCCATGTAGGGCGGGTCTTAATTGGCCCACCCGTGTGAAATTGTGGTGCAGAGCCGATCGCGGGCAGCAGTTGGCAGTTGGCTCCACGGCTGCCCCCACCCGCTCCTGCCGAGCCTGCCCGACCAATGGAATATCCTGGCCCTGGTTTTGTTTAAGAAATAAAATATTCAACTCTTATAAAATAGGGGAGGAGAGGACCAAGTCAAATCTGTTTGTTCACTCGTTCCACTGCTTGCATACACCCACTGATACATACAAGCAGGTAATGCTTTAAATAATGTTTCAAGTGGTTATCATTGGCATCCATCCATCTCAGGAGACGATGTACTGTGCCCAGGATATATGTCACTGCTGTTTTGAACATTGTCTGTTGTGGGCATAGAGGCCAATTCATGAGTGGCAGTCCCTTCCTGTGGCAGCTGACAAAGAAGAATAGCATTGGTCCAAGGTCGACTGATGTTTTCTCCTTCTGGCTTTTCTGCCATCTGGCCATTTTTGTCCGCTTTTTCCATACCCTTCTTGGCATTGCAACAGTTATACATTCCTTTCTGGCGCAAAAACACAACAGGAAAAGTGGCCTAACCATGGCTAACAAAAGAAATTAAGGATAGTATTAAATCCAAAGAGGAGCCATATAAAGCTGCTAGAAAAAGTAGCAAGCCTGAGGATTGACAGCAGTTTAGAATTCAGCAAAGGAGGACCAAGAGATTGATTAAGAGGGGAAAAATAGAGTATGAGAGTAAACTTGCAAGGAACACGAAAGAGGACTGTAAAATTTTCTATAAGTGTGGAAGAAGAAAAAGACTGGTGAAGACAAATGTAGGTCCCTTACAGTCCAGAATGGGAGAATTTATAACAGAGAACAAGGAAATGACAGAGCGATTAAACAACTACTTCAGTTCTGGCTTCACGGAGGAAGACACAAATAGCTTCCCAGAAATAATAGGGAATCGAGGGTCTAGTGAGAAGGAGGAATTGAAGGAAATTAGTAGTACTAAAAACCAGTGTTCGAGAAATTAATGGGACTGAAAGCCGATAAATCCCCAGGGCCTGATAATTTACCTCCCAGGGTACTAAAGGAGGTAACCATGGAAATAGTGGATGCGTTGGTTATCATCTTCCAAAATTCTCTAGATTCTGGAACAGTCCCGGCAGATTGAAAGGTGGCAAATGTAACCCCACTATTTAAAAAAGGAGGGAGGAGAAAAACAGGGAACTAATTACAGAATGATCCGCCTAACATCAGTGGTAGGGAAAATGCTAGTCTATTATAAAAAATGTGATAACAGGACACTTCAAAATTATTAATGAGATTAGACAAAGTCAACATGGATTTATAAAAGGGAAGTCATGTTTGACAAACCTACTGGAGTTTTTTTGAGGACGTAACTAGCAGAATAGATAAGGGAGAACCAGTGGATGTGGTGTATTTGGATTTCCAGAAGGCTTTTGCTAAAATCCCGCATAAGAGGTTAATGTGCAATATTAAAGCTTATGGGATTGTGGGTAATATTGGCATGGGTTGAGAATTGGTTAGCAGACAAGAGAATACGAATAAACTGGTCTTTTTTGGGATGGCAGCTGGTGACAGGTGGGGTACCGCAGGGGTCAGTGCTTGGGCTCCAGCTATTCACAATATATATCAATGATTTGGATGATAGAACCTAATGTAATTTTGCTGATGACACAAAATTAGATGGGAATGTGAGTGGTGAGGAGGATGTTAAGAGGCTTCAAGGCAATTTAGACAAGTTGAGAGAGTGGGAAAATATATGGCAGATGCAGTATGTCGTGGATAAGTGTGAAGCTTCCACTTTGGTAGGAAAAACAGAATGGCAGAGTATTATTTAAATGATGATAGATTGGGAAATGTTGATGTACAAAGAGGCCTGGGTGTCCTTGTACACAAATCACTGAAAGCAAGCAAGCAGGTGCAGCAAGCAGTTCATAAGGCAAATGGTGTGATGGCCTTCATTGTAAGAGGACTTGAGTACAGGGCCTTGGTAAGACCACACACTGGAGTATTGTGCACAGTTTTGGTCTCCTTACCTAAGAAAGGATATACTTAGCATAGCGAAGGTTCACCAAATTGACTCCTGGGATGGCAGTATTGTCATATGAGGAGAGGTTGGGCTGACTAGGCTTGTATTCACTGGAGTTTGGGAGAATGAGAGGGGATCTCTCATTCGTATAAA
Organism: Cetorhinus maximus; assembly: GCF_964194155.1. Taxonomy (NCBI): domain Eukaryota; kingdom Metazoa; phylum Chordata; class Chondrichthyes; order Lamniformes; family Cetorhinidae; genus Cetorhinus; species Cetorhinus maximus. The sequence continues at coordinate 82,931,340 of NC_135889.1, forward strand.
CGTATAAAATTCTGACGGGGTGGGACAGACTGTATGCAGGGCTGATGTTTCCTCGGGTTGGGGGTGTCTAGAACAAGGGGTCGCAATCTTAGGATATTGGGTAGGCTATTTAGGGCCGAGATGAGAAGAAACTCCTTCACTCAGATGATGGTGAGCCAATGGAATTCTCTACCACAGAAAGCTGGGGAGGCCAAGTCACTGAACATTTTTAAGAAGGAAATAGATACATTTCTAGACTTGAAAGGCATCTAGGGGTATAGGAGAGAGCGGGGATATGGCGTTCAGATAGAGGATCAGCCATGATTGTATCGATGGTGTGGCAGGCTCGAAGGGCCAAATGACCTACCCTTGCTTCTATGTTTCTATGTTTGGAATTTTAGGGTAAATTCGGTGATCCTATGCTCCAATTGGAAAGCTGCATTCAAAAGAAAGAAAGGCAAGAAAACTGATATGGTGGCACCCTATCTGCAATTTGTGCTCCCTACAACCATCATTCACTTATGGGAATGCAGAATCTGTTGAATTTACCTTTTTTGTTTCTAGCTATTTATTTCACCAAGATCTGAATAAGTTTCATGTAAACCAACAATGTACATACCACATTGGTGGCCTCAACCCACTCTTGATCAAAACAAATTAGAAGCCTGCAGCATACAACACTTGAGACTCACTACTAAAGGTAAATGCTATCTTTAGGTCACCTTCAAATATTTAGATTTTCTTTACTTTATTTACTCTGGGTTGAATTCTATTGCATCTTTCTCCTTCATAAGGATTTCAGCACTTTCCCCAAGGATATTTAAAAATTTGAAAATATAAATATGTTCCTATAGAAGTATCACAAAGGTTGCACCTATACAGTAACCCATTGCAGATTAAGCTGAAGCTACATCCGATAACATGAAACAACTTTCACAGCCTTTGTTGTCCACAGCCACTGGCTACACTCACCATATAATTTAAATGAGATTTTGGTCTGATAATGTAATTTTAAACTGAATAGTGCCTATTATATTCATTTGAGATGGGACACAAAGTGTCATTGCTAACCTTTACTTACTCCAAACATTGGACTAATAAAAAATGCTTTAATTCCTAAAAGTCTGGGTTAAATTAAAATTGGTTATTGCAAAGTCTGATTTTAGTGCATAGAAGTTTGAAAATAGTAAAAACCATAAGACCTCCAAGCAGTGTCAACTGATAGGTTATCTTACCTTCCAACCCAGTCAACAGCCAGGCCTTCTGCACCAAACAGATCATGGTTAATAACAGTCTCCTTTTTGGTTCCATTCAGGAACATTCGCTCAATAATTCTTCGGCCTAAGTCAAACCAGTACAACCTTTGCTCAACTCTGTCGAAGTCCAATGCCACCACATTGATGAGTCCTTGTTGCACAAGAGTGTAAAATTCCCCATCAACAGAGAGATTACGTATATAGTAGCGATTACTGAAGAGGAGATAAGGAGCAATATTGCTGTTTTGGCGACAACTTTTCCCATCAGGTTCCCGAAGATGTCCTGGGGCACATTTGCAAATATAGGAACCCTCTGTGTTTTCACAAATCTGGCTGCAAACACTCGGTGTTACATTGCATTCATCAAGGTCTTCACAAGTCTGTCCATCTTCCATGAGGAGGTAGCCAGGGTTACAAGTGCAGAAGAAACTGGTCAATGTATTGGTGCAGGTGTGTGTACAGTGATTCAGTGCAGGATCACTACATTCGTCAACGCCTGTAAAAACATGATAATTAAAGGCAAAATGAACAATGTGACAAGTCAAAGCCCAAATACCTTCCTATAGAATGGTTTACTGCATTTACAAGCTGTCCTTATGAAACAGAGGGGTAAATGAAATTCAAAGATAAAAGTAATTTTTGATTTGTAAAATTGCCAGATAAAGGTATTAAGATAAAGATACAGTACTACAACTTATTCCAAAATTAAAATCACTTCAATGAGGGGCCTGCCACTCTAAAACAAATGTAATATTTGAAACGTGCAATAAAGTGAATTATCCTTAAATAGTACGAAATTAAATGTTCATATAAAAGTAGCTTATACAAAAGCCCTGATTTTTTTTCCATTTTCTTTGAACACTTTTGTTTATTAATTAAAAATAAAAAGGAGATGAGGGGAAAATGTTGTTTGACTGGGCAGGGCAATTGGAGGCAGTAAGTAATTAGATAAAACCTCCAAGAATTTTTAAAATATATTCATTGGATGTGGGTATCACTGGCTAGGCCAGCATTTATTGCCCATCCCTAATTCAAAGAACATTTTATAAGAATCTGGAGTCACATGTAGGCCAGACCAGGTAAGGACAGCAGATTTCCTTCCCTAAAGGGCATTAGTGAGCCAGATGGCTTTTTACAACAATCGACAATGGTTCCATGGTCATCATTAGACTTTTAATTCCAGATTTTTATTGAATGCAAATTCCACCATCTGCCGTGGTGGGATTCAAACCTGGGTCCCCAGAGCATTACCTTGGGTCTCTAGAATACTAGTCCAGTGACAATACCACTATGCCATCGCCTCCCCATATATCCATCCAAAGTTGCAACCCAAAAGGGAACAGGAACAATGGATTATATAGGAGTGGATAAGCCAAATGGCCTTCATCTGACCAGTTCCAGTGAGAAGGAGAAATATTTAAAACATCTTAAAATAAAATAGTGGCTCACATAATTCAGCTGTAGAGGCCAGAGGCGTTCAGATTCAATTCCAAATTAATATTGAACTAACTGATTTCAACTTAGGGTGGAGTTGGGACTAGGGCGTTCTAATTGGCATATTGCTCTGGGATAGTGATAGAAAATTAGTCAAGCTTTCCATTTCTGATCTGTATCAGAAATCTCCTTTTGGAGAGTGTAGAATGGGTGAGGACAGGGGGGATGCAGTTTGGTTGTGATGTCAGCCAAGCAAGCTCTCATGGCACACAGACTCTTCACACATTAAGAGTGATCACATGAATGTATGCTTAATACCTGTAGCATCATACCTCAGCAAGGAAAAGAGTGGAGAGAGGTGGCAGAAATTAGCAAGAAGAAAAAAAAAATTAAAAGGCAAAATTTCAATCAACAATTATAGTGCAGCATGACATTTTTTTTATTTATTCATTCATGGGGTGTGGGCATCACCTGCTAGGCCAGCATTTATTGGCCACCACATTCAAGGGTAATTAGGGATGGGCAATAAATGCTGGCCTAGCCAGCGATACCCACACCCCATGAACTGCACATTGTGTCTGGATAGCCGAAAAGCATCTCACTGCCAGATCCTGTTTATCAACTCTCAAATGGGTAGCGTTCCAAGGGAGAACAAAGAAAATGCTTCAAAGACACCCTGAAGCTTTCACTGAAGTGCGACAGTGTTGACATTAATGACTGGGAGCAGCTTGCTACCAATTGTTCAAAATGCTGACAACTGGTCCATCAAGCTTTCAGTCCAAACACCTTAATGATGAGGCAGAGCGGCGACAAAGAAGGAAAGAAAAGGAAACAAATCCTGCACGCCGGATCCACTATCTCGTGGAATATTCTCAGAATCACAGAATCTCACAGTGCAGAAGAGGCCCTTCGGCCCATCGAGTCTGCGCCGACACATGAGAAACACCTAACCTACCTGCCTAATCCCATTTACCAGCACTTGGCCCATAGCCTTGAATGTTATGACGTGCCAAGTGCTCATCCAGGTACTTTTTAAAGTATGTGAGGCAACCCGTCTCCACCGCCCTCCCAGGCAGTGCATTCCAGACCGTCACCACCCTCTGGGTAAAAAAGTTTTTCCGCACATCCCCCCTAAACCTCCTGCCCCTCACCTTGAACTTATGTCCCCTCGTGACTGACCCTTCAACTAAGGGGAACAGCTGCTCCCTATCCACCCTGTCCATGCCCCTCATAATCTTGTACATCTCGATCAGGTCGCCACTCAGTCTTCTCTGCTCCAACAAAAACAACCCAGGTCTATCCAACCTCTCTTCATAGCTTAACTGTTTCATCCCAGGCAACATCCTGGTGAATCGCCTCTGCACCCCCTCCAAATGCAATCACATCCTTCCTATAACGTGACGACCAGAACTGCACACAGTGCTCCAGCTGTGGCCTCATTAAGGTTCTAAACAACTCCAACATGACCTTCCTACTTTTGTAATCTATGCCTCAATTGATAAAGGCAAGTGTCCCATATGCCTTTTTCACCACCCCACTAACATGCCTCTCCGCCTTCAGAGATCTATGGACACACGCGCCAAGGTCCCTTTGCTCCTCAAAATTTCCCAGTGTCATGCCATTCATTGAATACTTCCTTGTCAAATTACTCCTTCCAAAGTGTATCACCTCACACTTTTCAGGGTTAAATTCCATCTGCCACTTATCTGCCCATTTGACCATCCCGTCTATATCTTCCTGTAGCCCAAGACTCTCAACCTCACTGTTAACCACCCGGCTAATCTTTGTGTCATCCGCAAACTTATTAATCCTACCCCCCACATAGTCATCTATGTCATTTATATAAATGATGAATAATGGATCCAGCACAGATCCCTGTGGTACGCCACTGGACACTGGCTTCCAGTCACTAAAGCATCCTTCTGTCATCACTCTCTGTCCCCTACAACTAAGCCAATTTTGAATCCAGCTTATCAAATTACCCTGTATCCTATGTACATTTGCCTTCTTTATAAGTCTCCCATGTGGGACCTTGTCAAAGGCTTTGCTGAAATCCATATAAACTACATCAACTGCACTACCCTCATCTACACACCTGGTCACCTCCTCAAAAAATTCAATCAAAAATTCTGCTGCATGTGCCCAAAAATCTGCAGGTCAAGAATCAGCTTGTTTAGTCACATGAAGACCCATGGCAGAAACTCACAACCCAGAGTAGATACCATCTTCGAATCAAGGGACAGGTAACAACAATGTAAGTGATAAAAGAATCACCAGTCCTTTGAATTTGACTCATTCTTCTTATTATAGTTGTGACAAAATGTGAAAGCTGTTTATATCTTAATATGCTGCTGCAAACTTATTTGAAAAATACATGGGGTGATGCAGTTGATATCCTACAGCCCTTTCACCACTTTTCCAGCTACATTAATTATGTTGATAAACAGCAGGTTCAAAATCAAAAAAAGGTTCTTAAAACTAAATACATACCACATGTTTTCTCATCACTATTATCAGAGCAATCGTCCACTTCATTGCACACCTTGCCACTTTCAATACAACCTCCATTGTCACATTTGAAATGATGTGAAGGGCACGTTGGCTCAGAGGTGACACACAGGTGTTCCATCTCATCAGATCTATCTCCACAATCATTATCACCATCACAGACCCATAACTGTGAAATGCAGTGGCCATTCTGACACGTATACTGGTGCTGGGCACAAGGTTGGTACCTACATCCTCGTTCATCAGTACCATCGCCACAGTCATTGCGTCGGTCGCATCTGTGGTCAAAATTAGGCATTAAATATTGAAAATGCTAACTGTAATTATGCTACTGCTAAATTATTTATGGTGCACAATTAAATTGTTTGCTTTCATACTTCACCCTCCTTTGAATCTCAGCTATAACACTCAATTTCACTGCAGCCCATAAAATATACTCCATTTCAATAGCAAAGGGATGGAATCAAGGAAAGTGACATGATTTTGTTCTTAAGCAAGGCATTGGTCTGATCCAACCTGGAATGAATCGCTTAGTTCTGGTCACCCAATTTTCTGAAGGAGATATTATTAGCTTGAAAAGGTAAAGAGTTAAGCAAACTGGATTATTTCAGACTTCAGGAATTGAAGTTATAAGGAAATATTAAGTGAGTTGGGCTTTTCTCTTTGATGAAAAAGAAAACATTGTTCTGATCTAACTTAAGAATTTAATATTGTGTAAAGGAATGATAAAGTTAGTCCAGCCAAATTGTTTGGCATGGCGATCAGTTCAAATACCAGGGAAAATCTTAAAAATGAGGAGGTTAAGAAGGTAAGTCAGAAAGAGTACTTGTAATAAAGCATCAGAATAATTCTGTATCAAAGAAAGGCATTGAAATGAATACCATTTATAGATTCAAAAAGCAGTCTGAACTGACGAAAGAAAGGATTGGAGAATGTATTGAGAAGGTGAATAGATGGGTTTAAGAACTTGTTTGGACAAATGGCTATTCCTTGCTCCTAAAATTTCTTAATTAATAAAACAGTACTGAATATGCGTTTCCGGTTTCGATGCATTGGTTGCTCAAACCATTGGCCACTCAAAACAGTCCATACTCAGGATTCCTGTTCAGATTCAAAATATCCAAAGCAGAAATAATGTTGATCAAAGTATGCACAAATAAGACTAGAGTGGAGATGATTTGCACTAGATCATCTGGGAATTAAAAATATCCCAATACTAAACCAGTGAAGAATCTGTAGATGTATAGGTATCAAAACAAACATAGAAAATGAGGATTTAGCTAAAAAAAGACTCCAAGGATGTGTACAAATCAGTACATTTTCTTGAGGAAGTGATCAATCATCAATAATTTCACTGGAAATAAGCACTGGGAACAAACCATCTTTAACTACTTCCCCTAACACCAACTATTTGTGTTAATTTAAACTAATTTAAATTTGGCGATGTATCAATTCAATTTGTGTCTATGATTATCACTTTGAAGAGAAATAGCAATTTGAAGTCTGAATTGTGCCAAAATTCAAATTGATCTGATCAGCATGTAACTACCTCTTACGCAGAATATCAGCATTCATAGTAACTTCTGACTAGAGTCGGAAAGTGCTGGCCCACAGAAATTAGAAGAAATAAATGCCTACATACCTGGTCTTGAAAATTACATTGACACTTCTGTTCACCGGAGCTGCTTGGGGCCTGCATCGAAAGGCTCCTCGCAAGGTGTAGCTCTAGCGAATTCAAAGTGGCCACGCCCCCTTTGTTACAGCACTTACTGCTGTAAAGCAGGTAAGTTTAAAGGGCCAGGAAAAGCGACAGGGGGAAGATAAGTATATAAGGTACATGGACAGGATTTGGGGAGTGAGGGTGTCCGGGGTGGGGGAGTACGTTGGAGGTCTGGGGGAGTGCGGGGTCGGTTGGAAGTCTGGGGGATGGGGGGTGGTGGTCAGAGGTTTTGGGGCGATGGGGATTGGGGGCCATAAGGGGGTCCGAGGTATGGGGGTGGGGTGGGGGTTGGGGGTCCGAGGTCCAAGGGAATCGTGGTGGGGGGGATGGGTCGGAGGTCCGGGGGGCGGTGGGGGGGGGGTCTGACGTCCAGGGAGGATGTGGGGTGGAGTCTGAAGTCCAGGGAGGATGTTGGGTGGGGGTTCCAAGGTCCAGGAGGGTCGTCGTGGTGAGGTTCTGAGGTCCAGAGGGGGCGGGTGCGAGTCAAAGGTCTTGGGGGGAGGTCGGAGGAGAGGGGGGTTTGTGTGGGGGGGGTCCAAGGTCAGGGTGCGGGGGGAGGTCAGAAGTCCGTTGGTTGGGGTGGCTGTCCAGGTTCAGGGGCTGAGGTCAGTCAAAAGTTCAGGGGGGCGGGGAGGGTGTTGGAGGACGGGGATGACAGGGTGGTTGGATGTCATTGTGGGGGGTGGTATGAGGTCTGGGGGGGGGCGGTGGAGTTGGAGGCCAGGGGGCGAGGGGTGTCAGAGGTCAGGGGAGTGGAAGATCGGAGGGAATGGGGGGATCGGAGGTTTGAGGGGCGGGGGATTGGAGGTCAGACGTGGGGGATTGGAGGTCAGGGATGTGGGGGATCAGAGGTCGGGGGGTGGGGTTTTGGAGGTCAGGGTGGGGGTTCGGAGTTTGGGAGGGTTGGGTTTGTTGGAGGTCAGAGGGATGGAGTTCGGATATTGTGGGGTTGGGGGATCGGAGGTCAAAGGTGGGGGATTGGAGATCGGGGATGTGGAGGATCGGAGGTCAGGGGGTTGGGTTTGGAGGTTAGGGTGGGGTTTTGGAAGTGGGGAGGGTTGGGGCTGTTGTAAGTCAGAGGAATGGGGGTTCAGAGGTTGGGGGGGTTGGGGTTGTTGGACGGGGGAGGTGTGGGTGTTGGGAGTCGGGTTTGGGGGCGGGATGGGTGGAGTCCCGTGGGGTCGGTCTGGGTCTTTTCAATAGGTACCCAGAAGTTAAAGGAGGTTTTAGTTCCTATTCTAACTTTTTCTGAGTAACTATTGATGGAGCCCTGGTGGAACCATCTGAAGTTTGCGATTTAAGCTGCATATTCGGATGGTTCCCAGTGCGGCGCAATTGTCCGGATGATGTGTGAACTTCTGGGCAATTGCTGTACAAACCCTTACCTGGGAACTTCCCAGAGGGATTTTTTAAAAATTCATTCATAGGATGTGGGCTTCGCTGACTAGGTCAGCATGTATTGCCCATCCCTAATTGCCCTTGAGAAGGTGGTGGTGAGCCGTCTTATTGAACTGCTGCAGTCCCTATGGTGTACATACACCCACAGTGCTGTTAGGAAGAGAGTTCCAGGATTTTGACCCCGCACCAGTGAAGGAACGGTGATATATTTCCAAGTCAGGATGGTGAGTGACTTGGAGGGGAACTTCCAGGTGGTGGTGTTCCAATCTATCTGCTGCCCTTGTCCTTCTAGATGGTAGTGGTCATGGGTTTGAAAGGTGCTGTTTAAGGAGCCTTGGTGAGTTCCTGCAGTGCATCTTGTAGATGGTACACATTGCTGGTACTGTGTGTCGGGGGGAATGAATGCTGTGGATGTGGTGCTAATCAAGCAGGTTGCTTTGTCCTGGATGGTGTCAAGCTTCTTGAGTATTGTAGGAGCTGCACTCATCCAGGAAAATGGGGAGTATTCCATCACATTCCTGACTTGTGCCTTGTAAATTGTGGACAGGCTTTGGGAGTCAGGAGGTGAGTTACTTGTTGTAGGGTTCCTAGCCTCTTGTAGCCACAGTATTTATATGGTTTGTCCAGTTCAGTTTCTGGTCAATGGTAACCTCAGGATGTTGACAGTGGGGGATTCAGTGATGGTAATGCCATTGAACATCAAGGGGCGATGGTTAAGATTCTCTCTTGTTGGAGATAGTCATTGCCTGGCACTTGTGCGGCGCAAATGTTACTTGTCACTTGTCAGCCCAAGCCTGGATATTGTCCAGGTCTTGGAGCATTTGGACATAGACTGCTTCAGTATCTGAGGAGTCATGAATGGTACTGAACATTGTGCAATTATCAACGAATATCCCCACTTATGATGGAAGGAAGGTCATTGATGAAGCAGCTGAAGATGGTTGAGCCTAGGACACTATCCTGAGGAACTCCTGCAGCGATCTCCTGGAGCTAAGATGACTGACCTCCAACAACCACAACCATCTTCCTTTGTGCTAGGTATGACTCCAATCAGTGGAGAGTATTCCCCCTGATTCCCATTCACTCCAGTGTTGCTAGGGGTCCTTGATGGCACACTCAGTCAAATGCGGCCTTGACATCAGGGACAGTCACTCTCTGGAGTTCAGCTGTTTTGTTCATGTTTGAACCAAGACCGTAATGAGGCCAGGAGCGGAGTGACCCTCCTCAGATGGAGGACAGAACCCAAACTGGGCATCAGTGAACAGGTTATTGCTAAGCAAGTGCCGCTTGATAGCACTGTTGATGACCCCTTCCATTACTTTACTGATAATGGAGAGTAGACTGATGAGGCGGTAATTGGCCAGATTGGATTTCTCCTGCTTTTTGTGTACAGGACATACCTGGGTTATTTTCCACATAGCTGGGTAGATGCCAGTGTTGTAGCTGTACTGGAATAGCTTGGCTAGGGGTGCAGCAAGTTCCGGAGCACAAGTCTTCCGTACTATTGCCGGAATATTGTCAGGGCCCATAGCCTTTGCATTATCCAGTGCCTTCAGCCGTTCCTTGATATCACGTGGAGTGAATCGAATTGGCTGATGACTGGCATCGGGACCTCCAGAGGAGGCTGAGATGGATCATCCACTCAGCACTTCTGGCTGAAGATTGTAGCAAATGCTTCAGCCTTATCTTTTGCACTGATGTGCTGGGCTCTCCCATCAGTGAGAGTGGAGATATTTGTGGAGCCTCTTCCTCTAGTGAGTTGTTTAATTGTCCACCACCATTCATGACTAGATGTGGCAGGACTGCAGAGCTTAGATCTGATACGTTGGTTGTGGGATCGCTTAGCTCCGTCTATCACTTGCTGCTTATGTTGTTTGGCATGCAAGCCGTCCTGTGTTGTAGCTTCACCAGGTTGACACCTCATTTTTAGGTATGCCTGGTGCTGCTCCTGGCATGCCCTCCTGTACTCTTAATTGAACTTCATTGATCCCCTGGCTTGGTGGTAATGGTAGAGTGGGGGATATGCCCGGCATGAGGTTAAAGATTGTGGTTGAGTACAGTTCTGCTGCTGCTGATAGCCCACAGCGCCTCACGAAGGCCCAGTTGAGTTGCTAGATCTGTTCAAAATCTGCCCCACTTAGCACGGTGATAGTGCCACACAATACAATGGAGGGTATCCTCAAGGTGAACACGGGGCTTCATCTCCACAAGGGTTGTGTGATGGTTACTCCAACCGATGCTGTCATGGAGAGATGAATCTGCGACCAACAGGATGGTGAGGATGAGGTCAAGCATGCTTTTCCCTCATGTTGGTTGCCTCACCACCTGACGCAGATGCAGTCTAGCAGCAATGCCCTTTAGGACTCGGCCAGCTCGGTCAGTAGTGGCGCTACTGAGCCACTCTTGGTGATGGTCATTGAAGTCCCCAATCCATTCTGCACCCTTGCCACCCTCAGTGCTTCCTCCAAGTGCTGTTCAACATGAGTACTTATATGTCCTGCATTTTACTTCTTGCTTTGCCAACTCTGAAAATTCTTCAATCTGATTGATTGATTAGCCTTCCTGTTCTCTGCCCTATTCCAGAATATCACAGATCCCTTCCAGAAGGCACAGAATTCCAATTTACATTGGAAAAGAGAAAGCCTGCACTCTAGAACCTGCTAAAACTTTGTGGGCAGCTTCTTTTGAAGTGAATGGTGCCACTGGCTGCAAAGTCCAGGCCAGTGACTATTCTATCTTTTCAAAAACTGGGCAGATGCTTTCACACTATTGTACTTTTTTTCATAAATATATCTAAAGGAAAAGGCTCCACTCAATCACTGCCCACCATTTCATAGCTAAATAATAAGCTTTAGCAAGAACTGGCAAATGGAAGGGACAATGATACTGCAACATTTCATTTAGTCATGAAATACAAGCATCTATGCACGCCTGTGAAATCTGGCTGACATTTGGAACAACAAGGCCACTGAACAGAGGCTAGTGTCAGGAGCAGTTACATCTAGAATCTAAAGTTTCATCCTTTTTGGTTGGGATTTCAGTCCTTTGCTAGTACAGCTGCTGGGGCAGCAATTTGTGATTAGCATTCTGGAAGTGGTGAATACGTTTTGCATCCACACTATTTCTCAGAAATACAAATGTCACAGTGGAAGTTTAGAACAATTACAAATGCAAAACAAAAGGCCCAAACAAGATAGGAAATATAGGGCTTAATCTTATTCCCCTAATCTTGGCACTAATCCCCTCTTTTGGCACACAAGGCTGCTTTAACCTTATAAACACTTGAGGAAGTGGGATTAGAAAGCTCATATTACTGCTGTATCACTAATCACTCCAATAAAATCTATGAAACTTCTTTTATTGCAGGCTTCACCTGTGATCTACCAGTGGGTAAACAAGCAACCTGATAAAGAAATAACAAATAAAACAAAAATAAAAGCCAATGACCTTCTGGTCTTAAATAAGCTTGGTGCCTCAATTCATCAACTTTGTTTAAAAAATTAAATTATCAATTGGAGGGATTTTTATGTTATTGCAACCATTTCTTCCATCCATTATGTCTTGCAATACTTTGATTCCCCAAAACCTTCTCAGAAAAATTAAACAGTATTAAGGAGAAAAATACACAAGTTCTTTGTTAGCAACAAACCTGTATGAATTCCTAACACAGAGACCATTGTCACATGTGAATTCTGTCAGGGTGCAGGATCTCCGAGTACAATTCTGGTGTTCATCTAAAGCATCGAAACAGTCAGAATCTCCATCACAAACCCATGCCCTAGGGATGCACCTTCTCTGTGGAGGATGGCTGTTTACGCATGTAAATTCTGTAACTGTGCAGCTGTGGTTTACTGAAACAAAACACATTGAGGTAAATAAGATGTTAATTAATCAGCGAACCCAACTTTGTACTGCAAGAATGTCAGATACCCAACACTGACCTGTAGAAACTGGACTGTGTCTGTATTAAGGTGTGATCCCATTGTGGCATATCCTGCATGTATTTAATGAGACTGTAGGTAGGACCTGCCAAGTTTATTTGCATGGAAACTCACCAGTCAGCTCATCAGTCCCAGGGAGCAGCAAGATGACTGGTCTTCTTAGAAAAGTCTGGGGGAAGGGGAAGCCAATCAGGAAAAGAGATGAGTATTGGCTGGCAGTGTCCTGCTGGTTTCAGGTGGAGCTGGGAGCAGCATTTCTGTTCCTCCTGGCTTCACGATAAAGGTAAACCAAACTGAAACTGAACTTTCAGAAGGCAGTCTCCAAGGTTCTCTTTAAAGACAGGTAGTTCAGCAGCAAAGCATCTAAAAAAAGCTAAGTTGCAATTGAATTTTGAAAAAGGGGCCTGAAATAGGTGTGAAATAGGTTGCACATGGAAAGGGCAGAATGTTTGCTTCAGATGCTCATGTCTGGAGGTCTACTTAGAGGAGAAAATAATGCCATGCAGACTGCCTGAATTTGGGCCCTTGGGTGCTTGCTTGACTCATGCACAGAGCTGCCTCAGGGAGATTAGCTTAAGTTCCAAAAACTTTAAGAACAAAAAATAAAATTAAGACATGTCCCCTCATGTGACAGTGTCACATGAGCTGGGACATGTCAATGAACTTTAATGAAAAAATGTATTCAATTTATAAACCCTTCATGAAACCTCATCCTGCCCGTGGATGAGGTTCCGTGAAAAATGCGAAGGCCACCTGGGCTCTTTGCCTGCCCACCAACCTTAAAGTTGGACGGGCAGCTTTCTCAATAGGCTTAATCAGTTCATCCGTCGCATCTGTTCTGATGACGCTACCTTCAAAAACAGCTCCTCTGACATGTCCTCCTTCTTCCTTAACCGAGGTTTTCCATCCACGGTCGTTGACAGGGCCCTCAACCGTGTCCGGCCCATATCCCGCGCATCCTCCCTCACGCCTTCTCCTCCTTCCCAGAAACATGATAGGGTCCCTCTTGTCCTCACTTATCACCCCACCAGCCTCCGCATTCAAAGGATCATCCTCCGCCATTTCCGCCAACTCCAGCATGATGCCACCACCAAACACATCTTCCCTTCACCCCCCTTGACGGCATTCCATAGGGATCGTTCCCTCCGGGACACCCTGGTCCACTCCTCCATCACCCCCTACTCCTCAACCCCCACTTATGGCACCTCCCCATGCCCACGCAGAAGATGCAACACCTGCCCCTTCACTTCCTCTCTCCTCACCATCCAAGGGCCCAAACACTCCTTTCAAGTGAAGCAGCATTTCACTTGCATTTCCCCTAACTTAGTCTACTGCATTCGTTGCTCCCAATGCGGTCTCCTCTACATTGGAGAGACCAAACGCAAACTGGGCGACCGTTTTGCGGAACACCTGCGGTCTGTCCGCAAGAAAGACCCAAACCTCCCTGTCGCTTGCCATTTTAACACTCCACCCTGTTCTCTTGCCAACATGTCTGTCCTTGGCTTGCTGCATTGTTCCAGTGAAGCCCAACGCAAACTGGAGGAACAGCACCTCATCTTCTGACTAGGCACTTTACAGCCCTCTGGGCTGAATATTGAATTCAACAACTTTAGATCTTAAACTCCCCCTCCCCCCATCCCCACCCCGTTTCTTTTCCCCCCCCACCCGCTTTTTTTTCAATAATTTATATAGATTCTTCTTTCCCCACCTATTTCCATTATTTTTAAATCTAAAACTAAAACCTTTAGTCTTTCCACCCCACCCCCGCTAGAGCTGTACTTTGAATATCCTGTTTTCCATTCTTAATTAGCACTTTTCTCAGACAAAGACCACCACCTTCAACACCTCTTTGACCCTTTTGTCTGTGACATCTTTTGATTATCTGCTCACACCACACCCTCAATGTGTCTCTTCCCCCCCCCCCCCCAACCCACCTTAAACCAATTTATATTTCTCCCTTGTTGAAACTATGCTGCAGTTCTGCCGAAGGGCCATGAAGGCTCGAAACGTTAACTGATTTCTTCTCCGCCGATGCTGCCAGACTTGCTGAGTTTTTCCAGGTAATTCTGTTTTTGTTTTTAATCAGTTCATTAATGGCCTTAACAGGCCTTTGACAGTTAGGCAGGCTCGCAGCAGACTTGGCTGCACGCCGGCCGAACTGAAAATCCAAATGACGCGCGGTGACATCAGGATTCACGTCCAACGTCATCCCGCGTCATTTTACGCCTCGGTGAGTGGGCCCCATCCCCGCTCGCTGAGCCGAAGGTTCAGCCCCATGAGACAGAGTTTGTTAATGAGTGAATGGAATGCAATCATTCTGTTGGTGACACCTACCACAGCTATGTCTTTGATCTTCATCACTCATGTCCCCGCAGTCATTGTCACCATCACAGATCCAGGCTGAGGGGATACATCTGCCATTATCGCACCTGAACTGTTGACTTGAACAAGTGCGCTCCATGTGAGCTAGGAAGATAATATAGCAGACAAGGCGTGAAAATGTAAAAGTATATAGCCTTCAGAATCACAATAAATTAAACATTGAAGTTTAATTCTACATTTCTAAGTCAGTTCATTAAGGGTGGAGAAAGTTGTTGAATGCCTCTCCTTATTAATAGGGGGTATTTCCATGTGTTTCAGTCCAAAAGGCATAGCCATACACACAGGTTTCAACTGTTCTTTGTGGTTGTTTCTTGTGAAAGTTAATAAGTGAAAAATAACATGAGATATAAAGTCAAGTAATGTCAGTTGGTTGGCAATATTTAATTATGCATCATACTTACTACAAGTAGATGGTTCATCAGACCCATCAGCACAATCTATTCCACGATCACAGTACCAGTGTGCTGGGATACAGCGCCCAGATGAGCAGCGAAACTCGTCCTCTGCACAAGTTCCAGTGGCTAAAATTGAATCAAAAAGTTAAAACTTACATCAGCAGACCAAAATCTTCCTAGGTGGCAGTCATATGCAATTAGGGAGAGAATTTTACTTAATTGTTCCTTAATATATCGGTGAAGAAATTGTAAGAGGTGAGGTTTGCAGAGAGATTCCAAAAATTGCCATGTTGCTGGCTACTGAGGAAACAAGATGTGGAAAATCTGACTGGAATATTGGTAATTGATAACAAGAAATAGGAAGACAGGTCATTACATTTGGTGAAACCTATTTATCTGACATTTAGAAATGGAGTGGTCTCAGCTTTGTAAAAATATTTGTTAAAGAACAGGAATGATAAAGGTAAGCTATTTTTTCAACGTATTACCCTTTTAATGAGTGCAGTTACTTGTAATCATATCTGAATAGGAGACAGCATATCCAAGGATGCTTATCTGCATCATCATAGTATTTTACCAAACAGCAGGAAGCAATTATGCTTATTTGTACTGGTGTGGGCTCTCTGAACAAGTGTTTGCTTTTTTCAATCCCCTGCCCCTTCCCCATACCCATTTATTTTTTTCCCCAAAATATATGTCAATTGCCTTCTATAAACAATAATGGGTTCAGCCACAGTTTCTGGTAGCACATTCCATGTCTTAAAATCATCTGCATAAAAATATTTTTCCAAATTTTCCCTTGATTCTTTTGATGATTTGGACTTTGCCCTCTTTATGACACACCATGCTGTAAAAATATTTTCTCCTGTTTACTTTATCAAAGTGCTTCATGATTTTAAACACCCCTCTTAAATCATACTATGTGCCATATTGTGCAAGAGTTGCCAATGCAGTGCCCTTTGTTTTGCATGGTATAGAAAGCAAAAACCAAATGTACAAAGACTGCATTCCCTGTGCTTTTACTCTCTGGCTGTATAATACCTTTTGTGTTGGAGCAAATTAACTCTACTTCATACAAATATCTAACAATCCCTTGAAACCTGAGTAAAAATTAGATTGAATTTAACCAGAAACCATTTGTACACTCTTTGTACTATATTAACGCTTGCATTTTTAAGCAATGCACACTTTTAATTTATTAAAGACTGCATTGTGTTTTGCAGAGTGTTCTTTGTCCTATTATAATCTGTGCATTGAGGATAAAATTAAATTGATAGTGCTAAAATGCTTAGACACCAAGCTCTTCAGTCTTAATGAAAATCAATAGCTTTTGCAAAAATTTGCATTTAAGCAAACCAATACTAAGAGCGTACTTTCTACTAGCATGGTAATAATTAGATGTAATATTCAATTTTTGATTTTAATTTTTTGCACAATGCAAACAGTTCTTACACAAGTTAACCAAATTGTTAATGAATTAAAGGTTCATACATACAGCATGAGTCAACAATCGGAGCAGAAATTACTCTGTGTATAACGACGGTATCTGTAGGTTATACAGAATACATACCACAGTGGGTGGCGCTCTCATCACTCATATCACCACAATCATTATCTCCATCACACAGGTAAGTGCGAGGGATACAGATGTAGGTTGTTTGACATTTTGCATAGCCAGGCTGGCAGGTCCGATTAGCTACAGGAAAGTGTTAGGAAAAAGGTAGTTTAGTGAAGCATCTTTTTAAAAAAAACATTGTATGCATGATGTTGTAAACCACGAGCGGTGTTCATGCCAGCTGACAAATCTGCATCAAAACTGAATAATTTTGTCTTTGGTTTAACCTGTGAATTTAACTGAAATAGCAACTAAGCTTTCAAATGGAAACTATAACTTCTCAAAGCCTCAATGTGGCAACAGAGGGTAAAATTTGTAAGACTCCGTTCTGTTATGGATTGGAAAATTGAGTGCAATGTAAGCCTCTTTTTATATAAACACTATTATATTTAGAGATGTATGGATTAACCTAATAAATGTTCTATTATAACAAGTCAGAAAGAAATGTAAAGGGTTGGTATTAAAGTACGAAGCAAATAGAAAATTAATTGCAAATAATGGACAATTAGGAGCGTTGTACTGAGAACAGAGCAACCTAAAATTGATTCTTAATTCTTGGCTTAACAAAAGAATCATGGGAGGCATTGTTTTAGTTAGAATATTAATTAAATTAAAGGTCTTTTGAATCAGAAAGGAATGGCTACTGCTGCTAATTTCATGGGCAGGATTTTCGGGTCATCAGGCGGGCGTGGTGGGCGGGCACGGGAGCGGTCGGAAAAAGGTCCAGAGCCCACAATCGGCCCCTGACCGTGATTTCCCACTGGCTGGCCAATTAATGAAAGGCTCAGTGTCTGCCAGGGTGAGAGCGGGAGGGGGCGAACACAAAAGTCTGCGCGTGCGTGGGGGAGCGCACACTGAGAGCTCCCTGAAGGTAGGGAACTGCCTCAGGGAGCTAAACAATTTTAAAATCAAAAATGAAGCGTTATAAAATCTGAAAAACATGTCCTGACATTGGACTAATTCACAATTACATGAACAGAATAAACATTTATATTTATTTGTTATTTAATTGTGGAAACCTCATCCCACCAGTGGATGAGGTTTGCTAAAAAATCAAAAGGTCACCTGGTTGACTTGCCCGCCCGCCAACCATGAGGTTGGACAGGCAGCGAAAAATATATTTAAATTCATTAAGGGCCTTAATAGGCCTCTTAATTGTTGGCAGGCACACGCGAGAGTCAGCAGTGCGCCCGCCGACCGAAATATCGCATGAGTGTGCAATGACGTTGGGATGCTCACCCAGTGTCAACATGCACTATTTTACATCCGAGCAGGAAGTTTCCTTGCCCATGTTTGACCTGATGCTATAAGCCTTCATGTGCTCCGGAGTCGATGTTGAGGACTCCCAGGGCAACTCCTTCCAGACTGTATACCACTGTGTGTCACCTCTGCCCTACATCAGCCCCAGTATAAATATTAGCTGCTATTTCCCAGAATGGCTGGTGCAATTTTAAGCACTTTCTTGGTGTGGTTTTCAAGTATTCATGAATAGGATGTTCGGTGTCACTTGTGATTTTTTCCATCTCACAAGGAACAACCGTGTTGTGGCGAATGACAGGCAATTTGGGACACTGAAAGGAATTGCGTGTATTTAACATTGTGGGTTGAGCTGTATAGAATTGCCCAAAACCAACTAATTGTACATTTACTTCCAGTAATGTGGAGCCTGTATTTTCAACAGAGAGATGTAGTGTAGGATAGAATGCAGCTGGCAGTTTTGGATCAGCTGAAGTTGACAGAAGGTAAAGAATGGAATGCTGGCTAGGATAGTATGGAAATGGGGCAGTGTGAAGGAAAGAAAGGCATGGATGTAGAGCTGGGTGTTATCAGCATACATGTGGACACTGACCCCATGCTAAGGGGCTGAGGATAGGTCATTTGAGAACTCGAGAAATAACAGATGCATTCAAGAGGGCATTGGGTGATTATTTAAATAGAAATAATGTTCAGGGTTATGGGGAAAAGGCAGGAGATTGGCACTAAGTCAAAATGCTCAGAGAGCTGAAGCAGACACAATGGGCCGAATGGCCTCCTTCTACACCGTAACAATTCTGTGATTCTGTGAACAACATAGGGTAGGAAGAGAAACTATCACTGTAGATGCTCTAGTTATGATTGGATAAGTAAGAGATCACCATAAAACAATGGTAGTCCCACTGAGCTGGACATTGGAGAAGTGTTGGAAGAGGATAGTGTGGTTGGCCATGTTAAAAGCCGTGGCGAGGTTGAAGAGGTAGAATTCACCATTGTCATAGGCATAGAGAATATGACTGGTGTCTGTTTAGGGTGAAAGAAGAAAGCCTCCTAAGAGGATGTCATCGAAGCCTTTGAATCGTACTTTAGTCACCATCAAAATATTGTAATAGAGAGGCAAACTTTAATTGATGCAGTCAAAAACAAGGAAACGGAACCAATTCATTCATAAATGATCTCTACCATTTGGCTGACAATTGCGAGTATGGAACATAGAAAGACAACTTAATCATAGATAGAATAGTCATAGGTGTTTTAGAAGAAAACCTGTCAGACTTTCAACAATCTCAGAAAGATTTAGCACTAAGTAAAACTGTCCAACTGGCTAGGCAGGCCAAAGAGTGAAGACAGAATAGAGCCTTTGTAAGAGGTGTGAGATAAATCCCATAGGAACAGTGAAGCCATTCATTTGTGAGGTGCAAAACTGAAAGTACATCAAGGCAGCAACCAGAGGGAGGTGATGGCATAGTGGTATTGTCACTGGACTAGTAATCCAAAGACCCAGGGTGATGCTCTGGGGACCCGGGTTTGAATCCTGCCACGGCGGATGGTGGAATTTGAATTCAATAAAAAAAATCTGGAACTAAAAGTCTAATGATGACCAAGAAACCATTGTTGTTAAAAACCCACCTGGTTCACTAATGCCCTTTAGGGAAGGAAATCTGCTGTCCTTACCTGGTCTGGCCTACATGTGACACCAGACCCACAGCAACGTGGTTGACTTTTAAATGCCCTCTGAACTAGGGCAACTAGGGATAGGTAATAAATGCTGGCCTGGCCAGCGACACCCACATCCCATGAACAAATAAGTAAAAAAAGGGTGTGGCTTCTGCGCAGATACCCTTCCCTGCTCTCTGCGAGGATTCCTGCAAGAATCCTTCATCAGAAGGCGGAGCCTTTTCAACGTATGCAACTAAGTGGGTAGCTTTCTGCCTGATCAGTCGTACACACGGGTTCCAAAACTGATCAGGAGTTTTGGGCCAATATTTCACAATAATTACTTCCTGCAGCATGTGTGAACATATCACTTTTTAACAATGAGTTCTTACTTCTGGGACACAGCATCCTTTTGAGAGAGTCGAATAAATGAGTTATGAGCTCTTTAATGCTCTTTGCTGCATCAATGACTATTTGAGCACCCTGTTTCTTTCCAAAGAAGCTGAATGAATTCATTGTACTTACGGCAGTTCCTTTCATCTGAAGTTCCATTATCATGGCAGTCGTTCACCCCATTGCAGACATAGCTACTGCTAATGCATCTTCCATTATTACAGGAGAATTCTGAATTGGGATCACAAGTAGGGAACAAGCAGCCGACCTCATCACTGTTGTCTCCACAGTCATTGTAATGGTCGCAGCGATATCTATATGGTGTGCACCGGCCATTTCCACATGTGAAAGCAGTTGGCGGACAGGTATGAAAAGCTAGGGAAAGAGCAGAGATACCAAAAGTAAACCATATGATACAAAAATTGCTTTTTAAATGATACTGTGACAGTTCCCTCTTACATATAAGAAAAAATCTTGTTGCGTTACCTTCCACATATACAAATGCTTCCAAATAGGCTGCATGTGAAATAAAATAAAATGTTTTGGTTTTAGGGTTTTACAGTTTTTTTTTAGTTTTGCATTTGATAAACAATATCTCAGGTTACCACTTAAGAGCTTGGAATCTGAATCGTTATGAATCACAATTGAAATTTGCAATTAAATTCCCTCTTCCTCCCCTTTCTGGGCATGCATTTGTCTAAGAGCAATCACAGGATGAATGACCAATTAATTTGTGTTTTTGTGGCATTGGTATGCCAAGAAGTCCCTGCTACTCTTCAAAACATTCTGGGACCTGGTACATCCACCTGTACAGGCTGACAGGCCCTTAGATTAAAATGTCTCACTCAAAAAAAGTATTTCCAACAATACAGCACTCCCTGAGTACTGGACTCAAGTGTCAGTCTAGATTATGTGTTCAATCCCTGGAGCGGAGTTTAAGCCCACAATTTGAGGTCAAAGTGCTACTAATTGAAATAAGATATATAATTTATGATATCATTCTAGATCGTATCTACAATAGAAGTTATTATTATTTTAAAGAAAAGTTAGCCTCTATAGTATTATTCATAATTAATGAGCAAATGTAAATAAATTAACATATGTTTATTAATGAACAACATAAGAAATACCTCTATGTGCATTTTTTCCTATGTGGACTGCATGAAAGAAAGAGCAAAAATATTTATTTCAGTGTATTTCATTCTTTGTTACACCATACTTACATTTTGTTCAGCTTTTGCTTTACGCTTATCTCTTGGTTTACCAGGCCCCACTTCAGCTGGAGGGGCAGATAGTCACTGTAAGACTGCTAAGGGATTTTTTAGATGTGATACTCCATATTTCAGATGCTCGCAAGAAATGGAGGTGCATGTGTTGCTAAAACTGGTTCCCCTTAACAGGGTTCATGAAATAAAATTGATAACTGCAAGCAAAACATTTCACACAATACCATTTTTTGCCACCCTGGTAGTATTAAGTAACTTTTAAAATGCTGGACTTTAGAGTATGACAATTATGGCAGGAGTTCGATGAGTTGTACTATAGAGGGATGACTTGCATTTCCCACATGGTGGTCAGAATTCTACAGTGCCCTGTGGGCGGATGGCAGGTCAGGGAGCTGTAAAATTGGGTAAAACTGGCCAAGCATGCCGTGTCAGAAGGGACAAAGCCAGTGAACAAGTGCACCAGCTCCAAGAAAAATTCCACAATGTACTGAAAAAAACGTCTTTGCACTTGCCTACCATCCAGACACGCCATGGCAGAAGCACTCTTCACAGTGCCAACCTGTCCCTGCTCACCCTCACTGCAATTTTACCAGTGGTGGAAGGGGCTTCAAGCAGCCAGCTCACTCGCGGGCCATTAAATGGCAAATGAATGGCCACTTAAGAGCCTCCTCCCACTGCTGCTGGGATCTTGCCCACAGTGGGGCAGGGCGGGGTAAGGTGGGGCGGGGCAGGGCAGGGTGGGGTGAGGGGCAATGCAGGCTGTCTAGCCCACCAGGTGAATCATGGCAGATTGGTGGCCAGGCAAGGGCAGAGGGACTCCTTTTTGGGTTCTTGTCTCCATGTCCCTTGGAGGCCCCCCCAAAGACATTTACCCCCATGTTTCCCCCACCTCCCTGCCCTGATATCCCAACCTCCTACCCGCTCCCCCGCTGCCTGGGCCCGCCCGTTTGGCCCTGACAAAACCCCGTGTTCATAAGATGTTAATTGTTGTTAAGTTAAGGAGGTACAGGTGGAGGGTATTGATTAATTAAGTATCTTGAGCAGATCTGGAGTTTACTGTGACTGTGGTTGACGAGAAAAAAGTGCGGATTTTTAAGAAGGGCGTCAAGAAAGCCCAGAAAAAATTACCTGCGAAGGGAGGCAAGAAGAGGAAAAGATCAAGGAAGGAAAGTTACTCCATCTAGATCTACAAAGTGATGAAGCAGGTTCACCCCAACACCAGCATCTCCTCCACGGCCATGAGCATCATGAATTCTTTTGTGAGCGATGTTTTCAAGCGTATCGCGGGTGAAGCTTCCCACCTGGCCTATTACCATAAGTGCAGCGCCACCAGCTTCCGGGAGATCCAGACCCCTGTGTGCCTGCTGCTGCCCAGGGAACTAGCCAAGCACACTGTGTCAGAAGGGACAAAGGCGGTGAACTTGTACACTAGCTCCAAGTAAAACTCCACCATTACTTAAAAAGACATATAAAGGGGGACTACATTCTCGTACTCTCTCACCATCCCAGACACACCATGGTACTCTGTCCTGCCGCCTGGCGGGGGACCCTGTGGTGGGCTCTCTACGTGTGAGTCCTCCCGCTTTCCATCGGGGATCTGGTATGGGGGGTGCCGCATGCAGCAGTCCTGTATAACCATAGGCTACGATGGTTCATGAACTCCCAGGCCGTCTGTGCTTTCTGCAGCCTTGAGGAGTCTGTGTTCCATGCGTACCTGAATTGTAGTAGTTTGCACCCCCTATTTAATTTCTTGAAGGAGTTACTCCAAGTTTCAGCTGCACTTCAGCCCCAAGCTCCTGATCATTAGCCAAGTGGTGTGAAGGGGTTGCTGGTGGGAAGGAGGGCCTCCTTGTCCTGCTCCTGGGCCTGGGCCACGTTGGCCATAAACAGGTCTAGGCAGCAGGGGTCAAGGGGGTCATCCGGCCCAACGTCCAGCCCTCCTCCATGTCTACGTCCACGGCCGTGTGTCCGTAGAGAGGGAGCACGCGGTGCCCACTGGCAAACTTAAGGCCTACTGCAGCTGGTGGGCGTGGTTGGGGCTAGAGTGCATTATCAACCCCCCAAATGATATTTTGATTTGATTTGGAAAGTTTCATTTAAATTTCCCCTTTAGTTATGGTGCCCCTTAAGGGCTATCAATTTGATAAAATCAGTTTACTCTTTAACTTAATTTGCTAATATTTTCTTCCCCGTGTTAACTTGGTCTACCAAAAGAGTATAAAATGGACTATGTCGTCACATTCACCCACCGTCTAGTCATGCCATGGTGCTCCGTCCTGTCATGAGGTGGTGGCGGTGGTCCTCAGTAGAGGGCTCTCTACGTGCGAGTCCTCCCCCTTTCCATCGGAGACCTGGCATAGAGGGCGCTGCATGCAGCAGTCCCATTGAACCATAGGCTACAATGGTTCATGGACTACCAGGCCGCCTGTATTTTCTGTAGCCTCGAAGAGTCCATGCTCCATGCATACATAAATTGTGATACATTGCACTCCCTTTTTAGTTTTTTGTGAGAGTTGCTCCCTAAGTTTAGGTGCACTTCAGTCCCACGCTCCTGATCTTTCACCATCCAGTGTGAAGGGGGTCAGGAGGGAGGAGGGCCTCCTAGCAAGCCTGCTCCTGGGCCCGGCCAGGCTGGCTGTTAACAGGTCCAGGCAGCAGGCGGTTGAAGGGGTCGTCCGACCCGACCGTCTGCCCCACCTCTGAGGCTATGTTCACAGCCGGGTGTCCTTCGAAAGGGAGCACATGGTGTCCACTGGCACGCTTGAGGCCTACCACGGCTGGTGGGCACCGCATGGGCTGGAGTGCTTCCTCAGCCCCCAAAAACAAAATTTTAATTTGATTTAATAAAGTTCCTTCAAATAAAATGTTCTCCTTTGTTACAGCTCACTTTAATTTGATTTGATCTGTCTATTTAATTTGATCTGTTCACCTGTTAAATTTAGTTACAGGTATACTCAAAAGGGTCGCACACCCTCTGGGCACACCATGACGATCCATCCTGCCTTCCAACGGTGGCAAGGGTCCCCAGTAGAGGGCTCTCTATGTGGAAGTCCTCCCCCTTTCCATCGGGGACCTGGCATAGAGGGTGCTGCATGCAGCAGTCTCGTACAACCGTAGGCTAAATGGTTCACAGGCTGCCTGTATTTTCTGTAGCCTCGAGGAGTCCATGGTCCATGTAGGTTGTGATAGATTGCATGCCCTTTTTAGTTTTCTTAGGAATTTGTTTCTTCAGTTTTGGTTGCACTTCAGTCCCACACCCCTGATCTTTGGGCACCCGGTGCAGAGGGGGTCTGGGAGGGAGGAAGACCTCCTCGTAAGCATGCTCCTGGGTCTGGCCAAGCTGGCCATTAATATGTCCAGGCAGTAGGCAGTCGAGGTGGGTGTCTGGCCTGACTGTCTGCTCCTCTTCCGCAGCTGTGTACGTGGCCGGGAGTCCTTGGAGAGGGAGCACGTGGTGTCCACCAGCGCGCTTGAGGCCTTCCACATCTGGTGGGCACTATGGGGGCTAGAGTCCATCCTTGACCTCCAAAACAGCATTTTACTTTAATCCAGTAAGGTTCCTTTAAAGTTTTTCTTTAGTTACAGTGGCTCTTGAAGGCTATTAATTTGTTCAATTGGTTTTTTGGTTCAGTTGGTTAATTTGTTCCACTCAAAAGAGTATAAAGAGGGATTATATCCTTGCACTCTCCCTGTGCCCGTACAGCCCATGGCATTCCATCCTGCTATCTGACGGTGGTGGGGGTCCCTTGTGGAGGTATCTCTATGTGGGAGTCCTTCCTCTTTCCATTAGGGCTCTGGCATGGAGGGTGCTACATGCAGCATTCCCATGCAGCCACAGGCTACAATAGTTCACAGGTTCCCAGGCTGCCTGTATTTTCTGCGGCCTTGAGGAGTCCATGTTCCATGCATATCTGGACTGTAGTAGGTTGCACCCCCTATTTAAATTTTTGAAGGAATTATTCCTCAAGTTTTGGCTGCACTTCAGCCCCATGCTCCTGCTCTTTGGCCAGTCAGTGTGGAGGGGTTGGGCAGGGAGGTGCACCTCCTTGTAAGCCTGCTCCTGGGTCTGGCCAAGTTGGTCATTAACAGGTCCAAGCAGCAGGTAGTTGAGGGGGTCGTCCAGTCCAACTGTTTGCCCCTCTTTTGCGACTATGTTCATGGCCGGGTGTCCTTGGAGAGGGAGCACCTGGTGTCCACTGGCACGCTTTAAGCCTTCTACGGCCAGTGGGCTGGAGTGCATCTTCAGCCCCCAAAACAAAATTTTAATTTGATTTAATAAGGTTCCTTTAAAAAATGATCTCCTTTGTGACAGGTCCCCTTTAAAGGGATATTGCTTTAATTTGATTTGATCTGTTTATTTAATTTGGTCTGTCCACTTGATAATTTACCAAATTATTTACAGGTGTACTCAAAACAGTATAAAGAGGGACTTCTGGGACACTGGGTATTGGTCATGGAGGTCACTGCAATCTCAGCAGTGGTCATCACTCCCATTGGCGCTTGCCCACCTCCCCTCCCCTCCCCTCCCCTCCCCTTTTGGGGCCATTGCCCCTGCCCCCAGCATAAAATTCAGCCCAGTGAAAGCTTCCCATCTTAACCATGCAACTGGTGATGAAGGTGTGAATAGAAGAGCCAACATAGCTCAACAATAACTGCAAATGTCCATAAGAATGTTAAAACTGGCTCAGGTTGTGACAGGAGCATCCAGCTAACATAATAATATCTCTACCATTTGTGAACTGGAATCATGTTATTTCTAATGTCCATTTGCTACTTGTGACTTCAAAGAAGGTATTTTACACAAGTTCCATTTCTATCATATATCACCAAAGAATGACAACCAATCCTTTCAATGTTAGGTCTACAGCACATCATGACATTGATGCTATGATAGATTTTGCAGCTAGTAATAAGGGACTTACCGCATACTCTCTCTGTTTCATCACTCTGATCTCCACAATCATCGTCAGTGTCACATTTCCACCTCTCTGGGATACAACGGCCGTTCAAACAAGTAAAGTAGCCAGTGCCACATGTGGCAGTATCAGATGAAACACAATCTTGATTGTTATTAACCAGGCGGAAGTCTCCGTGAGCAGGGCACTGGCATTCTGCACCATGCGGTCCTTAAGTACAATTGCAATACAAAAGTAATTTGCAGCACAGTGCTTGGACTCATAGTTAGCAAACATGCAACAGACAAATCTATTTCCAGAGGACCTTGCAAGTCTCATTGAAGCATATTGCAAATGAAACTGAGATAATACTATGGAACTCAAACTATCAAAGTAGTTTAAATGGTGACTATACATCTCTCTCTCTTACTTGCAACCTTGTGAATGCATAACACTCCAAATTTAGCTGGACTACATATCCTGATGCATGTTCAAGAGAAGTGACAAGTGGAATGTGCAGGATTTTACTACATTGACAGCCAAAGACAAAGCTATGTGGACTTCCCTTGATATTTCCCACAGAACTGGCCCCTAATTACAGCTTCCATGAGTCTTTCGCTGCTGCACTTATAGCTGGCTAGCCACCAGAAGAGAAAATCTCAGTCTACATTCTTCTTTTTTCCCCAATATGTTGAACTAATTTACAATCCATACATCCCTTCTCTCCAGAAACCCATCCAAAACCCACACATCTTCTCACCTTCTGAGATGGACAATATATAAATATGAGTTATGAACTGAAACCAAAACTGGAACAAATGTGCAGCAAAAAATTATTTTTATAATAGAAAAGGAATGGAGAATTAATGAAAATTATTCGTCATTGTGTCTATGAAGTATTATGTACCGTCTGATCTAGGCATGCTCTTCTTAAGAACAGTTCCATGAAGAAAACTTATAAAGGCAGTCTGCCTATTTGGCAACATTACATTGTATTCATAGCTTCCAGGATAAAATTGGAAAGAGGAATTCATTTGCGTCGTGCTGCTTCTAGCAGTGCTGTGCAGACTTACGCTGATTCCCCTAAGGGGTTGCGGGGCTGGGGGGTTAGTCCTTATTGACATCATTGAAGACATCTGTGCAGACCACACAGGTAGTGGTTCACGGCATTATGAACCAAAGCGAATCGACGCAAGTTTGCATTGCACCAGTATGCAATTAAAACTTCTCTCCCAGCATATTTCCTTCATACATTCTTATGTCTGATCCAGTCAAAATCTTTAAAATAATAAAGGCATCGAATGGGGTAGATACAGAGAAATTATGGCCTCTACTGAAGGAATCCATAAAATGGGATATAATCTAAAAGTCAAAGCCAGGCTATTTAGGAGTCAAATCGGGAAGCACGTTTGCACATAGAGGATAGTGGGAACTTTGAACTTTTTCCCCAAAAGACTGTAGCCACTGAAACTTCCAATACCACGATCAATAGATTTTTGTCGGTTAAGTGAATCAAAGGGTATATAGAACAAAGGCAGGTAAATGGAGTTGAGGGACAGATCAGGTATAATCTAATTAATTAGTGGAGCAGGCTCAAGGGGCTGAACTGCCCACATCTGTGCTTATCTTCTGTTCTTATTTGCATATATTGTGTTCTTAAAAGAAGGTCTGCCTACAAAGTTGAGTCATTAATGTTACATCATCTTTTTTATACAATTATTCAAATGTTTCAGGTGGGAGTAGTTAGTACCTGGAGTGCAAATGTGACTGCAGCCTCCATTAAATTGATCACATGGATTATTGCATTGTTGCTGCTTCTTCTCAGACATAACGTGGATATCCATTGGACGATGTGGTAAGTTTTGTATCATCACAGTCTGGCCTGACCCATCATGCTTATTGACCCGATAGATGCTTCTAGTGTTCCAGTCAGTCCAGTAGAGATTCTCATCATAGAGGGTCAGTGCAAATGGGTAAATTGCAGTGCTAACAATCACCTCACGGTCTGTACCCGTAAGGCTACTGCGTTCAATCTTCCGCCTGAAAAAGAATATCATTGAATATTGCACAAAATATTGATTATTGAAAACTACCATTTTCAAATAACTCATACCAGTGAGATGGGTCACTTACAAGCAATAAACCCACAGAAACTAATAGAGACAAATTTGATAAATATGTAACCATTTAAGTTCAGAACCATGGAGCACAGGGTTAAGAACATAAATGATTATACAATGAATAGACAATTTTTAAAAAGTTTTTTGTGACTATATTTATTGTAATTCAAAATGCTACCATAAAATTACTTAGCCAGTTTTAGCAATACTCAAGCAATGACTATATTTTTGCATTCATTCTGTTACCTATGAAGTCCACAAGGATCTATCCTCAAATGCATCTCATTTTCATCTACATTGTAACCCTTGGTAACTTCATACCTAGACATAGGATCAGCTTAATGTGTGCTGATAACACTCACTTAAGGCTTCAATATTTTGATTCTTCCACTGCCTTTGCAATATTGGGCTAATTGTCCAACATCCATGAGTCATTTTTAACTCCAAATAAGTTTCAGGCAGGCCTCAGAAAGGGTGAGTGTAAAATGCACTCATGGGGCAGGAGTTTTTGGATGGCGGGGTTTGCCATCCCACTGCCTGAAGAGTCAGCAAGGATCACATCCCCATCGACACTGACTGCCCCACAGCCATTTAATGCTTCAGGAAGCGCTATTTGGCTGGCTCACATGGGAGGAAGTCCCGCCATTCTGCCAGCCAATCCGATTGGCGAGAACTCTGTAGTTCCAGCACCGGCAGTGGCTAGGACTGGGACTATAAGAAGTCTCCAGATTCAAAATCCAGGCGGCCAGGACCAGGTAAGTGCTGGTGGTCTCGCCTTGGGGTGGGGAGGTGAGGCCTGGGGAGGCGGGGAGAGCGTGCTGGGGCTCTTGATGGAGAGGCCAGGGTGAGGGAGCAGACACAGGTGACAGACCATGTGGGGGGATGACCGACATGGAAAAGAAGCCTTTGAAAGAGGCACCACCTGAGGCCTTCCCACCTGAGGCCTGAGCAAGTTGACTTTCTGGGCTTCGCCCCTGCTTCTGAACTCCTCCTGCCAGCCTCAAAGTTGAGGTCAGGTAGGAAATGGTCATTGCCACTAAAAGGGCCTCAATTGGGGCAAGGACACACTGGCCAGCATAGGCCTCACCTGACCCACTGTAAAATTGTGGACAGATTGGGACAGGCAGTAGAGGGAAAGCCATCCAGGTAATTTTGTGGGCCCCTCCCACTCACAAATCCACTGGCAGGGGACAGCAAAATTTCCGGCCCTATGTATTTTAACTCTTGGGCCTCATTTTCATTTTGCCAGTCAGCTGTTCACTTGAATGCTGCAACTGGTCTGAAGACGTGTGCTTGAAGCTCTCAGTTGCCACCAAAGGAAGCTTTGCCAGCAGGAAGGTAAATCACAGGGATGGTGTTTTGGGAGAACCACGTTGGGGGGAAGGAATGGGGAGGGAATCTCAGTAGCAGAATATCCCATTAACAATTCTTCCTCTCCTTAGAGTGGGACAGATCATTACCTTAAAATGTGAATAATTTGTAAATAAGGATACAAAAATTACAATAAAATTTTAATTCTTCCACATAAGTCCATAAATGGCAGAAAAAACATAAATAGAAACATACAGAGAGGCATCAGCCCAGTAGAGTTTCTGATCTTCATAGTCCATTGTCAGTCCATTTGGCCACACTAAACTGCTATTTATAATAGGTATACGAAAGCTTCCTCCTAGTGTTGCTCGTTCTATCTTAGGATTGGTTCCCCAATCAGTCCAATACATATACCTATTAGAAAAACATATCATTAATCAGGGCAGTTATGAATATTCTGTACCATGAGTATACTGCTTTTTTAATACAATGTAAAAGACCCCAAGGGGAGATTTTCATGGCCTAAGCCATGGGCCAAGTGCTGGTAAATGGGATTAGGTAAGTAGGTCAGGTGTTTCTCACGTGTCGGTGCAGACTCAATGGGCCGAAGGGCCTCTTCTGCACTGTGATTCTGTGAAGCCTGGGGTGTAGCATGCATCAATAAACCAGGTTGCTTCAAACTCAGACATGAAAATGACTTTGCTCAATTTTTTTCATTTAGATTAATGGAGGAAAATAAGGAAATTATGTAATGCATTCTGATCCACATAATTTTGTGATATTCACTTCCTTTTATCTTTCTATTTAACACTCTTATTCACAATCCCAGCATGACAGCCTGGAGATGCATTGCGTTGCCACTCATCTGCCACTGCTTACCTTTGTCGTCATTTGCTAATCCTTATTCTCTCCCCTCTTTGAAGGTCCATTGGATGTCTCAGACTTTGCAGTTCAAGACTGAGTGCTCTCAGCCTTCCAAACACCAGCACAGAAGTCAGCTACCCACATGGTACAGATAGTGAGTTAGAGGGGCCTGTATTTGATGATTCACTAAGCACAACTGAGCAGGAACAGGTGCAAGTGGAAAGGTTTGTCCCAGAAACAGTTCACTGTCGGCCAAACTTGAGCCTAAGCTGATGATCTTGCAATGTTCGTTAACATGTCATTCGATACTGGTCTTTGACCAAATGCCTGTTATGTAAGGCTGGGAAGCCCAGGACATGTGATCGATCAGCTGATGCATTCTTCAGTAGGTCATTGCTGGAGAACTCTGCGGGTAACTTAGAGTCCTCCTACTTCCTCATTATCCACTATGTCAACAGTGCCCTGTCCCTCCTCACGCTGACGGTCCTCATCCATTGGTGCTTCCATCGGTCGTCTCTGCTGCATAGCAAACTTTTTCTGCTTACAACTAATCACAATCATCTCAGTCACTCTTTGTGAACTGCATTGTAGGATTAGCCTGTACAAGCCTGTATTACCAGGCTTGTCTAGTCAGCAGAATAAGTTGAGAACTTCAGTGCTGTGCTCAATTGTGGCTCTATTTGAACCCATGAATCTGATTGTAGCACAGGTCTGTATGAAGAGGTTCTCAAGGGGAGTTGTGAGCCAAGTATGTAAATGATACCTTTGTCCCCTCAGCCTCTCATTTTTTGTGAAGGGGCAAAGAATGAGGCATAGAGGATTGCTGTAATATAAAAGTATCATGGCAGCTGTGAGGCAAGTGGCTGCAGATTTGTATGAAGGGTTACTTGTGATCATAGACCAATTGCACATTAACGGACTGGATGTTTTTGATATTCATGGAAACAATGGGTCATGTGAAGGGGACAAAAGGGAGAGGCAATGTTAGACTGCACTTGGGGATGTTTTAATCTGTGCAAGTCCCAAAGTCTATCCCTTTTGCTTCTAGATGCCTACGGGGAAAGTGATTGAAGTGCTCATCCAAGCAAATATGGCATCAGTCATCTACTTAATGCAGACTGACATGTTATTGATATCTAAACATCATATCTGGGAGCCTGGAAGGAGCTCAAGGGACATAAGTCCAAGGTTGCAGTGACCTTGATTGTGACAGGCAACAATGTGCGAAGTGTGCAAGTCTTGTTGCAGGAAATGATGAAACTCTGTGACAGGTTCCTTTGAATAAGTGCAGCCTCCTTATGCACTATTTATCAGAGAACAGCAGGTAGATTGTCCTTAACCTATAACTGTGTTTTGAGGTAATGATTCCTGCAAGCAGGCCTCCTTTTTCCTCACCTTGCAGCTACAGCTCTATTTGTTCTGTCCTCCTACTGCTCCTCTTCTGATCAGAGAATTGCAAGTCAAATTCCAATGAAGGTAAAAATACATTGCATGTTCATATGTTGCTACTTATGACATTTGCACTTAGCTGCTGGATAAATGCCATTAGAGTTTGTTTGAAACTAATTTCAGTAAGTATCAAAACTTAAAAAGATACCAAGATAGCTTGTGACAGGAACTGAATAATATGAACATACGAAGGAGGAGCAGGGGTAGGCTACTTGGATCCTCAAGCCATTCAATAAGATCATGCCTGATATGATTACACTCCACATTCCTGCCTACCCTTGATAACCTTTCACCCCCTTGTTTAACAAGAATCTATCTAGCTGTGCCTTAAAAATGTTCAAAGACTCTGCTTCTACTGCCTTTTGAGGAAAAGAGTTCCAAAGACTCACGACCCTCTGAGAGAAAAAAAATTCTCCTCATCTCTGTCTTTAATAAGTGACCCCTTATTTTTAAACCATGACCCCTAGTTCTAGATTCTCCCACAAGAGGAAACATCCTTTCCACATCCACTCTGTCAAGATTCCTCTGGGTCTTAAAAGTTTCAATTAAGTCGCCTCTTATTCTTATAAACTCTATTAGATAACAGCCTAACCTGTCCAACTTTTCCTCATAAGACAACCTGCCCATTCCTGCTATTAGTCTAATAAACCTTTTCTGAACTGCTTCTACCATATTTACATCCTTCCTTAAATAAGGAGACCAATTCTGTACACAGTACACAGTACTCCAGATATGGTCTCACCAGTGCCCTGTATAACTGGAGTATAATCACCTTACTTTTGTAATCAATTCCCCTCACAATAAATGATAACATTCTATTAGCTTTCCTAATTACTTGCATATTAACCTTTTGTGATTTATGTATGAGGACACCCTGTGAATCTCAGAGCTCTGCAACCTCTCACCATTTAAATAATATGCTTCTTTTTTATTCTTCCTGTCAAAATGGACAATTTCACATTTGCCCTCATTATACTTTATTTGCCAGATCTTTGCCCACTCACTTAACCTATCTATGTCACTTTGTATCCTCTTTACATACTCTTCACTACTTACTTTTCCACCTATCTTTGTGTCATCAGCAAATTTAGGAACCATACCTTCAGTCCCTTCAACTAAGTGATTTATATAAATTGTAAAATGTTGAGGCCCCAGGATTGATCCCTGTGGCACACCATTCGTTACATCCCACCAACCAGAAAAAGACCCATTTAGGGCTACCCTCTGTTTCCTGTTAACTAGCCAATCTTCTATCCATGCCAATATGTTACCCCCTACACCATGAGCTTTTATTTTCCACAATATCCTTTGATGTGGCGCCTTATCAAATGCCTTCTGGAAATCTAAGTACAGTACATCCACCAGTTCCCCTTTATCCACAGCACATGTGACTCCTTCAAAGAACTCCAATAAATTGGTTAAACATGATTTCCCTTTCACAGAATCATGTTGACTCTGCCTGATTACTTTGAATTTTTCTAAGTGCCCTGCTATGACATCTTTAATAATAGCTTCTAACATTTTCTCTATGACAGATGTTAAGCTAACTGGCCTGTACTTTCCTGCTTTCTGTCTCTCCCACATTTTTGAATAAAGGAGTTACATTTGCTATTTTCCAATCTAATGGAACCTTCCCCATATCCAGAGAGTTTTGGAAAATTAAAACCAATGCGACCAGCTATCTCATAAGCCACTATAAAGCATTCAGTTTTAATATACAGTTTGACCAAGCTTACCCTCTGCAAGGATCCAGTACGATAGCTCTTGGCCTCGGAACATTTGCAATGATTGTGCGATCACTGCCATCCACTTTTATGGAGCTGATTGTTTGATTCAAATAATCACTATAATAAATCCTCTTGTTAATCCAGTCATAGGCAATTCCATCAGGAGCACCCAAGCCTCAAAACAAATATTTATATGTATTAGTTAATAGCTTAAAATATATAGTCACTGATATATAAAAGTAAAAAGTAAGCTTTGGTTGTCTAGGAACCAGCGTTAACTTCAGTTCGAGTCATGTATTCTTAGAACCCATTTCAAACTTCTTAACTAATAGCAACAATTCTAGTAACTAAAGAAAATGATCCAATATTGAAATACAGGAGCTAATTAAAGCATATGTTCTACCCTATATTCCAGAATAGAGTCCATTGGATAATTAATTCTTGCTTCAACATTCACATGATGAACACTAGTGATAATACTTAATCAATTTAGTTATAAGGCTCAAATTTATATTGTTACTCAAATCAATAATATTGATCTCCTTCTTGTTACTGTGATAGCAAGATCAATTTTTATTGCATTTACTACAATGGTTTGTCTATTATCTGTTGTAGCTATAACATACTGACAACATGATTCTTAACAATTATGAATTCAACATTCAATCCGGCATGGCACAACAATAACAACTTGCATTGATATAACACCATAAATTAGATAAATGTCCTAAGGTGCTTCATGGAAGCATAAAAAATGAATAAAATGAGCACTGAGCCACAGGAGGAAAGATTAGGAGGGATGATGAAAAACTTATTCAGAAGAGAAATGAGTAGAATGGTGGAAGGGTTTAGGAAAAGAAATCCAGAATGTGGGGCCTAGACGGCTGAAGGCAAGACACCAATGGTGGGGCAAAGGGAGAGCAGATACAAAGAAGGCCAGAGCCATAGAGTAGAGAACACAGGAACTTTCATCGACCAACAGGTCTGCTCGTAATTGGGATCTTGTACTCAATTTTAGAGTTGTATGTCTAACAGTTATATTACTGACTGTAAAGTGATTGTTGTATTTACCTGTTACCACCTGTGAAGGAGAAGCAGAGATGTTATCAAGACTGATGTAGCTGATTGTGCTGCGTCCTTGGCCAAAGCTTCGAGTGAAATAAATTCTATTGTCACTGCTGTCATAGTCAAGTGCCACCGCAGTCCACCATACATTTACTACTGCAAAGGGTAGTGTGTGGTCAGCAGGATCCAGGTGAAGACTGCGAATGGAACGTTCTGTTGCATATATCAAATAATCATTAGTGACGATCGTGCACTTTTTGCCATCAGCATCCAACCCGCCATAGGCACATCCACATTTTGGCACTTGCAAACCAGGCAATGCAAAACAAAATTGGGCACATTCTTCACTGAGCGCCAAACAGGGGTTATTGTTAATTTGTTGGGGTGAAGTTGGTTGAATCTTTTTATCAAACATTACCACATCCCTTAACAAGTTCAAGTTGTCTCGGATAACAGAAGGTTGTTCTACGTTTCCAGGTTCTTTACTTGCACGTAGAACCTTCTTCATGTTTCTGTCCACCCAAATCATACTATTTTCAAAGACAGTGATTCCAAATGGAGCTGGATAGCGGCTGCCATAACGAATTATCTGATGTTCATCACCATCAGGTGAGATCCTAGCAATTAGGTCGAGGGAGTCATCAACCCAGTAGATGTAATCATTTGTGTGGTCAACGGTTAGACCTCGTGGCATGACAATACCATCATCCACCAAGACAGTTCTGTTCGAGCCATCGAGGAAAGCACGCTCAATTTTGGGATTCTGCCCATAGTCAGCCCAAAAGATATGTCGGATCTTTGGATTTACAACAATGTGTCTAGGCTGATCCACTGTTGTTTTGATGAGAACTCGGCGAAAAGTGGTATTCAAACGAAGAATTTCAATATAAGTTTCAGTTAGGAATGCATTTGTGAAATAGAGATTGCCTGTTCACATAAAAAAGAAACATATATCATTCCTTTCAAAGGATAAACACCAAGTTTTATAATATAACCAAATGGCTAGGGTTGAATTGCAGGCTTGTATATAGTACATAATCAGTTTGGAGTCCAGTATATGTGATCAGGATGGTGTAAATCCAAATTCACATACTAGTTAAAACCACTGAGTGATTTTATATATATATATATAATTTATCCCTGACCACTTTAGTTATTTTGTATAAAATGCAGAAGTTTATTTTTCTTTGCTTTGGGATATATAGCAGAAGCTACATTAGGATACTCAGTGTCCAGTTGAAGAGGTTACTTATAATGAAAAAAAATAGTTATATGTCACTGAGGGTGAAACACCTGACACCAAAAGTAACAGGGTACATCAGAATATTGCTTAGCTACAATTTCTGGTCAGACGAGTATGATGCAGAGTCAGTAGACCTGAGCCATACTGGTAACTGTATGCATATATAGAACTCCACCTTGTAGTCAACTAATTCTTAGCATTAAAAGAGTTTTCATTCAAACAGTAAAAATTAACACTGGGGCATTTTTAAAATGCTTCACATATCTGTGTTATAGTACGCCAACTATGAAACCCGTGCATCATGAAACTATCCTAAAGATGGTCTCATGTCTTCTATTTTCAATAGGCTTGGAATCAGATCACCTCCACTGCCACTTTATTATTGATGGTACATAGGGACAGAGGGAATAGGAGCTGGAGTAGGCCATTCGGCCCCTTGAGCCTGCTCCGCCATTCACCTCAATGCCATTTTCCCGCACTAACCCCATATCCCTTGATATCTTTAATATCTAGAAATCTATTGATCTCTGTCTTGAATATACTCAATGACTGAGCCTCCATAGCCCTCTGGTGTAGAGAATTCCAAAGATTCGCTACTCTCTGAGTGAAGAAATTCCTCCTCATCTCAGTCCTAAATAGCCTATCTCTTATTCTGAGACTGTGTCCCCTGGTTTTATGCCCCACCCAGCCAGGGAAAACATCCTTCCTGCATCTTCCCTCTCAAGCCTTGTAAGAATTTTATATGTTTCAATGAAATCTTCTCTCATTGATGGTGAGATTGGAATGTTCAGTTTATATAGAAAAGTTTCTACAAATACAAGGTGTTGAAGGAACTTGCCTTAT
Organism: Cetorhinus maximus; assembly: GCF_964194155.1. Classification (NCBI taxonomy): domain Eukaryota; kingdom Metazoa; phylum Chordata; class Chondrichthyes; order Lamniformes; family Cetorhinidae; genus Cetorhinus; species Cetorhinus maximus. The sequence goes on from NC_135889.1 coordinate 82,968,014, forward strand.
TATAAACAATTGATCAAAAATACAGAATGCAAATTCAAATTCTAAATTCTGAAACAAGTTACATAATTGGTATTTTGCAATTGTCATTATTTAAAGAGATACGAAAATAATAATGAGCTGTGAACAAAAATTTGATCTAGAGAAGATAAACAACCAAAGGGAAGCATGAGCTGCTAATAAATACACAACCATCTGAACATTAGGATGTTTACTGCCTTTCAATTATTTAGAGGGATTTTATACTAGAAATGTTTAAGTAGCTTTATTCAGGTTTTCATCTATTTAAAGTAGATCCGGAATTTGTTAATAATCAAAAGAGAGAAATTAGTGTGTTGTTACTTTAGCAAAAGCCTTATCAATATATACTAGCATGCATTAACATGTTTTAGATCTCTCTTATTTTGAAGTTGTTTAAGTTATTTCCTTCTTTATTTACAGGATTGAGATAATGGCCTACTTCTTTCAGTCAGCTGACCCAGCAATACTGCCCTTTCCCATTTGGGATCTTCTAACCCCAGCTGAAGCAGAAATGGGCAGTGCAGCCTCTCCAGCTTAAGCTCAGTGAGAGTGGGCATGTCAGGACATGGAGAGGACACACCCACTTTTTACAACAGTAGCTGCCGTATTCAGGTACATTTTTAAAGGTGGGTGGGTGAGGTGGGTAGGTGGGTGAGTAGATGAGTGTGTGGGAGGCAGCCTGGTGGTCAAGGGCAGACAGTCGAGTGATCAAGGGGGGATAGTCAGGTGGTCAAGGGGGATAGCCAGGTAGTCAGGTGGTTGGGGGGGTGATTGTGGGGAGGCAGGTTGTCAATGGCGGATAGTCAGGTGGCCAAGGGTGATAGTCAGGTGATCGAGGGGTAGATGGTGATTGGGGGTAGTCAGGTCAGCTCAGAGCCGTGATGGGGTGGGTCAGTTGCAGTGCTCAGTTGAGTTATACTGGCTAATCACTGAGTTAGACCAGGTATTAAACTGTGTAACATTTCCAGGGTAAGAATGCAGGTTAGTCTTGTGTATCTGGCCCAAGTCTCTACCTGAACTCAGGGTCGGAAACATTTGCCGAGGGTCCTGGGCAGCGCAAATCAGCCCATCAGAAGCTTAAACTTCCCCGGCAATTATAGCGCATATCTGTGCATGAGGATTTTCATGGGCTCTTGTTGCACATTTCCCAACTTAAGTCCCATTTCCAACAATCTGAAGACCAGAATTTTTGGGCTAATGTTTGTAATAAACTATTGTATCTTCATTCTCCTGGTAAAAGTCAGAGATTATTCTAAGCCGATCTGTTCACAATCTTGGTGTCACATTTGACCCCAAGGCAATCTTCCCACCTCATTCTCATGTCATCACTTATATGGCCTATTTGCACCTCTGTAACATCATCCAACCTCACCCGTCATAGCTCATCTGCTACATTCATGCCTTTGTTACCTTTAAACTCGACTATTCCAACGCAATCCTGGCTGGTCTTCCACATTCTACCCTCCGTAGACTTGAGGTCATCCAAAGCTCTGCTGCCTTAGTCTTAACTTGTACCAAGTCCCATGCCCCTATCACCCCTGAGCTCATTAACCTACATTGGTTCTCGGTCAAGCAAAGTTTTAATTTTAAAATTCTCATCCTTGTTTTCAAATCCCTCCATGGCCTTGAGCCCCCACCCCCCCGCCCCCTCCCCCGCCCTGGATCTTTGGAGTCAAACCCACAACCCTCTGAGATATCTGCACTTTCTAATTATGGCCTTCTCGGCATCCCTGTTTTTAATTGCCCTACCATAGGTGGCTGCGCCTTCAGTTTTCTAGGCCTCGAGTTCTAGAATGCCCTGCCTATTATTCACCGCCTGCTTTCCTCCTTTGAAACACTCCTTAAAATTTACCTCTTTGACCAAGCTTTTGGTCATCTGACCTAATATCTCCTTATGTGGATTGGTCTCATACTTTGTTTTATAATGCTCCTATAAAGCACCTTGGGACGCTTTATTACATTGAAAGCACTATATGAATATAAGTTGTTGTTGTTGTTGTTTAGTAAATAGATTTCCTTTAGCACAGCACACAGAAAATGCAGGTGATTACTGTAAACCTGAAAGATAGAAAAACTTGATCAATCCCTGACCTGTCACCCAGTCCACAGCAATCCCTCGAATACCATTCTGACCAATTCCTGTGACTACGATGTTTTGGAAGGAAGACCCATCAGGTTTAATCCTCCGGATAGCATTCCTTGAAGCTCTGCCACTGAAGTCACACCAGTAAATAAACCCTGAAGATACATGTACATCCACGTGCAGGGCATAGCGACCTAAAGAGAAAAATAAAAATATTGCTTCCTTTAAGCGTAGCACTCCTGGTTTGAAAAATAACAAAGAAACTTCTAAATCAAAATTAACAGTAAGAAAACATTTTTGGAATGAGCTCTGAGCTGGATATCCAAACAAAATATTCTGAAGTTACTTAATATCAAACATGTAAAATGCCCAACAGCTGTAAATATCACAGGATCATGGGCCTGAATTTTCAGCTCGGCAGGCCTGGAGTGGTCAGGAAACAGAACATCGACCGCGATCAGCCCCCGACTGCAATTTCATGCTGGCTGGCCAATTAACAGCCAGCCAGCGTGAAACACGCGCTGAAAAGCTCAGCGCTGCTGGGGTAGGGGCGGGTGGGGATGGGATGAGTATGTTCCACACAAAAGATACAATAGTGTTTAATATCCGCAATTAGCAGCAGCATCCAAAAGGAGGCAGCAGTAGTGGTGAAAGGAAAAGCCAAAAAGATTGGTTCCATTAACTGGAGTGACAGCATGAACTATAAGAAGGGGAAGAAGAGTTTCAATGTGGCCTTGAAGAGGGAGGAAAGTGGTGGCATAAATGGGGAGAGGGGGAGAAAGAGGATTTCCAGTGTAAACTAGTGGAAGTAGGAGGAATGAGGGAAGAAATGTGCCTGCAAGAACAGGGAAGGCAGAAAAAGTGTCAATGTGAATGAGGGAGAGTGAATAAAACACCACTTTGAGCTAGGGGAGACGGGAGGAATTAGGGTGGCTCCGCCAACTGGAAATTCATATACAATTTTAAAACAATTAATCAAATTAAGTGACAGAATACCATAATGTATCCAGCAATTTCTGTGAGAAATGAGGGGAAATGAATGTAATTTTGCCATAACCTTCCATTATTTTCCAGTTCACTGGCATGTGGAGTTCATTACATACCAGTTAGTTGTTTTTATTATACTTAATCAAGTGTTTATTAAGATTTTTTACATTAATGATATTAATGAAGATTTGCTTACATTAATTAATCTCTTAATAAAGCATTGTGTAAGACATAACAAAAGGACATCTTAATTTGGCTTGTCTTTAAAACATTTTCTTTCATTGTTTTGGTAGCGTGTGGATCATGAATAAAACTATTTTAATATATTTTGTAAAGCATGACAGATTTTAGTTGGAATAATTTTAGAATTTTCTACTAGAAAATGCAGGATGTGCCATTAGAACCAGCAATTTCAGTGATGTACTTATTATGAAATTTCTGTTCACAATCTATTTTACTGTCTAGAATTAGGATATTTACCAATGCCACCCACTGGTACCATGGCCTCAGAATGGTCACTCGCATCCAGGTTGAATCCTCTGATGACGGTCAGCTGGGACACAATCAAAAATGAGTCAGAGGATGAGCAGGTCTTGTTATCTGGGTTCATATGGTAGCCTATAGTACAAGCACAAGTGTAGGCTCCACTGGGTCTCGGCAGGCACAGCTGTTCACATGTTCCAATGTTGTTACTGCACCCATTGGAGGAGCCAGCTGACTCTAAGAGAATTGAAAACAAAATACATGAAGGTACAACAAACTTTTGTATGTGTAATATATTATGTTGCCAGGACATTCTAAAGGTTCACAATCAATTAGTTACTTTTGAAGTGTAATACTGTTGTTGCACAGGCTACAAACGTGCCACAAACAGCAAATAACCAATTGGCAATTAATCTGTGAAACATAAAAATTGATGCAATCAATGCTTTTCAAAGGGGATAATTTAAAATAAGCTATTTTATATCCTTGCTTTGGCAATCCAGTATTACCATAGAATCTACTATATAAATCACACCTCTGTACTCACATTTACACCTATTACTGGTGCAGCTTCTATAACAATTCAACTCATAATCAGATTGATACAGTTTTCACCTGAAAGAAACATTTTACCTTATGGAGGAAGAATTTCTCATGTTTGCTAGTTGAGCCAGAAAGCTTTATATATTTAGTTTCGGCATTACCTTGAAAGGTCATTGATACCCAGTGTGATAAAGTAGTTGTTTTAATCTCAGTTGGGACCAGTAACTCTATTTTTTATTAAAAAGAAATTGGAAATCGCAGTTATTTACTGAAAGAATAAAGCCCCAAGATTTCATGGTTTAAAACAAATAATTTTTACTGTACAGGGGTCAAACAAAGCAAACACTAAATATTGGCCGGGATTCTCCGTGCCTGCTGGCATCAGGTGTGTTTGATGGCATGAGCAGACAATATGGCGAGAAGGCCAAAAATAGGTTTCACTTTTGAAATTGCCTGCTCCGCCCGTCAATGACAGGCTATGTTTCCCACGGGCTGCCCTGTGGTTGAGGTGACTTGGAGGGGGGTGTGGGGTGGACAGGAAGCGGCCATGCATTAGGGAAACCTTGTATAACGTGACCATTTTTTTGTAGCTGAGACAGTTCAGGCACAGCCACATTGATATGATCGGAGTGGGGCCACTAGCTTCTCTGCCCACTCAAGAAATGCAGAGGCATCATAGGGCCACCAAGTGCTCCAGAGCTTTTCACCTGTCAGATACAGACTGCAAAGTAATGAGAGTTTTAGTGGATTGCAGAACAGTTGGACAACTGGGCATGTTGTACAATCTCCTTGCTAAAGCTGGTCATGGAGCAATCACTGGTGTAAGGGCTCAGAGCCCCTTGCAATATCACCATCACGGATTGGACCAGTCTCCTCCATGGTTCAAACTAACAGCACAGCCTTGCAGCGCGGGTTAGGAGAATGCCTGCACCTGAGCTGAGAGCACAGCATGCAGCCCAATGGGCAAAACTGGAGTGGGGCGGAGGGTGGGTGGGGTGTCGGGCAGCCATGCAGTGCACTAACCTCAGGCCATCCAAGTGGTAGCCAGCACTTTCTGGGAAGCGTTAAGAGGCCTTCAGACTAACCAAGACAGGCTCTTAGTACACACATGCTAACCCACGTGTCTCTCTCTTTCATCCTGCAGAAGGAGTACATCAGGATAATAGTAACCTAGTTGTATGTCACGGCACACAGAGAGTGAAGACGATGGAGAAGAGAGTGATTGAGGTGCCTGGCTGTGCAGAGAGAGGAGCAGCACCCACAGGAAGAAGGGGCAGTTGGGGCTCCGACACATGCCACCGAAGAGCGACAGCGAACTATCGTTGGTCGGTGCCTAGCAATACCCAGGGTCTCTAGACGCCGCCTTTCATTCCTGCAGATGACTGACAACCGGTGTTGCCGAAGACTGGGCAAGTCTAGGGAACTGGTCGGTCACATCTGCCATCTACTGCAGGATTTGGCACCACGGGGACATGGAGGGCATCCACTGCCAGTGGCCAAGAAAGTGACAGCGGCGTTTAATTTTATGCCAGTGGCTCCTTTCAGGGCTCCACAGGTGACCTCTGTGGGACATCACAAGCCTTCATCCACAAATGCATTCATGAGGTCACGGATGCCATCTTCACAAGGGCACACAACTTTGTGCATTTCGCGCAGGACCAGGACAGCCAGGATGCAAGACCGATTGGATTTGCCCATATCTCGGGTTTCCCACAGGTGCAGGGTGCCATCGACTGCATTCACGTGGCACTCAGATCTCCATCGCAACACGCAGTCAGCTATATCAACCACAAGGGATCCAACTCACTGAATGTGCCGCTCGTGAGCGACCACCACAAACTCATCCTGCAGGCCTGCGCACCTTTCTAGGGAATGTCCACAACTCCTACATTCTCGGTCGGTCACAGATCCCTGAAGTCTTCCAGGGTCCACAGAAGCTGCAAGTGGCTCCACGGGGACAAGGGCTACCAGCAGAGGCCGTGGCTGATGACACCCGTGCAGCAGCCTCAGCCTGCAGCAGAGCAACAGTATAATGAGGCTCATGCTGCAACTCACAACTTGGTAGAGCAGTCCATCGGGATGCTGAAATTGAAGTTCTGGTGCCTGGACCAGTCTGGTGGAGCCCTGCAATATAATCCATAGAGGGTGTCATGCATCGTCATCATCTGCTGCGCCCTTTACAAACTGGCGCTGCAACGCGGAAAGGAGCTGGCTGAGGAGGAGCTGGAGGTCTCCTCTGATGAAGGGGACGCTGACGGGGATGAGGGTGAAGAGGTCCTCGAAGGCGATGATGACGGGGATGAGGCCCTCACATAGCCAGATGAGGCAGGCACACTCGGGAGACCCTCATAGCTGCTAGATTTGTGGAGGATGATGACGACATGCAGTGAGGCAATGCCATGGATCATCACATTGCACCTGTAAACATTTGACTCTAGTCTGGCTTATGGCAGCACACATACCTTCTGCGAGAATGCTCCTGTCATGGGGATGTAGTGGAGGCCCTAATAGTCACTCGATTGCAGGAGGATGATGACGACATGCAGTGAGGACACTCCATAGATCTTCACACAGCCTCTGATTACTGTCTGGCCGAGGGCAGCTTGCTTGTGCTCTGTGATCAGGCTCATATCATAGAGATGCAGCCATGAAGCTTTAAAAGCCTCTGATCCTTTATCCGCCTTCAGCGCCTGACCCCCTTCAGAAGCACAGCATCACTGGTCACAGATGCTTAAGAGATGGGGGCCATCTCTCAGCACCTTAAAGGTGCTGAGAGTGCACAGAGAGAATGGAGGTACTGTGTGACGCCTGCCCACAACATTCTGGCAGCAATGACATGCACCATCGAGGTGCAGGCATCAGTAATGTGTCCAGAGAGTAAGAGGCCAGACCATCACTTTGAAGGCTGCACAAAGCACAGGGAAGACGGGACTGAGACACCTGCCTTTATCTTGTGCAGAAAGATATCACATCTGAGTGACACAAACAATGCTCATCAGAACAAGAAGCAATTAGTAGGAAGATATTTTTGGGAGTTCATTGACAATCATGAACATTATGTACAAGTGATTAAGACCTATGCCCAGGCTGTGCAACTACATCTTCTTAACTTTTCTAACCCTGCTGCTACGTCTTGGTGCTCCCTGGCCATCCACAGCAGAGGTGGAGGCAGCCTGCTAACTGCTACACACCGTCTGTGATGACATTGGTGGGCGTCTTCTGGAAGACTGAGACCTGGAGGGCCCTAGCCTGCTTTCTGGGTCCTGCTGTGTGGCAGTGGCACCCTCCTCGGCCTGTGGAGCTGGAGCCGCTGAAGTCACAGGAAGAGGGGATTTGGATGGGCTGGTCACTCCCGGAATTACCTGGGTGGATGGCCCCAGGGTGTGCATCTTCTGAACCCCCTCCCTATGGGTGCCCAAGGACCCCTGGCTGACTCCTGACAGAAGGGGTAGTTGAAGTAACATCGAGCTGTCCCGCATCCCTTTTGTGTACACACTGCTCGAGGCCAACTATGGCATCAATGATGGAGTTTAGCCTGCAAAGCAGTGCAGGAGTGACATCCTGGACCAAGGTCTCCATGGTGGTCACCATCCTACCAGTCTTGACCTCAGGGCATTGGCATGCAGCACTATCACCTCAGCCTTTAGATGGAAGGACTCCTCCATCGTGCCTTGCAATCTGACGAGTGCAGCGGACATCCCTTCCTGGCGTTCCCGAGCTTGCCTTTGCAGCTCCAGCAACTGTGACATGACCGAGTCCAAAGGCTCATCATCTGACTCGGACTCAGCAAATTTCTGGTCCTCAGCAGCCCTCCAAGTGTTGGACACCTGGGAAGTCCCTGTTGCCACCTGCAGTGGATCGTGATGTGCTCACCAGATTGTGATTCCCGAGGCTACTCTAAAGCTAGGTCCCACCAAGGTGTGTGGCTTTGCACTGGTTGAAAGCTGTGGGTGTGCGCTGTGACGAGGGTGCCTCCAGATTCCTCTTCAGGGGTTTCTTCGTGGCTTTATACAACCCTGGGTTGTGGACTCCGTCGGCTGTTTCCCAGATGTGCCTGCGAAAGCAAGGAGAAATAATTAATACATGGCAGTGGCCTGTGAAACAGGACACATCAGTCACAGAATGGCTGTCTGATGGATGGTGCACTGCTGGATCCTCATTTGTTAGAGCACCGCCAACCTCACCGTCAGCACAGGAATGGTCTAGATCATCGCCGGCCAGCTGGATGGCTCTGTGTTCAAAGTCCATGCGGACCTTGATTTTAGGCATTCCTCCACCGGTCTACAACCTTTCCCTCTTGTTGTGTGCCAGCTTGTCCTGCATGATTAGAAATGGGGAGAGTATATTAGGATGCCTGCCAGGCCAGATGATAAGTATGTCTGGCCTGTGTGGGTGGTGAATGGACCCATGGACTGGATGAGGACAATGATGGTGAGTGTGAGAGACTGAATGGTGATGTCCCTTGAACTGGCAGTGAGTGAGGGACCTGTGGTTGTGTGATGGGGTTTGTGAGTGTGAGAGTTGAGAGTAATGAGAAGAGTGACTTACCCTGGTGGAACGGAGGAGATCATTCATCCTTTATCGGCACTGGGTGGCTGTCCTCTGCTGTCAGGCTTTGGTGATGACCACCGCTGCCACCGCCTCCCAAACCTGGTTAGTCATGCCGCTGCCCATCCTGCAGCCAGATCAGGGGTAGAGGACATCGCAGTGGGCCCACATGGCGTCCAAAAGGTGTTCCAGGCTGCTGTCTCTTTGCCTTTCGTGGACATCTTCCCTGCAGCAGTCATGGGCTGGAAGCACTGAGATATGGGCACGCAGCTGGACTTTAAATGATGAAGTGGCGAGGTAATGCTGTGGTGGACGAATGAGAAACGGCATGTTTCCCGGGAATGCATAATTAGTGCGGCGGGTTTGGGTTGATACGGTGTAAAGAGCCACCAATGTGGCCAGCGGTCAATTATAAACTATAAATTGCACATTTAATGGTAGTTATCACTAAGACAGATATTATGAATTGGCTAGGCATTCCACCCAGCCTGCATGTCACCAATTTCAGTTGTAAAGCCTTTCAAAACTCTGTCTTCCTCATGAAGAATTTTAGCACCTCTTCTTCTTGGATTTCGCCTGATTCCCATCTGACAGCAGCGCACAACTGAGTCCCACGGGCACTGTCTTCACCAAAAATGGCACATGTCGCAGAACCTCCTCAACTCTGCTTACGATGCTCTGAATGGCGTAGATCCACCAATGTTATCTCCAAGTAACAGAAACAGCTATAGCAGCTGTATATTTGCCTATTCTCAGCTTCCAGATCCAGGCTCTGTCTTATTCAGCCTGCCAGCACTGCACCACCGGGATTATCATCGTCATCTGAACTCTGATGGCTTTTTATATAATTTCAACCATTTTCACTCTCCACAAAGGTTTTGGATTCCAATCTCTGTTTCCATCTTACTTTCCTTAGAAACTGGGTGGGTCAGTTTCTTTTCTCAGTTTCCCTTTTCAGTTTTCCTTTTGAATTAGGGTCGGTCTCAAAAAGTACAAGCTTTGAAACTATGGATTCCTTCGCGCAGTCCTGTTGGTTTTAACATCGAGCTTAGAAATGTAAACTATTCTCAGAGCAAATCTTTGTTATATTTACAATCATACTCTCTTTCCCCCACCACCTTTCCCTATTTTGTCTGGCTACTCTTCTCTGGGCCTTCAGAGCAGAGAGGGTCTGCTGCTTGTACTGATAGAACGCTGATTAATGTCTCTTTGTTATGAATTAGTTTGGCAAAACCCCAAGTTTTTTTTTATTATTGGTGGTGTAGCAACAGGATGTAGCTAGAGATAACTGCATGAAGCTGAATGAGAAATAGAAGAAATTGGACGGGTACCAATGGCTAAGCCACAAATTTCTCAGTCTGGCTTATGTTTCAATAGTCCTGGTTTAAAAGTAATGCTTACCCTGCACTGATATTCCCATCTACAATGAACAGAGTTCCAGGTTTCCCATCTACAATGAACAGAGTTCCAGGTAACAACACTGCTGTGTGCAGCTTCAGTGTGACATTCTGTGACTGGTAACTTGAATCTACAATAACTCGAACGTTGCTGGCATGAATATTGAAATATAGCTTAAGCTTCAGCAATTCCTCTGGCTTGATTCCATTCATAAAATCTTGTAGATAACTAACAAGGCAGCCACTTCTCTTTTATTTTCCGTAAGATGCACTCTGACATGGAATAGGTTATCAGAGCTAAGTTTACTACTTAGTACAACTTTATTTGGTGCTTAAACTTCCATTAAAATGCATTCTAACTGATAAGGCATGGCTTTACATTAGAACACTCAAACACAAATTTGTAAATTCTGCAAAGCTTTTTGAGAGAAGGAAATGGAGCAGCTGGGGTTTTCCACCTGCTATTAACTCTTTCCAAAATCCCAAGGATAAGCTTATTTAAATATTTGGGCTAGATACCCACATTATGGGTACCTATACGGGGAGACGGTGGTGCAGTGTTAATGTCACTGGATTAGTAATCCAGAGGCCAAGGCTAATGCTCTTGGGACATAGGTTCAAATCCCACCACTGCAGCTGGTCGAATTTAAATTCGATTAATACATCTGGAATTTAAAAACCACTGTTGATTGTTGTAAAAACCCATCTGGAAAAGAAATCTACCATCCTTATCTGGACTATCTGACTCCAGGCCTACAACAATTTGGTTGACTCTGAATTGGCCTTGCAAGCATCAGTCTGACATAGTGATACTCACGGAATCATCATACCTTACAGATAATGTCCCAGACACCACCATCAATATCCCTGCTAGTGGTACAGGACGTACACACCAGAGGTGACGGCACAATGGTATACAGTCAGTTGCCCTGGGGGTCCTCAACATTGACACCTGATTACCACTTACTGCATCCCCCAACTCCCTCAGCTGATGAATCAGTACTCTTCCATATTGAGCACTAATCGGAAGAAGCACTGAGTGTGGCAAGGGCATAGAATGTACTCTGGGTAGGGAACTTCAATGTCCATCACCAAGAGTGACTTGGTAACAACACTACTGACTGAGCTGGCCGAGTCATAAAGGATATAACTGATAGACTGCATCTACAGCACGTAGTGAGGGAAGCAAGAAGAGGGAAAAACACACTTGACCTCATACTCACCAAGCTACCTATTGCAGGTGCATCTGTCCATGACAGTATTGGTTGCAGTGACCACTGCACAGTCCTTGTGTAGATGACTTCCTGCCTTCACATTAAGGATACCCTCCATCGTGCTGTGTGGCACTACCACCATGCTAAATGGGGTAGATTTCAAATAGATCTAGCAACTCAAAACTGGGCATCATGAGGTGTTGTGGGCCTTCAGCAGCAGGATTGCATTCAGCCAAAATCTGTAACTTCATGGCCCAGTACATCCCCCACACTACCATTACTATCAAGACAGGGGACAAATGAAGAGTGTCAACCTGCTGAAGCTGCAATACTGGACTACTTGCATGCCAAACAGTGGAAGCAGCATAGACAGACAGAGCTAAGAGATCCCACAATCAACGTATCAGACCTAAACTCTGCAGTCCTGCCACAACCAGTTGCAAATGGTGGTGAGAAATTCAACAAAATTAACAGGAGGAGGAGTCTCTCCAAATATCCCCATCATCAGTGATGGGGTGCGGGGAGCACAGCACATCAGGGCAAAAGACAAGGCTGAGGTATTTGCAACAATCTTCAGCCAGAAGTGTCAAGTGGATGATCCATCTCGACCTTCTCCGGAGATCCCCAGCATCACAGATGCCAGTCTTCAGCCAGTTTGATTCATTCCACATGATACCAAGAAACGGCTGAAGGTACTGGATACTGCAAAGGCTATGGGCCCCGACAACATTTTGGCAATAGTACTGAAGACTTGTGCTCCAGAACTAGCCACACCCCTAGCCAAGCTGTTCCAGTACAGCAACAATGCTGGTATCTACCCGGCTATGTGAAAAGTTGCCCAGGTACGTCGTGTCCACAAAAGGCAAGACAAATCCAAACTGGCCAATTACTACTCTTGATCACCAGCTAAGTAATGGAAGGTGTTATTGACAGTGCTATCAAGCGGCACTCATTTAGCAATAACCTGCTCGCTTACGCTCAGTTTGGGTTCTGCCAGGGCAACTCAAGTCCTGGCTTGATTGAAACATGGACAAAGGAGCTGAACTCCAGAGGTGAGGTGAGAGTGACTGCCCTTGACATCAAGGCAGCATTTGACCGAGTGTGGCATGAAGGAGCCCTAGCAAAACTGAAGTCAATGGGAATCAGTGGGAAAACTCTCCATAGTTGGAATTATACCTAGCACAAAGGAAGATGGTTGTCGTTGTTGGAGGTCAATCATCTCAACTCTAGGACATCACTGCAGGAATTTCTCAGGGTAGTGTCCTAGGCCCAACCATTTTCAACTGCTTCATTAATGATCCTCCTTCCATCATAAGGTCAGAAGTGGGCATGTTCAATGATGATTGCACAATGTTCAGCACCATTCATGACTCCTCAGACTGAAGCAGTCCATGTCCATACTCATCAAGACCTGGTCTATATTCAGGCTTGGGCTGATAAGCAGCAAGTAACATTCACACCACACAAGTGCCAGGCAATGACTATCCCCAACAAGAGAAAATTGAACCATCTTTCCATGACATTCAATGGCATTACCATTGCTGAATCCCCCATTATCAACATTCCTTCACTGTCACTGAGTAAAAATCCTGGAACTCCCTCCCGAACAACACTTGTGTATTCCTACAATACATGGATTGCAGCAGTTCAAGAAAGTAGCTCACCACCACCTCAACAACAATAAGGGATGGCAATAAAAGCTGCCCTAGCCAACAGTGCCCACATCCCATGAACAAATACTTTTTATAAAATGTTAGTGTGCAACAGAAAGTGCAAATCCCATTGAGATGGTGGAAGTGAGATTCCAAGCCTGCTGCTCCGACAGAGGGTACCCTTGGCCTCAAAAGGATAGAAGAAAAGTATCAGAGAGATTTTTTGTTGCTAAGGGAGCAGATGGCCAGCCTGGTTCTCTTGAACTCAACAATGGGACAGATCAGTAGCGACCTGGGCAGAAGTCATCAGGAACAGTTGCAGACATGTTCCCAAAGTTAGTTGGGAATGTGGTAGGATGACCCTAAGAAGTGTCTGCCCCTCCCCACCCCTAACTAAATGTGCTATGGGGAAAATTCAAAAGGCAGAAACCTGGTGTACCGGGTTCAAGCCCAAACTGCAGCATTTCAATTGGAATAGGCCTCTTCTAAAGTCCCCACTTGCAACAGATTTGCTACCCTAAAAAGCTTTTGCTGAAACAATGATTTTTTTATCATGCACTAGCATCAGACATCCACTTAGGGGTGCACAACCTGCACTTCTATTCCAGACATTTCTGTTGTTCATGTTTTAACAAGGAATTCTATAAATTAAGCTATTTCAGAATTAAACAGCTCAGCTTACACCCTCTACAATTAATGCACGTATAGTGAACAAATGCCTCACGTGTTTCGATGGCATTACTCCATACTGTATTTTAACAGAGATGCCATTTAATTTGAAATAGCAGGCTTAATATGTCATGTAAATATTTTAAGAGTTTGTCTGCTAATATTACAAACAGTAATTATTAGACAATGCATACCAACGAAAAACCACATATACATGAACATCGAATAACTGGCAAATTCCAACACGTCAATCATATCAAAGCACTTATATGACACGTAAACTGTCAGCAGTTTATAACAATCTAAAACAAAAGATTAGGCTACTGTCTCATTACATCCAACTTTATGAGTTAGTACCTCACGGAATGCCAGGTTCTTTTCAATAGTCAATTCATTTGAAGACTTCTATCCTTAAGACACAGACTGTAATTTTAAACATGTCTGTCAGCCATGACTTACTTCTGCCTCACCCAGACCAATTAATGCTACCATATAATTGTACAAAGCCTTCTTTCAGCTGATTTATGTGGGACTGCTGAAGGAATTGGTTGAAGTAGAAGGAAAAGTTTTAAGATCTTAAAAAATGAACAATTATAATAAAAGTAAAATTGCCCACACTTCAACTTTTAGATGTCATAATTTTAATTAAAATCCAACATTTTGAAAGTTGATCTCAATAATCCCACTCACTAACCCAATCACCAAAACTGCAATGCCGATTTAAGACATAAGGTGAGGTGGGAAAGACTGCTCTTAGCATCAAGGCAGCATTTAACCAAGTATGACATTGATGAGCCTTAATAAAATGAGAGTCAATGGGAATCAGGGAAAAAACTCTCCACTGGTTGGAGTCATAACTAGCACAAAGGAAAATGGTTGTGGTTGTTAGAGGTCAATCATCTCAGTTCCAGGACATCACTGTAGGAGTTCCTCAGGGTAGTGTCAGGCTAGGCCCAAACATCTTCAACTACTTCATCAATGACCTTTCCTTCATCAGAAGGTCAGAAGTGGGCATGTTCGCTGATGATTGCATAATGTTCAGCACCATTTGTGACTCTTCAGATACGGAAGCAGTACATGCTCATTTGCAGCAAGACCTAGGCAATTTTCAGACTTGGCTGATAGGTGACAAGTAACATTCACACCACACAATTGTCAGGCAATGACCATCTTCCAACAAGAGAGAATCTAACCATCTCCCCTTGAAATTCGATGGCAATACCGAATTATGTCGGAGAATCAGCAACAACTAAAAAAGTCTATTTCAGTTGCTATCCTTTGATTCAGAAATAAATAGAAACAATACAGATTACCAACATTTACTCACCTCTCACCTTTTAAAAAATATTCCATTCTATCCGCAATCTTTTGTCCAATCACTTAACTGCTCTAAATCTCCTAGCAGCCTCTTTGCATCCTCCTCATAGCTTACTTTTTCACTTTGCCTTCAATCCATTTTGTCCCTTGTTTTTTCACCATAACCCTGCATTTTTTTCTTTTTAAGTATAGGTCCAATGCCCTTTTGAAGCTCTCAGTGAATCAGCTCTTACCACCCCTTCAGGCAGTGCACTCCAGGTTACAACTCATTGAATAAAATGTTTTAACTAGTTTGCTAATGAATTTTCATAGCACACAACATGTAAGACATAATAAGTACCAAATTAATCAGATAATGTTTTTTGTACATAATGTTTTGCATCAATTTAGCGTACATCAAAAATATTCATTGGTGCTTCCTGCAAAGTATATAAACGCACGCTCTTGTTTCTCCATGGAGCTGAATATATATAACTATGATTGATTCATTTTGGATATTTAACTATTAGAACAGCAGAATTCTATGTACATGATATTTCTCACTACTGTTGAGTAACTATACAGGAAATCTTTTAGTAATCAGCTAATTAGTACTCACTGTCTCGGAAGTGAACTTTGAGGCATTTCAGCCCTGCAATATTATTCCTCATTACAACTGCATTTTCACCAGTGACCTTGTCCACACGCTCAATGACCTCGAAATCAGAATCCGTGTAGTAGAGGAAGCTCTCGTATATGGCTAACCCCCGAGGATGAGAAAGGTGGCTGACCACAGTTATTCGGTGTAAACCATTTAGATCTCCTCGTTCAATCTAGAGGGGCAATACAGAATCAGTAGTTGCACATAAATTGCAATAATTGTACTTCATGAATTATTATATTATTCATATTTTAACATATTCTAAATAATTAATCAAATTCCATCAATATAAGCAGAAATCAAAAAATCGTTAATATTGACAGTGACGGTGGTGGGGCAGGGGAGGGGGATTTTGGATGTACGCCACAAGGAGAGGGTGCCGGGTATATCCTGGTGGTCTCATTCCTGGCGGCCTCCTTGTGGGCTTGGGAGGTGTGGGGTGGCGAGAGGGGAGGGTCGGTTGGG